>NC_141172.1:9907500-10532500 GCF_055505025.1 Bos grunniens
TTCTCTGCCCCAGGGGATTATGTCTCAACTCTGGGTGCTCACCTAGTATGAGGTGCCCAGATAGGACCAAGGCATGGAGCGCAGCAGGAGGCATCTATCCTCCATGTCATCTGTCCACAAAGGCATCTGCTGAGATCCACCTCTTGTCCCACTGAATCCTTGGCCATGGGACCACATGTGCGGACCCTGAGCTGGCCATCTTCTAGTCCTGGCCTCGGCAGACCTCCCTGCTATCTTTTTTGTTTTTTGGCTGTGCTAGGTCTTCATTGGGGTTCATGGGACTCTTCGTTGCTGCAAGAGGGCTTTCTCTAGTTGCAGCAAGAAGGGTCTACTCTTTTAGATTTAGTGCCTGGGTTTCTCTTTGCGGTGGCTTCTCTTGTTATGGAGCATGGGCTCTAGGGCATGCATGGGCTTCAGTTGCCCACCGCATGTGGGATCTTGTTCCCAGACCAGGAATTGAACCCATGTGCCTGCACTGGCAGGCAGACTCTTAACCACTGGACCACTAGGGAAGCCCCCTTCCCTGCTGTCTTTATGATGAATCCTTGGAGCTGCTCATGGCTCTGCCCTCCTCAAGCTGAGGCTCTGTGGTCTGGCTTCTCTCCAGGGTTCACTGGTCCAGGAAAGAGGGTGCTTTGGATCTCTCTTTGAGGTCCAAAGTTACCAAATTTTCCAATTTGTTTTTCCAGAAGAAACTGGAAATTTTCACTTTATGTAAACTGTTCTGATTTTTAAATGGTGAAAATTAAATGTTCTTTGGAAAAAGATCACTCCAGGTCAAATGAAAAAACATCTGTAGCCCAGCTTCATCCCCAGGGCTGCCACTTTGCACCTCCACCCTAAAGCTTCAGTTCAGTTCAGTTCAGTGGCTCAGTCGTGTCCAATTCTTTGCGACCCCATGAATCGCAGAACGCCAGGCCTCCCTGTCCATCACCAACTCCCAGAGTTCACTCAGACTCATGTCCATCGAGTCAGTGCTGCCATCCAGCCATCTCATCCTCTGTCGTCCCCTTCTCCTCCTGCCCCCAATCCCTCCCAGCATCAGAGTCTTTTCCAATGAGTCAACTCTTCGCATGAGGTGGCCAAACTACTGGAGCCTCAGCTTTAGCATCATTCCCTCCAAAGAACACCCAGGGCTGATCTCCTTCAGAATGGACTGGTTGGATCTCCTTGCAGTCCATGGGACTCTCAGGAGTCTTCTCCAACACCGCAGTTCAAAAGCATCAATTCTCCAGTGCTCAGCTTTCTTCACAGTCCAACTCTCACATCCATACATGACCACTAGAAAAACCATAGCCTTGACTAGACGGACCTTTGTTGGCAAAGTAATATCTCTGCTTTTCAATATGCTATCTAGGTTGGTCATAACTTTCCTTCCAAGGAGTAAATGTCTTTTAATTTCATGGCTGCAGTCACCATCTGCAGTGATTTTGGAACCCCAAAAAATAAAGTCTGACACTGTTTCCACTGTTTCCCCATCTATTTCCCATGAAGTGATGGGACCAGATGCCATGATCTTCGTTTTCTGAATGTTGAGCTTTAAGCCAACTTTTTCACTCTCCTCTTTCATTTTCATCAAGAAGGCTTAGACTTATGCAAACCAAAGCAAGGGTAACACCTCTGCCTCTTTTTTTCCTTCTGTTCTTGGATATGTCACTGCTCTCCCCAGAGCAATAAACACAGGATTGATTGCCTACCTACTAGAACAGGAAAGAAGGGCAAAAGGGAGAAATTTGGGGGCAAAACATTATATTTCTAAAGTATTATCCTTCTTTACCTTGACACTGAGCTTTTATCATCGGGTCTCTATTTCATAAAGGTAAACTTCTTTTATGTCCAGGAAAAAAGGCTCATCATTGCACAATATATTTTTGGTAATGTGATCCCACCCAGCAAATACTTTGAGTGGAATTACACAGCTTTCTATTGGGTGTCCTTAGTGATCATTTAATTTTAGTTCCTGAGACTGGATTAAATAAAAGTGACACCTGAAGCCTAGAAATAAGTGACTTTGCCTTGGCCACCTAGCAAGTCACAGCCAGCCGGACTCACAGTCGCTGACTCTCAGCTCTTTCTGTTTAGCACCTCCTGCCAGACAAACCAGGGCCCTGGTGGGCATTGTGCTCTGCTTGGGGTGGGAGGAGGGTGTGGGTGCTGAAATGGAGTGCTCAACTCAAGGAGGGAAGACCCAGGAGGCCCGGCCCCCAGGAGAAGTCAAGTTAAGGTGGGTGCAAACCAGAGGCCGTGATCATCAAAAGGGACTTGGGAGAGAGGGAGAATCCATGGACAAGCAGCAGGTCAAAAACCAGGAGTTTGGGCTGGGCTTTCTGGAGGGGCTTGAGACCGTGGGTGGGTGGGTGGAAAGACCCACCAGTGACATCAAGGTGTCAGGGACATCAAGGCAACTGGGACATTTTGTACTGTAATTGGGACACTTTTTACCTGAGAGATCTTTCTTAAGACACGGTTTCAAATTATATTAATCCCTTAAAACTGTCCAAGGGCTTCCTGTTGCCTATGGGACAAAGTTCTAACTCTTTGTTTATTAAAATATGGATTTATTTGGCTGCACCAGGTCTTAATTGTGGCATGCACGGTCTTTAGCTGTGGCCTGCCGGATCTAGTTCCCCGATCAGGGGTTGAACCTGGTCCCCGTGTATTGGGGTCTTGGAGTATTAGCCACTGGCCCACCAGGGAAGCCCCCTAACCCTTCTTTGTTACTGTGCCCCCTGTGCATTTCTAGTATTTTTCAACACCATTACCCAACTTTTTCATACTCTAGCCCAGCGGTTTTCCAACAGTATTGTAACTTGAATGAATGTGTATTACAGTTGTCTAGAGGGCTTGAAAAAACAGATTTCTAGATCCCCATCCTCAGAGTTTCTTTTTTTTCTTTAATTTTTTAATTGGAGGAAACTTACTTTACAATGTTGTGTTGGTTTCTGCCTCACAACAATGTGAATCAGCCATAATTATACACATATCCCCTCCCTGTTGAGCCTCCCTCCCCTTCCCCCATCCGTCATCTCTAGACCATCACAGAGCACCTGGCTGGGCTCCCTGTGTTACACAACTTCTCACCAGCTATTTGTTTTGCACATGATAGTGTATATATATATGTCAATGTCCATTCTCAGAGTCCTAATTCAGTACATCTGGGGTGGGACCTGAAATTCTGTATTTCTCCCTTGTTCCCAGGGGAGCCTGATGGTCTGGGCACTATATTTTGAACACTACTGTTCCAGCCACGCGCTTGATTGTTCCCTGAGCCAGCAGCAGCAGCAGCGTCGCCTGGGAGCTCTTAATACTTAGATATGCAGGTAGTCTGACCCACACCAGACCTACAGAATCAGCGTCTGCATGAAAAAGAGCCTCCTGTGATTCATCTGACATTAAAATCTGAGACGTACTGTTCTGGCCTAATAGTTCTGTACTCTGTCTACACCTTAGAATCACCTGGACAGCTTCACAATCTTAATTTTAAAATTTCATGGAGGCCCGTGCTCCACCCCTAAAGATTCTGATTTCATCAAAATGTTCAAAGGGACAAGGTATCTGTCGTTTTAAAAGCTCCCCAGGTGACTTTTATGAATACAATCTTGTGATTAGGTGAATACACAGCAAGATGGAGAATGACCACCCTGGCCTCACGGAACCACGACCACCTTCCAGACGTCATGCTGCCGCCCTCCCTGTTGTTACTCTGCACTGCTCTCCCTTCAGCCTGCAGCAACACTTCTCATCCTTCAAAACCCACGCTACCAAACCTCCTCTGTGAAGAGGTCCCTGGACTTTTCCCCAGCAGAGTTCTCTGCTCCTCTTTTAGGAGTCCACTCTTTGTGCACGCCATTAGAGGTAGAGCATATCAAATTGTAATCATGTATTTTCTATTTTTTTATTTTATTTTTTTAAATTTTATTTTATTTTTAAACTTTACAATATTGTATTAGTTTTGCCAAATATCGAAATGAATCCGCCACAGGTATACCTGTGTTTCCCATCCTGAACCCTCCTCCCTCCTCCCTCCCCATACCCTCCCTCTGGGTCGTCCCAGTGCACCAGCCCCAAGCATCCAGTATCGTGCATTGAACCTGGACTGGTGACTCCTTTCATACATGATATTATACATGTTTCAATGCCATTCTTCCAAATCTCCCCACCCTCTCCCTCTCCCACAGAGTCCATAAGACTGATCTATACATCAGTGTCTCTTTTGCTGTCTCGTACACAGGGTTATTGTTACCATCTTTCTAAATTCCATATATATGCGTTAGTATACTGTATTGGTGTTTTTCTTTCTGGCTTACTTCACTCTGTATAATAGGCTCCAGTTTCATCCATCTCATTAGAACTGATTCAAATGTATTCTTTTTAATGGCTGAGTAATACTCCATTGTGTATATGTACCACAGCTTTCTTATCCATTCATCTGCTGATGATCAATGGAACAAAGTAGAAAGCCCAGAGATAAATCCACGCACATATGGACACCGTATCTTTGACAAATGAGGCAAGAATATACAATGGATTAAAGACAATCTCTTTAACAAGTGGTGCTGGGAAAACTGGTCAACCACTTGTAAAAGAATGAAACTAGAACACTTTCTAACACCATTTACAAAAATAAACTCAAAATGGATTAAAGATCTCAACGTAAGACCAGAAACTATAAAACTCCTAGAGGAGAACATAGGCAAAACACTCTCCGACATACATCACAGCAGGATCCTCTATGACCCACCTCCCAGAATATTGGAAATAAAAGCAAAAATAAACAAATGGAACCTAATTAAACTTAAAAGCTTCTGCACAACAAAGGAAACTATTAGCAACGTGAAAAGGCAGCCTTCAGAATGGGAGAAAATAATAGCAAATGAAGCAACTGACAAACAACTCATCTCAAAAATATACAAGCAACTCCTACAGCTCAACTCCAGAAAAATAAATGACCCAATCAAAAAATGGGCCAAAGAACTAAATAGACATTTCTCCAAAGAAGACATACAGATGGCTAACAAACACATGAAGAGATGCTCAACATCACTCATTATCAGAGAAATGCAAATCAAAACCACTGTGAGGTACCATTTCACGCCAGTCAGAATGGCTGCGATCCAAAAGTCTACAAGCAATAAATGCTGGAGAGGGTGTGGAGAAAAGGGAACTCTTACACTGTTGGTGGGAATGCAAACTAGTACAGTCACTATGGAGAACAGTGTGGAGATTCCTTAAAAAACTGGAAATAGAACGCCTTATGACCCAGCAATCCCACTGCTGGGCATACACACTGAGGAAACCAGAAGGGAAAGAGACACGTGTACCCCAATGTTCATCGCAGCACTGTTTATAATAATCATGTATTTTCATATCTCTTTCTCTCACCAGAGAAAACTATGTTGTGAATATCTTTGGGGCAAGAAATCTGGTTCATTTGCTTTTTTTAAACTGTTTTTGTTCAGTTGCTCAGTCGTATCCAACTGTTTGCAGCCTCACGGACTGCAACACACCAGGCTTCATTGTCCATCACCATCTCCCAGAGCTTGCTCAAACTCATGTCCATTGAGTTGGTGATGCCATCCAACTGTCTCATCTTCTGTTGTCCCCTTCTCCTCCTGCCTTCAGTCTTTCCTAGCCTCAGGATCTCTTCCAATGAGTCGCCTAGCTTTGTTATAGTTGGTTCTTTGTAACTGGTTCTCTGTTTCTGTCAGTGATTAAACTCAGATGAGTTGAGTCAAGCTTTGAGAATCAAGTAAGTATCCTTCAGACGTTCTCAGTCCCTCTGGAAACACCTACAACCCTGCCAAAACTTTACTGTCCACCAAAAGAAAACAAAAGAAAGCAAAAGTATGAAACAACAAACACCCCAGAACAGATATGTGCATAATATACATGTCTTGTTTGCCTCAGAAGGAATAGTTGGGAACAGGTTGTAAGGGCAGGAAATTTGTTGGTTTTGTTCCTTACTCTATCCCCCATGCCTGGGAAGAACTACATGGAATGGATGTTGAACAAGTGGTTACTGCAAGGCAGCTTGCTTTCCTCCTTCTCCTTTCCCATGGATCATTCACACCAGGGACTCTAAGCTCTGTTTTGAATGCTGTAGCTTATCCCAAGTCAAGATTACCAGGAGCCCCGCCCAAGATGCTCTCGCTTTGGAAATTTGCTGACTCCAACCATTGTTTTTGCAGGCAAAGTGTGAATCAACCTCTGGTAATATCCTACATGCTTCTTAGAGACATGGTAATCTTTTGGAACGACTGAATATCATATAGTTGTAAGACCCTAACTTCTTCATTATTCACCCTCACCCCAATGTTCACAGGAACACACACATGCCCAAGGGAAGAGCTCAAGTTATACCGAGCTGTTGTACATTGAGCATCAGTGGCACACCAGGTCTCCACACTGTGCTCTGCCCTTAAGAACTCAGAAGTATTTACTGCCCTGTGGGCTGAATCAGCAGTGAATTTGACCATTTCTTGATGACAGCTTGTTTTGCCGAATCACTGACAAGAGAATGACAGAATTTTAGAACTGGAAGGGATCTTGGAGATCATTTGGTTTAACCTCACGTGTTTGATGGATTGAGGAGGCTGAGGTCCAGAGACATGTCACTTGCCTAAAGTAACACAGCTCATTTGTTGCTGAATAAGAGCATTAGTTGGTGTCCTGAGTTCTAGTTGTTGTTGTTCAGTTGCTCAGTCATGTCCAGGTCTTTGAGACCCCACGGACGGCAGCACGCCAGGCTTCCCTGTCCATCACCAACTCCCGGAGTTTACTCAAACTCATGTCCGTTGAGTTGGTGATACCATCCAACCATCTTATTCTCTATCACTCCCCTCTCTTCCTGCCTTCAATCTTTCCCAGCTTCTGGGCCTCTTCCAGTGAGCAGACTCTTCGCATCAGGTGGCCAAAGTATTGGAGCTTCAGCTTCAGCATCTGTCCTTCCAATGAATATTCAGGACTGATTTCCTTTATGATTGGCTGGTTTGATCTCCTTGCTGTCCAAGGGACTCTCAAGAGTCTTCTCTAGCACCACAGTTCAAAAGCATCAATTCCTTGGGCGCTCAGCCTTCTTTATGGTCCAACTCTGGTCACCTGCATTTTCTATTTATCTTATTACCAGCTCTAGAATATGCCTTATGCTGGATCTTAAAGCACCACATTTAGGAATGGCAAGTCATTTTCTGTTCCTTATGACAAAAAAAGGACTTTAAAAGAGAGTTATGATCCTTAAAAAAATCCTTTTAGATTAAAAGTGCGGTTAGGATGTGTTGAAATGCATTGGTCTCAGCTTGAAAGAACATGGTGAAATTTTTTTGCTCTTCAACTAAAAGCATTTAGCCTCTGTTAAAGTTTTTCTCAAAGCATAATTTTTTCCCCAAGATTTACAACTTACAAAGAAACAAAACCAAAACAATGTCTCAACCAAACTGATTTATTCACTGTCTCAGAGATACACTTCATATTTGTAGAATATCCTCACCAGCCTGCTTCACACTTTTGGTCCTGGCTGACCTCTATTCATATCTCTATATTTTTCCAAATCTAGTTAAATTTTTCTCCTCTCTAAGTGTCCTCTGGACTGCATGCCTTGCCTGAAACAATTTCTCCTTTTTCATAACTTCTTTAATATTTGTCAGAGATTCTAATAATTATATATTAATTTTATTGTATATTAGGAAAAATATATTACTAATATTTTAGACTCATGATTTCATAGTGGATTTTTTTTAAAGGTGATTTAATTGAAAATTGTATCAGTTCATTACTGCTGCAAAACAAACCAGTCCAACACAATAGTTTAAAAGAAGGATGTTTTGTTGAACTTACGACTGGTAATTAGGTCTGGGTTCAGCTGGACTGAAGTCAGCTGGGTTCCTTCATGTGTGTGTAGTCAGCTGCAGATTTGCTAACTGGTTGGGGCTTGCTGGCTGTCAGCTGGAGGCCTTTCCTTTCCCTCCACATAGTCCATCATCCCCCATTATGCTTGCCAGGCTCTTTGTATGGCAGAGCCAGGGGTCTAAGAATATAGCAGAAACATGTAGAGTCTCTTGAGGCCTTTGGGAACTGACACACCATCACTTCTGCATTCTATTGGTTGGAGCAACTCCTGAGGCCAGTCCCTCCAAATGGGAGGGGCTACAAAGTCACATTGCAAGGGGCATGGATGCGGAGAGGGGAAAACAGCTATGGACATGCTGCAGTTGATCTACTATGAAAGTTGATTTAAAGAAAAGTGCAGAGACTTCCCTGGTGGTCCAGTGGTTAAGAATCCACCTCTCTTGAGGTTTGACAGAAAACAACAAAATTCTGTAAACAATTATCCTTCAATAAAAAAATAAAAAGAAAAAAAATCCACCCCCCCCAAAAAAAATCCACCTCTCAATGCAGGTGACACAGGTTTGATCCCTATGGCACCCCACTCCAGTACTCTTGCCTGGAAAATCCCATGGACAGAGGAGCCTGGTAGGCTGCAAGGGATGGGGGAGCCTGGTGGGCTGCCGTCTATGGGGTCGCACAGAGTCGGACACAACTGAAGCGACTTAGCAGCAGCAGCAGCAGGGATGGCATCACCGACTCAATGGACAAGAGTTTGGGTGAACTCCGGGAGTTGGTGATGGACGGGGAGGCCTGGCGTGCTGCAATTCATGGGGTCGAAAAGAGTCAGAGACGACTGAGCAACTGAACTAAACTGAACTGAGGGGAACTAAGATCCTACAGCAACTAAGCCTGTGTGCGGCAACTCCTGAGCCCCAGAGCCACAGCTAGAGGGAAGCCTGCGTGGTGCAATGAAGTTCCCATGTGCCACAACTAAGACCCGATGCAGCCAAAAATAAGATGAATATTTTTTTTCTTTTTTTGTTTTCTGACCCCATGGACTGTGGCCTGCCAAGTTCCTCTGTCCATGGGATTTCCCAGGCAAGTATACTGGAGTGGGTTGCCATTTCCTTCTCCAAGGATGAATATTTTTAAAAGAGAGAGAGAAAAAGTGCAGGTTGTAGAAGACTCTGGTAAAGACTGTGAAATTGTTACCCAAATGGCTGAACAAAGATCAAGAATGCAATCCATCTGACACTTAATCACTTATCGCCTTGTAACTATTCTGGTGGGACCACCCAGTAGCACTAATTTGGAGTGTAGTTAGAATAGGGCATTACCTATGTCTTGATCTTTTCAACTTGGACTTCCAGAATTCTAGCCCCATATAAGTCTTCCCTTCAGATCTCAGGATTGGAGTTGTCTGGGGGTGAGGTATGTGAGGTATGTTGGTATGTTGCGGCAGAGGAAGATCCCAAAGGGCATCTCATGAAATGTTTTCCTCCACGACCTTCAGGAAGCACACATAACAGGGTGGAAGCTGGATCATCCCTTTGTGTCTGGACACCAGTGTTTCTATCTCGCCATTATACTGCTCTAGTTTGGGGCAGGTATTTAACATAAAGATCAAGTTATTCTTATTTAGCCACTGTGATCTATCCACATTGAAGCCAGGAATATTTTTCTTGGGTACTACAACAATTAAAATTTCAGTTTAAGAAAAAATTGGTAATGTAAGAATGGATATTTCCACCCTATTACTGAGTCCTGCCTCAGAAGTGAGATGAGCAGGTGAGGGGGAAGCATCCTGGGCTTCAGGATGAAATGCTAAAATGAAGTTATAATACATTGAAAATATAGTTCCTATTAACCTAGATTTCCATAAGCAACTCTTTATTACATAACTAGAAAAACGTAATTGATCAGCTCTTGCTGAGAGAGACAATGTAATCAACTTGAACCTAAAAATGAAGGAAGGAAGGAAGAGGAAATGAACTCATAGAGAAGACACTGACTTTTCAAGTGTTATGTATGTGTTAGTTGCTCAGTCCTGTCCAACTCTTTGTGACCCTATGGACCATAGCCAGCCAGGCTCCTCTGGAATTCCAGGCTCCATGGAATTCTCCAGGCAAGAATGCTGGAGTGGGTTGCCATTCCCTTCTCCAGGGGATCTTTCTGACCCAGGGATCGAACCTGAGTCTCCCACATTGCAGGCAGATTCTTTACTGTCTGAGTCAGCAGGGAAGCCCCTGTCAAGTATTGGGTTGACCAAAAAATTTATTCAGGTTTTTCCATAACACCTTATAGAAAAGCCTGAATGAATCTTTTTTTTTTTCAATTATGTATGCTTATATACATATATATGTATATATATCTTATGTGCATACATATATAATGTATATATAAATGAAATGACAGCAATACAAGGGAGAGGAGAAAGGAATTAAAATTATTTTGTTATTAAAGGTGTTTACACTACCCATAAGGCATTATAGAGTTTTTAAAAGACTTTATTTTGTATTGGAGTGTAGCTGATTAACAATGTTTGATAGTTTTAGGTGGACAGCAAAGGGATTCAGCCATACATACACATGTATCCACTTTTCCCCAAACTCCCGTCCCATCCAGGCTGCCACATAACATTGAGCAGAGTTCCCTGGGCTACACAGGGGGTCCTTGTTGGTTATTCATTTTAAATACAGCAGTGTGTACATGTCTATCCCAAACGCCCTAACTATCCCTTCCCCCATCCTCCCCTCTGCCAAATGCACTTTTTGGCCAGCCTAATCCATTCACAGTGAGTGACTGCAAATTACCTGGTGCAGCGAGGGATCACAACAGTCCTAGGAAGCATCCAGCCCCTAGTCCTCATGACAGGCCTTGTCATCAGCCTAAACGCTAAAACTGTTTCATACATAATGTATTTATTTCCTAGGTCTGCCTTAACAAAGTACCACAAATAGGTGAGTTAGAACAACAGAAATTTGTTGTCTCACAGTTCTGGACACTACAAATCTGAAACTGAGGTGTCAGCAGGGCCTGACTCCCTCTGAAAGCTGTAGGGTAGGGATTCTCCTTTCCTCTTCAGCTTCAGGTAGCCCCAGATGCACCTTTGTATCTGGCTGCAGAACTCCTCTGTCCTTCATGCCTGTTCACATAGTTCCCTCTGTGCATGTCTGTCTCTGTGTCCAAATTTGCCTTTAAAATAAGGACACCAGTCATACTGGATTAGGGCCCAGTCTAATGACCTATTTTAACTTGATTACTTCTGAAAAGACCCTCTTTCCAAATAAGGTCACATTCTGAGGTCTTGGAAGTTAATGGCAGCATATCTTTTGGGGGGAACACAATTAAACCCATGATACATGGCATGGTGCTGTTTATTTGGAATAAAGAATTCATTTTATTACCTAAAATTTGTAAACTTGCCTTGAAAATATATAAGTTTAAAATATACCTCTCAAAAAGCTGTCTAGTTTCAAAAGGTCACAAAGGAAGTCTAAAAAAAAAAAAAGATTTACCAAAAAATAGGAAATATTTTACCATCAGAAAACTGAAAAAACAAGTTTTTAAACATATTTGTAACTGCATCTTTGTTGTTGTTTAGCTGCTCAGTTGTGTCCAACTCTTTGTGACCCCATAGACTGCAGCACGCCAGGCTTCCCTTCTCTGTCTCCCAGACTTTGCTCAAACTCATGTCCACTGAGTCAGTAATGCAATCTAACCATCTCATCCTCTGTCAGCCCCTTCTCCTCTTGTCCTCAATCTTTCCCAACATGAGGGTCTTTTCCAGTGTCAGCTCTTCACATCAGGTGGTCAAAGTATTGGAGCTTTAGCATCAGTCTTTCCAATGAATATTCAGGGTTGATTTATTAGTGAAGATCACCAGGCAGATGGCTGTCTAATCATAAGAGATGTAAATGAGGGTTATTACAAATACATTTAATTGTTTTCTATAGTCAGTGTATCTACTAAGGGCCTTGTCTTTGTAACCCACGTGTATCTGGGGCCCTACCTGGACCCATCACCCTGTGGTGCTATTGAGTGAAAAAAAGTATCACAGGGTTAGGACAAAAAATATAATTGGAAGCACTTTTTCCAGTTTCCTTTGATGAAATTCTAAGATGGAAAAATATCCTTCAGTTCAGCTCAGTTGCTGTGTCGTGTCCAAGTCTTTGCGACCCCATGGACTGCAGCATGCCAGGCTTCCCTGTCTATCACCATCTCCAAGAGCTTGTTCAAAATCACATCCATTGAGTTAGTGATGCCATCCAACCATCTCATCCTCTGTCATCCCCTTCTCTTCCCGCTTTCAATCTTGCCCAACATCAGGGTCTTTTCCAAAGAGTCAGGTCTTTGCATCAGGTGGCCAAAGTACTGGAGCTTCAGCTTCAACATCAGTCCTTCCAATGAATATTCAGGACTGATTTCCTTTAGGATGGACTAGTTGGATCTCCTTGCTGTCCAAGGGACTCTCAAGAGTCTTCTCTAGCACCACAGTTCAAAAGCATCAATTCCTTGGGCGCTCAGCCTTCTTTATGGTCCAACTCTCACATCCATACATGACCACTGGAAAAACCATAGCCTTGACTAGACGGACCTTTGCTGACAAAGTAATGTCTCTGCTTTTGAATATGCTGTCTAGGTTGGTCATAGCTTTTCTTCCAAGGAGCATGTGTCTTTTCATTTCATCACTGCAGTCACCATCTGCAGGGATTTTGGAGCCCAGAAAAATAAAGTCTGCCACTGTTTCCATTGTTGCACCATTTATTTGCCATGAAGTGATGGGACCAGATACCATGACTTAGTTTTCTGAATGTTGAGTTTTAAACCAACTTTTTTTCAGTTTCTTTTGGTGAAATGCTAAGGTAGGAGAATATCCTTAATAAATAGTAAAAGCCCCAAGAGAAAACATTCTCATTATCTCTCTGTCTCCTAATGTAGACACAGGCACACACACACTCCTGTCAGTGACTTCTGAAGTCAATGCTGCTGCTGCTGCTGAGTTACTTCAGTCATGTCTGGCTCTGTGCCCCAGACGGCAGCCCACCAGGCTCCTTTGGCCCTGGGATTCTCCAGGCAAGAATACTGGACTGGGTTGCCATTTCGCATGCAAGCATGCTAAGTCGCTTCAGTCGTGTCCGACTCTGTGTGACCCTATGGACAGCAACCCACCAGGCTCCTCTGTCCATGGGATTCTCTAGGCAAGAGTACTGGAGTGGGTTGCCATTTTTCCTTCTCCTTCTGAAGTGAATGATTCCTCTCAATTTTTTCCCTCCAACTATTTTTAACACCAACCATGTGCTTGGTCTTCCTTTCTCTCCTTCCCTTTCTTCTTGAGCCCTTTATTATAGAGAATAACCAAGTCTCTCTGGTTCCTTTTGATTCTTCCCCATGACTGCCTGTTTCTCATGTGCTGCAGAGCAAAGGAGAGCCTGGGATCCAATCCAGCAAGTCAGAGTCACCCTCCTTAGAAGAAGAAGTGGGAGAGGCTGTGACTACTCAGACATTAATATTTTGTCAGCTGCTGCACTTCTATATTTTTGGATGGTGTTACATTTTCAATATGAAGTGAGTGGTTTGTTAATATAAAGCAAGTGGTTTTATTAATAGAAGCCACTTTCTCCCTGCAGCCATGAAATAAACTCTGAACTAATATTTTAGACTATCTCTTTGAGCACCCAATGATTAACCCCCTAAGTGCATCCACGTAAGAAGGTCTTGGGAAGAAGTGTGTTTGTGATCAAAGACAGTAGGGCATTGGTGACAGAGAACAAGGTTGAAAAGCTTGGGATTCAATGTGAAAAATGATGACTGAGAGACAATGTTTTTTTTTTTTTTTAAATCAATAAAATAATTAAAGGCATGGAGAATACAAGAATGTTGGCATAGTTCCCCAATTCCTGGATATTAGAGCTAAGCTGAAGCTTAGAACCCAAAAAGGAGGTATAATTCCAAACAGCAATTTTATAGTTGGTCTGCATCATTTAAAGTTTGAACCTCATGAAAAAAGGGTTTTAAATGAAGTCATGAGTATCCATGATCTCATATGAGTTGAACTTTATATACCCTCTCAAAGCTTTCCAATGAAATGCCTAAGAAAAGGCACAAAAAAGACAACACCAGAAGGTAAAGAGAAGACCATATGCTGTGGTCTAGAGGGGAATTTCTACTAGAGAGAATTTCCGTGAACAGAAACACTGATGAATGTGCCCCCTCAACCCAATGATAAAGTTAGAAAAGGACTTTAGCAATGCAGGGAACTTTATTTCTGCTTCAGTTACCGGTTAACATCAGCCAGCAGGTGTAGAGTCTTCTGTTGTCCCCATAACCCTGAGGGCAGGGGACTCGGTAGGCTCTAGTGTCTGAGGGTAGGCCTCCCAGAACTTCAGCCCCCTCAGTCCCTCAGCCTCCACGCCAAATAGGAAGATACGGCTTTTGTGTAGCCAAATCAATTTCAAAAGTGTGCCTTTGGGGACGGATCCACATCCAAGACCTGGTTGAGGGGTGTCCAGATGCAGTTTCCGACTCGTGTGTGATAGCCATGCTATCTGCAATTGGAATGGTGTCCACTTGGGCAGACCCAAGGGCTGGGGGTCCCAGACAGCCAGGCTAAAACTGGAAAGTGGGCCATAAAGGGGAAGAATGCCCCCTCCACTACCCCAGCAGGAGATGGAGAGATGCCAGTGCACTGCCCTGTCTGGAAGAAAGGGGTGCCAGCACACTGGGCCCCTGGCACCAGCCTCATTCCTGTCCCCGGATGCCCCTGGGTGTGACTAAAGGGACTCTTGGGCTGCCTCCCCATCAGAGGAGCTCATAACCTTCAAGTTGTGCTGCCTTAGAGGCTGCAGAGCCAGGCCAGCAGCGGCTCTCCCCTTCATGCCTTCAGGGCACCCCTGTTCTGGACTAACCACACAGCTCCAGCCGCCAGGTCTTCAAACCCCGACTGGGTGCCTTTCTGTTTACCAGCTACTTCAATCCCAAAGTTTGAATCTGCAAACATCTTACTCCCAGCCACTTTGCCTTCTTGCTGTGTTGCATGTTTTTTCTTGGTGCTTGTGAGCCCAAGTGGTTCATGTCTCTAAGTGTGAGTGTGTGTATACATGCGTGCAGGCGTGACAGCCTTCGCTGAAGAGTTAGACAGATGCTCAGAGTTCGTTGTCATGTTTACCAATAAATAAAAGCAGTACTTTTTCAAAAAAAAAAGAAAAGGACTTTAGCTACCTCTTATTCTCTCGCTCTCCATAAATCTGTGATGTCTCTACCAGGAAAACGGGTAGCTGCCCATCTCTGTAAGGGGGCTGTTTTGTGTGCTAAGTGGAATTGTGGAATCTGCCCCATACCTGCCCCATCATTTCTCCTTTTATATACTTTGGAAACTAAAACTCCAAGTGTGCAGCACAACCAGAAGCAGATGACATGTTTGTCTCCATCCAAGGGCCCTAAACTGAGTAGGGTGGGGTGTAAGTGCACAAGTATTTGCATTCATACTCTCTGAAAGTTCCACTACTTTATTTCTGTGGACCTAATCTGGAAAAGAAAAGTGTGGAAAGTACACTGATTATGTCACTATTATTGCTATCAAGCATTTATAGTTCAAGCATTTATAGATTCTCCAAGCATTTATAGTTACCCTACAAGATGAGTTTCTGAAGATTATATTCCTCTTTGAATAATGTTGATATTAGGACACTGCAAAATTTGCGGAACCTTTAACATAAATGCCAATGTGTCAGTATTACTAATGCATATTTTATAATTCTAGGAGTTAAGAACTCATATTTGGTACCTGTAATCCCTGGGGTGCAATTTGAAGAAGAAAAATGGAATCTCGCCATGGGCAATGAAGAAGCGTGCTGCAGAGGTAAATAAATCGAGGTTTTGCAATTTCAGTGGGAAAGGATTCTCCTACAAGTTCAAACCCAAATTTTAGCCACTCCATTAATATATATACTGTATAAAGTTGACTATTTTTGTATAGTAAAAGAGAAGAAGGAAAGGAAATTTTGCCCTAAACTACTGTCTACGTTTTTATTTTATTTATTTATTTTTTGTCTATGTTTTTAAAGTAACTTTTTTTTTTTGCTTTCAATCTGAAAATTAATATCTGCTCACTGTAGAGGACTTTTCAAATGATAGCACTGTATTACTACAGAAATTTTTTACATAAAATTTTTTTTAAATTTAAAATAATATTATAGCTATATTAATTATAATATGGCAGACATCATTCTAAACACTTGATTTGCATTAAGCATTTGGATTTTTAGAAAATATTTATTCTTTGGCTGCACCAGGTGTGTGGTTGCAGCATGTGTGACTTAATTCCCTTACCAAGGACTGAACCCAGGGCCCTTGCATTGGGACCTTGGAGTCTTAGTCACTGGACCACCAGGGAAATCCCAATGATTTGAATTTTAACAACTCCGCAGATAGGTTTTATTAGTCCCATTCATAGATGGGGGAAGTGAGTCATAGAGAAATGTAAGTATTTATGGTCTTTTTTCTTTTATAATTTCCTTTTATTATTTTTTGCTTTTGAGGATAACTAATAGTTCTCCTTTAACTTTTTCAAAAACAGTTAACTCATATGTTTTCTAATCATCAAAATAAGAAATGAAATGACATCTTCATATTTTCTTTTATATGTGAATGAGAAATTGACATTCACTTCCACTTCTCATCTCCCTTTCTAGTCTTTGTTAAGGTAATTTGATTTAGGTCATACCTGAATGGTCTAGTGGTTTTCCCTACTTTCTTCAATTTAAGTCTGAATTTGGCAATAAGGAGTTCATGATCTGAGCCAGTCAGCTCCTGGTCTTGTTTTTGCTGACTGTATAGGGCTTCTCCATTGTTGGCTGCAAAGAATATAATCAATCTGATTTCAGTGTTGACCATCTGGTGATGTCCATGTGTAGAGTCTTCTCTTGTGTTGTTGGACGAGGGTGTTTGCTATGACCGGTGCATTTTCTTGGCAAAATTCTATTAGTCTTTGCCCTGCTTCATTCTGTATTCCAAGGCCAAATTTGCCTGTTACTCCAGGTGTTTCTTGACTTCCTACTTTTGCATTCCAGTCCCCTATAATGAAAAGGACATCTTTTTTGGGTGTTAGTCCTAAAAGGTCTTGTAGGTCTTCATAGAATCATTCAATTTCAGCTTCTTCAGCATTACTGGTTGGGGCATAGACTTGGATTACTGTGATATTGAATGGTTTGCCTTGGAAACGAACAGAGATCATTCTGTCATTTTTGAGATTGCATCCAAGTACTGCCTTTCGGACTCTCTTGTTGACCATAATGGCTACTCCATTTCTTCTGAGGGATTCCTGCCCGCAGGAGTAGATATAAGAAAAGTTATGACCAACCTAGATAGCATATTGAAAAGCAGAGATATTACTTTGCCAACAAAGGTCCGTCTAGTCAAGGCTATGGTTTTTCCAGTGGTCATGTATGGATGTGAAAGTTGGACTGTGAAGAAAGCTGAGCGCCAAAGAATTAATGCTTTTGAACTGTGGTGTTGGAGAAGACTCTTGAGAGTCCCATGGACTGCAAGGAGATCCAACCAGTCCATTCTGAAGGAGATCAGCCCTGGGATTTCTTTGGAAGGAATGATGCTAAAGCTGAAACTCCAGTACTTTGGCCACCTCATGCGAAGAGTTGTCTCATTGGAAAAGACCCTGATGCTGGGAGGGATTGGGTGCAGGAGGAGAAGGGGATGACAGAGGATGAGATGGCTGGATGGCATCACTGACTAGATGGATGTGAGTCTGAGTGAACTCCGGGAGTTGGTGAGGACGGGGAGGCCTGGCGTGCTGCGATTCATGGGGTCGCAAAGAGTATAAGACACAACTGAGTGACTGAACTGAACTGAAGGTAATTTGGAATTTAACACAATTGTTTTTATATTATGTATCCTTTTTTCTTCCAGGATTACAAAAATATTTCATTTTGTAGCAAAGTTTACAATTCTTTGGATTTATCTCAAAATGTCTCCAATGCTCTTGCTAATTCTTTTACATCTTTCTATTTTTCCCTTAAATCTCCATTCACCTCAATCTTAAAGGGTTATTGCTTGCTTCTTACTTTTTAGGAGAATAGGTAAGTAAAATCATTTAGTTCCCCATAGACATGAATTTGTCTCTCGGTTGCCTTTGCATCTATCTGAATGAGTTTTTAAAATCTGGGTTGGAGCATTTTTCTCCTAAAAACTCTGAAGATGTTACCACATTGTGTTCTGCACTTAGTCTGGCAAAAGTGGAGGGGGCACCAGCCTGGTTGTGGTTCCACTATGTACAACATGTTTGTTTTACTACATGCCTTTTCTGTATCCATACAATTCTAAACTTTTTTTCAGAATATATCTATGTATGCATCTTTTTTCCAAAGGGAGGCAAGAGCTGATTGCTTTGGGAGGCAATACAGGTTAAGAACTCAAGCTCAGGGCTGGTGCACTGGGATGACCCTGAAAGATGGGATGGGGAGGGAGGTGGGAGGGGGGTTCAGGATGGGGGACACATGTACACCCAAGGCCGATTCATGTCAATGTATGGCAAAAACCACCACAATATTGTAAAGTAATTAGACTCCAATTAAAGTAAATTAATTAATTTAAAAAAATAAAAAAAGTAAACTAAGAACCATTATAATCCAAAAAAAAAAAAAAAAAGAACTCAAGCATGGAAATCAAATAACATAGATTGAATCTCAACTCTGCTCTTAGAGTTGAGACCTTTGTCAACTGACCTTCTCTAGTCTCCGTTTCCTCCACATAAAGTGGAATGATGATAGCATTTCACTACTTAGGTTTGTTGCTGGGATTCATTGAAATCATGGAGGTGAAATAGCACGTACCTGACCCATAGCAAGTGGTATTATTATTGTTATTAGGCTTGTCGGGAACGTGGTTCACCCTTCCAATCTTTACACTAACACAGGTTAAAGCAGACTGATATGATCATAGATATTATTTCTCATGAAAATTTCCCAATAATTCCAAGAATAGAGGCAGTCACCAGCTAGAAGCAGAGCATTGTTTTCCTGGAGGAGGCTGAAACCATCAGAAGCTTGCAGAAGTTGGCCAAAATGTCTCCTTTTTCACACATTAGTTTTTGGTTTGGGTTTTGGGTTAACCAGAGCATTTTGAGCAATGTATGTGGAAATCTTATTCATAAGCGGAGCCATTATTCTCCTCCACTCCCTGCTTCATGCATGCATGGTTTGTGGCAGTTAGGGCTGCTGATAATGTAGGAAAAATAGAATAAATAGGAGGTAGAGTATAATAGTCTGGAGGTATATGTATGTAGGAATATCATACGTATACAATGGTATTCCTACAATAGATGGATGTATTCTCAATTTTCTAGTTGGTGCAGACCTTGGTTTTTCTAATAGGGAAAGAAAGTGGTAAGAAGCTAAGCAAAACCTCTTTTCTGCAAAAGTGAAGGACATGGGCTCTGAGGCAGGAAATGAGAGATATGGGCCTCTCTGTATTGCTGTCTTTTTGATCACTTGTTCCAGGCAAAGACAGCCAGTGAGCTGTGAGGAAACTCATGCAGTCCTGTATAGAAGAACTGAGAGGAACTGAGGCCTCTCCCCAACAACCAGCACCAATTTGATAGCCACATGAGTGAACTACTTCTGAAGTAAATTCTCCAGCTCCAGTCTAGTCGAGTCAAGGCATCTCCAGATAACTGTAGTCCCAACTGACATCTTGACCACTTATGAGAGACCCCCAGTCAGACCCTTACAGCTGATTCACTCTCAAATTCTTGACCCAAACAATCTGTGAGAAACAATAAGTGTTCATTTTTTAATTTTTAGTTAAATTTGTATTGGGATAAAATTAATATTACATACAATTTACTATTTTCACCATTTTAAAGGATAAAATCCAGTAGTTTTTAGTATATTAATGATGTGCACCTTTCACCACTACCTAATTCTGTAATCCTTCCATCACTCCTAAAATGAATCATTTACCCTAAAATAAATCCTGTGCCTCCTGATTACTCCTGACTGCCATCCCCCGAACATCACTAATCCACTTTCTGTGTTTATGGATTTGTCTATTCTGGACATTTCACATAAATGGAATCAGACAATACTTGGGGTGATTTATTATGCAGGAATAGATAACAGCTACTGTTCTTTCAGTGCATAGAACAACTGACATGGAACAGATTCTTTTCAATCTAATTTCATTGGTTTTGTACTTAAAAGCCAGTGACAGTCCCTTCACGATTCTGAATAGATTGACATTCAGTCTTGTTAAATTTTTTTCCAGCTTTTTGTTTGTTATTTTATAAGAACGTTTGTTAAAGTATAAGAAAAGCCATGAGTGAGGCCACGTATTAGTTATCTATTGCTACATGACAAATTACCACAAACGTGGCAGCTTAAAACCATGCACAGGTATTATCTCACAGCTTCTGTGAGTCAGAACTTGACTGAGATGTGTCTTCTGTTCATGGTCTCACCAGGCTACAGTCAAGGCATCATCTGGGGGGGCTTGTTTAGGGAAGAATCTGCCCAAGCTCACTCAGATTTGGGGCAGAATTAATTTCTTTGCAGTTGTAGGATGAAGGGTTCCAGCTTCTTGTCAGCTACTGCCTGGAGGGTGCCCACACTTCCAAATGGCCGCCCTCAATGGGTCATGGGCTTCCCCACCATGACCACTTACTTCTCCAAGCAAGCAGGCAGAAACTCTAGAACGAGTGTGCCAGCCAGATGCAGCCTCATAAAATGTGACCGAGTCGGGGAACCGCCATCCCACCCCTTTGCCATATTCCACGGGTTAGAAGCAGGCCACAGGTCCTGCCCACACTCGGTGGGAGAGGACTACCCAGACATGTGAGCACCAAGAGACAGCGATCATGGGAGGGAAGCCGACATCTCCAGAGTCTGCCACAGATTGCAGACTGAATACCGTTTTCAACAGGATGTGGAGGAAAATCTTGTACAGAGTCAAACTCTTTTTTCATTTTACCTTGTTTCTAAAAGGCTAGAATTCATTGGATGGTACTTTTACTGTCTACTTTTACTCTCATGTTTTATCAGTTTTGATACAGCACTGTCTAACTTTCTTTCCACACACACACACACACAAAAGATTTTATTTTCTGAACCTTGCCTCAGCTCAAAAATGGAAAAACGAACTGCAATCTAGAGCTAGCTTTAATGGCTCTGATGTCTCCATAGAGTCACTCTCCTGAAAACTTTATGAGACGATATAGCATAATGCTTATGAATGTGGGTTCTGGAGTTAGGAAAACTTGGGTTGCTATGTCACCTAAGACAAAGGACTCAATTTCTTTATCTTCAGTTCAGTTCAGTTCAGTCACTCGGTTGTGTCCGACTCTTTGTGACCCCATGAATCGCAGCACGCCAGGCCTCCCTGTCCATCACCAACTCCCGGAGTTCACTCAGACTCACATACATCGAGTCGGTGATGCCATCCAGCCATCTCATCCTCTGTCGTCCCCTTCTCCTCCTGCCCCCAATCCCTCCCAGCATCAGGGTCTTTTCCAATGAGTCAACTCTTCGCATGAGGTGGCCAAAGTACTGGACTTTCAGCTTCAGCATCATTCCCTCCAAAGAACACCCAGGGCTGATCTCCTTCAGAATGGACTGGTTGGATCTCCTTGCAGTCCAAGGGACTCCCAAGAGTCTTTTCCAAACCACAGTTCAAAAGCATCAATTCTTCGGCGCTCAGCTTTCTTCACAGTCCAACTCTCTTCATCTTAGCATAGGCATAATAATAATAGCTACATTGTAGGGTTATGAGTATTCAAGAACAGAATGCGTAGCAAGTGTTTAACACACTGCTTTATGTATTATAAGCACTCTTGATGCAAACTTATAATGACAATAATGACAATAATAATAAGTATTATTGATCCAAAGGAGAGTTTAAAGAAGGAGGAAGCAATGAACAGTATGGCGTAGAGGCCAGGTATGACAAGGACTGAAGGATGCCCAAGAGACGCAGCAACTGGAAGGTCACTGATGGTCACGGTAGAGCTGTACCAGTGAATGGGGGTGTGACCGTAACTGTAATGCATAGGATGTGCAGAGAATGGGAAGTTAAGATGGAAAAGCAGATGAGAAGGGCAGGAGGAGTTGTGAAGGAGGGACCATGAGGCCATATCCATGATATGCCCTTTGCCTCTGTGTGCAGTGGGTGACAGAGTTCACCTCACAAGGTAAGAATATCCAGCAAGTCCCCACACCTGTGCAGGAGGTTTGACTTTTCCTCTTTAGGTTAATATATTTCTAACCCTTTCTTATAAAAAAAATTTTAAAATCCAAACTTCTATTTCTGGCTTCTCTGTAGTTTGCTAAATTACAACTTTAAATATTTAAAGGATTCCCGCATACACAACAAGCTGATGCAATAAATGCAAAAAAAGAAACTGATCTGTAAGAGGCAGGGGAGATTAGCAGAGGTTACAAATTCCCAGCTGGCATGAAAATGAATGGTGGAGACTTTGAACGTTTGAGGGAAATCGAATGCAAGCCAAGGATGGTAGATTTAGAGATTTTAATATTGCGCACTCAGTTGCAAACCCATTTGGCATGTGACCAGCTATTAGTATGGGTAAAATGGAGGCGCTGATGTTTATATTCTTTTCTGAGCTAGTTAGAGGATTTATCTGTGTGGTAATAAGCTCTCCAAGCTGGAACAGTGGGGAAGATGCTTGAGTTTGTCATTTATTATTATTCCACCTAGCATTGTATTTTGTGCCAGCAGTCACACTTTACCCAAGAGCTTTCTGAAAATTTCAGTTCATCAGCCAGAGGGAAGAATAGTTCTTCAGTAATAAGGGCCATGAGCTGAATGCTGTGCCTTTACCTTAAGGGATGCTGGAAATATTATATGATGCAGTACCGGACATTTATAGAGCTAAAGAGTCGCCTTAGTTCTCCCCGTGGGGGGAACTTATGGAAGCTTTAGCAAGCTGTTACTGTGAGGCAGTAGGAAAGGCTCTGAACTGGAGTCCCAGAGTCCAGTATCAAATCCTAGATCCATTGCTTACTGTGTAAACTAGGTCACTTCATACCCTAAGCCCATTTCTTCTTCTGTGAAATCAGGCAGTTAAATCAATCTCATGAACAGTTGTACAGATGAATGAGATTTTGCATGTCGGGCACGTTGAAGTTTCAATAGATTCCACCTGAATTTGGATTTATAGCACATCTCTACTTTCTATTCAGTAAATTGAATTCTTTCTGTGAATATAACCTGAGTAACAACTTCTAAGATCCATACCCCAAATATGGAGTAATGAGTTCCCTGTTCAGTTTCTGCTGCTGCTGTGTGGCAGAACATGCATGGGGCAGTGTGGTGAAGTGATGTAATTTTGCTGCCCAGGAAGGCACGACTCCTGGCTGCACCTCTAAAAAAATCCCCCTGGGTGACCTTGAAAATGATATTGACTCTCTAAGCCTACTTTCTGGTTTGTAAATTGCACCACAGGGCAGTTGCTGGTGTGGAACAAATACATTCTGAGTTTTCTTCTGTCTTGAATATTCCCAGTGTAGATAAGAAAGTTCTTTCTATAGTGGGCTACTGAGTCATACTTTTGCGCATAGTAATTCATTAAGAAGCATTATTGCCAGGAACTCTAAATTATTCCCATGGAAGAATATAGCAGCTTAGGAAATACAATGACAATAAATGAATTTGTTAACTAAAATGCAATACAGTCCTATGAAGAAGACAATTTGTTTTTTATTATCATTTAAACATATTAATGGCATCCTACTCCAGTATTCTTGCCTAGAGAATCCTATGGACGGAGGAGCCTGGTGGGCTGCTGTCTATGGGGTCACGCAGAGTCGGACACGACTGAAGCAACTTAGCAGCAGCAGCAACCAAATTAAAAAAGGCCATTATCATTCAGTTCCTGAATTCTGTTGCATGAACATTTGTTGATTTAACAAGTAAATAGATGCTTGCCTTCTATATCAGCCATCTATGCGATTGTGTCAAACAGGAGCATGGGCTGTTTGGATGTTAGGGGATGTAGGAGGGGCTGTGTTCTGAGCACTTGCCTTTCTGTGATGCTGCTTGGTACTGTGGTCCTAAAATACACCTTTGCCTGCAAGGATCCTGCAGGCTAATTTCAGCAGCTGGGAGTGTGCCCGGGCTGTCATGGGCTTTAAGGTATGCTGCCGCAGGCAGTCACCAGCAGGCATCTGTCTCCAGATCTAGGGGAGCTCGGAGTGATGTGACCCCAGCCCCAGTATGGAGCCTAATGGAAAGCAATAAGTCATAGCTGCGCATCCAAATATTTTTGTTAGAATAAATATAGGACTTGTTTAAATGTTGTGTACACACACAGGAAAAGAGTTACCTTGATCACATAAGAATCAATGCTGACCTTGTTGAGGACCAATTACTGATGCAGACTAGCAGGGAAATTACGCCTATGCTTTGAGGTGCTTGGGGTCCCTATCATGCGGTCTTCCTCTAAGCTGCCGATCTCAGACCCAGTTTCAAGTCCTACTGCTACTTATTAGCAGTGCAGCTTTGGGAAGGTATTCTTTTCTATAACAAGAGGCTAAAAATCGTACCCATCTCACACATGGTGAATATGAGAATTAAATGAGATAATGCATATTATATGCTTTGTAAAGGGCTTTTCACCTAGTAAACCCTGCTGCTGCTGCTGCTGCTAAGTCACTTCAGTCATGTCCGACTCTGTGCGACCCCATGGACGGCAGCCCACGAGGCGCCCCTGTCCCTGGGATTCTCCAGGTAAGAACACTGGAGTGGGTTGCCCTTTCCTTCTCCAATGCATGAAAGGGAAAAGTGAAAGTGAAGTCGCTCAGTCGTGTCCGCCCCTCAGCAACCCCGTGGACTCCAGCCTTCCAGGCTCCTCCGTCCATGGGATTTTCCAGGCAAGAGTACTGGAGTGGGGTGCCATTGCCTTCTCCGAGTAAACCCTGAATTGTTATAATTATTCATGATTATTTTGTTACTGTTATGATAACAAAATTTGGGGGCTCAGAGAGAGCTGCCCAAGGTCAGACAGCTAACAGCTAACTGGTCAGGCCAAGCTGAGCACTCAAGTGTGTCTGGGTGTGGTTCTACCACACTTGGTGCAAAGGACAGATGAGTGTGGGGACGCCGAGATCACCAACAGCAGAGGCAGAACTGACGGACTAACACTACTGTGGAGCAGTCAATCCTGGGCAGAACCTTGTCCATCAGGAACAGAAGGAAGTGAGAATCAGTCACACGTATAATACAGCAGCGGAGAAGGCAATGGCACTCCACTCCAGTACTCTTGCCTGGAAAATCCCACGGATGGAGGAGCCTGGAAGGCTGCAGTCCATGGGGTCGCTGAGGGTCGGACACAACTGAGCGACTTCACTTTCACTTTTCCCTTTCATGCATTGGAGAAGGAGGTGGCAACCCACTCCAGTGTTCTTGCCTGGAGAATCCCAGGGACCGGGGAGCCTGGTGGGCTGTCATCTATGGGGTCACACAGAGTCAGACACGACCGAAGTGACTTAGCAGCAGCAGCATAATACAGCAGTCCTTCCCACCTTTCTTCCCACAGGTTAGAGAAAGACTAAACCTGGGCCTCGGTGGCACTCCTGAAACCAGACGAACCTCAGCAGACCTACTTGTGAACTGGGGTTAAAACGGAAAAAAAAATACACACCAAGCAGTGCAACGAGTACAGCTCCTTTATTCTGTGTAACTTCCCTTTTGTCTTCCTCTGTGCGGCTGTCAGACTGCTTGTTGACACGGCATACTCGAGTAGGCAACCTCCTTTCAAATCTGAAATTCAGACTGGGGTACAAATGTCTCTGGTTTTCTTTCTCCCAAACATTCTGGAGGTTTTTTTTTTTTCTTCACAGCCCTTACGGTGCCAATGTGAAGCAAAGCTGGGTAGGGGAAGTCAGGGCTTTAGCATCTGACCTCTCGCTGATGTTTTCTTCTTCTATTTTCTGTTCCTGTCTTACAGGAACTTTCCTTGGATTACCTCTGAGTCCACTCTAACTATGGTGTGGAGAAAAAAAAAACTATGCATTATCAGACATATAAGCATCATTTCTTACTTCAAAGGGAGATTTTAGAATTTATAATTTTTTTTCTCTGCAACATTTGGCTTTCAAGTCTTTCTGGCTATTAAAATTTTAAAAAGACATTTGATGATGTGGTACTGACCTTCTCCTTTCCTAGGACAGTGTGACTCTTGGCCTATCTTTAGGGGGAAAAAAATAACACCTTAATTACTCAGAAGTTACTAAAGAAATGATCAAAGATACTTACATTATCCAAAAGACACTGGTTAAGATCCATAGTTATGCCATTAGGGTGGATCTTTCATTCATTCATTTGGGAATATTTAGAGAGAGCCAACAGAGGCCAGGCATCAATGATGGCAATAAACCACTTTCTCACTTTTCAAAGTCCAGACAATAGCATTGAGGTCAACCACAAATATAATCAATTTTCATAGAACCTTGGAGAAGCCTTGGAGAAAATGAGTTGGTGTTTTTCTGGACTATCTATAATGAGAATAAAGACGCTTGCTTTTTGAGGAACCATTGCATCATGCCCTCTGTTCAGAGGTGCTATTTCCCAACCCTGGCTGCATTTTGTATTGGTTATTTATTTTTGTGTAATAATTTACCCCAAACTTAGCAGATTAAAACAGCAGGTACTGAATATTTCACCTTGGGTCACGCATTTGGGAGCAGCTTAGTCAGGTGCCATTGGGCCAAGGTGTCTCATACATTTGCCATCAAGCTGTCAGCCATGGCTGCAGTCACCTACAAGGCTTGACTGTGGCTGAAAACCTGCTTCCAGATTCACTCAGATGGTTCTTGTCAGGCCTCAGAAGATCTGCTTCCAAGTTCACTCATGTGGCCCCCTCTGCCAGCCAGGCAACCTTATCACGTGGCAGGTGACTCCCCCAGAGTGAGAGCAAAAGAGAGTGTCCAAGACGGAAACCACAGTCTTTTATAACCAATATCATAATTGACATCCCAGAACTTCTGAAGTATTCTGTTTGTTAGGAGCAAGTTAATAGATCCAGCCCATATTCTAGGGGGAGGAAGATACCCCAGTGTGTGAATATCAGTAAGCAGGGATTATTGGGCACCATCTTGGACAGACTGTCTGGCTTAATTTTTTTTTTTACCTGCTATGAATGTGTTTTAGGTTAAAGATCACAGTATAGATTTCTATGATTTTCCCTAATTCTTTGGCATAAATGATCATAGGCATTTAATGAACTGTTTACTACATTATGCTGCTGCTGCTAAGTCGCTTCAGTCGTGTCCAACTCTGTGTGACCCCAAAGACGGCAGCCCACCAGGCTCCCCTGTCCCTGGGATTCTCCAGGCAAGAACACGGGAGTGGGTACTACATTATGCGTTAGTCTCAAATTAGTTCAGGCAATCCAGGCGATCCATGATGCTGATTGCCTGCAGAACCAGTAGAAGAGACACTTCCTTCTAAGGTGCCTTCTTATTTTTGTTTGTTTTGTATAGATCAGTCTTATGGACTCTGTGGGAGAGGGAGAGGGTGGGGAGATTTGGGAGAATGGCATTGAAACATGTATAATATCATGTATGAAACGAGTCACCAGTCCAGGTTCGATGCACCATACTGGATGCTTGGGGCTGGTGCACTGGGACGACCCAGAGGGAGGGTATGGGGAGGGAGGAGGGAGGAGGGTTCAGGATGGGGAACACAGGTATACCTGTGGTGGATTCATTTTGATATTTGGCAAAACTAATACAATATTGTAAAGTTTAAAAATAAAATTAAATTAAAAAAAATAAAAAATAAAAATATTTATTCAAGATAAATGCAGATTTTGGTCATTCTAGATAAACTGTTAAAATTGCATATTTTTCCATTCATTACTTTTCTTTTTTTGTAAGGTGTCTTCTTATAAGCTTCGCTGGTGGCTCAGATGGTAAAAGTGTCTGTTTGCAATGCAGGAGACCCAGGTTCCATCCCTGGATCAGGAAGATCTCCTGGAGAAGGAAATGGCAACCCACTCCTGTACTCTTGCCTGGAAAATTTCATGGATGGAGGAACCTCGTAGGCTACAGTCCCTGGGGTCACAAACAGTCACTCACTTACTTCTTATAAGCACTTGCTCTTTGCTATTGAGAGAGTATTTTGGGATACAGTTATACAACCTCAGATGAACAGTTAATGGGATGAATTAGAAATACAGGGAGTGTTTCCAATGATGATTCATGTCCTGACATTTTAGGAGCTGTTTTAACCACAAATGCACTTGAACTTATCACAGAATTAAGAATCAAGAAACCTGGATTTGAACTCCAAACTTGCCTCTAGCTCTTGATGTGGGGTAAGTTACTTTACCTCTCAGAGGGTCTCTTTTCTTTATCTGGAAAATGAAAGCTTGGGCTAAATGGTCTCTAAGGGCTCTTGCAGCTCTACCAGACTGTGCCTCTTCAGCATGGTTTTTCTTCTTCAGGAGGTTTATGTGGAACCAGGGATGCTGTCTTGCTGCTGGTTGTGTTATTTGTTGGAACTGGAGAGATTGTTATCACTTGGCAATTTTCTATTTTCACTTTCTATAAACTACTAAGACATACTCCCACCAATCTTGTATGGGAAAACATTGAACATTTATTGAAATCTTACCATGTACCAGGCACTTTGCTAAGCACTCGATAGGCATTCTTACAACAATCCTATGAAGTAGATATCTTTTGTTCCATAGTTGATGTAAGAAGAAACTGAGACTTAGAGAATAATTTGTCAAGATCACAAGCTAATTATGACAGGAGCCAGAATTCTCTTTTTTTCATATTTTAGTTTTTTTTTAAAAAATTGAAGTATAATTGACTTAAAAGATTAGTTTCTCATGTACAACGTAATGATTCAATATTTTTATACAGTGGGGAATGATCACCATGATAAATCTAGTTATCATCTGTCACCATACTAAGTTCTTACGATATTATTGACTTATTTTCTATGTTATTCATTACAGCCCCATGACTTACTTATTTTATAACTGGGTTTTTATAACTTATTTTATAACTGGACCTCTTAACCCTCTTCACCAGTTTTGCCAGTTCCGCCTCTCTTTTCCTCTCTGCTAACCACTATTTTGTTCTCTATGTCTATGAGTCTGTTACTGTTTGTTCATTTGTTTTGTTTTTCAGATTCCTCGTATCAATGATATCAAATGGTGTGTGTTTTTATCTCACTTATTACCATTTAGCATAATACCCTGTAGGTCCAACCATGTAGTTGCAAATGTCAAGATTTCAATTCTTTTTTATGTGCGTATAGACAGTACCATATCTTCTTTACTCATTTATCTATTGATAGATGCAAGTTGCTTCCATTCCGTGGCTAAATAGTGCTGCAATTAACACTAGGGTGCATATAGCTTTTTGAAGTAGTGTTTTTGTTTTCTTTGGGTAAATACCCAGAAGTTGAAGTGCTGGATTGTATGATTCTATGTTTTCTTTTGGTCATGGATTGCCATTCTGTTTTCCACAGTGGCTGTTATCCATTGACATTCCCATTGATAGCAGAAGATGGTTCTATTTTCTCTATATACTTTCGAACATCTATTATTTCTTGTTTTTTGGATGACAGTCATTCTGGCAGATGTGAGGGGAAATCTCATTAGTGGTTTTGATGTGCATTTTCCTGATGATTAGTGATGTTGAGCATCTTTACATGTGCCTGTTGGTGGGGCAAGAATTCTAAGGGTCAATCTGGCTGGCTAAAGCCAGGCCCTTGACCTCTAAGTTATCTCTTCTGTGCACCAGTTCCTTGGGTAACGCCTATCAGTCAAGGATCTGGGATCCTGAGCAATGAAGCTAATCAAAGTGCTCTGGCCAGTGCAATAGCTTAAAAATGCTAAGCACCCCATGGGAATGAGCAGTATTCTTCCAGAATAAGCTTTTCATGTAAGGTTCAGACTTTGAGGAAGGTGAGTCTTATGAGCACATATCATTTTCTGACAAGACCCCTAAATGTGTGTTGCTGAGGAGAGATGGAAATAAAGTGTGTGCTTTTTTTTTCCCCTACTGTGATTTCTTATTCTTCATGAATGTACTTTTATTTGAAAATATCTCCTCTATGTTTGGCTAGTAAGAGAGTTACAAAGTGGAAATGCCTCTCTTGACCCCTTTGGCCCTCTTGGAGACATAACCTTGTTGCCAGAAGGTCTTTCAAGGTAGACAGGATGGGACTTCCCTGATGGTCCAGTGGTCAAGGATCTGCCTTGCACTACAGGGGATGTGGGTTGGGTCCCTGGTTGGGGAACTAAGATTCCGCATACTGTGGAGCAACTAAGCCTGTGCACCCCTACTACTGAGTCCACCTGCTCAGAGACCACGTGGCACAGCTAGAGAGCTCACAGCTACTAAAGCTGCAGAGCCTGTGCACTCCAGAGCCTGTATGCCACAACTGGAGAGCCCACATACCACAGCTACTGAGTCTGTGCTTGCCACAACTAGTCTGCACTCTGCAGTGAAAGATTCCACATTCCACAACTAAGACTCTAGGCAGCCAAATAAAAAGAAGAAAAGCAGACAGGACTCTGAGGCAGTTTTTTTGTTTGTTATTTTGTTCTGTTTGGGGTGTGTGTGTGTGTGTGGGCTCCTTTAGGCTGTTAGTCACACCCACAGCACATTGTAGAACAGTTTGTAGGAACTTTCACAGGGAGCCCCCTAGCAAAGGCTGTCCCTGGCCCCTGGCTCTTCTTAGCTCATGCTGATGTTGCAACTCAAGCTAGTTTCTGCTATGGGCTGAGAAGGAAGGGCATCAATTCAGCAGCTCTTGTTTCTAATGGGCTGTTTTGGGAGGGGCCTTTTGGAGTTGGAAGAAATGCTATTTTCTGTAGCCATTTATTTGGCTGTTGCAATAAGGAAAATTTCCACTGACGTGAAGAATCTAGTAAAGATTTTACTAGATGGGAATGGCTGCACCAGAATGATGAAAACCGCAAAGCAGCATGTATAATCGCTAACATTTCTGGAGAATTTTGCAGGAGCTTTGCACATTATTTAAATCCTTTCACCAACCTTGAGTGATAGATATTATCTCCATCATGGAGATGATATGTAGAGAGTCTAAGAGATTGTTCAAAGTAGAAATTCCTGTAACTAGGAAAGCTAAACTAGAACCCATATCTCTCAAAATCCAAAACCTGCGTTTTAGCCTACTATGCAAATTACCTGCTTATAAGTTTGAACTTTTTATATTGATTACATGTTGAAATATTTGGGATGCATTGGGTTAAAGTATATTATTAAAATTGATTTTACCTGTTTCTGTTATTTTTTTTAAGAAGGCTACTAGAAACTTTAAAATGATGTAAGCCACTCCCATTATGTTTCTATTGGACAGTGTGAGACTACAGATGTTTCATATCCCCAGGAGATGCAACTGGGAAAGTTGATTGGCTTCCGAGCTTGGAAGGCCTTGAGGAACAATTTATGAATTACCCATAGTGTGCCAATATTGCCTACAGCTTATAAGAATATATTAATAATGTCTTCACTCAAGGTTCACGGCTTTTGTATTGCCTGGTAAGGGTAACTTTTAACATTACCACATCCAGGGACTTCCCTGATGGTCCAGTTGTTAAGAACCCATCTTCCAATGCAGAGGATGTGGGTTTGATTCCTGGTTGGGAAACTAAGGCCCCACATGCAGCGGGGCAACTAAGCCCATGCCACAACCAGAGGGTAGCCTGTGCATGTCAACGAAGACCTTGCATGCCACGACTGAGGCTCGACATAGCCAAATATTTTTTTAAAGGTCAATATCCACAATTGTTTGAGCAGTCACCTTTCCCAATTCTTCGCTTATTGTGTTTTACGAAGTAGTTAAATAGTTGGAAAAAGCTACCAGGAACGAAGGTAAGGAAGCAAGAGGCACAGTTCTGCAAGGGGATTAGGAGACAACTGCGTTGCTTCCATCTAAAAGTGATGAAAACCAAGGCGCTGAGCCATTAATCCAGGGTGCACTCTCTAGCAGGCCTTTGGCAAGAAGCATAACACTTACTTAAGTGGGTCACAGCCTGACTGTTAATTTCCATTCATGGAATTTGCTTCATTTTCTGGTGTCTCAGTTAGCTCCAAGGTGATGCTTTAAATAGTTGTGAAGGCATCACGGAGGTAGTCAGAGCTTCTAGAGTAGTCATCATTAACTTCTTTTTGTCAGTATTTCTTCACCTTCTGATGAGTCTTCAGCAGAATCTGGGCTCTTCTCCTGGAATCCAACCAGCAAGCTCTTATCAGAATTGTCCAGCCACTCCTGAATACCACTGCCAATGAGCTGGGAAGAATTGTGCAGGGGGAAATGCCAGCCTTGCTGAGTGAAGCAACTTTTTCAACCCAAAGCTGACTGGTAATTGTGGTGGGATTCATGAGACTGTATTAGGTTCACTCAGCCCAGACCCAGGTCCACGTAGAGAAGAGCCGGCAGTCAGGCTATGCAGGCAGCAGGTATGGTACTAGCCCTCTGAATTCTGGGGTTCCTTTGGTGTGATTAGATTGTGAATGAAAAAGAGAATAAGAGCTGAGGGTTGATAAAGCCTGTGCTACCCACAGGCTTATGCTTTCGATTCAGGTATAGTCTGGATGAAGATGAGGGGTCCAGTTTAAATAGTCCCCAAAGTAACTCTCATTTGAAAGTTCAGTTGAAGCAGGGCTTTGTAGACAAATGAGTTGAAGTTGAGCCATGACCCTTCAAGTTAACGGCTGCGTGATTTTGGCCAAATCACTTTTATCCTTCTGAGCTTCAGTTTCCTCATCTGTAAAATGGGCATATACACATTCCCTTCTGGGGTTGATGTCAGAGTTAATTGACACGTGCCTGTGGCCTCCAGCACGAGTAATGCAACAAGTCATGCTAACTTTTCCCCTTCAATGTGTTTTATTATTAAAGCATATAATATATGCTTTAGTATAAATAAATACCTTTCTTATGAAATCGAATTCCAACCTTTGGAACTGATCATGCTTGGTCTAGAATTTTTTTAACTACTTGACTTTGGAAATTGTCCAATTTTGATGATGCTGATGATGATGACGGATACTTATCTTTTTTTTTTTTTTTTTGACCATACTGCTCAGCCTGTGGAATCTTAGTTCCCCAACCAGGGATTGAACCTGGACCACGGCAGTGAAATTGTCCAGTCCTAACCACTGGACCACCAGGGAATTCCTTAATGAAAGCGTATCATTTATTCAGCACCTAACCTGTGTTATGGCAATGCCATGGACAGAGGAGCCTAGTGGGCTACAGTCCATTGGGTCTCAAAGAGTCAGACATGACCAAAGTCTGTATTAAGTGCTTTTTATATGTTATCTCATATAGTCATCTTAACCCCATGAGGCAGGTACTATTATCAACATTTATAGATGAGGAATGAGGTTAAGAGAGAATAAGTGATTTATTCAAGATTATAAAATTAGGTACAGAACACCTGGGATTTAAACCCAGGCGTGTCTCCAACACTATCATGCTTAACCACTACGTTACGTTGTATCCATTCTATCTGTTAGTTCACCTTATTTTTCCTCAAACCAAAAGATTTTCTGTGCCCATAAAAGTTATCAAAATGTGCTTGAAAAAGGAACCATTCCCAACTTTAAATATCTTTTATAGTTTGAACTTACTTGATATCATATTGAAACTAAAATTGTAATTGAAAGACAATCAGGAAATCATTTTGATGAAAGAAAATTGAATTTCTTATTCTACAGGGAAATTAAGAGAATAAATGTAATTCCGTGGAGAAAAGAAAATAAATTATCTTCAAACCAAAGTCTAAAAGAACCAATTATAGAGCTATATGCAATTTATAAATAATTGCAGTACTTAAGGTTTATGAAAATGTTCAAAAATTTATAGACATAGAAGATTGTGTTCTTTTAAACTCCAAATGTTACTTTTGTATGAGTGCAAAAATTATATAATACTCACTTGCTATCATATTAAAGGATATGAGAATGTTAAATAAATATGAGAAAATTGAGAATATGAAAAAAATTGAGAAATTAAAGTAAACAATTCTATTTCTGAGGCCAAAGAAATATTTCATATAACTAAAGGGATAAACCACTGAGCATTTTTCATGGTGGGGTTGGGGAGGAAATTCTATCTGTTGAGTTGACACCATTCAAGGCTGTTATTTGCTATTGCCAAGAGAGTTTTATTTTTTATTAGAATTCTTTTTCTTCGGTTTTTCCCCAAAGAACAAATGTCATTCTAAGGCCAATATTGTCAAATGCATTTATTGCTTGGATTTACTTTTCTAAAATTTGCCCTCTCTCTCTTTCTTTTTTTTTAAATATTTATTTATTTGGCTGCACTGGGTCTTAGTTGCAGCACACAGGATCTAGGATCTTTGATCTTTGTTGCAGCATGTGGGATCTAGTTCCCTGACCAGGGACTGAACCCAGGCCCTCTGTATTGGGAGCACAGAGTCTTAGCCACTGGATCACCAGAGAAGTCCCTGCCCTCTCTTTCTTGAATAAAGGTACATCTCTCTCTAGGATACTAAAAGCTCTAATTTTTTTTTTTTAATTGAAGTATACTTGATTTATATTCTTGTGTTAGTTTCTGGAATATAGAAAAATGATTCAGTTATATATATATATATATATATACATATTGTTTTTCATATGGTTTAATAAGTTAATAAATTACAGAATATTAATGATAAATTACAGGATATTAAATGTAGTTCCCTGTGCTATACAGTAGGACCTTGTTGTTTATTTTACATATGATAGTCTGTACCTGCTAATCCCAAACTCCTAATTTATCCCTACCCCCTTTTCCCTTTGTTAACCATAAGCTTGTTTTCTATGTCTGCTAGTCTATTTTTGTTTCATAAATAAGTTATTTTTGTTAAATTTTAGATCCTACATATAAGTGATATCATATGGTATTTGTCTTTCTCTGACTTATTTGCTTAGTATGATAATCTTTAGGTCTATACATGTTGGTGTTAATGAATTATTTCATTCTTTTTTATACTAAAAGCCCTAATTTTACTAATGATGAGATTATTCAGAATAAGTATAGCATGTTTGAACAACTGGCTTATCAATATAATTCACATTAACTACCTCAGAGGAAAACTTGTAAATCTCATGTTGCTATAATATATAGCATCTTCTCTGTTACATTTGATAAAGGCTATTTTTAAAGAAAAAGAGGAACCATTTACCATTTTGACTTTATTCATCTTGTTATTCTACTGAAATGTCCCAATGACCTGGACGTTACTTACTTCATGACTTTGCTTGTATCTCCAAGAACCGATGAGCATGCTTCCTTCTTGAAATGCTGTCTTCATTTGGCTTGAGACATCACTTTGTCCTAGTTCTCCTATTCCACTGATCATTCAAGTCCTCTTTATCTTCTGACTCCTAAGTGTTGAGCCCTAAAAACCTTTCATTTTCTTTCTCATTATTTATTCCCTCTGTAATACCATCCCCAGGCTCTTAGCTTTGAAAGCATCTATATGTCAGTGATTCCCAAATGTGCATTTCTAGCCCTCTTTTCTAAAGAGGACTCATGATCAACCATCTACTCAAATCTACACTTAAATATTAGTCAGGATCTCAAACTTAACCTGTCCTGAATCAAACTCCCAATTCTCCACTGCCATGCCCCATCTCTCCACTGACAATCCTCTTTGTACCATTTTCTACATCTCAAAAGATGTTAGCCCTGCCTTTCTAGTTGCCCAGCCAAAACTACATTTTCTGTCTTCCTCTGACACTCTACATTCATCAGTAAATCCTATTGGTTTTACCTCCAATATGTGCTTAGTTGCTCAGTGTCCGACTCTTTGCAACCCCATGGACTGTAGCCCGCCAGGCTCCTCTGTCCATGGGGATTCTCCAGGCAAGAATACTGGGGTGGGTTGCCATGCCCTCCTCCAGGGGATCTTCCCAACCCAGGGATCGAACCCAGGTCTCCTGCATTGCAGGCAGATTCTTTACCAGCTGAGCTACCAGGGAATCCTAAATGTATTTTTGTTCTTTGATTTCAAAGAGCACTTCAATCTACAGAATTCTTAAGGAAAAACAAAGCATCACATACACACAAAACAGATATACTCACTGTCTGTGTCCTCACGCACAACTGGCTGTATCATTGCAATTAGTTAAAACTGCTAAATTAAACATTTTAATGAAACTGATTTACTAATTTTGCCTCCGATATTCTATTTATCAAAAATCTGAGCTCTTTTCACCACTTCCATTGCTCTTTACCTGGTCTAGGCTTCTACTGTAATTTAATCCCTCACCTGAATTATTTCAAAAACTCCTAGATGGACTCTTTTCTTCCTCCCGCACTACACTCTGTTCTCCACTTAGAGGTGAGAATAATCTATTTAAATTGCAGGTAAAATCAAGTTACTCTTTCGCTCAAAACTTTTAATGGCTCCTCATCTCATTCACAGTAAAATCCAAAGACAATATGACCTGCCCTATATAACCTTTTTGGGCTATAACCTTTTTGCCTCTTAGTATGTTCATTGGGTTCGCAAGGCAAAAATACTGAAGTGCCATTCCCTTCTCCAGTGGGCCACGTTTGGTATCTCAAAGAGTTGGACATGACTGAGCAACTGAACGACAGCAACAACATAACCTTTCCCTCAGCTACCTCTCTCATCTCATACTTTTATTTCTTGTTCCCTGAGTTCTTGCCTCTTTGTACATACTCTGTTCCAGACATACCCCTAGAAGAGATTTCCTAGAACAAATACCTTTCTCACTTTTCAAGGTTATTTGTTCATGTGTTATCATTTAGGAAATATCTTTCCTGAGTATTCTTCCCCTCCTCCCTGGTCTTCCTGTATCCTTTATTCTGTGTTATTTATCTCTGTAGCACTTTTTACCACCTGACACAATATATATTCATTTGTTTATTTTCTCCATTAGAATATTAGCCTATATTCCAGATTTCAGGAATGGCATGCTAGATGATTCCAACCAAGCCTCCCACTTGAAGACAATTTTAAAAACTGAAACACACACACATTCTCATAAGCATCAGAGACCTAACGAGATATTTAGAGAGAACAAGGAAATAATCAGAGCCCTTTTGGACAGGATGATTTACTAATGACGAAAAGAAAAGTGAAAGGCAGAGCTTGACTGAGACGTTAGGAAATGACCCACTCTGTGCTCCAGAGCCCACGGGCTGAAATTTGGCTCTGAGGCCACTTGCTGGAAGCATTTGAGACACAGAGCTAAGCATTTGAGAATTCAGATACACGAAGATTTGGGGACTGTATCCATCTCCTTCAAAAACAGTGAGGCCTTAATATAATATCCCTTTTTCTGACTTGAAACACTCAAAGGCTACATCCTGGAGGCACGGGATCTGGATTTTAGTCTAGCCTGCACAAAACCCTCATATCTTGGTCCTAGACTGCTCATCTACTTGGGTGTTTTGTAGGGGAAAAAAGGAAAATATTTTGTGGAGGAAAATAACATCATTCTAGGTCTCAAATTATTACCAAATGTTATTTTAATTTGTCCAGCAAACTATTAAAGGCTATAAAGCAAATGAAAGTTCAAGACAAATGGCAACTAATATAGTTCTAAACCAACTAGCCACTCAGCATATGAAAAGATGCTCAGCATCGTTAGTCACGAGACAGATGCAAATTAAAACCACAACAACATACCAATACCCACCAAATAAGACAAAAAGAAGTCACTGATAACACTGAATGCTGGCGAGGATACAGAGCAACTGGAACTCCCACGCATCCCTGGCAGGAACATGAAATGGCACCACCGCTTTGGAACACAATTTGGCGGTTATTTAAAAATTCAGTGTACACTTCCCCTGTGACCCAGCCATCCCACTTGTAGGTATTTACCCAAGAGAAAATAAGATATGTAAATGCTTATCCAGTGGTAAATGGATAAGTAAACAACTATAAACATAAAAACCATACACCAATAAAGATTAATTAAAAAAAAAACAAAAAACAGGGCTTCCAGGGTGACTGCAGCTGATTCCAGGTTAAGAATCCATATACCAGTGCAGGAGACATGGGTTCAGTCCCTGGTTCCGGAAGATCCCATTTGGCTAAGCCTATGCACCACAACTGCTGAGCCTGTGCTCTAGAGCCCGGGAGCCACAACTACTGAAGGCCTTGCGCCCGAAAGCCCATGTTCTGAAACAGGAGAGGCAGCCACATGAGAAGCCCGAGCACTGCAATTAGAGAGAAGCCCCTGCTCGCTGCACCTAGAGAAAAGCCCACACAGCCAAAAATAAACTAAATAAAAAAAACAAAACAAAAACCATACAATGGAATGTTACTCAGTAATATTTACTGAATATATTATTTAATACTTTTAAATTATTAAATAAGCATAATATTTAACCTGTGATATTATATATTATTTTTAAAATATTTTAATAATACTATATATTTTTTCAAAAATATTTAGTAATATATATTATTTAAAAATAATATTATATATTATTTTTAAAATATTTCTTGGTAGAAAGCCACATTGACCCTTTCAACACTGGTCTGATGTTTTGGTTGCCTCTGTGGGCGGGTGACAGAACATATGGATGCTCTTGAGAGCAGGAGGATGGTGAACCTTTAATTCAGGGAGGGCAGCAGCCCTTTCACTTCCCATTTTTCCTTCCACTTGACTCTCTTCCTTCTCCTCTGACGTGGTGCTCCTTCAGTCCTTCCCACTGCCACCTGGGGTTGGGCTCATGGTCCCCTCTGATACCACCAAACAGCCAAGGATGTTTTCACAGCAAGGCCATTTGCTGTGGGCTCAGCTGCCTCAACAATTTGGCCAATATTTCACATCCCCTGGAGCAGGAAGGAGAAAGAAACTTGTAACTTGAGGGCAAGACCTTGGTTTGTGCATTTGTAGTGACCCATCATGGCCAAGCACAGAGTCTTAGACATGCTGAATGCTCAATATATGTTTGCTTTGTGTCCAGATTTGGTTTCTTTAAAGATACTAACTGGTTCCTAGCATCCTCAAGTGTAGTGAATGCAAGTTGAAATTACTCTGGCAGGGGTGTGTGTTTAGTTGCTCAGTCATGTCTGATTCTCTGTGACCCCATGGGCTGTAGCCTACCAGGCTCCTCTGTCCATGAGGATTCTCTAGGCAAGAATATTGGAGTAGGTGGCCATCACCTTCTCCAGGGGATCTTCCCAATCCAGGGACTGAACCCGTGTCTCTTGCATCTCCTGCACTGTAGGCGCTTTCTTTACCACTGAGCTACCTGGAAATGATATCCTCAGTTTAAGAATATCAACTATGTAATATATATTCATTTATTTATGAATTCAACAAATATTTACTGAACACCTACTATGTCCTAGATTCTATGCCGAATTATTTAGGTTAAAGGGATACATATCCAAGAACAAAAATCAATCATTAATTGAAAGTATCAACAATATAGATTGACCTTTGCATATTTTGTTTCCTAGTGAATTTAATTTTTCTTCTCATTTTCTTGTTCCTGTAAGGGAAGAAGATGTTTTTAGGCACAGATACCCTGGAACAGTGATTGGTGGCTCACTTTCCTGTCCTAGGAAGCTTAAAGGAATTGGTTCATTTTTGTGAGTAACAGTAACTCTCCATGGTGGGGCATCTAAATACGGGCAGGTTGTTAAGGGTGCGAGTGAAGCACCAGGAGGGCCTGGGGAGCCTGTGTACTGATAGCTTCAAATCATTTATCTACCCTCCCCTCCGTGCCTGTGACCATCAGCTTCTTTAGTGTCTGCTTTGCCCTGAGGGGAGAAAGTTTCCCACACTTACTTTCTTTTTCTCAGTAGGAAAGATTCTATTGTTTGACTTTCCTGTTTTTTGCTATCTCAAGTTTTCACTGAAACAGTAACTGAATTCAGGAGATTAAAGATACACAGGTGACTTGTCTATTATTAACTGTAAATTGTCTGCACCCTCCTATTCTCTCTCTCCCTGGAACACAAGTACTTCTTTCTTCTTGTGTTTTGATGATTATCATGTGGTTTTGTTTAGTCTAGGGTACTGACATTGATTTTTTAAAAATCAAATTATTGTTGGGATTCCACAGAAATGACACATCTAATAATGTTTAGAGACTTGCACATGGACAATAGAATCACGAACCATTTCTATTGATGCTAAGTGGTGATTGAATCACTCCAGAATGTTTTGGACTTGATAAATTTTGCTGTAACTTGAAAAAAAAAAGAGTAGACAATGTCATAGGACAGAAAGCAAACATTTGTACATTTCTGTTATAAATCTCCCCCAGATTTTCTAGTTTCCACAAGCTCAAGTTCATTAATACATCACAACTATGATCCTGGTGGTTGTGGAGGGCACAGTAGGAAAAAAGGGGGATGGAGCGAATGCTCCAGATAGAGCCCAAGAGATGTCCATTGCTGGGATTCAGGTACATCTGATATGTCCATCTGGAGGATTGTTAACATGGTGCACTAGGGACCTCCTGAAGGAAAAAGTCCTAAAGGAAAGGGCAAAACCAGCAACAGGCTTGGCCAGTAAAAAGGCCACAGGGGTCAGAGATGAGGTGAGTCTTCTGAGGATCTCCTGTTAGTGAAGCCTTTGGTCACTGGGATCCAGCCTTCTATCGGCCATCTGCTGCTGCTCAAGCATTCCCAGGAGGAATCAGATCTCCAACCCCCTCAGTGTGATTATGTTAACAAACCAGACTTGGTTCCCTTAACCCACTGGCAGTAAAGCCAGCCTATGGACCCTGGGTTATGATGAAGAAAAATGTAGCATTTATTGCAGGAGACCAAGCAAAGAGTTCAGGCAGCTAATGTTTAAAAGGCCTGAACTTCTTGCTTGGCACTCTACAGTAAACACTACACTTTTCTTCACCACAACCTGGTGTGAATAGTTTGGCTTTACTGAAAGTGGGTAAAGGGATCCAACTTTGGTTGAGGAGCAAAGAGCCAAATCTTACTCCTGTTCGTGTCGCTGGTTAAACGTCGCTTATCTGGGGTTGCCTTCCTTGTCCCCCTCAGGTGGCTCACCAATCATATTATCTGCCCTCACAGTACTCTGCATTTCTCTTTCTTAACACTGCACAGATGATCACCAAGGCCTTTGCAAGGACCAAGCCTGAGTCCTCCTTATTTTATTGGGTCCTGGTAAGCCAGAGGTTCTTCCATCATCCATCTTCACTACTGAGCCACCAGGGAAGCCCTCCATTTATCTAGATTTGGAATAGTAAAGAAATGTGACCCTATTACTGGTTACATTTTTGGGTTTGAAACTAATGTATCAGAAGTTCAATCAATAAGGAGCCACGTGCAGGGTCAATTACTTTTTTATATGACCCAGAAAAGAATGCAAGCCCTCAGATAACCAACACATGCATCTGACTCTGCAGAAATCTCAGTGCTAATAAAAATGTTAGTGTGTGGGAGAGAAAGAGGCTGCATACAACTAGATAAATGATGTTCAACATGGTTTTAGAAAAGGCAGAGGAACCAGAGATCAAATTGCCAACATCCGCTGGTTCGTCGAAAAAGCAAGAGATTTCCAGAAAAACATCTATTTCTGCTTTATTGACTATGACAAAGCCTTTGACTGTGTGGATCACAATAAACTGTGGGAAATTCTGAAAGAGATGGGAATACCAGATCACCTGACCTGCCTCTTGAGAAACCTATATGCAGGTCAGGAAGCAACAGTTAGAACTGGACATGGAACAACAGACTGGTTCCAAATAGGAAAAGGAGTACGTCAAGGCTGTATATTGTCACCCTGTTTATTTAACTTATATGCAGAGTACATCAGGAGAAACACAGGGCTGGAAGAAGCACAAGCTGGAATCAAGATTGCCTGGAGAAATATCAATAACCTCAGTTATGCAGATGATGCTACCCTTATGGCAGAAAGTGAAGAGGAACTAAAAAGCCTCTTGATGAAAATGAAAGAGGAGAGTGAAAAAGTTGGCTTAAAGCTCAAAACGAAGATCATGGCATCTGGTCCCATCACTTCATGGGAAATAGATGGGGAAACAGTGGAAACGGTGTCAAACTTTATTTTTTGGGGCTCCAAAATCACTGTAGATGGTGATTGCAGCCATGAAATTAAAAGACGCTTACTCCTTGGAAGGAAAGTTATGACCAATCTAGATAGCATATTAAAAAACAGAGACATTACTTTGCCAACAAAAGTCCGTCTAGTCAAGGCTATGGTTTTTCCAGTGGTCACGTATGGATATGAGAGTTGGACTGTGAAGAAAGCTGAGCGCTGAAGAATTGATGCTTTTGAACTGTGGTGTTGGAGAAGACTCTTGAGAGTCCCTTGGACTGCAAGGAGATCCAACCAGTCCATTCGAAAGGAGACCAGTCCTGGGTGTTCATTGGAAGGACTGATGCTGAGGCTGAAACTCCAATACTTTGGCCACCTCATGTGAATAATTGACTCATTGGAAAAGACTCTGATGCTGGGAGGGATTGGGGTCAGGAGAAGGGGATTACAGAGGATGAGATGGGTGGATGGCATCACTGACTCGATGCACATGAGTTTGGGTGGACTCCGGGAGTTGGTGATGGACAGAGAAGCCTGGCATGCTGTGATTCATGGAGTCACAAAGAGTCGGACATGACTGAGCAACTGAACTGAACTGAACTGAAGCACTTTGTTATTGAAAAAAATGATTAAAATTACATTTGGAAATACATAGGATTTACTTTTATTAAGTGAAAAAAGAAATTTTGCCATTCTGCCCCTAAGACTTCTTCCGGTCAGGGAGGGGGCACTGATTTACCTGCTTCCTCAGACTTGGAGGTTGCTTGTCTTATATGCCTCATGTATGATCATTTGAACTATTTTGGGAGTTTGAGCTTTCTTTGAATTTTTGTCTCTATTATTCTTTCTCTAATACTTTAAATTGGTTTGCATTCAGTGATCGGTTCCATATATGCAAATTGTTCTGCGATTCCAGAAGAAAATTTTAGATTCTAAGTGACTGGGAAAAAAAAAATAGGCATTAATTCTAAAAACTCTTTAACAGCCTACAGTCAATTGCTATTAATTGTTCGTTCTTATTATCTTTAGAAAAAGAATGCCACTTTAAAACAAAGCAGCATGCCTCACTGATCATATGCCTGGGTTTCATCTTTCTGCAAACTGCATGTCCCCTAGCCCAGGCAAGCTTCTTCTGAGTTTTTAATCTTAATGTAATTCACCTTTTTGTCTTATTTTTGCTGTTATTAACAATACATTTTTAATGTATACACAAAGTGAGGAATACTACGTATAATGTTAGATAGAAGTTCTTGCTTATCAGTCTAAAATAGAAATTGCTTTCATTCTACGTATATTCTTCTTCTTCTAAGTCGATTCAGTCGTGTCCGACTCTGTGCGACCCCAGAGACGCCAGCCCACCAGGCTCCGCCATCCCTGGGATTCTCCAGGCAAGAACACTGGAGAGGGTTGCCATTTCCTTCTCCAATGCATGAGAGTGAAAAGTGAAAGTGAAGTCGCTCAGTCGTGTCCGACTCTAGCGATCACACGGACTGCAGCCTACCAGGCTCCTCCGTCCATGGGATTTTTCAGGCAAAAGTACTGGAGTGGGGTGCCATTGCTTTCTCCGACGTATATTGTTAGCCATCCCAAAATATTTACATGTGGGATACATGCAAATAATCGTTAATAATGCATATACATGCTTTAGAAGATGACGTAACTGAATCTGGAAGTGCTCCAATTTACAGATTAGGAAGCTAACATACTTTTTAACTGAATTATATAATTTTAAAAATCAATTATTCCCCACGCATAGAAATAAAACATGATTTACAAATGTATAGTCAACTTACATGTGCATATTTGTAAATCACGAGCTATTTAGAAAGAATAGATTCTATTTATGGATTATTAACACCACTTTTGGAGAAGGCAATGACACCCCACTCCAGTACTCCTGCCTGGAAAATCCCATGGATGGAGGAGCCTGGTAGGCTGCAGTCCATGGGGTCACTGAGGGTCGGACACGACTTGAGCGACTTCACTTTCACTTTTCACTTTCATGCATTGGAGAAGGAAATGGCAACCCACTCCAGTGTTCTTGCCTGGAGAATCCCAGGGATGGGGGAGCCTGGTGGGCTGCTGTCTATGGGGTCGCACAGACTGAAGTGACTTAGCAGCAGCAGCAGCAGCAACACCACTTTAATGGATGATATGTATATTTTTAAATGGAATTTGGCAATTAAGAAAAATTGTGAGAAACAAGATTGTGGAAATAACAGAAGATTCCCAGAAAGAATTCCCCATGAATTCCTATTTGCATGGTATATGTGTACTAATTACCTTAAAATAACTAAACTAAATAACTACTTTGTTGAAAGAGCTATTTCCAAGACTAACTATTGCCTAGAGATGATTAAGTGATCCATAGTCATTTGATTAACACATATTATTATTTTCCTAAAGGAAACCAAAAAAAGAAGTGATTCTCAGTATGTTGTTAAATACAGTAGAACAAGAAGCAAAGAAACTAGGAAAAGGCGGAAATATTATTTCTACAAATACAGTAAATGAGAAAAAAAGCTGAGGAAGAAATGTTCATATATTGAGATATGGGGACATCATTTTGGCTTATACATGATTTGGCTTAAACTTTATGCTAACTAGAACAGCCCATTTTGTGGCCTAGTAAACATGCATTGTACATCTGCCTGCCAGCTAAGGATCCATGTGCTGCTTCCACTGGCCTTTAAAAATTGTACAATTTAATAATTTTAAGTAAATTTACTGAGTTGTGTAACTGTTAACCGCAATCAAAATTTTAGAATCACACACACGTACAGAAGCCCTCATGCCTCTTTGTAGTCAAAACTCTCCAATCTCACCGCACTACCCCCACTCCCCTTCCTACCCCCAGCCCTGCTGCTGCTGCTAAGTCGCTTCAGTCGTGTCCGACTCTGTGCGACCCCATGGACTGCAGCCTTCCAGGCTTCTCCGTCCATGGGATTCTCCAGCAAGAACACTGGAGTGGGTTGCCATTTCCTTCTCCAATGCATGAAAGTGGAAAGTGAAAGTGAAGTCGCTCAGTCCTGTCTGACTCTTAGCGACCCCATGGACTGCAGCCTACCAGGCTCCTCCATCCATGGGATTTTCCAGGCAAGAGTACTGGAGTGGGGTGCCATTGCCTTCTCCCACCCCCAGCCCTAGGCAACCACTAATCTACTTCCTGTCCTTCCAGATGTTCCTATTCTGGGTATTTCATGTAAACAGAATCATACAATATGTGGTGTTTCATATAACCTCTTTCATTTAACACCACATTTTTGAGATTGATCCGTATAGGAGCATATATCAGTACTGGATTGCTATTTATTGCTGGAATAGTACTCCACTGCATAGATAAACCACATTCTGTTTGTCCATTTGCAAGTTCATGGACATTTGGGTTTTTCCATCTGGGGATATTCCTGCCTATGTTAATGCTCCTATGAACATTCACATACAAATCTTTGTGTGGACGTAGCTTTTCATTTCTCTTGGGCAGTTGACTAGGAGTGGAATTCTTGGCTCATCCAGTAACTCTATGTTTAACATTTTAAGAAACTGCCAAATGTTTTACAGAATGGCTACACCATTTTACACTCCTACCAGCAAAGGACAAGAGTTACAGTTTCTTTATACTCTCACCAGTGCTTATTATTTATCTTTTTATTCATTGGCTTTGTTAGATATTTTAAATACATTGGGGAAACCCCATACCACCTTCCTAGATCCTTAGGTGGGTGCTGCTATCCTGAACTACATTTTTAGAAATAGGTTAATTACCTATTATATACTTATATATACACATATACTTATATGCAGAGTACATCATGTGAGATGCAGGGCTGGATGAAGCTGGAATCAAGATTTCCAGGATAAATATTAATAACCTCAGATATGCAGATGACACCACACTTATGGCAGAAAGTGAGGAACTAAAGAGCCTCTTGATGAAAATGAGAGAGTGAAAAAGCTAGCTTAAAACTCAATATTCAGAAAACTAAGAGCATGGCATCTGGTCCCATCACTTCATGGCAAATAGATGGGGAAACAATGGAAACAGTGACAGACTTTATTTTTTGGGGCTCCAAAATCACTGCAGATGGTGATTGTAGCCATGAAATTAAAAGATGCTTACTCCTTTGAAGAAAAGCTATGACCAAGCTAGACAGCATATTAAATAACAGAGACATTACTTTGCAAACAAAGGTCCATCTAGTCAAAGCTATGGTTTTTCCAGTAGTCATGTATGGATGTGAGAGTTGGACTGTAAAGAAAGCTGAGCTCCAAAAAATTGAAGCTTTTGAACTGTGGTGTTGGAGAAGACTCTTGAGAGTCCTTTGGACAGCAAGGAGATCCAACCAGTTCATCCTAAAGGAAATCAGTTCTAAATATTCATTGGAAGGACTGATGCTGAAGCTGAAACTCCAATACTTTGGCCACTTGATGAGAAGAACTGACTCATTTGAAACGACCCTGATGCTGGGAAAGATTGAAGTCAGGAAGAGAAGGGGATGACAGAGTATGAGATGGTTGGATGACATCACCGACTCAATGGGCATGAGTTTGAGCAAGCTTTGGGAGTTTATGATGGACAGGGGAGCCTGGCATGTTGCAGTCCATGGGGTTGCAAAAAGTCGGACACGACTGTGTGACTGAACTGAATTGAACTGAACCCTTCGTGGGAGCTTAGGACCTGTGTGTATCTGACAGCTGTTGTATTTAACTCTAGAAATTTTAGTACTTTTGTAAATAATAGTGCTCTACTTAAAGTTTATTGTGTGTGTGTATCAGAGACTGTTAATTATACCCCAACATCCATTCTTCCCTTTTTACATAGAAATATAATTATTGGATAGACAGAACCAAAAAGTACATTTCCCTTCCTCCTTTGCAGCTCTGGATGTAGAAACATAACTAAGTCTAGGTGAACGGGATGTGAGCGAAAATATCGTGTATTCTGAGACCAAAGAAGTGAGCCTTTCACCCTTTTCCACATCTTCACTGGAAAGTAGGAATGATGGCAAAGGCTGGAGGTGCCGTCTTGGACACCATGTGCTGAAGCAGGCAGAGTATCAGAACAGAAGCCAGGTCTCTGACCATCACAGGGCCACCACAGCAGTCCCAGATTACGTAGTCAAACTTTAACAAGAGAGCTAAATGCCTTCTTTAATCCGGGGTTATTTTGAGGCTCTCTGTTATAACAGCTAAAATGTGAAGTCACTGACACGAGCATCTTTGCTGATGAAGATGATCACACAAAGAAAGGCAAGGTAATGTAGGGAAAAGAGCAGTGGACTCAAAGTGAGACTAGGGACGACCCTGGTGGTTCAGTGATTATGAATCCACCTTCCAACGCAGGAGACGCGGGTTCCATCTCTGGTCAGAGAACCAAGATGCCATGTGCTGCAGGGCAACTAAGTTCTCCTGCCACAACTACTGAGCCTGCACACCTGAAAAAGAGAGCCTGTGTGCTACAACTAAGACCTGACATAGCTGGATAAATAAATTGATAATTTTTAAAAATGATGTTGCTAGAGGTTTAGCCTTGACTTTACTTCTAGTCAGCTTTGTGACCCCAAGAAGGTCTCTATATTTTTGTGTGTGTCCTCGTCCATAAAATCAGGTGATTTTTATACAGTTAAAAAGAAATTATTAAAACTTGCAAGTGAAAAGTGTCCGGTTACAAGAGTATTTCACTCTATTCATTTCCATTGGTAAAGCAACTCAATAATACTTTAAGATGTATAAAACTGAATCTTTGGTGCTAGCTTTCTCTAATAAAATAAGATGCTAGTCATCTTTAGTGGCTATGTCGTTTGCACAGGGCTAAGAATTCCATATAGAAACTCTGCAAACCTGCATGCTTAGTGTGTCCAACTCTTAGTGATCCCAAGGATTGTAGCCTGCCAGTCTCCTCTGTCCATTGGATTTTCCAGGCAAGAATACTGGAGAGGGTTGTCATTTCCTTCTCCAGGGTGTCTTCCCAACCTAGAGATTGAACCCGTGTCTCCTGCTTTAACAGGCGGATTCTTTACCTCTGAATTCCCTGTAGATGAGCTTTTTAAAAATCTTTCCATTATTATTCCCATTTCACATATAAAGAGCCCCATGAGGGTAAGTACCTAGCTCTGTCATGCAGGTAGTGAAGTGCTGGAGACAGGAGTTAGGCTCCTGGGATCAGAGTGCAGGAGCTCAGCCACTGCCACCCTGCCCCGTCATTATACCTAACTAGTACTTGTGAAGCATTTCAGGAAATCAGTGGTATTCACTGAAGAGCTTGGCCTCTTCAGTCATTGTGACTGGGAGGCATTTGAATACTTTAAAATGAATAAACCGCTCTTAAAAATGTGCCTACTGGGTTAAGGTGACATGTGGAGGAGTCACTGTGAATCATTTGAGGAACACATTGAGAACTTGAGCTAATGGTGAAGCACATTTGCCAAACGCTGAAAAGAGGATAAGCAGCTCTCAAGAGCCGATGACCGGCAGCACTGGGCGGCAGGGTCCTTGGGCTCCAAGGACACAGCCTCCTGGGTCTGGCTGGCAGCTGTGATTCAAGGAGGGCCTGGCTCCAAGATGGGCTGTTTCTTGCCCGATGCACTTCGCAGAGGTACATCAGAGAAGCTAAGCCTGATGGACTCTGAACACTGGTTGCGGTTTTTTTTTTTTTTTTTTTCCTGGCAACAAAATTAAAACCGCACCTAGGGATTTATCCACCCTTTTGCTGATCTCAATGTGAACCATGCAGTGAAATCCCCGTACACAGCACTGACTACCTCCCAGGGAGCTGCTTAAAATGCGGCTGAGCACAATGGAAGGAAGCATCAAGTCTTGTTGGAGTCAGCACACAGAATTAATCTCTGAAAGTAACGAAAGAATTCATTACACTCTGTAAGATAAATAAATGCAGAGTATGGTAAAGTCAGAGGTGTTCAGCGCAGCTGCTTTTAGAAGGAGACATCTTGGGGAAGGATATTCTTGGGTCACATTTTTAATGCCACTCTGGTACCTTCTATGATTGCAAAAATGCTTGGGGTTTCTTTTTCTTTACATGTATTTAATATGTGAGGTTTTTTAACTTGCCCCTATTCACCTTCCATTCTTTTTAACATTGGGAAAGGAAAAGCAAAGTATCTTGGCTGGTTTTTTTTTTTTTTTCTTTTTAAGCTCTTAGAAGTATAAGTATATTTTTTTGTGAAAGTTGCTGTCGTGTCCGACTCTTTGCGACCCCATGGACTCTGGCCTGTCAGGCTCCTCTGCTATCTGTGGAATTCTCCAGGTAAGAATGCTGGAGAGGGTTGCTATTCCCTTTTCCAGAGGATCTTCCCAACCCAGGGATAGAAGCCGGGTCTCCTGCATTGCAGGCAATTCTTTACCATCTGAGCCACCAGGGAAGCCCAAGTATATTTTTTAAGTAAATATGAAATTAGGAACTATCTCACTGTTTAAAGCCATTACAAAATAAGGCTCTCTGCTTTTCACCCCATCCTTAGTTTTATTTTTACCTTGACTCTGAATTTCATGCTTTGGCTTTTTTTCTGAATTTGATTCAAACCATCTGCTTGGAATCACCAAGAATGCTTATTGCAAAGTTGTTCTGAGACTTTGGAGTAAAGGAAATCAGATCAGAGAATGTTTGTCCCCCAGCACCTAAGGAAATGAACAAAATTATTGCTTTTTAGGAGGCCAAAAATTCATCAACAGCAATCAAAATAGAAAAATGATAAAACATCATGTAATAAAGTTTGAAAAGTAGCTCTTAACCTTGCTTACCATGACACCCACTCCCCAGAAAGAGAAGTGAGAACAGGTGAGTCAAAAAAAATTCTGATACTCTGAATTCACCTTGATTTGAAGAGAAGTGGCCAAAAGGTGAGTGTGGAAACTCTGAGCACAGGAGCTGCTCTCCGCACCACTGTGGATCCCAGCTGAGGCTAGAGGGGCTGACAGGCCTGGCTGTTCTCCAAGGTCATCGCTGAGTTGGAGGAGCCAACCAGAGCCCAGGGGTTAGGAGACCCCTGGCCCTCACTGGGAAGACTGCCCGGGGAAAAAACATTCACTGCAACTCAGAGAATGTGGTTTAGGATCCCAGCAAGAGCTGCAGGCAGGTCCAGAGGAGTTCTTCCTCTCTCAAGACTCGAGCCGCTGAAAAGTAAATAGAAAATGACATCCAGCCCCCAAGTTGCCGTCCACTGGTCTGATAGTTTCCAGGGAAGGTACAAAGGAGGTCAAGGAGAACTACAGTAGGTCAGAGGAACTGAGGAGAAGCAGAACTGCCCAATTATAGCTTGAGCAAATAAAAATAAATGGCATGTAAAGAAAAAAAAAGTCATGTCAACTGTGTTAATCCGCTAGAAAGAGGGGGAGAGAGAGAGAAAACCAAACATGAAGGAGACAGCCTGGAAGAAAACAAAACCCAAAGAACAGAAGAAAACTCACCAGATTGTCTTGTGCTAAAGAAAAACTTTAAAATAATGCTATCAATAAATAAGAACTCAAAGATGAAGTGCTGAAACAACATGAAGAAATGAAAGAGACTTGCAAGGCTAAGGAAACCCATCAGAACCAAAATAATACTATCTAACAAATAAATTAGAAATCAAAGAAGAGTTACTGGTGCTGAAGAACACCTTAAAACCATCACTATGAACACAGAAGACTACCAAGAAGCTAAAACAATTAGGGACAAAATAAGGTGTTCAGTTCTAGATGATACAAAACAAAGATAATTATTGTCCCTGAAATAGCATACTCAACAATAGGAGATAAAAATTATTCAGAAATACAATGAAGGAAAATTTCCCTGAAATGAAAGAATGAAATCTGCTATCATAATGGTACACCATATACCCAGAGACTATTTGATGTATAACAATAGACATTGATTAAGATATTTAACTTCAGGGATAAGAGAGGTTTCCTGAGGCATCCAAGCAGAAAAGGCTAGTTGCCCACAAAGATCAAACTGGCTCCCTACTTTTCCACAGAAGATGGGTAAGCAGTATCTACAATTTCTGCAGGAAACAGTGTAAGAGCCAGTGATGTTATACTAAGCCAAAAGGCAGACATTTCTAAATACAAAACAAAATAACTAAAGGAAGGGGCGGGGGAAGAAAAAGGAAAGAATGAGGAAAATAGAGCCCATTTTAAATACACACACACACACACACACATATTTCTTTGACAATAAAATCAAGCCAGTCAAGAGGTAAGGTGAAATCATCTAATTTTTCTTTCAACTTTTTTCTGAAGTTGTCACGGATTAAGTTTTCAAAGGGAACCTCACCTATTTCAGGGCATCAAGGAGGAGGAGGATCGGAATGTTGGGGATAGGGGAGTGGGAAGTGGGTGAAAAGGAACGAAAGCATAAAAAGTCAGTCTTTATTAAGGTCTTGCATCAGTCTAACCCTGCCTGTGCTTCAAAGCCTCATAGGGTAACATGAAAATAATTAGCTCTGCTTTGCAAGGTTATTGAGAGGAGTAAGAGAAAAGAGGTATATAAAGACCAACAGGACCTCTGTGTTCTAAGTGCTCAGTAACTGAAGTCTCTTTCCCACCCTGATCTGTTTCTAGAGCACTAAAAGCTGGTGTGTGTTTGTTCATTCAGGCTCACTTTCCATTATGCCACTGTAGTTTTTCAGGTTGAGTAATTTATGGCTTAATGTAAATATTTGCTAGCAAACTCTTCACAAATCAGCCTGGAGAAAATCATGGGCTTTGGCATTAGAGCTAGATTTCAGTCCTGGTTTGCCTCTCTCATATATATAATGAGAAAATCTCGAGGATAAGAGAGAAAAGAACAGAAGCAATACTTGAAACCATAATGACTAAGAATTTCCCCCAAATTAACATCCAACAGAAAACCACAGATCCAGGAAACTCAGAATGTATTAAACAGGATGAATGCCTGCCCCCCCACCCTGCTGCCCCACTCCTCAAGCAACACCTAAACATATCTTTTTCAAACTGCAGCAAATCAATCTACAGTGGAAAAAAAAACAAACAAACAACTTTCCCATAGAGGAACATCTGACTTCTCAGAAACCAGGCAATCAAGAATAGAGTGAAATATTTAGTGTTTTGAGAGAAAGAGAAAAAACAAGAAACAAACACCAACCTAGAAATCTGTATCCTGTGAAATTACCCTTGAAAAATGGAGAAGTACTTTCTTAGATGAATAAAAATTGAGATAATTTGCTGCCAGTAGACCTGCCTTGCAAGAAATGTTACAAGAAGTTCTTCAGAGAGAAGCAAAATGAAACAGGTCAGAAACTGGTGTCTACAAAAAGAAGGAAAGAGCATTAGAGAAGGAATAAGTGAAGGTAAAAGAAAAGCTTCCATTTTTTAAATTCTTAATTTATCTAGTAGATAACAGTTTGGGAAAATAATAGCAATGTATTCAGTGATTAAAGTTTATATATAAGTGAAATGAATAACAGCAATGATATAAGGGGTGGGAGGGAAGAATTGAGAATATTGTGTTACTGTAGGTATTTGTACTACCCACGAAGAGATATGGTGTTACTTGAAAGTAGACTTGGATTAGTTGTCAATGTATATTGCAAATTCTAGGGCTCAAGTGGTAAAGAATCTGCCTGACAATGCAAGAGCCACAGGAGAAGTGGGTTCAATACCTGGGTCAGGAAGATCCCCTGGAGTAGGAAATGGCAATCCACTCCAGTGCTCTTGCCTGGAAAATCCCATAGACAGAGAAGCCTGGTGGGCTACAGTCCATAAGGTCACAAAGAGTTGGACACGAGTTGAATACTGAGCATGAACAAAAGTATTCCATTGTATATATGTGTATGTATATATACTTACATACTTATACATGCATGTAAGTATATATACCACATCTTCTTCATCCATTCATCTGTTGATGGACACTTAGGTTACTTCCATCTTGGCAATTGTTGTTATAATCTTGGCAATTGTAAATAATGCTGCTGTGAACACTGGGGTTCATATGTTGTTTTGAATTATTGTTTTTGTTTTTTCCCAGATATATACCCAGGAGTGGAATTGCTGGGTTGTGTGGTAGTCCTATTTTTAGTTTTTTGAGAAAGCTCCATACTGCTTCCACAGTGGCTGCACCGAATTACATTCTCACCAACAGTGTACAAGGGTTCACTTTTCTGAACACTATCACCGGCATTTATTTTTGTTCTTTTTGATGATAGCCATTCTGACAAGCAATGGCACCCCACTCCAGTACTCTTGCCTGGAGAATCCCATGGATGGAGGAGCCTGGTGGGCTGCAGTCCATGGGGTTGCTAAGAGTCGGACACGACTGAGCGACTTCACTTTCACTTTTCACTTTCCTGCATTGGAGAAGGCAATGGCAACCCACTCCAGTGTTCTTGCTTGGAGAACCCCAGGGATGGGGGAGCCTGGTGGGCTGCTGTATATGGGGTCCCACAGAGTTGGACACGACTGAAGTGACTTAGCAGCAGCATTCTGACAAGTGTGGAGTGACATCTCATTTTGGTTTTGATTTGCATTTCCTTGATGACTAGCTATATTGGGTGTCTTTTCATGCGCCTGTTGGACATTTGCATGTCCTCTGTGGAAAAATATCTATTCAGGTCTTCTGCTCACTTTTTGACTGTTGTTTGTGTTTGTGTGTGTTTTTTTTTTTTTGATGTTGAGTTGTATGAACTGTTTATATATTTTGGATATTAATCCCTTATCAGTTTTAATATTTGCAAGTATTTTCTCCCATTCAATAAGTTGTTTTTTATTTTGTTGATGGTTTCTTTGCTGTTCAAAAGCTTTTAAGTTCAATTAGGTCCCATTTGTTTATTTTTGCTTTTATTTCCTTTGCTTTAGGAGACAGATCCAAAAAAATATTGCTATGATTTAGGTCAAACACTGTTCTGCCCATGTTTTCCTCTAGGAGTGTTGTGGTTTCCATCCTTACATTTAGGTCTTTAATCCATTTTGAGTTTATTTATTTGCATTAGGAAATGTTCTAATTTCATTCTTTTACATGTAGCTGTTTGGTGTTCCCCATACCACTTATCAAAGAGACTGTCTTTTCTCCATTGTATATTCCTGCTTTCTTCGTCATGCATTAATTGCCTGTTTAAGTTCATGGTTCTATTGCTGGACTCTCTATTCAGTTGCATTGGTCTGTGTGTGGCTGTTTTGATGACTGTTGCTGTGTAGTATAGTCTGAAGAGGGAGAATGATTCCCCCAGCTCTGTTCTTCTTTCTTAAGATTGTATTGACTATTTGGGATCTTTTGTGTTTCTGTACCAATTTTAAAATTATTTGTTCTAGTAATGTGAAAAATAGGTTTTTTTTATAGGATCACATTATATTTATAGATTGCCTTGAGTAGTATGGTCATTTTAACAATATTAATTCTTTCAGTCCAAAAACACAGTATATCTTGTCTGTCTCTTCATGCCATCTTCAATTGATTTCAACAGAGCCTTATAGATTTCCTTGTATAGGTCTTTTACCTTTTTAGGTAAGTTTATTCCTAGGTATTTTATCCTTCTTAATATGATAGTAAATGGGATTATTTCCTTAATCTCTCTTTCTGATAGCTTAAGTGTATAGAAATGCAACAGATTTCTGTGTATTAATTTTATATCCTGAAAGTTTATCAAATTCATTGATGAACTCTAGTAGTTTTCTGGTGACATCTTTAGTATTTTCCATGTATAGTATCACTTCATCTGCAAACAGTTTCACTTCTTTCTTTCCAATTTGAATTCTTTTTATTTCTTTGTCTTGTCTGATTGCTGTGGTTAGGATTTCCAATACTATGTTGAATAAAAGTGGTGAGGAATCCTTGTCTTGTTCCTAATCTTAGAGGGAATGCTTTCAGCTTTTCACCATTGAGTATGATGTTAGCTGTGGGCTTGTCATGAAAAGAAACCTACTTTAAATATAAATATAGATTAATAGTATATCTCTCACACAAATTTTCTTCTGCATTCCAGACTCATATGTCCAACCACCTACGTGACATTGCCTTTTTTAATATTCAAGAACCCTTTTAATCATCATAAAAACCATGACATAAGCACTATTATTACTCTCATTTTGAAAACTAGAAAAGTGAAATACATTCTGTAAATTTGCATAACTGATTTATGTTTGATGGAATTGAAACCCAGAACTCTCTGTCCTCAAATTTCATGCTTTTACTCAATATATCATATTATTGCCTCTTAAAATTTACATCAGAGGAATGGAGGTAGCTTGCTTGAAATAATAATAATGATGATGATAGTTATTACTGTTAAGAAATGGAACCAGCGTATTTGAATAGGAATAAATCAACATTCTAGAGGCTTCCCTGGTAGCTCAGCAGGTAAAGAATCTGCCTGCAATGCAGGAGACCTTGGTTCAATTCCTGGGTCGGGAAGTTCCCCTGGAGAAGGAATAGGCTACCCAGTCCAGTATTCTTGGGCTTCCCTTGTGGCTCAGACAGTAGAGAATCCACCTGCAATGTGGGAGACCTGGGTTCAGTCCCTGGGTTGGAAAGATCCCCTGGAGGAGGGCATGGTGACCCACTCCAGTATTCTTGCCTGGAGAATCCCATGGGCAGAGGAGCCCAGTGGGCTACAGTTCATAGGGTCACAAAGAGTCAGACACAGCTGAGAGACTCCACACAGTACAGCAACACTCTAGACAATTCAAAACTTAGACAATACAGTAGAATCTTAGGGTTGGATGGGATTTTGAAGGTCATTTGGTCCATCCATCTTTCTTTCTTACTTGATTCTGGGACATTTTTGAGGTCATAGTATATTTTTTTAAGAAATGTTTTTCATTTAAAGGGACTAATACTGCTTTTTCTGAGCAATGAGGAGAGAAAGTAAACCACCTTAATATTATTTCAACTTCTGATTCCAGTTCTGTCTGATGACCTGCATCCATGATTTTTTTTTTTACCTTGTAATTATGAACCCTCTGTTGGTTTCTCCCCTTTTTAAAAATTCATTTGGATTGAGGTTCTCTCACTTAGTTGATACTGCATTTTAGGTGTCTCAAGCCATTGCATAGTAAACAGGTTGAATACTAAAATTCATCATTTGCTCTGCCAAGCAGGCCCTCTCCTGGTGTTCCCTTTTCCAATGATTTGTACCCCCATTAGTCTGGTTACGCCAGTCAGAAACTCAGGAGTCATCCTGGCTTCATCCCTCTTTCACTTCCCACACCTTGCTACCATCACAGCCAGTCCTATATTCTACCTTCTACAGGGCTCTTGCCTATCCTTATCTCTCCACTTCTACTGGCACTGCGTGGGTCAGCCTCTGGACTGCATTGTTGGAGTAGCCAAGTAACTGGTGGCTCTGCTTTCGTTTTTGTTCCTTCCATTTTGTTCTCCAGAGTGCAAAGTAACCTTTTAGACACAGGAATTCAGTGATCTCCTTCCTTGCTTAACATCCCACAGTGGCTTCTCATTGCTCGTGGAAAGGTCAAATCCTTTGAACACTGCCCCAAAGTGCTGCATGGTCCCTCACCCTTTCAGTGCTTGATACGCATCATTCTCCCTCCTACGGTGGGACCTCAGTACACGCAGTTTCCTCAGTACACGCTCCAGACACTGGCAAATGAGAAATGTTCCCTGCCATGTCAATAAACAAAGTATATTTCAGCTGTCAGCTGCTACCGCTGCCCCCAGGGGTGCACCCTGTGGAGGCTGAGGATGGGAAAGAAAAGGATGCTGGTCCTAGATAGCTAAGGTGCCCATCAAAGAACTATTTCAGTGAATCCAGAATCTTGCATGTTCCCATACATAGAGAAGCACTAAATTCATTAACTTTAGATGTCTGGTTTTCTTCAATTAACAGTAATCTTTTGATGGGCTTCCCTGGTGGCTCAGTGGTAAAGAATCTGCCGGCCACTGCAGAAGACACAGGAGATGTGGGTTCAATCCCTGGATCAGAAAGATCCCCTGGAGAAGGAAATGGCAACCCACTCCAGTACTCTTGCCTGGGAAATCCCATGGACAGAGGAGCCTGGCAGGCTGCAGTACACAGGGTCATAAAAGTGTTGGACACAACCTAACGACTAAACAACCATCTTTTGATGTTCCAACTATTAATTCCTGGTCTTTGTTGAAAAACTCTTATATATTCTGAGTCCTCCCTTACCTCTTCAGAGAGACTCCTAAGAGGCTGCCTGCTGGGCTTGAAGCCCTCAGAGAGTTCACAAAATGAAACATAATTTTCAACTTTTAGGTTGTACTTCTTTTTTTTTGGTTAACACACTCTTTCCTATCCTTTTCACTCAATTAACTAAGACGGCCTCCTAATACAAAAACTCAAAGGAGAAAAAACCATTTTTCCCACTTCTAGGCAGGCACATGATCTAAGCCTGGACAAGCACATCAGTCTTATGGGAAAGTTGCAAAAAGCACGGGGCTGATTAGACATTATTCTTGGCTGTGCAGAGGGAGAGTTCAGTGTCATGAGGACAGGGATGACAGTCATTAGGGGGTCAGGTACCAGCTTCTGTAGCAGAGTCTTGACTCCCATGGTTCCTGCCTTAGTCTGGTTCTTTAACATTTCTATCAATTCTATTTCATTGTTTTTTTGTTTGTTTTATTTTGCTTTGCTTTGTTTTTGGCCACTGTGTGGCTGGCTTGGGCCACTGCTGGACGCCTGGGCTTGCTTCCTGGACTGCCAGGGAATTTCCTCATTTCTGTCAATTCTATGAGCCATCTGATCCCCTTGTAGGTTATTTTTTTCTACTTAACTAGAGTCAGCATCATTTTTATAATCAAGAATCCTGATGAGTAGTAACAGTGTGATTCCTTTATTAATGCCTGACTGACTTATCTGCAGAAGAGGGTGTTCTCTGGTTCTTTTGCCCATCATTGTATTCAAAGACCGACAGCACATGCCTGGAATATAATTAGGACTCAGCCAATGATTTTCACATGAACAGATTCCTCTCGATATTTCAGGAACACTTTGCACTGACTGACTATGTTGTAATCCTGGTTTTGCCTTCAAGGACACAGGCTTTGTCTTACTCATCTTCGCGTTTTGCCCGGGGACTGATTCTGCCTGACACATAGGTGTTCCAGGTGTGTGTGTTGATTAAATGGGAACCACAGGTTAACTGTTTTGAACAGACGGCTGGGAGATGATTATCTTAGTGTCACATGCCAAATTCACATCCCTTTCTTCCCCTCCCCACCCTATCCCAAGCATTGGAAGTAGGTCATATACCAGGGTACCCTTTGTACTTATTTAGTTGACTTTAACTTTTCTTGATTAAAAGGTAGCTACCAGCATAGATCAGATTAAAGATTCCAATTGTCTAGGGAGCTCAGCATTGGAATTCCAAAGAATGTATGTATATTTTTGTCACTGTCCTTACTCAATGGACCTTGTGGATTTCTCACCTCTATATTAAAAAAAAAAGAACTTCATTGAGGTATAACTTATACACAGTAAAATCCAGCAATTTAAAGTGTATACTTTACTGAGTACTAACAGAGGCATGCTGCTCTGCAATTGCTACCACAGTCGTGATACAGAACATTTCATCATGCATCTCTGCAGTCAGTCCTCACCTCCCCCTCTTAGCCCCTGACAATCACTGATTTCCTATCTATCCCTGTAATTCTACCTTTGTCAAAATTCAGACAAGGGACTTCTGCAGCGTGTAGTCTTTTTGTGACTGGCTTCTTTCACGTAGCATAATGCTTCTGAGAGCCATCCTGGTTGATGCTTGTATCAGTAGGTTGCTCCTTTAATGCTGAGTCGTATTCCATCACTGGACATAGGGCCATTTGCTTATCCATTTACCAACTGATTCATTGGGGTTGTTTTCAAGGCTGGACTATTATGAATGTAGCTGCTATACATATTTATGTGGACACATGTTGATTTCTTTCGGGTAAATCTAGGAGTGGGATTGCCAGTTTAACTTTCTAAAAAACTGCCAAACTGTTTTCCAAAGTGGCTATCCCAGTAGGCATTTCCACCCCCAGCATATGACAGTTGTGATTGATTGGCATCCTTGCAACATTCCACTTTGTCATTCATTTCAATTGCATTGTGCTGTGTTTAGTTGTCATTGGGTTGTTTGTTGGTTTGCATTTCCCTCATGCCTAATGATGTTGAGCATTTTGTCATTTGTCTTCTTTGGTGGAGTGTCTGTTTCAAATATTTTACTCAGTTTTAAAATCAGATTTTTTTTGTTATTATTGAGTTATAAACGTTGCCATGTGTGTTAAAAAAAAAACCTGCTGGTATTTGGACTGGAATTGTGTTGGCTCCATAGATCAATTAGCAGAAAATTGTCATCAAAAAATATTTAGTTTTCTTATCTGTAAACACGCTATCTATGACTTTGCATTTATTGTTGTTGCTCTGTTGCTCAGTCATGTCTGACTCTTTGCAACCCCATGGATTGCAGCACACCAGGCTTCCCTGTCCTTCACCATCTCCCAGAGCTTGCTCAAACTCATGTCCATTGAGTCAGTGATGCCATCCAACCATTTCATTCTCTGTTGTCCTCTTCTCCTTCCTTCAATTTTTTCACAGCATTAGGGTCTTTTCCAATGTGTCAGCTCTTCACATCAGGGAGCCAAAGTACTGGAGCTTCAGCTTTAGCATCAGTCCTTCCAGTGAATGTTCAGGGTTGCAGTCCAAGGGACCCTCAAGAGTCTTCTCCAACACCACAGTTTGAAAGCATCAATTCTTCGGCACTTAGCCTTCCTTATGGTCCAACTCTCACATTCATACATGACTACTGTAAAAACCATAGCTTTGATTACATGGACTTTTATTGGCAAAGTAATATCTCTGCTTCTTAATATGCTCTCGAGGTTTGTCAGAGCTTTACTTCCAAGGAGCAAGCATCTTTTAATTTCATGGCCACGGTCACCATTCGCAGTGATTTTGGAGCCCAAGAAAAAAAAGTCTGTCACTGTTTCCATTGTTTCCCCATCTATTTGCTTTTTCACTCTCCTCTTTCACCTTCATCAAGAGGCTCTTTAGTTCCTCTTTTTTTAATATAAATTTATTTATTTTAATTGGAGGTTAATTACTTTACAATATTGTATTGGTTTTGCCATACATCAACAGGAATCCGCCACAGGTATATACGTGTTCCGCATCCCGAACCTCCCCCTCCCTCCACCCTCCTGTACCATCCCACTGGCTTGCCCCAGTGCACCAGCCCCAAGTAACCAGTATCATGCATCGAACCTGGACTGGCGATTCATTTCACATATGATATTATACATGTTTCAACGCCATTCTCCCAAATCATCCCCTCCTCTCCCTCTCCCACATAGTCCAAAAGACTGTTTTATACATCTGTGTCTCTTTTGCTGTCTCGCATACAGGGTTATCGTTACCATCTTTCTAAATTCCATATATATGCATTAGTATACTGTATTGGTGTTTTTCTTTCTGGCTTATTTCACTCTGTATAATAGGCTCCAGTTTCATCCACCTCATTAGAACTGATTCAAATGTATTCTTTTTAATGGCTGAGTAACACTCCATTGTGTATCTTTAGTTCTTATTTAACACTCTGTTATTTTCATTTTAATGTGTACAGGATCTGTAGTGATGTCCTCTATTTCATGTTGGTGAATTGGGACCTCTCTGTAATTTTTCTCAGAGTACATGCAGAGTACAACATGAGAAATACTGGGCTGGATGAAGCACAAGCTGGAATCAAGATTGCCAGGAGAAATATCAATAACCTCAAACATTCAGATGACACCACACTTATGGCAGAAAGTGAAGAAGAACTAAAGAGCCTCTTGATGAAAGTGAAAGAGGAGAGTGAAAAAGTTGGCTTAAAGCTCAACATTCAAAAAACGAAGATCATGGCATTTGGTCCCATCACTTCATGGCAAATAGATGAGGAAACAGTGGAAACAGTGACAGATTTTATTTTGAGGGGTTCCAAAATCATTGCAGATGGAGACTGCAGCCATGAAATTAAAAGACGCTTGCTCCTTGGAAGAAAAGCTATGACCAAGCTAGACACCTGATGCAAAGAACTGACTCATTGGAAAAGACCCTGATGCTGGAAAAGATTGAAGGCAAGAGGAGAAGGGATGAGATGGTTGGATGGCATCATCGACTTGATGGACATCAGTTTGAGCAGACTCCAGGAGCTGGTGATGGACAGGGAGGCCTGGCATGCTGCAGTCTTTCTTCTGTTTCTCTGAATATTATCTACATGTACTTGAAGCTTTGTTATTAGATACATACACATTTGTCAGTATCAAGTGTCTCTCTTTGTCCCAGATAACACTCCTTGTTCTGAAATGTGCTTTGTCTGAAAATATTGGTGTTTGCGTGGCATGTCTTTTCCACCCTTTTACTTTTAATCTGTGCATTTGTGTTCCTACCATTACAGCATATGCGGGGCTCCACTTTCACACACTGGTACTGTCTCCCAGGACACTGGTGCTCTGTTTATTTCTCTCAATATTTTTCTGTGTTACTCATTTATGGTAGTTTCTATTACTATGTTTCAGGTTTACTGATCTCTTACTCTACCATGCTTAAGCTGTTGCCAGTGTCATCTGCTGAATTTTTCACTTCAGAGATTGTAGTCTTATTTTCTAGAAGTTCCATGGTTCTCTTTTTTTATATATCATTCAGTTTTCCCCTGTTCATTCTTACATTTCTTCTATCTTCTTTAATATACGAAGCGTTTTTATAACAGCTTTTAAAAACATCCTTGTCTGCTAATTCCACTATCTCTGTCATTTGAGGTAATTTTCCCCTTTGGTTATGGATCTTATTTTTTCTTCTCCTTCATATACTTGGTATTTTTTTAAATTGAATCCTGGATATCATGTTGTTTACTTTCTTAGATGATGCATTTTGTTGTATGCCTTACATAATGTTGGCTTTCTTCCTGATTGTTTCAAGGCTTGCTTTAAAACTTTGTCAGGCTGACCATACTGTAAAACAATCACCCTTCTATTAAAATAAATAATTTTTTTTAAAAAAAGAGCCTCATTAGCCAGGATCCAGAGTAGCCCACTACCAAGAAGTCAATACCCTCCTCAGGTCACCATCTGATGTCTTTTGTGTTTTGAGATGTTTTCACCATCGCTGGTAGGAACATGAACCATTCCCAACTCTGTGTAAACTGCAGGCAGTGCTCGGTATATGACTTCCTTGGACTTCTTTATCTGGACTCAGATGGTTTTCCCTCACACATGCATAGATCATTATTCCATTACTCCAGAGCTCTCTCTCGGTTAGTCTCCTCCTCTTGGAGAGGAGACTAGCTACCTCGGCCTCCTCAGACTTTAACCTCGGTGTCCTCAGCTCAGTGAGACTGCTGCTCTCTGGGTTATCACTTCCTATACTACAACCTGGGGCTTCCCAGGTGGCGCTAGTGGTAAAGAACCCACCTGCCAATGCAGAAGACATAAGAGACACAGGTTCCATCCCTGGGTCGGGAAGATCCCCTGGAGGAGGGCAGAGCAAACTGCTCCAGTATTCTTGCCTGGAGAATTTCATGGACAGAGGAGCCTTGCAGGCGACAGTCAGGTCCTTAGGGTCACACAGAGTTGGACACGACTGAAGCAACTTAGCACACACGCATATACTACAACCTAGAAACTTCCAGGCAGAAAAATGGGAAATGGGACAATTGTAGGGCTCACCTCATTTATTTCCTTCCTCTTGGGTTGCTTAGCATCCAATGTCTGACACTGCTACTTGATACATGTTATCTGATTTTCTAATTTTTTAAGGCAGAAAAGTAAATCCAGTCCCTGTTACTTCATCATGGCCACAGGTAGGGTTACATACACATTATTTTGGCCAAATTTAATCCTTCAACTCTCTGTACACACAAATGTGTAATTTTTGTGGTCTAGAATTTAATGATTAAGGATATATACGGGTACCATAAATTTGGAAGAACCAGGATCAGAAATGATTTCAACATAATATTTAAGATAACTCGGATGACCACACTGCTGGTGGGAAATTATTCTAGCCTGAGTTTACTGCTCTGATTTCTTGTCTACAACTGTGAATATATATTAGAATGGTTTAGAAATGTTGAACATAGTGTGATGGCTCCATTAAAGTATAAGAAGCACCCTGAAGAACGGTGGGAGTGGAGTAAGAAGGCTCTGATCTTCACTTCCTTTGTTTCTGGGAACACACTAATGTTGCTATTACCAGATTCGCTAGAGGGATTATGAGAGCTGAAGTGGTAGGAGACCCCATCAATGGTGTCCTTTGAGCAAGACTGAAGGTTGGGGAGGGGAAGGAAGGAGAAAGTCAAAAGCCACTATCCATTTCCCTGACTTTTTATTTTTAATCAGATGCACTCGCTTCTTGCATTGAGAGGTGGCTCCTAATACAAATGATGCTGGGTTTAATAGATGCTCAGATAGAAAACAGAGACACTAGTTGTGTCTTGTCAGCAGTTCCAGAGATGCCTTATAATGGCAACGACCAGCTTCTGGTTGCTAAACACTGGCCTTGCAGCTTTTTACTATAACCATCCCATTTTTAGTTTCAGAGCATATTTTAATTGGTTGGCTTTGACTTATTTGGGGTTGTCAGAATCCACATAACCTTGCAGAATAACCTTAGGGATTTTGAAATCTGTGTCTCAAAATAGAGCTGGGAAAAAAGGAGGAGTAGAATCTGTGTTGGTTTTAAAATCCACTTGGAGCAGGGGAAACTTACAGAGCAGGCCGCTTTCTGGACTCTCCAGCATCGTTGCTGATTTTGCACTTTGGGGGACAGGTTGTCATCTCAGTGTCGTCAGGTTGTTTGTTTTAAATGGTCTGTTCAGAACAAAATATGCCCTGTTAAGAAAACTCTGGGCTAAACTCTTTTACCAAAACTGTTTCTATGTCATACTACAAGATGAGATTTGCTACATCAATAGTATTTTAGGAAAATCAGCTACAATCAATAATGAAGCACCCTAAATGCTTGAAAAGACATGAGAGTTGTAATGCATTAGAAAGCCGTTCATCTCCAGTTTTGTAATATTTTGAAAGAGGGCCATCTAGCGGAACTATGAAACTGTGAATGCATCCTCTAAAACCTTACATTCACGTTTTTTAAATAAAAATAAAAATAAAAATTTCTCTTAAAAATTTAAAAATCCTTTTAGTCCCTTTAAACCCCAATTAACTGTTCTTTATATAAATAATCTGACAGAAATAAATATCTGTCCACTAAAATCCCTGTTCTAATTAATTTCTTATAATCTATGGAAACACATTCAGTTAAGTTTCTGACAGTTCTAATTTGTTTACTTTTTTCCCTTCCTGTGAAAAATAGTCCCTTCTAGCCTGCCTTCTCTTATACCGCCACACCTTCCACCATGAAACGTCACTGAAGAATGAAGAAATGTATATGTTGGACAATCTGAGAATTAAACAAGACAGGGTATGATATAGAATTAAGAAATATTTGCTACAAGTGGGACTGGAGATGAACCATCAAACACAGTGTTGAAATTGCAGAAGGTGTCAGAGAGTGTTTCCTTGGACTGTTTGAAGAGAACAGGCCTCCCCTCCAAATGAGATGGAGGGCTTGTTCACCAAATGCATTTTATCCTCTTCCTGGAAACTTAGCTAAATTACATTTTGCAGCTTTCCTTCAGGTGGAGTCCTTTGATATAGTTCTGGCAAATTAAATGTGGATACATGAGACATATACCCCTACCCCTCCCTTCCTGGCCTGACTCTTAAAATACTTTGCACCACCCTCCATTTTCTTTTAGTCTCCCCTGCCCCACCCTCACCACCGTCATCTGGCGGGTGTCATTGCCCACACAGAATGTGAGTGCTTTTATCATGTTGAGTCTTTCAACCTCTGCCTTTTCAATGGAGCCTGCCCCTGCCCCCTGATCCCCACAACCTATAACGACAGAGACAAGGGCATGGGATATGCTTTCATTATTTTAAGCCAATGAGACTTGATGATTATTTACCCTGATAAATACTGGAGAGAAAAAAACAATGGAGGGGAAAAAAAGAATATGAACTGAGGGAAGGACAATAAGGTCCAAATTTCCTTCAGATACATTGAGGAGCGTTCTCTTTTCTCCAGGTTTCAGAGTAAGCACATGGTCAATGAGTTCTGCAAACACTTAGCAGATCAGCTGGACGTAGAACCACAGAGTGCCTCCAGGTAGGGTTAGAGCTGACGAGGTCAGGAAGGCAGGCTGTGGGTGGAAATGATGAAGGTGGGCTCAAGATGCTTCCCACAGCTTGAGACATGGTGACTGCAGTGTGAAGTGTTTACAATATGGGAAATGCGGGAGCAAGATTTGTCAGCTTTAGCCCCCAGACTCTTACGGGATTATGCATCACATCAGGCTAATTAAACTTTTCAATTAACTCTTTTCAAGATGTCCTGCAAGATTTGGTTCTATGCCTGCCTCCATATAGTAATTGGCGTTCCAGGTATATTCAGGCTAAGTAGAGTGGGTTATCCCCCAAATCCTTTACCTGAGCCACTGATGGAAGCAATACTGGGCACAAGTTTTAACACATAAAAAGTCTTTTAAATGAGCAAAAGAAATAGAAACCACTGAGTCCCAGAGGTCAAAGTTTTGCAGAGGAGCTGGGACTGAACTGAACCGTGGGCTGGCAGAGAAGGAGAGAAGCATGCGTGGTGGCAGAAAAGAGAGAGGAATAAATACGGAGGAATAAATAGAAAGGCAATGGGTCTTATGGGATTGAGGTAGAGGAAGAGGGTGAAATTAAGCAGCAAAGAGAAGATGAAGGCAGGTGACTAAGAGCCTTGAAAACCATCACTGAGTTTTGTATTTGAAGCCAGATTGGATGAGCCCGAGGTCCCAGGCCAATCAAATACTGTCCTTGCCCAGTCATTTGTTCTGGTGTCTGCCATCATTCATGTTTTCCCCAAGGCACACTCATGAGCATTTCAGACTGAGAGAGGGTCTGACAAGATACCCTGCTCCTAAATCTAAACACTCAGAGATAATGAGAAGTCCTAGACTGTGCTTCTTCCTTGAGTACCCTCTCTCCCCGACTGCCTGATGATGCCATGTCAGTCCTCTAGATCCTATTCTATCACCTTCTGCCCTGCAAAGCCTGCCTGAAGCTTTGTCCAGGAAGCTGATCACTCCTTCCCTTGTGCAGCCACAGTACCAGATATAAATCACCTCTGAGGAGGATTAAATGCATGTAAAGTACTTCATTTTTTAAAATATTTATTCTTATTTATTTAGCTGCATGCATGCCCAGTTATGTCTGACTCTGTGACCCCATAGGCTGTAGCCCGCCAGGCTCCTCTGTCCATGGGATTTACCAGGCAAGAATACTGGAGTGGGTTGCCATTTCTTCCTCCAGGGGATATTCCTAACCCAGGGATCCAATCTGTGTTCCTTATATTTCTTGCATTGTAGACAGGTTCTTTACCAATGAGCCACCTGGGAAACCCATATCAATTCTATCTCTTGTTTATTGCATGTTTTTATTACTTACCTGGCTCCCGTACTAACTGTGGATTCCTTGAAGGCAGGATCTGTGTCTCATTTCACTCTCTATTCTTGACTCTGAGAGCAAGCCCTGCCATTTCTTGGGTGCTCAAGATGAATATATGATAAATGCACAGATGGATGGATGAATGAAAAGTATGAAGGTTTGTTTCCCCAAGGTTGGAGACTTCACTCACACATGCAGCCATTACATACACTTATTTGTATACACAACTGTCTTCCTGTATTAGATTGTAAGGCTCCTTATTCACAAATTTATTCTCAGCACATTTCAGTATCTGGCATATTTTGGGAAGGAAGAAATTGTTCTCTATTCTTCTAGGTTCTTCTGGCTGGTCTAAGAATTAAATTGACATGAAGTAGATTAACAGGAGAAAAGCAAACAAAATTTAATAACATGTGTACATGGAGAGGGGTTTCCCAGGTGGTGTTAGTGCCTCCTGCCAATGGAGGAGACATAAGAGATGCAGGTTCGATCCCTGGGTCGAGATGATCCCCTGGAGGAGGGCATGGCAGCCCACTCTAATATTCTTGCCTGGAGAATCCCATGGACAGAGGAGCCTGGCAGGCTACAGTCCATAGTGTCACACAGAGCTGGACATGACTGAAGCGACTTAGCACACATGCATGCATGCCAGAGACCCAGGAAAATTGAATAACTCCCAATGTAAGTGAAGACCTCACCTTAAATACTGACCCAGGGATTGAACCCGGGTCTCTTGCATTGCAGGCAGATTCTTTACTGGCAGATTCTTTACCATCTGAACCACTAGGGAAGCCCACCTTAAATACCATGTTTACCTGAAGACAAAAAAGATTTGAGACTTCAAAGAGAAGGAGAGCTGTCCACACGGAGATGGAAAAGCAAAAGTTTAGTAAGCAAATGCTTGATGGGCCATGCTGCGTGAATGAGAAAGTGTGGAGAATAGCAATAACTCTTTGGGATTATGACCACTGCATCTTCATGCTCATGAAATGCACAAGTACAGAAAAGAGAACAAAGAAGCCATCTGACTATTCCCACCACTCATCTCATTACAGAAACCCATGAATACACCAGAGCAGGTGTGGGAGATCAAAGATAACTCAGGCAAAACCAAGAAAAAAAATGTTATTTCAAAACCTCAAACACAATAGAGCTGTATAATGATGAAGAATTTTAATGTTAATTAAAATTTTAAACAGTATTTCCCTTTTTTATTACTAATGGGACGTAAAGACCCATATCAGATCTATTTAAGTAAAAAGTGAAGACAGGGACTTCCCTGGCTGTCCAGCGGGTGAGACTCCATGTTTCCATTGCAGGGGGCCCGGCTTCCATCCCGGGTTGGGGAACTAAGATCTCACAGCCCACGAGGTACAGCCAGAGGAAAAAGAAGTTAGTTTTCACTCTAGTCCCCCAAAAGCACACAACTGCTCTTATGACTACAAGCTTACTGTGTTTTTCTCCTTACTTTATTTCCTGTTGGTCATTATTAACTTTATAGTTTACATATATTAATAGCATACAGTTATTTTTAATTCATATATGCCTATAACACAGTTATTATTTTAAGAAATAAACCTATATGGTATTACAATAGTGTTTTTCAAATGTGAGTAATATAATAATCCCTTTTAAAGAAGGGAAAGCACATTATTTCCTATTCCTAGATTAAAGTAATTTTCATGACAACTTTCCTTAAATATTCACAACCAAGAATTACATAAACCTGTCTATATTGTGTTTCAACTATAAAACATAAATTAACTTACAAATTAAACAATAACAAAAATTAATAAAATTCAAATAATGGATATGTTGTAATTAAAAAACCCCAGTCATACTGGGTTGAATAATGGAGAGATGTATTTGGAGTTTTCTGCTTCATTGCATATTGCCTTGGTTTTGAACATGCTGGAATATTGCATCATTGAGCATTGCTTTTTATTTTTCCTTTTAAACAATGATACTAATTTTAACCAATTTGTTGTTTTGTTGGGCTGATCTGCTCAATAGCATCCACCAAATTGCAGTAACAACATAATATTCTAACAACAAGAAGGCATAATGAAAACCTTTTCTTTAGTCTATTACCTCATCTACTGAATAAACTGTTGCTAGTCAAAATATACAAAGATAGGATCTTTACCATGAGGTGCCATATGCTGTTAGGTGGCTCTATTTGCTACTTTGCTACCCCTCCTGACTGTGAAGCCTTGTTTACAAAGAGTGTCTGTAACATCACATGGCCTTCACGTGGCTCCCATACAATTGTAAACACACGTGCACATTTGGGTATATGGTTATAAGGTAGTCATTGAGGCGATGGAGAGTATGCTCACATTATATTTTTAAAATGATCATTGAAATGAAAACATAAAATTTAGAAACTCTTACAGGGACTTGGAGGATACCTTCTGTGTTACAGAGATAATGTTTTTTATCAATCACTCTTTCTAGGCTGATTTCTGATTGGCATCACTTGCCACTGAAAGTGCAGGCATCCAAACAGATGTAAAAGCTTAATCAATGGACACTGCTGTCTACTACTACTGGACATTGTTGTCCAGGACCACTAAATGCCTAATATGTCATACAACTTAGTCTGCTCTACTCATCTCAGAAGGAAATGAAGACACCTGTAGTCATGCCAACTAGGCTCCCTAGATGGTTCAGCTCAATGCTCTGTTTCTGGCACACCTTCTCCATCTCCCTCTGTTAGTAATGAACTTCCTCATGAAGTTGCTCACTGTATTAGTTTCTGTACACCTCTGAAACAGTAGTTAGAAATTTGTAGGCAAATGTAAAGAAAGCTGAGTGCTGAAGAATTGATGCTTTTGAACTGTGGTGTTGGAGAAGACTCTTGAGAGTCCCTTGAACTGCAAGGAGATCCAACCAATTCATCCTAAAGGAAATCAGTCCCGAGTATTCATTGGGAGGACTGACGCTGAAGCTGAAACTCCAATACTTTGGCCACCTGATGCAAAGAACTGACTCATTGGAAAAGACACTGATGCTAGGAAAGATTGAAGGTGGGAGAAGAAGGGGATGACAGAGGATGAGATGGTTGGATGGCATCACCACCTCGATGGACATGAGTTTGAGTAGGCTCCAGGAGTTGGTGATGGACAGGGAAGCCTGGTGTGCTGAAGTCCATGGTGTCACAAAGAGTTGGACACGACTAAGTGACTGAACTGAACTGCGCCCTTTTAAGCACCTTCACAGATTTTTCTGATCAACATAAGCAAGCATCATTTTCCCCTTCCCTCTTTTAGAAATAATGATGTCTGGTATAGTAGGATGATACAATGTTCTTTAAAGCGGAAGCACAAGATGAATGAATCTTACTAGGATATAAAGGAATTTACAGGGAAAATAAATATTTTTTTCAACAGTAGTCTTAAGCAGTACCTAAAATGAAGACAACACAAAGGTTTTAAAATTTTGATTGAAGGAAGGAAAGGGAACGTTGATGGGGAACTCTCATCTCAGTTCCTGCTGGCAGACTCAGACAGGCGCAGGGGTGTTGTGGGGGAGGTGGTTTGCTGCACGCATTTCAGCCTCTGTCCCCCACCATCTAAAATCCACAGCCTCCATTTCATGTCTGTCCCAGCTAGTGCACTTGGAGCAGCCAAACTGAACTGGGTTTTAAAACCATAGCTGGAAATACAGACCCTTATAATTGTGTGCTAAGTTGCTTCAGTTCTGTCTGGCTCTTGGCAACCCCATGAACTGTAGCCCACCACGGGATTCTCCAGGCAAGAATACTGGAGCAGGTTGCCATGCCCTCCTCCAAGGGATAGTCCCAACCCAGGGATCGAACCCACATCTCTTATGTCTCCTTCACAGCCCGATGGGTTCTTTACCACTAGAACCACCTGGGATGCCCACAGACCCTTATTAGATGGATTCAAAGTTGAAGAGGTAAGTTTGTTAACAGAAGACAACTTCTTACTTTATCTCCTGACCCCTTATTTTCCCTGCTCACTGTTCCTTAGCTCTTTCCCAGCCTTATGGGCTTGTTAATGAGACCTTATATAAAACTCCATTTGTTAGATTTTATGATTTTTCAGAAGCTTAGAGTGCCCTCTTGTGGGAATATCAGGTAGTTATCCAAGTGCGGCCAACCATCTCAATTTCAACCATCTCTTTCCCAGGTGTGTTGAGAGGGACAGGCTCCTTAATTGTGCTTTGTTTTTATTTAACTAATCTCGATGGATTTCACAGCTATAGGTAAATGGAAAGGGGTGGAAATGTGCTAGGCATTAACCAGTGGAATAAGATCATATTTTCCAAAACAATACTGATTTCTTCCCCCCCCCCCTTTTTAAATGTGGTGGTGGTGGGAAGTGGGGAAAAGTGTGGTAAATTTCCAGAGCAAGTCAGAATAAGGACCCTCTATTCAAGAAACGACTGCTGCTGCTAAGTCACTGCAGTCGTGTCCGACTCTGTGCGACCCCATAGATGGCAGCCCACCAGGCTCCTCCACCCATGGGATTTTCCAGGCAAGAGTAGTGGAGTGGGGTGCCATTGCCTTCTCCTAGATGTCTTTAATTCTTGGTTGGTTGTTTAGTTGCTAAGTTGTGTCCAAATCTTTTGTGACCCCCATGGACTGTAACAAGCCAGGGTTCTCTGTCCAAGGGATTTCCCAGGCAAGAATACTGGAGTGGGTTGCCATTTTATTTTCCAGGGGATCTTCCCAAACCAGGGATGGAACCCGCATCTCCTGCAGCTCCTGCTTGGCAGGTGGATTCCTTACCACTGAATCACCAGGGAAGCCCTGTTTTTACTCACAAAGAAAACACTTATTTAGGCTATCAATGCTTTATACAACCCCTCTGGGGGTAGTTAAACACTCAGGGACTTACACAAATATGACTATCAAATGATTGTATCTCATCATAAGAGAGATGAGAGCTCTCACCTAAGCTGTTATAAGACAGAATGAGGGTTAATAAGAGCTTAAAGACACAATTTGCTTACTACTTCAAGGCATAAATCTTTTAAAATATTTCATATACAAAATAGTATATGAGAGGAGTATAATTAACCCCTACTTACCTATTAGTCAGCTTCAAGCATTACCAACTCATTACTAATTTTTCATTATTTAGAAGTAAATTGCAGGTTTTCCAGGGGCACTAGTGGCAAAGAATCCGCCTGCCAATGCAGGACATAAGAGACTTGGATTTGGTCCCTGGGTCTGGAAGATCCCCTGGAGGAGAGCATGGCAATCCGCTCCAGTATTCTTGCTTGGAGAATCCCATGGACAGAGGGGCCTGGCAGGCTACTGTCCTTTCATTCATAAGTATTTCAGAAGTTAAATTTAAAAGATAAGAATGCCCCTTTAAAAATACAACCACAAAATCATAACATATAGAATGAAAAGTAATTTCTTATTATCATAAAAGATTGAGAAAGGGTCCAAATTTCCCTCACTATCTCTCTTTTAAAAAAATATTTAGACAAGTTTTAGGTTTATAATAAAATTGAGAGAAAAGTACGGAGGTATATGGCCTATTCTCACACATGTGTAGCCTCCCCCATTATCAACATCTCTCACCAGAATAGAGCTTTTATTTTAAACCAATGATGAACCTACATGGAACCTACATGGATACATCACATCACACAAAGTCCATGGTGTTTTCTCTTGGTGGTGTGAGTTCAGTGGGTTTGGACAAATGTATGATAACACATCCATCATTATAATAGTATCATGCAGAATATTTTTACTCCCCTAAAATCCTCTGTGCTCTTCCTGTTTATCTCCCCCAACCCCTCCAGCAACCACTCATCTTTTATTGTCTCCATAGTTTTGTCTTTTAGAGAACATCATGTAGTTGGAATCATACAGCATGTAACTTTCTCAGTTTGGCTTCTTTCCCTTAGCTATATGCCAGTAAGATTCCTCCATGTATTTTCATCGGCTTGATAGCTCAGTTCTTTTCAGCACTGAATAATATGCCATTTTCTGGATGTGCTGTACTGTGCTTAGTTGCTTAGTCGTGTCCGACTCTTGGCGATCCCATGGACTGTAGCCCGGCAGGCTCCTCTGTCCATGGGGATTCTCCAGGCAAGAATACTAGAGCGGGTTGCCATGCCCTACTCCAGAGGACCTTCCCAATCCAGATCTCCTGCGTTACAGGTGGATTCTTTACCGTCTGAGTCACCAGGGAAGCCCAAGAATACTGGAGTGGGTAGCCTGTCCCTTCTCCAGGGCATCTTCCTAACCTAGGAATCAGACCAGGGTCTCCTGCATTACAGGTGGATTCTTTAGCAGCTGAGCTACCAGGAAAGCCCAATAAAGTATTTTAAAGCTAACGTATTTCCTTTTTTGTTTTTAAAGATATAATGCTATTGCACACTTAATTCTCTCAGTTGTGTTTGACTCTTTCTTTGTGACCCCATGGGTTGTAGCCCACCAGATCCCTCAGTTCACGGAATTCTCCAGGCAATAATACTGGAGTTAGTTGTCATTTCCTTCTCCAGGAGTATCTCCCTGGAGATATTCCCAACTCAGGAACTGAATCCCAGGTCTCCCACGTTGCAGGCAGATTCTCTCCATCTGAGCCACTAGGGAAGCCCTGTCTGGATGTACCACAGTTTATTTAAACATTCACCTACTGAAGGACATCTTGGTTGCTTCCAAGTTTGGGCAGGTATAAATAAAGGTACTGTAAACATTTGTGGGTAGGTTTTTGTGTGGATGTAAGTTTCTGACTCCTTTAGTAAATACCAAAGAACAAAATTGTAGGATTTTAAGGTAAGAGAAATTTTCATTTTGTAAGAAACCTCCAGCCTTCCAGAGTGGTGATACCATTTTGCATTTCTGCCAGCATTGGATGAGAGTTCCTGTTACTCCACAACCCTCTCCCACAGCATTTCATGTTGTCAGTGTTCCAAATTTTTGCACTTCTAATGGGTGTGTAGTGGCATTGTTTAAATTTGCATTTCCCTGATGACATATGATGTGGAGCATCTTTTCGTATGCCTACTTTCCATCTGTATATCTTCTTTGGTGAGGTGTCTGCTAAGATCTTTGGCCAGTTTTTAAATTGGGTTGTTTGTTTTCTTATTGTTGTTTCTCTTAATCTATAGGTTCTCTCTCTCGCCTCCATATATTCTTTTAAAGAATCTGAGATGCTTGTCTGAAGTTTCTACAAGTTAGATTTTTCATAATGTATTAATATCATTCTGATGTTATTCCTATGTTTCCTGTAAATGAGTGGTTAGATCTAGAAACTTGATCAGATTCAGGTTCAGTTTTTTGTTTAGCAAGGCTTATTCACAGGCAGTGAGGTAGTCTTCCACCAGGGGGCGCAGTTGCTCTCTGTCAAGGATCTCAACCTCGTGATCTGGACATTGATTCATTAACAAACTAATGTTTGCGCAATAGAAATATTCTAAATATGCCATCTATTCTTATTAGGGTTTTAGATTTTTTGAATAAATTTCTCCTTATCAACTATTTTGTTACTTTATGATTTATATAATGAGGCCAGAAAAACGCTTGATTTTTCCCTCTGCTTTTTAGTTTTCAAAATAATGAGTTGGTTCCCTAACACCCCATGGACTGGGGTCACAAAGAGTCCTACACGACTGAGCGACTTCACTTTCACTTTCACTTTCCCTAACACCATCAAAAAGTGACCAATAAGGTTTTTTTTTTTTTTAAATCATAGTGAAAAAAAATCATGATTTTTAAAAATCATAAATCATTTTAAAAATCATGTATGTAAACGTATCTGATATTTTTCATTCACCCACTGAAGTCACAATACTCACTGATGCTCAAATCATTCCATCTTTGACCAGTGTAAGTCTATTCAAGTTGTCTCCTCAATCATTTTGACACCACCCTACTAGTCTTTAAAAACCTCCCTGCCTTCAGCTAAGATAAGATGTTCCAGGCTTATTTTACATTTCCAACCCCAATGTGAAATTAGTTATTTCTCCAAAGTGATGGTTTTCAAAGTGTGACTGGGGAGCCCCTGGGCATCCCTGTAATCCTATCATGGGGTCTGCGTGGTCACAATTATTTTCATAAAAATACTAAGATGCTATTTGCTCTTTTAAACTCTTTTTGTCTCATAAATATATACAGAGTTCCCCAAGGTTACATGATGTATGATATTATGATTGAATGTAGAAGCAGTTTTAAGAATTCTGCTGTCATTTATTAAGCCAGACATTAGAAAAATTTACAATGGCACTCCTCTAAGTAGTTTTTGTTAACAGATTTTTTTTGTTTTTACATGTTTTAATTTCTAATGCACTAAACATCAATAGATATAACCCACATCAACAAACTCTTTGGGACCCTCTCACAATTTTAAGAATTTAAAGAGATTTAGGGAACAAAATGTTTCGAGAACAACTACTCTAAGGAGTCTTGGCTCCTTTTAATTGAAGATGGTATTTAGAGATCACAATCTAGGAGCTAGAGATATTCATGGTTACTGGGTTGGCCATAGTCCGTAGGGCGTTTCATAGGCAAATTTATATATAACATTACTACTGTCCTCCCTTTTTTGGATAAAAGGTAGTATGTACACTTCTCTCCACGTAGCTTTTTTTTCACTGAACAATATTATGTTTTCAGGCACTCACTTCATTACGTTCGTTTACAATTTATTCAACTAGCCATTTGTTGAGGAATTTCCATATTTTATTATATATATGGTGCTGCAGTGAACAATCTTGCATGTACTTTTACTACTATACCTTTAGGATAGAATTCTAGAAGTGAGAATACCGGATCAAAGGGTGAATGTGTACAACTCTGCTATATATTGAGATTCTTTTTACTTCTACAGTACAGATGAAGGAAGGGCTTCCCCCAGTAGCTCAGCTGTAAAGAATCCGCCTGCAATGCAGACCCCTGGGTCAGGAAGATTCCCCTGGATAAGGGTATGGCAACTCATTCCAGTATTCTTGCCTGGGAAATCCCATGGACAGAGGAGCCTGGCCGGCTACAGTCCAAGGGGTCGCAAAAGAGTCAGACACGACTTAGCAACTAAACAATAACAGCAACAGATGAAGGAACAGACTGAGACAGCTGCTCAGGGTCACTTTTCCAGTCACTGACAAAAGACTTAACGTCTCCACAGACTCTGTAGGTCCGTAGGGCGGGGGCGGGGGCCGCTTAGTTACCTGAAGAGTATGAGAGGTCGAAAGACTAGAGGTTCTGTTAAGGAAGAACTGGTGTGCTGGATATTGGAAGAATGAGAATCCCCGCCGCCGCCCCTTCTGGTAATTTAGACCAGTACAGCCGGCGAGGTGTGCGGGGCTTTGCGCATGCCCAGCCACTACGTGCAGGTTGGAGTCGCTCGGAGGCAGGAGCAGAGTGACGTTATAACGGCGCGCCGCTCCCAGGCGTCCTCGCAAGGTCGCTTTGCAGAGCGGGAGCGCGCGTAAGTGACAAGACCCTGGTTCGGGTGCGCGCCGTCTCTTGCTGCCTTGGTATCAGCAGCGACATGTCGGGGTATACGCCCGAGGAGAAACTGCGGCTGCAGCAGCTTCGAGAGCTAAGAAGGCGATGGCTGAAAGATCAGGAGCTGAGCCCCCGGGAACCCGTGCTGCCTCCGCAGAGGGTGTCGCCTGTGGAGCGATTCTGGAATAAATTTTTGCAAGACGGAGCTCTCTGGAAGAACGTGGTGAGTGACCGCCCTTCCCAACCCCAACCTACTCTCGTCCCATCGCAGTCCACGGCCTGGCTGCTGAGACAACCTGTTCGCTATAGCCGCGTTGCCCCCGGAAGTTCCCCAAGGGAGAGTCAGGTTCAGTCGAGACTGAGGCTTGTCTGGGACTCCGTTTGGTCCCAAGAGTCATGCACTGGAAGTCAGGAGTTCGGAGCTTGTATGGCTTTGGGATTGTCTTGCCCTTTGGCTCTCAAGTGTGATAAGAAGGAGGCGAATCTCTGCCTAGATCATACAGGACGTACAGGTTTGCCTTTCTTTTGACTGAGGAAACCTTTCCTCAGAAGGATGGCCAAGGATTCACTAGAGTTAAAATTCAATGATTTTAGTATCCAAGGACACTTGTGTGATTTTTGAGGTTGAGATTACACAGACCAACACTACACTCGACTACCCGAAAGCAGGATAATCCTCTAGCTGGTAATGCAGCTCCATGTTAATTACTGTAAAAGAAGAGGTTCTGTTGATATGCTGTTGATAGCTGTGAAAAGAAGAGAAGCGAAAAGCAAAGTAGAAAAGGAAAGATATACTCATTTGAATGCAGAGTTCCAAAGAATAGCAAGGAGAGATAAGAAAGCCTTCCTCAGTGGTCTGTGCAAAGAAATAGAGGAAAACAATAGAATGGGAAAGACTAGAGAGCTCTTCAAGAAAATTAGAGATACCAAGGGAACATTTCATGCAAAGATGGGCTCAATAAACTACGGAAATAGTATAGACCTAACAAAAGCAGAAAATATTAAGAAAAGGTGTCAAGAATACACAGAGGAACTGTACAAAAGGGATCTTCACGACCCAGATGATCACGATGGTGTGATCATTCACCTAGAGCCAGACATCCTAGAATGTGAAATCAAGTGGGCCTTAGGAAGCATCACTACAAACAAAGCTAGTGGAGGTGATGGAATTCCATTTGAACTATTTCGAATCCTAAAAGATGATGCTGTGCCAGCAAATTTGGAAAACTCAGCAGTGGCCACAGGACTGGAAAAGGTCAGTTTTCATTCCAGTCCCTAAGAAAGGCAATGTCAAAGAATACTCAAACTACTGCACAATTGCACTCATCTCACTCGCTAGTAAAGTAATGCTCAAAATTCTCCAAGCCAGGCTTCAACAATACGGGAACCATGAGCTTCCAGATGTTCAAGCTGGTTTTAGAAAAGGCAGAAGAACCAGAGATCAAATTGCCAACATCCGCTGGATCATCGAAAAAGCAAGAGAGTTCCAGAGAATCATCTACTGCTGCTTTATTGACTATGCCAAAGCCTTTGACTGTGTGGATCACAATAAACTGTGGGAAATTCTGAAAGAGATGGGAATACCAGACCACCCGACCTGCTTCTTGAGAAATCTGTATGCAGGTCAGGAAGCAACAGTTAGAACTGGGCGTGGAACAACAGACTGGTTCCAAATCGGGAAAGTAGTACATCAAGGCTGTATATTGTCACCCTGCTTATTTAACTTCTATGCAGAGTACATCATGAGAAATGCTGGGCTGGATGAAGCACAAGCTGTATTCGAGATTGCTGGGAGAAATATCAGTAACCTCAGATATGCAGATGACACCACCTATGTGGCAGAAAGTGAAGAAGAACTAAAGAGCCTCTTGATGAAAGTGAAAGAGGAGAGTGAAAACGTTGGCTTAAAGCTCAACATTCAGAAAACTAAGATCATGGCATCCGGTCCCGTCACTTCATGGGAAATAAATGGGGAAACAGTGGAAACAGTGTCAGACTTTATTTTTTTGGGTTCCAAAATCACTGCAGATGGTGACTGCAGCCATGAAATTAAAAGACACTTACTCCTTGGAAGGAAAGTTAGGACCAACCTAGACATACTCAATGGAGAGGGCAATGGCACCGCACTCCAGTACTCTTGCCTGGAGAATCCCATGGACGGAGGAGCCTGGTAGGCTGCAGTCCATGGAGTCGCTAGGAGTCGAACACGACTGAGCGACTTCACTTTCACTTTTCATTTTCATGCATTGGAGAAGGAAATGGCAGCCTACTCCAGTGTTCTTGCCTGGAGAATCCGAAGGACCGGGGAGCCTGGTGGGCTGCCGTCTCTGGGGTCGCATAGAGTCGGATACAACTGAGGCGACTCAGCAGCAGCAGCAGCAGCAGACATATTCAAAAGCAGAGACATTACTTTGCCAACAAAGGTCCGTCTAGTCAAGGCTACGGTTTTTCTGGTAGTGATGTATGGATGTGAGAGTTGGACTATAAAGAAAGCTGAGTGCCAAAGAATTGATGTTTTTAAACTGTGGTGTTGGAGAAGACTCTTGAGAGTCCCTTGGACTGCAAGGAGATCCAACCAGTCCATCCTAAAAGAGATCAGTCCTGAGTGTTTATTGGAAGGACTGATGTTGAAGCTGAAACTCCAATACTTTGGCCACCTGATTCGAAGATCTGACTCATTTGAAGAGACCCTGATGCTGGGAAAGATTGAAGGCGGGAGGAGAAGGGGACGACAGAGGATGAGATGGTTGGATGGCATCACCGATTCGATGGACATGAGTTTGAGTAAACTCTGGGAGTCGGTGATGGACAGGGAGGCCTGGCGTGCTGCAGTCCATAGGGTTGCAAAGAGTCAGACACGACTGAGCTGAACTGAACTGAACTTCCTTAACCACCATGTACATTTAACGCATTCTTTTGTGTAAGGGTGTCATTCCTGGGCTTTACTCTGCAGAAGATCATTCAAGTGTTGTCTTTATTTTCGGGGTCTCTTCACATTTTCTTAAAGCCGTTGTTAAGTCACATCAGTTATGGGTGATGAATACTGTATCTCAGAATTCCTTGGGACTTTGGCTAATAATAGTGGTAATAAATAACACTTGGGTGCTTACTTTGTGCCTGGCACTTTTATGTGTGTTCAGGATGGGGAACACATGTATACCTGTGGCGGGTTCATTTTGATATATGCCAAAACCAATACAATATTGTAAAGTTAAAAAGTAAAATTAAATTAAATTAAAAAATAAATAAAAAACTTAAGTTTTTACTGCTGTAATGTAGAAACTTTCCTCATCCTTATTGTAAGTGTGTGGGAATGGAGACCTACAAAAATTCAGTGATTTACCCATGGTCACAGGGCTAGTAATAGAAGGAGTTCACTTTGAAATCCATGTGTATCTACTTTCTTACTGTGGTACAAAGTCTGTCAAAGAACGTATTCAATGCTAATTTATGGTGGTAAAATTCAACTCTCCTCCCCTCTCCCACTTTGTATCTCTGATATTACTCACTGGCAGCCACTGATTGAAAATTGACAGCCAGTGATTTAAGGAAATAATCATTTGTTGAAATCTGTCTTGCCTTACTTAAGAGTTAACGTTCTCTTCCATAATCATATCTTTATATGATATATCATATGTGATATATCATATCATTATAGCACTTATAATCTAGGTTATCCATTCCCTGAAAGGATAGGTCTCTTTCACTGAAATTGGCTGCCATGGAAAAACTCCATTTTTAGCTGTCTTTTGCCTTTCTTTTTAAAAACAGCATGTGTAAAGGCACCTCAAAGTGAGCTTGGGCCACCCTTATCCCAGTAGGTAAAACATTCTTTTTCTAGCATTAGTGTGCTCAAGGTTGTCCACCCTACACGTGCAATGTGTTGTGTTGATCGTGCATATTGGTGTTGATCGTGCGTATCTGACGTTGATAAATCAGGGACATGAGTTTACCTGAAAATTCTATAGTTTTGGTTACTCTGGTTAAATCAGTGAAACTTACTCTCATTTTTTAATGCCATATTTTATCATAAATTTATATTAAGGATATTTTTAGAAGTCTTTTTAAAGGCATGCATCTATGCATATATTACTGTAGTTTGGCCAAAAAAAAGTGAGAAATCTATTTATCTCATGTATTTGTTTTCTCCTCCAGATCTATAAGACATATCGACACAGTATCTTTGCTTTTACTCATGTACTTATTCCTGTCTGGATTATTCATTATTATCTCAAGTATCACGTGACTGTAAGTATGCTTTAAGTATGTGTTTTCCAGAATTTATTTATTTTAAAAATATTTATTTATTTGAGTATACTTGACTGTGCTGGGTCTTTGTTGCTGTGGGCAGGCTTTCTCTAGGTGCAGCGAGTGGGAGCCGCTCTACGTTGCAGGGCACTGGCTTCTCATTGTGGTGGCTTCTCTTGTTGCGAAGGACAGGCTCTAGGGCAGTGGGCTCAATAGTTGTGGCACATAGGCTAAGTTGCCCCATGGCATGTGGGATCTTCCCCGACCAGGGTTGGAACTTGTGTCCACGGCATTGACAGGCAAATTCTTAACTACTGGACCACCAGGGAAATCCCAGAATATATTGTTAATATTGTACAAAATTATTTCCTCTATGGGTTTGCCTTACCCTCCTCTGATCTTATAACTTATAAGTTATAAGTTCAAGACCTTATAACTGATCTTGAATTACTTTGAATCCTTTTCAGTAGATGGTTTAATGAAACTTAACTAATGCATGGTTTTTCAGAAAGTTAATTTTTAAAAATAAGTTTATTTATGTATTATTTTTGGCTGTGCTGGGTCTTCATTGCTACACGGACTTTTCTCGCGGGGGCTTTTTCTAGTTGCAGCATGCAGGCTTCTCACTGCAGTGACTTCTCTTGTTGCAGAGCACAGCCTTGAGGGTGCGCATGCTTCAGTATTTGTGATGCACGGGCATCCCCGCAGCATGTAGGGTCTTCGCAGATCTGGGATCGAAGCCATGTCTCCTGCACTGGCAGCCTGATGCACTTAACACAGAGCCACCAGGAATGTCCCAGAAAATTTAATCTTTATATTAGTTGGTTACAACTTGAATCGTATTTCCTTGTAGAAATGATGTTTTAATGATCAGGAATGTAGTTGATCTAATAATACTGGTGCAGAATTGGGGTCCTGAGTCTGGAAAAGAGAACAGAATTTCTGCTCCTTTTTTATTGAGCACAGATCTGATATAAGATAGAATTCAAAATGGATAAAGGTCTTTGTCATCATTTCCTTTTCCTTTGTTCTATCTGGTTTTTCACAACTTACTTTCTTTAGAATTCAGTATGTCCAGAACATCTGCATGTGATGATGGAACTCAGCCTGTTGCCTTATTTTAAAGGCTCGGGATACCTTGGTGGGGGCTCTCCCGGTGGCACTAGTGGTAAAGAACCTGCCTGCCAATGCTGGAGACATGAGACACGGGTTTGATCCCTGGGTCGGGAGGATCCCCTGGAGGAGGGCACGGCAGCCCACTCCAATATTCTTGCCTGGAGAATCCCATGGACAGAGGAGCCTGGTGTGGGCTACAGTCCATAGGGTTGCAAAGAGTCAGACACGACTGAAGCGACTTAGCCCAGCATACCTTGGTGTAGGGTGTTAGATCCCAGGCACGGTGAGGAAAGAGTACATTTCAGGGAGTGGAATGGAAGAAGAGTGGTGATAGTTGCCTGCCCAGCGTGGAGTTTTATAACCCAGAGACTGAGGAGGATATTCTCGTACCCAGTGATGAGTGTTAGGTCCTGAATGGGTGGGGGGGGGTGGCGAGTTGATGAGTGTAGCTGTTTGGAGAGCTGCAGCGGCAGCAACCTGGGGTAGGAGATTGGAACCTAAGCCTGGGGAGGAGGACATCAGGGAGAAGTGTGGTTTGGGGCAATGATGGAATTGGCAAGCCAGAGTAAAGTGTCAGAACCTGAATGAGGTGAGGAGGTTATTTATACTGGAGTGTGGTGGTGATGATGATAGGAGGTTGGTTTTATGCATGTTGAATTCTGTGTGGCAGGCAGTGAGAAGCTTTCCATTTTTAAATAGGGGAGTGAGTTGATAAAGTGATATACAGTAAATCTCCTACATATGAATGAATTCCATTCTGAGAGCACATTCATTAAATCCAGTTTTTTTTTTTTTTTAAGTCCAACCAAGTTAGCCTAGGTACCCAACTAACACAGTGGTCTATGAAGTACTGTACTGTAATAGCACAGTATTATACAGTATATATACTGTATAATAGTACAGTATTTTTATAGTATAATACTGTATATGCAGTTTTATATACTGTTATATATACTGTATAATACTGTATATACAGTTCAGTTCAGTTCAGTTGCTCAGTCGTGTCCGACTCTTTGCAACCCCATGAATCGCAGCACGCCAGGCCTCCCTGTCCATCACCAACTCCCAGAGTTCACTCAGACTCACGTCCATCGAGTCAGTGATGCCATCCAGCCATCTCACCCTCTGTTGTCCCCTTCTCCTCCTGCCCTCAATCCCTCCCAGCATCAGAGTCTTTTCCAATGAGTCAACTCTTTGCATGAGGTGGCCAAAGTACTGGAGTTTCAGCTTTAGCATCATTCCTTCCAAAGAAATCCCATGGCTGATCTCCTTCAGAATGGACTGGTTGGATCTCCTTGCAGTCCAAGGGACTCTCAAGAGTCTTCTCCAACACCACAGTTCAAAAGCATCGATTCTTCGGCGCTCAGCCTTCTTCACAGTCCAACTCTCACATCCGTACATGACCACTGGAAAAACCATAGCCTTGACTAGATGGACCTTTGTTGGCAAAGTAATGTCTCTGCTTTTGAATATGCTATCTAGGTTGGTCATAACTTTCCTTCCAAGGAGTAAGCGTCTTTTAATTTCATGGCTGCAGTCACCATCTGCAGTGATTTTGGAGCCCAGAAAAATAAAGTCTGACACTGTTTCCACTGTTTCCCCATCTATTTCCCATGAAGTGATGGGACCAGATGCCATGATCTTCATTTTCTGAATGTTGAGCTTTAAGCCAACTTTTTCACTCTCCTCTTTCACTTTCGTCAAGAGGCTTTTGAGTTCCTCCTCATTTTCTGCCATAAGGGTGGTGTCATCTGCATATCTGAGGTTCTTGATATTTCTCCTGGCAATCTTGATTCCAGCTTGTGCTTCTTCCAGCCCAGCATTTCTCATGATGTACTCTGCATATAAGTTAAATAAGCAGGGTGACAATATACAGCCTTGACATACTCCTTTTCCTATTTGGAACCAGTCTGTTGTTCCATGTCCAGTTCTAACTGTTGCTTCCTGACCTGCATATGGATTTCTCAAGAGGCAGGTCAGGTAGTCAGAATTTCCCACAGTTTATTGTGATCCACACAGTCAAAGGCTTTGGCATAGTCAATAAAGCAGAAATAGATGTTTTTCTGGAACTCTCTTGCTTTTTCCATGATCCAGCGGATGTTGGCAATTTGATCTCTGGTTCCTCTGCCTTTTCTAAAACCAGCTTGAACATCAGGAAGTTCACAGTTCACATATTGCTGAAGCCTGGCTTGGAGAATTTTGAGCATTACTTTACTAGCGTGTGAGATGAGTGCAATTGTGCGGTAGTTTGAGCATTCTTTGGCATTGCCTTTCTTTGGGATTGGAATGAAAACTGACCTTTTCCAGTCCTGTGGCCACTGCTGAGTTTTCCAAATTTGCTGGCATATTGAGTGCAGCACTTTCACAGCATCATCTTTCAGGATTTGAAAGAGCTACTGTAATATACAGTACAACAGTACAGTATAGTATTTTTCACACAAATAATACATAAAAGTGACAGTGAACAACAACAGTACCTTGAAAAGTACAGGAGTACAGTACAACAGCTGACATACAGGGGCTGGCATCAGGTGAATGAGTAAAAAGAGTTACTAACTGGAGGAGGGAGAGGGGGTGGAAGATGATAGAGCTGAAGGATTATCAGCAATAGGAGATGGAGGGCAAGCTGCAATTTCACTCAGGCCTTACATGATTGGGTATGCAGACACATTTACATCTTTGAAAGTTTGTAACTTGAAGGTTTGTGTGTAGGGGGCTTGATCTATTTTGGAAACAGTGACTTTATTTTCTTGGGATCAAAAATCACTGCAGATTTTGACTGCAGCCATGCTGCAGTCAAAGACACTCCTTAGAAGAAAAGCTGTGACCAACCTAGACAGCATATTAAAAAGCAGAGACATTACTTTGCCAACAAAGGTCCGTCTAGTCAAGGCTATGGTTTTTTCAGTAGTCACGTATGGATGTGAGAGTTGGACCATAAAGAAAGCTGAGCACTGAAGAATTGATGCTTCTGAACTGTGGTGTTGGAGAAGACTCTTGAGAGTCCCCTGGACTGGTTGGATCTTGAGCTCCAGTACTTTGGCCACCTGATGCAAAGAACTGATTCATTTGAAAAGACCCTGATGCTGGGAAAGATTGAAGACAGGAGGAGAAGGGGATAACAGAGGATGAGATGGTTGGATGGCATCACCGACTCAATGGACAAGAGTTTGAGCAGCTTGGGAGTTGGTAATGGACAGGGAAGCCTGGCATGCTGCAGTCCATGGGGTCGCAAAGAGTCGGACACAACTGAGCTACTGAACTGAAGTCATCTATTTAGGAAAACATAAAAACATAGAACTGTAGGGCGAGTTGGAGGGAGGAAAGTACTGATGTCAAGCAAATCAGCAGAGGCTGTTTCAGTTTACTGGATGTTAGTTGATGAGAATCTGATTAGGTAGTAGTGAGCCAGAAGATACTTTTTAAAGAAATAATGCAAGGTGGGGATGAAATAAAATTTCACAGTCATTTTGACTCTAAAATTTTTAGCCTTGAAAGTTCAGGGTAGCAAAATTTGCCACTCCACAATGTCTCTTTGGCATGCAGATTAAAATGACATAAGCCACTCCCATTATGTTTCTATTGGTCAGTGTTAGACAAGAGATAGAGCTTCCCTGGTGGTTCAGATGGTGAAGAATCTGCCTGCAATGCAAGAGACCCCGGTTTAGTCCCTGGGTCAGGACCATCCCCTGGAGAAGGGAATGGCTACCCACTCCAGTGTTCTTGTCTGGAGAAATTCCATGGACAGAGAAGCCTGGCGGGCTACAGTCTATTAGGTCACAAGAATTGGTCAAGATTGAGCCACTAACACTTTCACTAACTTCTTAAAATAATGTAGATTAGAAGACCTGTTCCAAGAAGGGAACTATCACCATAGATAACTATAATATGAACTCTAGATGTGGTAGACAGGAAGGAACCTAGCAAAGGCTGTTGAAATTCCCTACTGTGTTCCATCGTCTCTCATGGTCCAGCAGACGTTTGTTTCCCGAACTTTTGCTTTTCCATCTCCATGTGAATTGCCTTCCTCTCCAATGAAGTCCCAAACACTTACTCCCAGCGTCCTTTTTTGTCTTTAGCCTAAGATGGTATTTAACTCATTTGGGGAGTTATTTGGTTCTCCTGGGTCTCTCCCATGTGTACATGTTACTGAATTTTGTTTGCTTTTCTCCTATTAATCTGTCTCATGTCAACTTAATTCTTAGACCAACCAGAAGAGCCTAGAAAGGTAGAGGAAAATTTCTTCCTCCACAACTTAAGTTATAAGTAGGACTTTGTGAAGGAAGGCTTTCTGGAGACGGGGAAGAGGTAAACGTGCTTAGGCGCGTGTGCTGCCCGGTCAGTTTCTGTGGAAGTCTGAGTGGACGTGGGCTGTCTCACATGGTAGAAACATGAGATTAGTGGAGGCCAGGGGGATGAAGAACTGGGGGTTAGTGTTTCATTTTATAAACCAACAGAAAATCGTTCTTCAGCCATGGAAAGGGGGCGAACAGTGCATGGCTAAGGGTCAGAGTGTGGTTTACATTTCTGTCGTTGACGAGCTTAAACAAAGTTTTGTATCCATGTTCACCTACACGTCCACAGCCGGCTTTGTATCCTGGTGGTGGTGGTTTAGTCACTAAGTTGTGTCCAACTCTTGCGACACTATGGACTGCAGCCCGCCAGGCTCCTCTGTCCATAGGATTCTCCAGGCAAGATTACTGGGGTGGGTTGCCATTTCCTTCTCCAGGGGATCTTCCCAACCCAAGAATCAAACCTGGGTCTTCTGCACTGCAGGCAGATTCTTTACTGACTGAGCTATGAGGGTAGCCTTGTATAATTATACCTCTTATTTTTTTCAATGTCTTAACATGCAGGACCCTAGAGAAGAAAAAATGTTACTGTCTGTGAAATTTTTTTTAAACATCTAAGAGTGGTTTTTATGTGCAGGAATAACTGTTCCAGTTACCTGAAATAGAAATTAATATTCAATTTCTTAGTTTCAAATTTAAAAACTTTTGATTTTTTTAATTCAATTTTAAAATTCTGTTAACTAGATAATACATCTAGTAAAATATGAACAGTCTTTTTTCTTTGTTCTTATTATCTTTGGATAATTCAAATTGAATTTCCATAAAACAATTCCACTTACAAACATCATCAAATTCTCTTAAATGTTTTAAGCTGCATTTATATATTTTATATATTCAGTTTTATCTTTAAGTATTTATGACAGGGGTCCCAACCTCAGGACCAACCTCCAGGTTCTAATGCCTAATGATCTGAGATGGAGCTGATGTAATAATAATAGAAATAATGATCTGAGATGGAGCTGATGTAATAATAATAGAAATAAAGTGACAGTAAATGTAATGTGCTTGAATCATCCTGAAACCACTCCCTGCCTCACCCCCATGGAAGAATTATCTTCCAGGAAACTGACCCCTGGTGCCAAAAATGTTGGGGACTGCTGAATTTTACAGGACACATTCAGATCAGATCAGATCAGTCACTCAGTCATGTCCGACTCTTTGCGACCCCATGAATCGCGAAAAACAGTTCAGATCAGATCAGTCGCTCAGTCGTGACTGACTCTTTGCAACCCCATGAATCGCAGCACGCCAGGCCTCCCTGTCCATCACTAACTTCTGGAGTTCACTGAGACTCAAAGGAAAATCTTTTTAAATTTAAAATTCACACATTTAAATGCATTTTAACTAGAATCCTTATTAAATTTGACATTCACCTGTTTATACCCTGGCTTAATTTACCTTGTCATAGCTATATTTAACTGAATATTTCTAGGATGGAAAAAATACTTATCTCCTCAGAGAAAAAGATTTTAACTACCTGCAGTTGCTGGGTTGACAATTTGAGCCATTGATATGGTGGCTTATCTGAGGAATTCATACTTCTAGATGATTTTTCCTGGACAGATGGACATAAGTACAGGTTTGGGGTCAGTAGATGTCCACAGGCCTCTCCTTTACCTTACTCTTTCTCTTGGTTTGGGTAGGCCTGCATCCTCAGTACTGTTATAGCCAGTTCACTTCAGCTAATACCTTTATGCTGCATTAAATTGAACATTCTCTGTGAAGATATTTCAGTATCTTCTTGCCTCTGGTGGCAGTTTTTAGAGACATTTGAATGTCCTCACATTGTTTTATGAGCTTCTCTCCTGCTTTTGATTCCAATTTGCCTAAGTCTTACATCATGCCAATAATCTTTTAAATTTCTGGTGTGGTATCTTGTACAGATGTGTGTGCTTAATAAGTACATTTATTTAGCACTTCCTGTGTACAAGGCACTGTTCTAAACACTGTAGGGATACAGCACTGAACAAGGCAGATTGAGTCCCTGTCTTCATGTAATGTTTGTTCTAGTCTTGGAGACTGGCAGTAAATAGATAAGCAAATGTTGCAAGATAATGTTACCGGAGGTGGTTAAGTCTGTAGAAGAAAAACTTAAGGGTAAAAGACTAGAGAATGACAGGCACTGCTATTCTAATTAAGCTTCTTTGAGGAAATGCTCTTTGAAAAACGTTAATGAACTGAGGATATGGAGAAAAGCGCTTCAGGCAGAAGAATCATGAGGTGGGAGGGTTCTGAGGCACAGGCAGGCCTTACAGGTTGTACTAACGCAGAGGAGCCACTGCGACTACAGTGCAGGCGGTGCGGTGGGGGGAGGTAGTATGAGATCGGAGAGTTGGCCAAGGACGTTGGCTTTTTTATTTTTTCTTAAGAATTATGCAACTTTGAGCAGAGGAGTGATGCATCTTAATCACTGTAGGAACTTCCGTGGTGGTCCAGTGGTTAAGACTCTGAGCTCCCGATTCAGAGGGCCTAGGTTCGATCCTTGGTCAGGGAGCTAGATCCCATATGCTGCAGCTAAGAGCCCGCATGCCACAACTAAAGATCCTGCATGCTGCAACTAAGACCCAGTGCAGCCAAGTAAATAAATATAAAAAAAAAAATCACTCTTTCTGCAGTGTGGAGAATAGACTGTAGGAGGGCACATGCAGAAGTCAAGAGACTAGTAGGTGAAAAAATGGGAGCAGCTTGGACAAGGGTAGTAGTATATTAGAAGTGGTGAGAAGCACTGAGATTCAGGATAAATCCTCAAGGTGGAGTCAGCAGGATCTACCAAGCCCGGGGTTTCGGCCTTTGTAACTAGGAGAATGAAAGTACTGTTGCAGAGATTGGGAATAGTTTGGGGCTGAGGGATGTTAAGTGTTGGGCCTGGCTAAGTTTGCAATGCCTGTTTGATCAAGTAGTCTTGAGTAAATAATTGAATATATGAGCCTGAAGCTTAGTAAAAATTTGGGATATGATCAATGTATTTTAGAAAAAACTCTAAAACCATAATTAACAGAATTACTTTTATTGCAGACAAAACCATATACCATCGTTGAAAAGAAGCCCAGAATATTTCCAGTAAGTCTTAAAACATCTACTTTTTCTTTTGCTTATATTTCTCTCTCCCTTCCCAAATGATCATTAGACTAAAATTCTTCTTGCTGAAAGTTTTAAGTACCTATTGCATACTCTTTAAAAAAAAAAAAAAAAAAAGGGAGGAAATAGTGTGATGTAGCAACTGGAGTTAAACCTAGGACATGGGCACATTCTTTTCACCCTGGCTGTAAAACTTGTGTGACTTTTGTAGTCCTAAAGTGAATTGAAAGTCCCAATAGTTTTTCACTGGTGCCCTGTTCATGTGGGTTAAGGATTTAGGGCACTGTCCTGAGCAGACACCTGGGCATTACAAGAGCAACTGAATTCTTTTATTATTTTCAGACTTATTATCATTTCCTGTGACAGTTTGACCATAATCTCTCCATATGTGAATTTAAAATGTTATTGTGTGCTTTAAATTGTACACTATGGATATGTAGGCTATTAACCTAATTTAAAATGATTTTTTTTTTTACCATTAAAAGGTTACTTATTAGTCAGTTGGTATTTTGCTGGCTGTTCATGAGGTTATTGTTTAGCAGAGTCAAATACATGTTATGTTCTTTTCCCATTTCTAGTCACAGATAATGAATTACCATCAATCTCTAACTTATGTACTTCTAGAAGACAAAACTGTAGATTCTTGCTTCCATCAAATGACATAGTCACGATAATCCATTGACAACTGCAGCAGAAGGGAATTTTAGGGAGAACCACCAAAATTGGCTAACTCTTCCAGTTGGAATTCTGCTTTAGGAAAAAGGAGATTTCTTCTGTATTTGTGTATAATTGGTGTTTGTCAGGGCCCAGTTAGCCTCATTTATCTTGCTGGTTTCAACCAGTTAGGTAATTTATTTATTCTTCCATTTATATGTTTGTTATTTATTTTGCCATTACTGTTTGAAGGAAAAGGAGGAGGATCTCTTTAGAAGACCAGTATTTTTTGCTACTGTGGTTCTTTCCTGTTTCTGTACCATTGACCCATTTGAGAAGTTGCTCCTTTGAGGACCTGAAGAGTGCTCATCTGTACATACCTTGGAATAGGATAGACAGTAAGAAATAAACCCCCAGATCTCAATGGCTTACCAAAAGTTTATTTCCTGTTGATATCACAGACTAGTATAGATCAGACAATTATAGTTAGGCCATTGAGAATATGTAGCTCCAAGATCACAGGGTTGAATATCTCAGAGGATGATTTTAAGGTCTAAGCTTGGATGTAGCTTACATCACTTCAAGTCCTATTGGCCAGGACTTATTCTTATGGACCCAGATATCTTTGTGCTTTTTTATATTTCCCAGCCTCCCATACCTGGAGTCTCTGCCACAGTCTATCTTTCTAGTCAACAAATGGCTCTCTGCTTCCTTCTTCCCACACATGTAACACAAGACCTTTTCCTTGGGAGAAACCCCAAGATCCCATTCCATCAATGCAACCTTAGACTGCCAGATGATGCACAGTAATATCTGTCAGGGTTAATTTTGGAGATTCTTCTCTTAGAGATTTGAGGATCAATGACAAGTGAACTGTATCCCTTGTCCCCCCAACCACGGCCATTATTATGCTATGCTGTGGACAGCATAGCAGTCACTTGGTTCTGAAACCCCACTGGTCAAACACTGTGAAGACTCCTAACCCCTGTGTGTGGGAAGTTATTTGAATGGGACTGATTTTGCTTCTGGAGGAAACACCTTTGTTCATTGTTCTTCCTGACTCCTGGGGGGGAGCGTCACGGGGGCGCATCCTTTGTTTTTCTTTATCGATCTAGACCACATCTAAAATGAGGACTGTGAAACATGCCCTTCTTAGGGTTGTACAGCCTTTAAAGTCCACCTCAGGTTCACAGAAGGTTGAGGGCCAGAGAAAACAATCACAGGCTTTTGTTTCTGTATGTTTGGGTTCTTGGACCATCTAGTTCTCACATTTGGCAGGCATGGAAAGAAAAACTTGGTAGGAGTCTAATCTTTGTGCTTCTAGTCAGCCCCACCTGCCAGTATCTGTGGTTTGTACATAGCTACCAAGTTCTTTCATTCCATTGTCCTCACCCTGCTGCTGTCTACTCAGTGGCAGCTGTGTGGAAGCCACTGAGACATACTCTGGCTCAAGGGCTACCTTGGCTTCAGTCTGATCTTTGCATGGTGCTGGGTCCCTGTGTTTACTCAGCTTTATGGGCTTCTCAGAATCTTCTCAGTGTTAGCTCCTACTCTTTAGAGATTCAGAAACAATTCATCTGATTTTCTAATATTGCATGGTCCTGAATTTTTAGATTCTTATTTTTATTTCTCTTCTCAAATCAGCCACTTCTTAACCTGGGCTTACGTTTCTTAAAGTACATTCCTAAGGTGGCCATTAGTGTAGTAGTTAAACCCATACTCTAACTTTTTTCCAGGTACTTCTCCTAGAACCTCTAAGTTATTGGTGCTTCTAAGTGATTAGTGCCTTTTGTTTCCATCTCTTAGCCTCCAGTGCCAGTGGCTTGAAGCCAGATTTGCTAAGCCAGTGCCATATAGTTCAATTTTTATTACAGCAGCATTCATACCAGTTCAGGTTATTAATTTCTGTGTCAGGGTAAAGCTAGCTGTGGAAACAGGTTTTCCCCAAAATGTTTAGTGGCTTACACTAATACAAGTTTATAGTCCTGAGCAACCAGGACAGGGAATGGCAGGTGGTGATGGATAATTCTGCCCCACTCAGTCAATTCATGGACTGTGAGGCTTATGGAATCTGCTGTCTTAAAGAGAGAGCTGAAGTGAAAACTAAGTACTTTGCCTAAAATTATACAGCTTGTCAGTGGAGGGTTCCAAGATTCACACTACTTGGTTCTAGCTTTAAAGTCCCCTCCTGTTCTGCAACACACACTGTATCTAGGTTTGGAAAGCTGGAAAGACAGCTGGACCAGCTGCCTGGGCAAAGTCTGCAGGTCTGTCTCTAATATCTGTTCCGAGCCAAACAGTAACTGGCGGCTGCCTACCATATTTAGTTGCTGGGAATATATACCACCTTGTATTGAAGTGAAGCTGTTTCCCACAACTTCTTTCTAGGGCTTCTCCTATTTTGGGGGGCCAAGCAAATAAAGATCATCCTTCTGTCACTTTGTAAACACAACTTTCATGTTCTTTGTGGTTGTTTGGTTCGAGTAAAACTTCCCCTATTTGTTCCTTATTCCTTAAGATTTTGGATACTGGTTTCTTATCTTTAGACAGCTTCTATTTTACCTATGTCATTTTTAAAGTTTGAATGCCAGAACTGAGCTAGGTTTTCCAGATGAGCTCGAAGGCGAACTGTTACCTCTGCTGACAAGATTTATCACTAATGCACCTTTGTTTTTCTAGGGTGATACAATTCTGGAGACTGGAGAAGTAATCCCACCCATGAAAGAATTTCCTGATCAACATCATTGAAGATTACTTTAAAATTTCAAAAGTGTATGGGCCTAAGTTTGTTGCTACATTACCAACTTATTTAAAGTATTTTCTGGAAAAGTAATAAAATTTACTCACATATGTGTTGTCTGTTTCTTCCCAACCTGTGCCATTCTCTCCGTACAATTTGAGACTGAATTATCTAACAATAAGTAAAAACTGGACAGGCTAAATAATAATATGGTCAGTCACCTACTTTTTCTGGCCATTTTTAATCTGGAAAACAGAACGTAGAAAATTGTTTAGTCACATGATAGTTTTTTCTTACACTGTACTTTAGTTGATGTGAAAGTATACAACGGAATGAAATGCTGCAATAAAAATAAGTACAGAAATTACAGCACACTTTGCTTTAAAGGCTTTCTGGAGACATTTCAGAAGTATTTTAGAAACTCTAGAGCAAAAGACTGTCAGATTTACTTTGCTTTGTTATCCTTCCCCGTGTTCTTTTCCTTCAACTCTTTTTGAACGGTAGCTCGCCAGGCTCCTCTGTCCCTGGAATTCTCCAGGCAAGTATATTGGACCGAGTTGCCGTTTCCTGCTCCAGGGGATCCTCCCCACCAAAGGATGGAACTGGTGTCTCATGCATTAGCAGACAGATTCTTTACAACTGCATCACCTAAGATCCTTATGCTTTGTTATATGAAAACCTAAAAAAGACAAACCTCTTGGTATATGAAAAATCGAGAATTAATGGTTACTATAACGGACGGTATACAAAAGTGAATTTGGAATCATTGTATTAAAGATTTTACTTCAAATCGAGACATGTACCAGACAGAGGTAAAGAACTGTATATGCATGAAGTCAAATCCAGAGGAATTACACATTTTCGTTCATCCCGAAGATTTTGTCTGGGTATTCCTTGCTTAGTTGTCGTCGTGCAGCTACAGTTGATGCATAGATGACGTATCCCCAGGAGAGCAATACGACCGCGAGGAGCAACTAGGAAATGCAAGAGTAGGCGTAAAAACAACCTGTGAGTGGCACGTCCTCCCGGCCCCCATCAGGTTGCCGTGCACGTTGCTAAGGTGGGGATTTTAGTGACAAACTCGAATACATGTAGTTCCGGAAGCGAGTTCACCCAGTAGCCCTTACGTAAGAAGCGGAAGACCGTGTCCTCCAGGAAGAGGCGGAGTCGAGGTTAGGGAGTGAAAGGCTTTAATTCAAGAATGGATTTTAGAGTTTCTGGGCGCTGAAGATATAGGGGATCTTCCACCCGCGGGCCTCGAGCGTAGAGCCCGTGGAGGCCGGCCGAGCCCAGGACCTACCGCGGAATAAATCCGGTCTAGGGTGCGGCGACTCACTGGCTTCATGGTAAGGCGGTGGCGGTGGTCCGCGAGCACGGGCGGAAGCCGCAGGCCCTACAGTAACCTCTGGGGCGGTGGCTGCCGGGCGGCGGCAGCCATCTTTCAGCCGGGCGCGAGCGCCCGCCCACTCGCCTCCACGCGCGTTTCCCATCAGCCTGGCCGGCCTCTTCCGCCCGGAGTTGGGGGCGTGGGGGGGGGGGTGCGGTGTCACGTGTCCGGGGGCCTATCCCGCCTTTAGGGGAGGAAGTGAGAGAAACGAGAAAATAACGTTGGAAATGGGTTTATTTTGCCGCTGTGAGGGAGAGGCTTGACTCGTCAACCGGTCTTTCAGTTGTAGAGCAGTATTAATGCGAGATAAGGTACCGTCATGTGCATTTAAAAGTTTATTTGGAAAAATAATCCACGGTTTAAGTATTACGCCGACGTCTAGCACTGAAAGAATGTTTCTAACCGGATCTGTTACCACGGTATAGGTAGTTCGTGTATTCACCTTTTAGAGTACAACCTGCTTTTGTATAACTGATGAGTAGTTGTGGGACTCCCAGTTACTGGAGCTTTTCTTAAAAGTTTTTGAGAATGCAGTGGCTTGATATCAGCTACTTTTAAGAAGAAATAACGTGGCACGAATTACCCGGCATAATGTAGCTGCCAATTAGCAAGTGCTCATCGAGCATTTGTATGCTTAGAACTGTAGCACGATCAAATACCAAGCCAAAGGATGGGGTTTGGCACGCGGGCCCTTGTACCAAGTTCAGCTCTAGAATGTTCGGGATGCTTATATTTGAAGTGAAGAATGGGACAACGGGGCCGCGTTAGGCTCCAGACGTTTTGTTTCTGTAATCTCAGCTATCACCTAAACAGGGTTTTAATGCATATTTCGGAGAGCGGGTAAGGAAAAGACGTTATCTGTTTCGGGAAGATTTCAATTCCCACTGATTTTACGTCAGATGATAGTTCATCCGGACTGGAGTTGATCTCTCAAGATTGATTTGGGATTCCATTGGAATCCTGGTGGTGGTTCTTAACTTTTCAGCCCAAGTCCATTTCCTTCCGGATAACTTGGTTCCTTTATCGAACACCAGAGATAGTTTGAGGAACTTCTCGCAGAATTTGGCAAGGTTTAAATGAGACCACAACCCTTGTGGCTCGGCTGGTAAAGAATCTGCCTGCAATGCGGGAGACCTGGGTTCAATCCTTGGGTTGGGAAGATCCGCTGGAGAAGGGGAAGGCTGCCCACTCCAGTATTCTGGCCTGAGGAATTCCCTGGACTGTATAGTCCATGGGGTCTCGCAGAGTCGGACACGACTGAGTGACTTTAACTTTCAAATGAGACCAAGCTAGTTATTGTGTCTTCCGGGTAAGTTAGAAGCGAACTTTAAGATAGTTTGTAATCCCCTGGTATTTATTCGAGTTGACGGTACGTTAGCGATTTCGTCCTCAGGGGGTCACGTCGCTCTGCTTCCGGGAGCGGAGGCAAGTGGGGGAAGGGCTGGGCTCAGGCCGAGAGCGCTAAGGCCCGCCCTCAGCGCCGGCGTCCTGTACCGCGCATGCGTCACGCGGGCGGGTGCTGTGTTTTGACGCGCTGGGGGCCGGGAAGTGGGTTTTGGTTTCTGCCCCCGCCCCTTGTCTGCCATTGGTGATGGGCGCTTTACGTCACAGGGGTCGCAGCAACCGCCGGGGTCTCCGCTGTCTCGCGAGGAGGGTGAAGCGCCCCGGCCTACTCCCGCTCCGGAGGGACGGCGGAGAAGTCGTAGAGTTCGCCTTCGTGGATCCTGCCGTCACCGACCCAGCCTTCTGGGCCGCCGCGAACTGGCCACGAGCGCTCCAGTCCGGCCTGCGCCGGCATCCTCTGAGGTGAGTGAGGTCGGGAACAATGGGGCGCGGGGGTCGGCAGGGGGCCGGGAGAGCAGGAACTCCAGCCTGCAGCGAGGCCCAAGGGCGAGAGAGCTGCGGTCCGGGCCTGAGGCGCCGCGGTCAGCCGGCGGGCCAGGCTCCGGGCGAGCGGCTTCTGCGGAGCACCTGTGGATCCGTGCCGGTGGGCGGGGGAGGGCTGCTTTCCGAGAGGCGCTCCCGAAAGCACGAGCCCAGCCGCGTACTGGAAGGCGCTTGGTCTCTGGGTGGGGGGGTTGGTGGGGGGAACCTGACACAAAGCACGAAACGTTCGAGTCTTGAGTCGTGGCATCGCTGCTGCCAGAGTTGTGACCTTGGATGGCCCCCTAATCTCTGAGCATGTCTGTAAAATGGGAGTAACAGTGTTGGAGTTCGTTGTGATTATGTAATGCACGGGGTGCCTACCTTAGATCCTGGCAGGTGGCAGTTCTCAACCAAAGGAAGCGACTGTCTCTGTAACTCTTGTAGTTGTCTGTTACACCCCTTGAGCCTGTGACTTCATCCGTCGACTCAGTGCATCTCTCTTCACGGGCTACTTTGTTAGACTGGAAGGGGGCAGTACTGAGAGGAGGCAAATAGTGCTTTGCGAGGAAAAGTGAATAGAATTTTTGGTAGGTAATTTTGAAGTTAATTGAAGATAAATGCAGAAAGAGTTACCGAAGATTTAAGTTAATAACGGTGAGAGTTGGGGGTTTTGTTTGCTTTTAGTCTCTGGCTTTGAAAGCTATACAGTCAGCCAAAGCAGTCATGCTTACCTGGAAAGAGCGGCTTTAGAGGGTAATGGTTCCCAAGCAGTTCCTTTTATTGCTGGAACTGGAATTAAATTTCATTGGGTCTGGTCAGTGTTTAAATTTTTTAGGGTCTGGTTAATTGATCGTTTAAATTCTGTTTGATTTCTTGGTATTGATTAGATTGCAGTGCAGAGAGGGACACGGTTTCTTTAAGGTCACAAGAGATAAGGGCCCAGATTGTTTATAATAGTTGGGACTGTTTAGTTGATCCACCTGTGAACCCTTTTTAACCATTTTTCTTAGATATAATAAATAAGATAATGATACAAATATGAGGATCATTCGCTTGTCATCCTCCTGGGCATTTATAATCAGTTATGGGTGATGGAAATTACAGAAATTAATTTTATCTTCACATAACATGAGATAACTATTAAATTCTTACTCCCCACCAAGCACTATGCCAAGGGTTTATGTGGAATCTCTCTCTTCACACAACCACTTTTCAGGTGGATACTGTTACTTAACACATTTTAGAATTGAGAAAAATGTAAGGTTTTGAGAAATTGACTTTTCTGCAGATCACACCCCTAATAAGTGTTTTGATTCTCAGCCCTGACTTTGCGTTAGAATTAACATCACTCCATGAAAACATCACTCTGTCAAATTTTTTAAATGTGAGGTGTTTTTAAATGTCCAGTCTAAGGTCTAATTTAGATTTCCAGCCTCCCGACTCTTTTTATCAGCCTCCACCTGTCACCCCTCCCCTCAATTCTGAAGATGATACATTTTATTAGAATTTGGGAGGCAGTTAAGGGGAAGGGTTCAGAAGAATTGATTAATCTTCTCTTCATGGGGAAATTAATTTGAAGTCCTAATTCCTAGAGTACTAGGATAGAGAAACTTTTATCATAGGGTGCTTCTAGAATCTGAAGCACTAAATCTGTCATCAGGTCTGCCTTTGCTGCCTAACCCAGAATTCTTCCAGCAAAACAAATCTTTTTTTTTTTTTTTTAATATATATTTGTTTGGCTGTGCTGGATCTTAGTTGCATTTGGGATATAGTTGGCTGGTTTGGTATTGAACCCAGGCCCCTTACTCATTGGGAGCGCAGAGTCTTAGCCCCTGGACCACCAGAGAAGTCCCCCAGACCTTCAAATCTGTCACCTTGCTGTCTCTGTTTTATGCCTTAATTTGTATTTTTGAAACAGCTTTGTTGAGATATAATTTGTATTTCATCTATAAAGTTCACTTCTTTAAAATTTATAATACAGTGGTTTTTAATGTGTTTATGGAATATATTTCTGCAGTTATAATTGAACATTTTCATCATCCTAGAAAGAAACCTTGATAATCCGTACCCAGGCTTCCCCTACACACACCCAGCAATCACTAGTCTGCTGTTGCTGCTGCTAAGTCGCTTCAGTCGTGTCCGACTCTGTGCGACCCCATAGACGGTAGTCCACCAAGGCTCCACCGTCCCTGAGATTCTCCAGGCAAGAACACTGGAGTGCGTTGCCATTTCCTTCTCCAGTGCGTGAAAGTGAAAGTGCCCATTCGTGTCTGAATCTTAGTGACCCCATGGACTGCAGCCCACCAGGCTCCTCTGTCCATGGGATTTTCCAGGCAAGAGTACTGGAGTGGGGTGCCATTGCCTTCTCCGAATCACTAGTCTAATTTCTATCAGTTCTCCTGTTCTGTACATTTCATATAAAATAGCATATAATGTGATATTTTGTGATTGATAATGAAAAGATTTGTCCATGTTGCAGCATACATCAGAACTTTGTTCCTTTTTATTGTCAAATATTCCATTACATGGATATACCACATTGTATGGGTATACCACAGGTAGAGGCAGCCTCCACCTGCCAGCACTACCACCCTCCCTTCCACCCCCAATTCTAAATATGATAAATTTTAGAATTCATCTGTTGATGAGCATTTGACACTTTTTAGCTATTAAAACACTTTTTAGCTTCCCAAGTGGCATTAGTGGTAAATGTTGGAGATTTAAGGGACGTGGGTTCTTTCCCTGGGTCAGGAAGATCCCCTGGAGGAGGGCACGGCAACCCACTCCAGTATTCTTGCTTGGAGAATCCCATGGATAGAGGAACCTGGCAGGCTACAGTCCCTTGGGTCACAGAGAGTCAGACAGAACTTAAGCAACTTAGCAACAACGGCTATTCTTTTAAAAGTTTTTGTGTGGGCATGTGGTTTTGTTTCTTTTGGATAAATAGATGTGGATTGCTGGGTCATGTGGTAATTCTACTTTATTTGAATTAGCACATATTTTTAGTATTTAGTGGTGATTTCAAAAGAGTAAATCCCTTATGATTTACATTCATTGCCATTGTATGATGTTTCTCAGGAATACCATTCTTTATAGCTAAAGAAACTCCTGTGTGGAAATATGAAACAGAACTAAGAATTTTTTCTTTTTACCTACTATACATTAATGTTACTCATCATTCTTTATACACTTGTGCTGAAAGGAGGACTAGAATTCCATCTTAAAAAATTTATAATTAGTGAAATTTTGTTTTATTTGAACTTGAAATTATCTAGTAATTCTCTTTAATAAATTTATTCTGGGTTATAAATCTTTGTGTGACCTGGAAATGTTTAGTAAACACCAAAATTCTGTATTCCAGAAAAACAAATTAAGGTAAACTGTATTACCTAGAAATTCTCCAGTCGTTTTAAAAAGTCTAGTGATTTCTTAAATAGAGAGGCAAACTAAAGTCCAGAGTTAATGTGGATTTCTCCAGTTGACAGTTAGTTTTTGGTGAAACTTGGTCATTAGTCCAGATCTGATGCCCTCTCCACTGTTTTCCCTAATGCCCACAGAGTATCTTAACAGTTTTTATTTTTAAAAGATTTTCCCCCCTGAGTCGGAGAATTTAAAAATATGAGAAGTAGGGGGAAATGCCGAGAAATTTATGTCATATTGTTTTCAGAGTTTAAATACATTTGCAAAAATGCAGCTAGTATTAATATATTTATAATTCTCTTCTAGTTAAGAACAGTGGTAATTTTTGCATCCCACTGTAGAAGACAGAGGACTGGAGGTATTTGGACCCCCTTGAAGAAACTTGTTCAGCATTAATTGATTTCCTATTAAGATACAGCTCTGAGAAAGCTAAGATGCACTAGATGAGCAAGTTAATTTGAAGTCTGTGGTGAAATACTTACATTCTGCAATCACAGATTTTTGTTGTGGGTTTTATTTGTATTTTGTTAGAGCTAGATATGGCCAGTGAGTCTCTTGTTTAGAAAATTAGTTTTATTATTTGACTAGATAGCAGTTGACTGGTCATGAGACTTCCTGTGATAGAGGAGGTGGAGAAAGATGGATAATAGGCCCAGGAAAACATAGAAGAAGAAACTAACATTTAATATTTATAAAATGATTAGGATAGAAAGCAACTAAACAGGGAACAAGGCCCAGATGTAATGCAACTAGATTTCAGCTCTTGAAAATTCATTTAGTAAGTTATGGGCCAATGTAAACTGATAAATTTCAAGAAAACAACGAATTTTTAAGATTCTAGTGATCCTAGTGAGAATAGATAAGGGGAGGAGGCTGAAAGCATGATTTCAAGATACTTTGTGAGTGACTAGATTAAACCGGAAGGCGAAGAAAAGCTTCTTAGGGATATTGGAAGGAGTCAGTGATGAACTGAATAGTAACAATAATAAGAGTAACTAGTTAACATTTACTTAGCAGTTGCTGTAAGCCAGGGACTGGCCTTGAATGCTTTTACAATTATTACATTTAATAATCTTCACTAATATCCTTTTTTGTGTTTGAAAGAATCATCCACAGAACTGTTTGAAATAGGGGAACTTTATGGTATACAAATTTTCTCACTAAAGCTATTTTTAAAGGTACATACATAATACCACAAACAAAACAAGTAGTCCATATTGTTTGGGGTGTATGTATGAAAGATATAAAACCATACATAGAAATAACTGAGAATTGTGATATTTTGGGTTTTTGTTTTCTGGAGAAGGATGGGCTTGGGGGAGGGGCACATAAAGGGACGGTTTAAAAAATCTCAAATAACCATGAGAAAATGTAAGTCGCTAAATCTGAGTGGTGGATATTTGGCTACTTGGTATATTTTCTTTTGCACTTTTTTGTATATATCAAATTTTCCTCAAATTATCTTTTAAAAAGGAATGATGCATAGTATAGAATATTTGAGAGCTTACTATGTACCAGGCACTTTTTCTAAGACCTTTTCCTTTTTTTAAACAGCTTCACAAATCCTGTGAGGTAGGTTCTAGTATTAGTGCTCATCAGATGAAATTGAAGTATAAGGATAATAACTAGTCTATAATCACACTGGTAGTGTGGAACCAGGATATGAACCAGGAAATCTGACTTTAGAGCTTGTGCTTTAAGTACTATATTACTATGCTACGCTGTCCCTTTATGTTACAGACATGTACTACTTTTCACTGAAGTATGTTTCAGTCATTTGCATTTTTTTCAGATTTAGTCATTTCACTTTTATCAGGTTACTGATGTATTTTTTTCCCTTTTACAGATAATGGCATCAGCCGCTAAGGAATTTAAAATGGACAACTTTTCACCTAAAGCTGGCACTAGCAAATTGCAACAGACAGTACCAGCTGATGCATCTCCCGATTCTAAGTGTCCTATATGCTTGGATAGATTTGATAATGTGTCTTACTTAGATCGCTGTTTACATAAGTTCTGTTTTCGCTGTGTACAGGAGTGGTCAAAAAACAAAGCTGAATGCCCACTGTGTAAGCAGCCCTTTGATTCTATTTTTCATTCTGTGAGGGCAGAAGATGACTTCAAGGAATATGTCCTAAGACCTTCGTACAATGGCTCTTTTGCTACTCCTGAGGTCCGACGATTCCGCTATCGCACAACTATGACAAGGGAACGAAGTGCTTCTGTTCATTCACCTAGTAGTACCGTGAATAGAAGAACAACAACTCCACCAGACAGTGGAGTATTATTTGAAGGGTTAAGCATTTCAGCAAGACATAGAGATGGTGAAATTCCTCCATTTATGAGACAGATTTCAATAAGAAGGCCAACTACTACAGATGAGAGATCTTTGCGGAAAATTCAAGAACAGGATATCATTAATTTTAGGCGAACTCTCTATCGTGCTGGTGCTCGAGTTAGAAATATTGAAGATGGTGGTCGCTACAGGGACATTTCAGCTGAATTTTTCCGTAGAAATCCAGCTTGCCTTCACAGATTAGTCCCCTGGTTAAAACGTGAACTGACAGTTCTCTTTGGAGCTCACGGATCTTTAGTAAATATCGTCCAGCATATCATCATGAGTAATGTTACTCGCTATGACTTGGAGAGTCAGGCATTTGTGTCTGATTTGAGGCCATTTTTGCTTAATCGGACTGAGCATTTTATACATGAATTTATCAGTTTTGCTCGCTCTCCATTTAATATGGCAGCCTTTGATCAGCATGCTAATTATGATTGCCCTGCTCCTTCATATGAAGAAGGTAGCCATTCTGATTCTTCAGTCATAACAATATCTCCCGATGAAACTGAGACCCAAGAGCTGGATGTTAATGTAGCCACTGTTAGTCAAGCACCATGGGATGATGAGACTCCAGGACCTTCTTACTCAAGCTCAGAGCAGGTGCATGCTGCCATGTCTTCCCTTTTAAATACTTCTGACAGTTCAGATGAAGAACTTGTAACAGCAAGAGCTACATCTCAGATACAAGGAGTACAGACCAATGAGGACCTAAATAATGACAGTGATTCTTCTTCAGATAACTGTGTCATTGTTGGATTTGTTAAACCACTAGCTGAGAGGACCCCAGAACTTGTTGAACTGTCCTCTGATTCTGAGGTAGAGTTAGGTTCTTATGAGAAAATGGAGACCATGAAGACACAAGAACAAGAGCAGTCTTACAGTTCTGGTGATAGTGATGTTAGTAGATGTTCGTCTCCCCACTCTGTCGTTGGAAAAGATGAACAAATAAATAAAGGTCGTTGTGATTCTGGTACAAAAATCAACTCAAAGAAGGAAGAGAAACGATCTATATCATTGTCCTCTCTCAGAGACCTGAGCTCATCCCTCAGAGGAGACAGAGTATATTCGCCATATACCCGCAGACACAGAAAGAGGGGAAGATCGAGAAGTTCAGATTCATATTCCCAGAGTAGAAGTGGGCATGATCAGAAGAATCGTAGAAAGCATCATGGGAAGAAAAGAATGAAAGGCAAGCGATCCAGAAGCAGGGAGAGTAGTAGACCTAGAGGTAGAAGAGATAAAAAGAGATCAAGAACCAGAGATAGCAGTTGGTCAAGAAGAAGCCAAACTCTGTCTCTAAGTAGTGAAAGCTCTAGCAGATCAAGATCTCGTAGCAGTGATCGTGGTAAAAGAAGATCACGGAGCAGAAATCGAGATCGTTACTACTTGAGAAATAATTATGGCAGCAGATATAAGTGGGAATATACTTACTATAGTAGAAATAAGGACAGGGATGGCTACGAGTCATCTTACAGGAGAAGGACTCTGTCCAGAGCTCACTATTCCAGACAATCATCAAGTCCAGAACTTAGAATTCAGTCCTTTTCTGAAAGAACAAACGCTCGGAAGAAAAACAATCACAGTGAAAGGAAGTACTACTACTATGAAAGGCATAGATCAAGGAGCCTATCTAGTAGTAGATCAAAGACTGCATCTACAGGGCCTGACCGGGTGAGAAATGAAAAGCCTGGTGGGAAACGAAAATACAAAACAAGGCATCTGGAGGGTACTAATGATGTTGCTCAACCATGTCATGAATTTGCTTCTAAAGTAAAGGAAGGTCATTATTCAAAATCTTCATCAAAATTGGATGGAGGCTACAAAAATGAGAGTGATAGCTTTTCAGATAGCCGGTCATCAGACAGAGAGACAAAGCACAAGAGGAGAAAAAGGAGGACCCGCAGCCTGAGTGTAGAGATAGTTTATGAAGGGAAAGCTACCGATACAACCAGACACCATAAAAAGAAAAAGAAGAAACATAAGAGGAAGCATAAGAGACACCATGGTGATAATGCTTCACATTCCCCAGTTGTGATTACCATTGACAGTGACAGTGATAAAGACTGTGAAGTAAAGGAGGATATAGAATGTGACCTTAGTGGTCCTCAAGGCCCTCTCCAAAGTGAAGTTTTGGCTCCGTTTGAATCTAAAGATGTAGTTACAATAGAAGATGAATTTGGTGTCCTGAGCAAGGAGTGTGATATTACCATACTTAATAACAACTTGAATAATGCCAATAAAACTGTGGATAATATATCACCCCAGGCAGCTTCAATTGGACAAACTCTTGATGTAAGAGAAGAGAGCACTCTGGCCTCTGATTTGGAGAACCAACCCAGTACTGTCTCTTTTCAGACTGAGCCATCAAGGACATCATCATTAATGTCAGTGTCTCTTGGTAGAGACCATGATGTGTCTTAAAACTGCCAAAGCATCTCTTTGAGAATTCTGATGGTATAAAAAGAAGAAAAAAGATCAGTGTCATCTATTGCAGTCTGTTTAGAGATGACACTTGGTGAAAACTCTTTTCCCCCTTAAAAATATTTTGTGATTTTTTTTTTTTGGTGTTAAAAATTTGTAAAAATCATTATTTGTTCAAAAAGTATGTATGTTCCACCCTCAGAGATATGCACTTTTAAGTGAAGAAAATGATATTGCTAGCAGTTTATTTAAAACTTCGGATCCTTTTTAAATAAAAAATAAAAATTTTAGAAGTTATTTCGTAAAGCCATATGGTATTGACATATTTTTAAAGTAGCCAATGAGTATTTTTGAATTTCTTTTTGAGAGTTATTCTGGAAACGTGTTATAAGCTAGAAGAATCCCTTTGGACAGTCTTTATTTTTCTTCTTAAAAATTTGTATGATTCACAACCATTTCTTCAGGTTAAATTGAGGCATTTTAATCCGCACAGCTTATCTTGACATCTGCCAAAAGAAAAATTTAAATATTTCCTTTATATACTTGTTTATCTGGACTGCCAGTAAAGCAAATGTGTATTCAACAAAAGAAAAAAAATAAAACAGTAACACTTAAAAACAATCCATAAATTTTTTTATGCAGTATTTTTTAAAAATCATTTTAGTGGAGCTAAAATCTTGTAAATAGTTAAGGCTATCCTTGTGTTATAAATACTGAATTTCACAGTTTTAATGTGAACTGCATTTAACCTCAAACAGTTTTAATGATTATTTTAGTTTTTTAATCTGATTATGAAGAGTATCTTTCTTGTTTTCTGTCTTCAGCAAAGTGCAGTTACAGCTTACTAAAAACAAAACCCTTCTCTGACTTCTTTTACTTAAATAGTTCTTTTATACAAAAGAGGGCTGTGTTTGTGTTCTTCTGTTTCAGAGGTGATAAAAACTGCTCAATATTGGTAGCCTGATTGATGTAGGATTGATTGCCAATGAACAGTGGAACTTGGATTAGGTCTAAATTTAGGTGTCACTTTGTCTGGCTGCAATGTTCGTTCATTGTTCAACAGAAATTAGAATGCCTGCTGTGTGGCACGTTCTGTTTTAGGTTTTTAGAGATTCGGTGACAGAACAAAGCAGGTATGTTCCCTGTCCTCATGGGACATTTATGTATATGTATTTATGAATATTGCAGACTATAAGTTCTCTCGAGAGTATAATTTTCTGTAAGAGCGTACAGTGGGGGCCTAATCTTAGGTGGAAGTGATGGTTGAGACAAGTAGCTATTAAGCAGGAGCAGAGTTGTTAGTAAAGGAGATGTACAGAAATCCAGGGGTGAAAAGGAGTCTGGTATATTCCGGGAACTAAAGGCAGGTTTCGTTAAGGGACAAGAGTGTGGGACCAAGCTTTGTAGTCTGTGTTTAGCCTACGGGCAGTAGGAAACTGGTTTAAAGTGACGAAAATCTAAAGTTGATATTGACAATTTTGGTAAGCTCAGACATTGAGAAGTTGTGGGATGATTATAGTTAATCAAGAAATATACTTTGAAATTATGAAATGACTAGTGTTTCTGAAGTATGTAAGAGTGCGGAAAAATGTAAGAGTGCTGTTTTATTGCACATTCTGCTTTTGCATAGTATTTTAATGAAAAAGCTCAAAGCACTAGTGAAAAGCCATCTTCATACATGGCTCCATTACATCATTCTAGGTGTTCCAGCCCCAAATTTCCAAGTCTTTGATTCTTTTTTCTCCTTCAGCCTTCTCATCCAATCAGTAAATCCTGGTTATTAGATATTTTTCTAATATTTCTAATGTGTCTGTACCATCATCCAGTCTAGACAGCCATGATCTCTTCACTTGTGCTACCATAATGGGTCTGCCTGCATCCACTATTTGCCTCCATCGTTTCTTGATACAGCTTTCAAAAGACCTTTACAAACATTTTTTATCCTTTCATTCTACTTAAAATCCTTCAGTAGCTTCCTGTTATTCTTAGGATATTTATTAAAAGGAAACAAAAGTCCAAAATAATATGAATTACAAACACCTGCTTAATTAGAGACTCTAGCCCATCTTCAGCTTTTCTCTCACTTCATTTGTGCCTGGGCCTCACTGACATGCTTTGGGTCTGTGTGCATGGTGCTCCCCACTAATTCACAGCCTTCATGCATAGCATTTTTCTTCTACTGGAAACTAAACTCTGTAGCTAAACTAGGTTAGTGTTAATGTGCCCTTCCACTCCATTCCTGTCAATCATTTGCTCTTTAACAACCCTGGATTCCTTTAGAGCATGCATCACTGGTTGCAATTGGTTACTAATGTCCTCTTTCTCACCGCTTCCCTTGTGGCTCAGCTCATAAAGAATCCACCTGCAGTGCAGGAGACCTGGGTTCGATACCTGGGTTGGGAAAATCCCTGGAGAAGGGAAAGGCTACCCATTCCAGTATTCTGGCTTGGAGAATTCCACGGACTGTATAGTCCATGGGGTTGCCGAGAGTCAGACACAACTGAGTGACTTTGACTTTTTTTCTCTCTCACCAGTCTGAAAGTTCTTTGGCAACTCTGTGTGTTCTGCTGTATTCCTTCTCTTTCACATAAGATATGCTTAAAACCCTTACTGGGTGGAGGTATAGGTGCTAGAGGTTTTAAAAATTGCCTGAGACCTGCTTTCATGAAGCTACATAATAAACTTTCAACCAAACATTACATTCACTTAGCTTATTCATCCAAATCTATTGTCAACGAGTCATTTTCTTTTACCTCAGGATTTTAGTTTTTGTGACTTATTTGTGTAAAGGAAATGCAAGCATTTGTGCTTGTACTTATCCTCTGATAAACAGGAAAACTTAACTGCTTCTTAGTCTAAATAGTTAAATTCAGCCTTAGCTCTTGGGGAAGGTAATCCAAGGGCTTTCCTAACCCATCTAGTCTGTAATAACAAAGGGTGGTGTGTACAAAGGGGCGAGGGTTTATACAAGGCCGTTAGATGGCCTCTGCTTATTGGGAATTATTCTTCCATCATGGAGAATAATTTCAGTCCCCTCTAGCATAGGCTGTGGACACTTGAGCTAGCTGGTAATGTGTCTGTGAACTTGGAAAGTTTTTTTCAGAAGGTGCTTTTGGGTGCTGGAAACCACCACCACCCATTGTCCCTACCAGTGATGTCAGGGGGTGAGAAATGGGAAGGGGTTCTTCACAGAAAACAGATTTCATCAGTATTCAGAGCGTGGATCCATTTCTAACATTAAGCTAAATAGACCTTTGTACGACTGAAATGGTGACTGATTAATTACTATGATAATACAGAGACCAGAATTTGTATAGGTCTGTCTGGTGATTGGTGCCTTTAGGAAAACCCACTTGGGCATCTGAATCATAATCATTATGTAACCTACCCTCAAATGGTTCAGAAAAAAAATATAGTTGGAGAGGAATAATGATAAATTGTGGCAAAATTTAAAAATTGGTGAACGAGGGTAAAATACAGGAATTCTCTGTACCTTTTTTTTTGGTAATTTTTATATAAGGATGAAGTAATTTCAAAACAAAAGTGCCTCCAGGCCTTCAGGGTTGCCTGCATATGAGAATATATTAGTTACCAGCCTTGAATATTTTCCAAAAGGGGGCAAAAATGATAAAGGAAATTAACTATTAAAGCCATTTTCTCTTCAGGAAAATAGAACTCATTAGACCGTTTATAAGGCTAGACCTGTTGAGGATGAGGGTCTTGCCTGAGATACACAGTTAACTACTCTTGGTTCTGTGCTCAGAAGCAAGCTTGTGAGGGTATAAAACCAAAGGAGAGTTTGCTTAATTTTTAAAATTTTGAATGGGAGGGAGACAAGATTTTGGGGAAGGAGCTCCTAGAAGGAAATGGCAGCCCACTCCAGTATTCTTGCCTGGAAAATTCTATGGACACAGGAGCCTGGCAGTTTATAGTCCATGGGGTCGCAGAGGCAAGACACAACTGGGGACGTGCACACATACTCCTAGAATAGGAAGAGTTGAGACTAAAGGAGAGGGACAGCTGGCGAAGCAAAATGGAGAGGGGTGGTTGCAGAGTGGAGGTACATGAGCTAGCAGCAGCAGAAGGAAGTAAAAATGCACAGAGACATTGGTGGGTAGATGGTTATGATGAAGTAGTTCATTATCTAAAGCCTCTCTTCCCCCATGAAGTAGGAAGCAGTGCCATCCTCTGAGAAAGATGGATGGTCAATAGGATTGGGCTTCAGGAGAGGAGTGGAAAAATGCTTTTTAAGGGGTGTGAAGGGATTAGCCACAAATTGCTGGCGAATGTTGAGGCATGGTGATAATGGAATGTCTATGGGGCCCTGAAACTTGTGGTTTTGCTCTGGTAGCATTCAACAGTATGGAAATAGAAGCAGAAATTAAAGTTGGACATGGAGTATGCATTCAGTGTTTATACAGCAAATGAACAAATGGATTTATCCACGGTTAAAGTATCGCTGAATGTAAGTAGCAAAAGAAAGGGTGGCCTAGGGGGCTGAGTGAGATAAGTGTAGTTAAATTTGTGTATTCTGGCATCTGGGCTGGGTAGGGAAGGAAGTGAAGCTATGAGATGACTGTTAGAGAATTGATTGTCAAGGGATTCGTTTTCCAGTGAGGTTCAAGTATGTATGTGTGGGGTTATGCCTTTTTCAGAAGACTGAAAAATGTTTTAGAGAATGCCTAATTTCTAGCCATCATTTAAAGTACCCAACGTGACTGGAGGTGAAGGTGATTGGATTTGAGGACAGTCATCTGTGAGGCTATTGTCTACATGGAAGAACACTGGGTGATGCTGGGATATAACCGGATGGAGAAGAAAACGATATTAATTACATCTTGTCCTTTAAACTACACTCATTTCTGCTGCAGCAGCTGACTCTTGCACCGGAGGTAACCAAACCTTGGGAGATGATTAATTTCCTTATTTTGAGTTTTCAGTCAATAACTGAATCTTTTAGGTGTTGGGAAACAGTAAGTGGTATCAGATCACATCAGATCAGTCGCTCAGTCGTGTCCGACTCTTTGCGACCCCATGAATCGCAGCTCGCCAGGCCTCCCTGTCCATCACCAACTCCCAGAGTTTACTGAGACTCACGTCCATCGAGTCAGTGATGCCATCCAGCCATCTCATCCTCGGTCGTCCCCCTCTCCTCTTGACCCCAATCCCTCCCAGCATCAGCGTCTTTTCCAATGAGTCAACTCTTCGCATGAGGTGGCCAAAGTACTGGAGTTTCAGCTTTAGCATCATTCCTTCCAAAGAAATCCCAGGGCTGATCTTCAGAATGGACTGGTTGGATCTCCTTGCAGTCCAAGGGACTCTCAAGAGTTCTCCAACACCACAGTTCAAAAGCATCAATTCTTCGGCGCTCAGCCTTCTTCACAGTCCAACTCTCACATCCATACATGACCACAGGAAAAACCATAGCCTTGACTAGACGAACCTTTGTTGGTAAAGTAATGTCTCTGCTTTTGAATATGCTATCTAGGTTGGTCATAACTTTCCTTCCAAGGAGTAAGCGTCTTACTTTCATGGCTGCAGTCACCATCTGTAGTGATTTTGGAGCCCAGAAAAATACAGTCTGACACTGTTTCCACTGTTTCCCCATCTATTTCCCATGAAGTGGTGGGCCCAGATGCCATGATCTTCGTTTTCTGAATGTTGAGCTTTAAGCCAACTTTTTCACTCTCCACTTTCACTTTCATCAAGAGGCTTTTTAGTTCCTCTTCACTTTCTGCCATAAGGGTGGTGTCATCTGCATATCTGAGGTTATTGATATTTCTCCCGGCAATCTTGATTCCAATTTGTGCTTCTTCCAGTCCAGCGTTTCTCATGATGTACTCTGCATAGAAGTTAAATAAGCAGGGTGACAATATACAGTCTTGACGAACTCCTTTTCCTATTTGGAACCAGTCTGTTGTTCCATGTCCAGTTCTAACTGTTGCTTCCTGACCTGCATACAAATTTCTCAAGAGGCAGATCAGGTAGTCTGGTATTCCCATCTCTTTCAGAATTTTCCACAGTTTATTGTGATCCACACAGTCAAAGGCTTTGGCATAGTCAATAAAGCAGAAATAGATGTTTTTCTGGAACTCTCTTGCTTTCCCTATGATCCAGCGGATGTTGGTAATTTGATCTCTGGTTCCTCTGCCTTTTCTAAAACCGGCTTGAACATCAGGAAGTTCATGGTTCACATACTGCTGAAGCCTGGCTTGGAGAATTTTGAGCATTACTTTACTAGCGTGTGAGATGAGTGCAATTGTGCGGTAGTTTGAGCATTCTTTGGCATTGCCTTTCGTTGGGATTGGAACAAAAACTGCCCTTTTCCAGTCCTGTGGCCACTGCTGAGTTTTCCAAATTTGCTGGCATCTTGAGTGCAGCACTTTCACAGCATCATCTTTCAGGATTTGAAATAGCTTCACTGGAATTCTATCACCTCCACTAGCTTTGTTCGTAGTGATGCTTTCTAAGGCCCACTTGACATCACATTCCAGAATGTCTGGCTCTAGGTCAATGATCACACCATCATGATTATCTGCGTCGTGAAGATCTTTTTTGTACAGTTCTGTGTATTCTTGCCATCTCTCCTTAATATCTTCTGCTTCTGTTAGGTCCATACCATTTCTGTCCTTTATCAAGCCCATCTTTGCATGAAATGTTCCTTTGGTATCTGATTTTCTTGAAGAGATCTCTGTCTTTCCCATTCTGTTGTTTTCCTCTATTTCTTTGCATTGATTGCTGAAGAAGGCTTTCTTATCTCTTCTTGCTATTCTTTGGAACTCTGCATTCAGATGTTTATATCTTTGCTTTTCTCCTTTGCTTTTCGCTTCTCTTCTTTTCACAGCTATTTGTAAGGCCTCCCCAGATGGCCATTTTGCTTTTTTGCACTTCTTTTCCATGGGGATGGTCTTGATCCCTGTCTCCTGTACAATGTCAGGAACCTCATTCCATAGTTCATCAGGCACTCTATCAGATCTAGGCCCTTAAATCTATTTCTCACTTCCACTGTATAATCATAAGGGATTTGATTTAGGTCATACCTGAATGGTCTAGTGGTTTTCCCTACTTTCTTCAATTTAAGTCTGAATTTGGCAATAAGGAGTTCATGATCTGAGCCACAGTCAGCTCCTGGTCTTGTTTTTGCTGACTGTATAGAGCTTCTCCATCTTTGGCTGCAAAGAATATAATCAATCTGATTTTGGTGTTGACCATCTGGTGATGTCTATGTATAGAGTCTTCTCTTGTGTTGTTGGAAGAGGGTGTTTGTTATGACGAGTGCATTTTCTTGGCAAAACTCGATTAGTCTTTGCCCTGCTTCATTCCATATTCCAAGGCCAAATTTGCCTGTTACTCCAGGTGTTTCTTGACTTCCTACTTTTGCATTCCAGTCCCCTATAATGAAAAGGACATCTTTTTTGGGTGTTAGTTCTAAAAGGTCTTGTAGGTCTTCATAGAACCGTTCAACTTCAGCTTCTTCAGCGTTACTGGTTGGGGCATAGACTTGGATTACTGTGATATTGAATGGTTTGCCTTGGAAACGAACAAAGATCATTCTGTCGTTTTTGAGATTGCATCCAAGTACTGCATTTCGGACTCTTTTGTTGACCATGATGGCCACTCCATTTCTTCTGAGGGATTCCTGCCCGCAGTAGTAGATATAATGGTCATCTGAGTTAAATTCACCCATTCCAGTCCATTTCAGTTCGCTGATTCCTAGAATGTCGATATTCACTCTTGCCATCTCTTGTTTGACCACTTCCAATTTGCCTTGATTCATGGACCTGACATTCCAGGTTCCTATGCAATATTGCTCTTTACAGCATTGGACCTTGCTTCTATCACCAGTCCCATCCACAGCTGGGCATTCTTTTTGCTTTGGCTCCATCCCTTCATTCTTTCTGCAATTATTTCTCCACTGATCTCCAGAAGCATATTGGGCACCTACTGACCTGGGGAGTTTCTCTTTCAGTATCCTATCATTTTGCCTTTTCATACGTTCATGGGGTTCTCAAGGCAAGAATACTGAAGTTTTTTGCCATTCCCTTCTCCAGTGGACCACATTCTGTCAGATCTCTCCACCATGACTCGCCCATCTTGGGTTGCCCCAAGGGCATGGCTTAGTTTCATTGAGTTAGACAAGGCTGTGGTCCTAGTGTGATTAGATTGACTAGTTTTCTGTGAGTATGGTTTCAGTGTGTCTGCCTTCTGATGCCCTCTTGCAACACCTACCGTCTTACTTGGGTTTCTCTTACCTTGGGCGTGGGGTATCTCTTCATGGCTGCTCCAGCAAAGCGCAGCCATTGCTCCTTACCTTGGACGAGGGGTATCTCCTCACCGCTGCCCTTCCTGACCTTCAACGTGGGATAGCTCCTCTAGGCCCTCCTGCACCCGCGCAGCCACGGCTCCTTGGACGTGGGGTTGGTCCTCCTGGCCACCGCCCCTGGCCTCGGACATGGGGTTGCTCCTCCCGGCTGCCGCCCCTGACCTCGGATGCGGGGTAACTCCTCTCGTCGCCGCCCCTGACCTTGGACGCTGGGTAGCTCCTCTCAGCCGCTCCCCCCCCCGCCCCCGACCTCGGACGCGGGGTAGCTCCTCTCAGCAGTTCCTGCGCTGTCGCAGTCTGGCACTCTCGGCCCCTGCCCCTGACCTCGGACGTGGGGTAACTCCTCTTGGCCACCGCCCTTCAGGCATGCGGTCCTCCCGGCTTCTGCCCCTCACCTCGGACGTGGGGTAGCTCCTCTCGGCGGCGCTTAGCGTGCCGGTTGCACCAGCCTGCGCTTAGCGCGCTGGTCGCAGTAAGTGGTATATGGGTGTTTTAAAAAGTACAGTAATGTTCAGTGTTACAACGTCACAGAAATTAGGAAATTTTTTCCTACTTTACTTGGGGGATGAGAAGTACCATTGGATCTGTACCTGAGAAAAGCAGGAGGTAAGAGAGAATTCAACTTAGACCAAGGTCTGAGTCCACATTCACCCCAGTAGAAACTGTGGCTGTGATGTTTGCTAGAACGCTAGTTGTATGCTTTCATAGGGACATGGGACAAAATTAAAGCCTCCAGTAATTGCCTGGAGTAGGCTGGCTTCTGTTTCCCTGCAAGGTTGTCTGTACTTCAAATAGGTAACAGTTCTCTCCTAGGCAGGAGGCTATGTCTCTGCTTTCCTATCTGCAAAATTCGTTTCTGCATCAGATACTGTGTACCTCTCGTCCAAGATTATGCTAAGTGCTAGGGTAATAAGGATGAAAAAGATGGTACTGAGAAGAATTTCGGGCTTCCCTGGTGGCTCAGACAGTAAAGAATCCACCTGCAATGCGGGGGATCTGGGTTCCATCTCTGGGTTGGGAAGACAAGAGTTTTAAAGAAAGTGGGAATGGAACAATCAAGTTGTTAAAAAAAAAACTAGAAATAATGAAGAAGGTTTAGAGTAGGGAGAATCTCAGTAAAAAAAAATTTGAGAACTCCCCTGGTGGTCCAGTGGTTGGAAATCCGTGCTTCCAATGCAAGGAGTGTGGTTCGATCTTTGGTCAGGGAACTAAGATTCCTCATGCCTCTCATTTGGAAAACCAGCCCAGTATGTCTTCTTTTCAAACTGAGCTATCAATCAAGGCTGCTGCCATCTCCAAGGACATCACTAATGTCAGTGTCTCTTGGGGTGGCCAAAAAAAATGTTTGAGAAGCTCTTTGCAGCAGTTCAATCAAAAGGACCTGTAGGACAGCAGTGACCCAGAGGAGAGGCTGGAGTCAATAGATTTCTGAGGTAGAACAGACAAGATGTGGGCAGCATTTCGATGAGGCTGGGCTGTGAGGGATAGGGAAGAGTCTGGTAGGACCAGGTATTTTTTTTTTTTTTCCATGTGAGAGAGAATACTGACAATATTCAAGGTAAGAAATAGGAATTAGCGACAGTTGTGGGAGAAAAACGAGTTCAGTTTGAGATGTTTGAGTTGCCTAGAGCTATGCTATCCAATAAACTCACCACTGGCTACATGTGGGTATTGACCACTTGAAATGTGATTAGTAAAACTGAGGGACTTTTGAATTTCCCTGGTGGTCGTCCAGTGCAGGGAGGGGACATAGGTTCGATCCCTGGTCCAGAAAGATTTCACATGCCACAGGGCAACTAAACCTGTGTGCCACAACTACTGGGCATGCGTGCTGCAGCTACTGTAACCCGTGCGCCTAAAGCCCATGCTTGGCACTCTGCAACAAGAGAAGCCACCGCAGTGAGAAGCCCGGGCACCACAGCTAGAGAGTGGCCCCCGCTCTCTGCAACTAGAGAAGGCCCACTTGAAGACCCTGGAGCAGCAACGAAGACCCAGAGCAGCCAAAAATAAATAATAAGTCAAAAAACTAGAGGACTTTTGAATTTTCTTTAGTAATCACACAAGGCTTAAGGCTATCATATTGGCCAGTACAAGTAGAAAGCATGTCCACAAAAATTCTTTGCACAACATGGAATAGAGGCTACCTATGCAGATGAAGAAAGCCTTCTTCAGCGATCAATGCAAAGAAATAGAAAACAACAGAATGGGAAAGACTAGAGATCTCTTCAAGAAAATCAGAGATACCAAGGGAACATTTCATGCAAATATGAGCTTGATAAAGGATAGAAATGGTATGGACCTAACAGGAGCAGAAGATATTAAGAAGAGATGGCAAGAATACACAGAAGAACTGTACAAAAAAGATCTTCACGACCCAGGTAATCACGATGGTGTGATCATTGACCTAGAGCCAGACATCCTGGAATGTGAAGTCAAGTGGGCCTTAGAAAGCATCACTACGAACAAAGCTAGTGGAGGTGATAGAATTCCAGTGAAGCTATTCCAAATCCTGAAAGATGATGCTGTTAAAGTGCTGCACTCAATATGTCAGCAAATTTGGAAAACAGCAGTGGCCACAGGACTGGAAAAGGTCAGTTTTCATTCCAATCCCAAAGAAAGGCAATGCCAAAGAATGCTCAAACTACTGCACAATTGCACTCATCTCACACGCTAGTAAAGTAATGCTCAAAATTCTCCAAGCCAGGCTTCAGCAGTATGTGAACCATGAACTTCCTGATGTTCAAGCCGGTTTTAGAAAAGGCAGAGGAACCAGAGATCAAATTACCAACATCCGCTGGATCATAGGGAAAGCAAGAGAGTTCCAGAAAAACATCTATTTCTGCTTTACTGACTATGCCAAAGCCTTTGACTGTGGATCACAATAAACTATGGAAAATTCTGAAAGAGATGGGAATACCAGACTACCTGATCTGCCTCTTGAGAAATTTGTATGCAGGTCAGGAAGCAACAGTTAGAACTGGACATGGAACAACAGACTGGTACCAAATAGGAAAAGGAGTACGTCAAGGCTGTATATTGTCACCCTGCTTATTTAACTTCTATGCAGAGTACATCATGAGAAACGCTGGACTGGAAGAAGCACAAATTGGAATCAAGATTGCCGGGAGAAATATCAATAACCTCAGATATGCAGATGACACCACCCTTATGGCAGAACGTGAGGAGGAACTCAAAAGCCTCTTGATGAAAGTGAAAGTGGAGAGTGAAAAAGTTGGTTTAAAGCTCAACATTCAGAAAACGAAGATCATGGCATCCAGTCCCACCACTTCATGGGAAATAGATGGGAAAACAGTGTAAACAGTGTCAGACTTTATTTTTCTGGGCTCCAAAATCACTACAGATGGTGACTGCAGCCATGAAAGTAAGACGCTTACTCCTTGGAAGGAAAGTTATGACCAACCTAGATAGCATATTGAAAAGCAGAGATATTACTTTGCCAACAAAGGTTCGTCTAGTCAAGGCTATGGTTTTTCCTGTGGTCATGTATGGATGTGAGAGTTGGACTGTGAAGAAGGCTGAGTGCTGAAGAATTGATGCTTTTGAACTGTGGTGTTGGAGAAGACTCTTGAGAGTCCCTTGGGCTGCAAGATCCAACCAGTCCATTCTGAAGGAGATGAGCCCTGGGATTTCTTTGGAAGGAATGATGCTAAAGCTGAAACTCCAGTACTTTGGCCACCTCATGTGAAGAGTTGACTCATTGGAAAAGACCCTGATGCTGGGAGGGATTGGGGGCAGGAGGAGAAGGGGACGACAGAGGATGAGATGGCTGGATGGCATCACTGACTCGATGGACGTGAGTCTCAGTGAACTCTGGGAGTTGGTGATGGACAGGAAGGCCTGGAGTGCTGCGATTCATGGGGTCACAAAGAGTCGGACACGACTGAGTGACTGATCTGATCTGATCTGATGCAGATGAAGATTTCCAGTGGGTAGCTGGAAGTAGGAGTGTGCATCTTGGAAGAACAACTGGGGCTAGAGACAGGATTGAAGAGTCACTGGTAATAGAGTAGTAATGAGGCTGTGGGGATGGATGAGACCTCCCAGAGAGGAGAGGCAGAGCAAGAAGAGAGATCAGTGAGAAATCTAGAGAATACAACCTAAAGTTCAGTTCAGGTGCTCAGTCATGTTCAACTCTTGGTGACCCCATGGACTGAAGCACGCCAGGCCTCCCTGTCCACCAACTCCCTGAGTTTACTCAAACATGTCCATTGAGTCAGTGATGCCATCCAACCATCTCATCCTCTGTAGGCCCCTTCTCCTCCCGCCTTCAATCTTTCCCAGCATCAGGGTCTTTTCAAATGAGTCAGTTCTTTGCATTATGTGGCCAAAGTATTGGAGAATACACACTAAAGGAGGCTGATAAAAGGAGATGCTTTCCAAAGAGACTAAGAAGTGTTTCCTCTAGTTTCGTATACTTTGTTTCCAATTTTATATGGTACCCCCTGTGACAAATAAATACAGTGTCCTACACACGGTACAACACAAGAAGTGTCTTTTATTTTCAAGTTCTTGAGAGTACCTCACTGTACCTTCATGTGATCATTATATCAGAAACTACTGCTCTGGGTAGATCAAGTTAGAATGCCTCTGAGGATATCTAATATGACTTAGACAGAATTCAGGACTAGGAGTGACCATCTTTTGACCTTACTAAGTCACCCTTTGCTACACTTTCCTTCATACCCAGCTATGATTTTCTGGATTATACTTAAATCAGTTCATTGCAATACCCTCCAACTTTCTGTCCTCATTCATATCATTTAGGGGTTGGCAGTTGTTTCCTGTAAAGGGTCAAATAGTAAATATTTTCAGCTTTAGGGGCCATATGTAGCCTCTGTTGTATAGTTTTTAATAGTATGATCTATAGTTTTTTCCTATAGCACTTTAAAAATGTTATAGCATTTTTTAGCTTGCAGCCTGTAAAAACCAAGCCACATGCTAGATTTGTCCTGCAAGTAATAGCTTATTAACCTGTTATCTAGCAAGATCTCAATCTGGGTGAACCCATCTCTAGACTTGTCCCTACATACATCCTGCTAAGTGTTCCTGAAGGAAATCGATAACCCTATAGATTGTTAACATAAAACCAGTCACCAGCCCAAACTTCGTATGATACACATTCAGTTCAGTTCAGTTGTTCAGTCGTGTCCAACTCTTTGCGACTCCATGGACTGCAGCATGCCAGGCTTCCCTGTCCATCACCAACTCCCGGAGCTTGCTGAAATTCATTTCCATCGAGTTGGTGATGCCATCCAACCATCTCATCCTTTGATTGTCTCCTTCTCCTCCCGCCTTCAGTCTTTCCCAGCATCAGGGTCTTTTTCCAGTGAATCTGTTCTTTGTATCATGTGGCCAAAGTATTGGAGCTTCAGCTTCAGCGTCAGTCCTTCCAATGAATATTCAGGACTGATTTCCTTTAGGATTGACTGGTTTGATCTCCTTGAAGTCCAAGGGAGTCTCAAGAGCCTTCTCCAACACCACAGTTTGAAAACATCAATTCTTTGGCACTCAGCTTTCTTTATAGTCCAACTCTCACATCCATACATGACTACCGGAAAAACCATAGCTTTGACTAGACAGACTTGTTGGCAAAGTAATGTTTCTGATTTTTAATATGCTGTCTAGGTTGGCCATAACTTTTCTTCCAAGGAGCACGCATCTTTTAATTTAATGGCTGCAATCACCATCATCTGCAGTGATTTTGCAACCCAAGAAAAGAAAGTCTGTCACTGTTTCCATTGTGTCCCGATCTATTTGCCATGAAGTGATGGGACTGAAGGCCATAATCTTAGTTTTCTGAATGTTGAGTTTTAAACCAGCTTTTTCACTCTCCTCTTTCACTTTCACTAAGAGGCTCTGTAGTTCCTCTGTTTTCTACCATAAGGGTGGTGTCATCTGCATATCTGAGCTTATGGATACTTCTCCCGGCAATCTTGATTTAAGCAGGGTGACAGTATACAGCCTTGACTTACTCCTTTCCCAATTTGCAACCAGTCCATTCCTTGTCTGGTTCTAACTGTTGCTTCTTGACCTGCATACAGATTTCTCAAGAGGCAGGTAAGGTGGTCTGATATTCCCATCTCTTGAAGAATTTTCCACAGTTTGTTGTTATCCACATGGTCAAAGGCTTTAGTGTAGTCAATGAAGCAGATGTTTTTCTGGAACTCTCTTGCTTTTTTGATGATCCAACAGATGGCAATTTGATCTCGGTTCCTCTGCCTTTTCTAAAACCATCTTGAACATCTCAAAGTTCTCGGTTCACATATTGTTGAAACCTAGCTCGGAGAATTTGAAAGCCTAGCTTGCCTCCCAAAGAACGGCAATGCCAAAGAAGTTTCAAACTACCACACAGTAGCACTCGTCTCACACACTAGCAAAGTAATGCTCCAAATTCTCCAAGCCAGGCTCCAACAGTACATGAACCAAGAACTTCCAGATGATACACATTAGTGGACAAGTTTATTATTCTTCCTCATTGATACAATGGATATTTCTTACCTTTTCCTCCTCAAACCTTCCATTTCTCTCCCAACACTCCATATTGACTGGGCAGTTCTGGTCAGTGCTAAGCTCAGGCCAAAAAAAAAAAAAAAAACCTCTAGCACATTATTATCAAAATGTATCAAAAATGATAACCTCTAGCACATTATTAGAGACACTGCCTGCCTACTTGGTCTTGACTGGCTTTCTCATGTGTCCAGTTAACTGGTGGGTCTGCTGACCTAGGCTGGCCTCAGCTAGGATTACAGGGTACTTTCCATGTGGTCATTTATCTTGTAGCACATTAGCCTGAGCTTGTTCATATCATGGTCACAGGGCTCCAAGAGAGAGCGGAAGCTTGAAACCCGACTCAGTATTGACACACTGTCATTTCCTCATTCAAAGTCGTAATTCCAAGCAGACATAAGGGGCTGAAAAAGTGACTCTACTGTTGATGAGGGGAACTGCAGTTACCTGCTGCTGCTGCTGCTGCAGTTAAGTCGCTTCAGTCGTGTCCGACTGTGCGACCCTATAGATGGCAGCCCACCAGGCTCCGCTGTCCCTGGGATTCTCCTGGCAAGAACACTGGGGTGCAGGTTGTAAATACTGAGAAAAGTGACTTGGGATCTTTGCTATCAACCTGTGATAGCACTCATCTTTGCCCTCAGTGAAGTAAGTCCTCTTTCTCTTGGCCTCTGTTCTCAGACTTTCACATGCATCAGAATCACTGGGAGAGTTTGTTAAAACATAGATTGCTGGGCTCCACCCACACAGTTTATGATTCAGAAGGCCTGGGATGCCAAGAAATGTGTTTTTCTCATGAGTCTCTGGGTGGTTCCGCTGCTACTGGCCTGCACACCAGTTTGAGAACCACTAGTTGAGGCTCATCCCTCCCTGTGTGCTCTGGGTTTCACTTCCGTTCACTTTAATAACAACTTTGATTTTGCAGTTCTCCTCCTTTTCCCTTATCTCTGATTTTGCTATCTAGACTGAGGTCTGTGGCCCACCAACGTCAGCATCACCCGGGAGCTTATTAGGAATGCAGAGTCTCAGGTACACTGGATTAGAATCTGTACTTTTGTCAGGATGATTCGTGCACACATTGATGTTTGAGAAGCACCACCTGTGGGTTGTCCTCGTCAGCAAATGAGCGAGCCTGTTCTTGATCTCCTCCTCCAAGCTCGCCTCTCTTCCAGCGTCCATGTTAGCAGATGGCACCCCGACTCTTGCAGCTGCTCAGGGGAAACCAACGGGCATTCTCCTTGACTCCACGTATCCTTCATCCAGTCCGTCAGCAAACTGTCATGGGGGTTTTAAGGTTACACATCCAGCAACTTCAGCACTGCTACTGCTTTGACCCTAGTTCAAGACTCCATTCTCTCTCACTGGGACCAGTGCTGTCGCTTCTTACCAGGCCGCTGCTCCCACCTTCCCCCTTGCAGTTTGTTTTCTGTTCTCCCACTCAAAATCCTGCATTAGTTGCCTAGTGTACTAAGGATCGAAATCGTCCTTGTCTTCTTTCAGGCCTTATGTGAACTGCCTTGGCCACCTCTCTCTCCCCTCTCTTTTCCCAGTCCATCCCACTCCCACAGCCCTGCTTACCTTTTTTTTTTTTTTTCCTGCAGACTCAGTTTATTACCACCTTCCAGACTTTGCAGTTTCTCTTCCTTTTGAATAGAATGCTCTTCACCCAGCTGGCGTGTTCTCACTTGATATGAATCTTCCCTGATCAATTCGTGTAGCATAAGCAGCCCCCATTTACTCTTTATTCCCTTATCCTGCTTTATTCTGCTCACTGCTCTTACCTGACATCTAGTTGCTTGTCCGCCTCCCACACTAGAATGTCGTAAGGTCTAAATGTACCTTCTCCATTTTAGTCACAGTGCAACCATTTTCAGTCATTCAGACCAGATACCTGAACTGTAGGCTGGATTCTTTTCCCTCTTCTTTTCTGTTATTGATGCAATCCTGTCTCTAAAATATATCTCTTCTTCTACTCTGCACTGCCACAGTCCTTATCTAAGCCTTCATATATCTTACTTGAGTCATCTCCCAACTGAACTACTAGTTCTGCATAGGAACCAGAGAGTTCTTTTAAAAATGTTATCAGATTATGTTGTTTTGCTTAAAACCTTGCGGTGTGTTAACCACTGCCCTTCATTCCTTGCATTACAAGGCCCTGCTTGCCTCTTTAGCAGCACTGCCTACTATTTACCCCTTGTTCTTGAAGTTCCAGCTACCAGTGTTTTTTACTTTTTCTTGTTGACCTGTTTCTGTTTTCTGTCCCCCTGCATGAAATCCACTGCCCCAGCTTTTTGTGAATAGTGATTCCTTCTCAGTCTTAAAGATCCAGCTGAATGAAATGTGGCCTATTCAGAAAAATATACCCTTACCATTGTATTAAAAGTTTTTTCCCAATGTCCATTATTTTCTGACTCATGACTTTACTTGCTTTCTTTGCATTATTTCACATTGATCAATTTCTTATTTATGATTTTCCACCTGAGGGAAACTTTTTTCACTTATCTCCACATACCCAGTTCTTTTCACAATACCCCTGATATAGTAAATACTCTGCAAATGTTCTGGTTAAAATTAATGCCCAGGTGAGCTAGCAGTTCTGCCGAATCCAAATCCTTTCTTCTCATCGTTCTGTGATGCTTTCCTTCTTCCGCTTCTTCTCTGACCTCTCAAATGACTCTGTCTATGGAACTTCAGTTCTTTCAGATTCTACACTGTAATTGTTGATGTTTAATTAATTCATTGTTATTCAAAGCTCTGTAGCATAAAAGGAGGCATGACTTTCTTTTTTTAAGGAATTTTAGATCTGATTTTTCTTCCTCAGTTAAAAATTTAAACCCAATTAGTGGCAGAATAGCTTGTATGAGAAAACTGATAAAAATGGACAAAATATAAAGAACAAGTACTTGAAGGCATTGGAAAAAAAAGCAGAAACTAGAGGGAAGTAGAATACTGAAAGACAGGAACTGTACTGCATGAGAACTGCATTTGACTTTTCTTCTGAGGGTTCTCACTAGTCCATCTTCAGTTTGAACACAAGCAGAGAGTCACTGAATTCAATGACAAGCAGTCATTGAATTAGAAGCTGAACCCTGGGGCTGCCACAGTGATGATACTGAGGGGGAAATTTCTGAAAGGAAACAGAGGTACCCCTAGAATTTGTATATAACATTCACTCAAATCCTTCCATGGAGGGGAGAATCCAAGGGCCCAGGTAAGCAACGGCTGGAAGGCTGGAAAAGCTCAACAAGATAGCTGGAAAGGGAAGGCAGAATTTGGAGTCTGAGTTTCACCAACTTGGAAAGGCAGTGGAAACATGTAGGGCTTTTCACTGAAACCCCTCAGGACCGCACCTTAACAGAAAAGACTGTATCCTCAAATAAGGGAATCACCTTGCATAAAGGCAAACCTTTAACAGATGTGTGAAACCCACCAGAACTGTGAAACAAGGCCTCTATAATTTCAAAATTAATAGCTGGTAAGTTAGTATATTAGACAAAAAGCAACACTCCCCAAAGTAAAATAACAGAATCCAGAGATTCTACAGCATATCTGTGATGTCCAGTGTGAAATAAAAGATTATTAAATGTGTGAGGGAATTCAGAGTCAAGAGAAAAAAGTTACAAAACCATAGTGTGGCACCTCCCTATGGTCCAGTTGTTAAGACTCGGTGCTTCCAATGCAGGTGTTCAGGTTTGACCCCTGACCAAGGAACTAAGATCCTGCATGCTGTGTAGCATAGCCAAAAAAGTAAAAAGAAAAAACCCAACCACATACTGTGAGATAATCCACATGGTGGAATTAGCAAAGACTCTAAAGATATAATTAGAAATATATACATGAACTTAAAAGACAGCTATAGTGATGAACATAGAGTTTCTCAGCTGAGAAACTGAAAGAAGAAAAAAACAGTGGAAATCTTAGAACTCTTCAAAACAATATTAAAAATAATAAACTCATTGGAAGTCTAAACAACATATTGGAGGAACCAGAAGAAATGATATCAGATGGGAAAAAACCATTATCCACAAATGGGAATGAATAACACTAGAAATTGTAAATGGGAAAATAGAAAAGAAAATAATTTTCTTATTTTATTTAAAAGACAACTGACTTTTTACAATAAAGCTTATAGCCTTGTATTATGTGGTTTATAATGCATAAAAAGGTAAAAATTAGGACAATAAAATGATGGGCTGGGATGGATGGTTGCAAGGATCTTATATTTTTACTTGATATGGTATAATATTAATTATAAGTAGACTGATATCAGTTAAATATGCACATTGTAATCAATAAGAGCAACCACTATATATGGTTGCTTATACATATATATACACACACACACAAACACACACAGGGACAAAACTAAAAAGAAAACAATTCATAGCTAACAAAATCAGATGCAACAAACAGCAAAATTGCAGTTTTAAACCCATAAAATGACTAAATATAAATAGATTTAATGTTCCAATTAAAAGGCAGAGATTGTCAGACTGGATAAAAAAGGAGCACCTAACTATAAACTGTATACTAAAGGTACCCTCTACATATTAACAGAGAAGTTGAAAATAATAGGATGGAAAATGATATACCATGCAAACAGTAAGCATAAGAAAGCTGTTACAGGTTCTGTAATAACACATGAAGTAGACTTTGATATAACAAGTATCAATACAGACAAAAAGACATTTCATAAAGACAAAATTTATCAGGAAAACAACAATCCTAAATGTGTATGCATCTAGTAACAGAGCTACAAAATTTATGAAGTAAAAATTGATAGAACAAAAGGGACACGTGGACAAACTAGTGATCATAACTGGAGATTTTAACACCCCCTCTCAGTACTTGATACAACAAGTCAACAAAACTATGAATAGTAAGGATACAGGAGACTAGACCACACTCATAAACCAACCTGACATAATTGAAATTTGTCAAATCTTATACTCAAGAACTATAGAATACACATTCTTCTTAAGTATATCTGAAAGGTATATCAAGATAGTCTATATGCTGGGTCATGAAGCAAATTCCAATAAATTCCAAAAGATTGAAATCGTACAACATATGCTTTTGGATCACAACAGTTTAAAATCGGAAGTCAATAACATCAAGCTATTTGGGAAATTCCCAATATTTGAAAAATAAACAGCATACTTCTAGTTAACTCATAGGTTAAAGAAGAAATCACAGGGATATTAGAAACTGTTTCAAATGGAATGATGTTGAAAATAAAATCTATCAAACTGATGGGATTTTAAAACTTCTCAGCTGAGGAAAGGAAAATTTATAGCCTTAAATGTCTTTTATTAGGAAAGAAAAATGTATAAAATTGTGATTTAAACTTCTAACTTACCAAACTAGTAAAAGAAGAGCAAATTAAACCCAGTGGATGTAGGAGAAAATAATGATTAGAGCAGAAATCAATGAAACAGAAAATAGAATAACAATGAGGCTATCAAAGCCAAAGTTGGTTTTTGAAAAAAACAGAGTTGGTAAATTCCTGGCAAGACTGATTTTTTTAAATGATGTATATTTGATTCACAATGTGTTAATTTCTGCTATACAGCAAAGTGATTCAGTTATACATATATATATTCTTTTTTACATTCCTTTCCTTTATGTTTATTACAGGATATTGAATATAGTTCCCAGTGCTATACAGTAGGACCTTGTTTATTCATCATATGTATAATAGTTTGCATCTGCTGCCCCCAAACTCTCAGTTCATCTCTCCGCCACCCTGCTCCTCCTTGGCAACCACAAGTCTGTTCTCTATGTCTGTGAATCTCTTTCTGTTTTGCAGATAAGTCATTAGTGTCATATTTTAGATTCTAGAAGACTGATTTTTTTAAGGTAAAAAGATAATAAAGAATATCATGAATAGCTTTATACCAACAAATTTAATGATTTAGAGGAAATGGCCAAATTCCTTAATAAGCACAACTTAACCAAAACTGATTTGACGTTAGGTAAAAAATTAGGGCTTCTCAGGTGGCTCAGTGGTTAAGAATCCGCCTGCCAATGCAGGAGATGAGTTTTCAATCCCTGGGTCTGGAAGATCCCATGGAGAAGAAAATGGCAACCCACTATAGTATTCTTGCCTGGAAAATCCCATAGACAGAAGAGCCTGGGGGACTTCTGTCCGTGGGGTCACAAAAGAGTCAGACACAGCTTAACAACTAAACAACAACAACAACAACAAAAAATTAGAATGGCCTTATATCCAGTAAAGAAATTGAACTGTTATGAAGAATCTTCATGTATCAATCTAGAGGGGTGGGAGATGGGAGAGAGGTTCAAAAGGGAGGGAATATATGTGTACCTATGGGTGATTCATGTTGAGGTTTAACAGAAAACAACAAAATTCTGTAAAGCAATTATCCTTCAATGAAAATAAATTAATAATAAAAGAATCTTCAAACAAAACTCCAACCCCAAGTGGCTTCACTGGTGTATTCTGTTAAATATTTAAGGAAGGAACAATACCTGTCTTATACAAACTTGTTTTATAAGGTCAGCATAAGCCTAAAATTATAAGAAAATGTATGACCATAGATACAAATATATAACCATAGATACAAAATATTAGCAAACTGAATCCAGAAATATATTTTTAAAAGGGTGCTACTTCATGATCAAATGTGATTTATCCTGAGAGTTCTAGGTTGATTTAATATTAAAAAATCAATAAATGAAATTCAGCATATTAACAATATATGATCACCTCAATAGATACTAAAAAGTTGAGAAATTTGACACCTATTCATGACTTAAAAAAAATAACTGAGCAAAGCAGAAATGAAGAAAACATCAATCTGATAAAAGGCATCTAGGAAAAACCAATAGCCAACCTGTTTACTGAATCCAAGCTTGTACCACTCTCTGTATGACTGGCCAATAAATTCAGAGACAAGTTGCTGGGGCAGGGAATAATGACTTTGTTTGGAAAGCCAACAGACCAAGAAGATGGTGAACTAGTGTCCTAGGGAACCATCTTTCAAATGTTAAAACTAAGCCTTCTTTTATATTATGACTTCCCTGGTGGTGCAGATGGTAAAGCATCTGCCTACAATGCAGGAGACCCAGGTTCGATCCCTGGGTCAGGAAGATCCCCTGGAGAAGGAAATGGCAACCCACTCTAATACTCTTGCCTGGAAAATCCCATGGACAGAGGAGCATGGTAGGCTAGAGTCCATGGGGTCGCAAAGAGTCAGACACAACTGAGCAACTTCACTTCACTTCTTCTATATTAAAAGGGGAAGGGGTGTGGCTGGTGGTTGCAAACTTCATGGCATTGGAATCCTTTGTTCTTACTGCTGTTGACCTAGGTCTGGCATAATGTTCCTACAAACCTCCGACAAGACAAATATTATGCTCTGCTTTCAAATTTTTATCTCTCTATGAATAGAAAGGTGTTACACCTCTAAAGATCGGAGTCTTGAGAATGGACTATCCTGTATATTTCAGGCTCAAGGCAGCATTCTTTTGAGTTTGAGGAGCCCTTGGTGCAGAGTCAGTATGACTAAGCACAGGCGACAGACCACACAAGTTAGAGCTAAAGGAATGGATTCAGTATGGAATCAGGTTTGTTCTTCTCTGTTAGAGTTTGTAATTAAAGTGAACATTGATTGTTTCCCTGCTGAGATTAGTAATAAGGTAGGAGAAGGCAATGGCACCCCATTCCAGTACTCTTGCCTGGAAAATCCCATGGACGGAGGAGCCTGGTAGGCTGCAGTCCGTGGGGTCAATAAGAGTCGGACACGACTGAGCGACTTCACTTTCACTTTTCCCTTTCAGGCATTGGAGAACGAAATGGCAACCCACTCCAGTGTTCTTGCCTGGAGAATCCCATGGACAGAGGAGCCTGGTGGGCTGCCGTCTATGGGGTCGCACAGAGTCGGACACAACTGAAGCGACTTAGCAGCAGCAGCAGCAGCAAGGGTGTCAACTCACTAGTTTTATTCAGCTTTCCTTTGAAGCCGTGCTGCTGCTGCTGCTAAGTCGCTTCAGTCGTGTCCGACTCTGTGGGACCCCATAGACGGCAGCCCACCAGGCTCCCCCGTCCCTGGGATTCTCCAGGCAAGAACACTGGAGTGGGTTGCCATCTCCTTCTCCAATGCATGAAAGTGAAAAGTGCAAGTGAAGTCGTTCAGTCGTGTCCGACTCTTAGCGACCCCATGGACTGCAGCCCACCAGGCTTCTCCGCCCATGGGATTTTCCAGGCAAGAGTACTGGAGTGGGGTGCCATTGCTTTAGTAGGTGCCATATGGGAAAGAAGCAAAATAAAAGGTATAAAGATTGGAAAGAAATAAAACCCTGTATTCCCAAATGGCATACTGTTTACATAGAAATTTTTAAGAACTCTACAGAACATTAACTCTAGAGCTAATAAGTGAATTAGTGAATTGCATAATACAAGCAAATTAGTAAATTCTATATACCAGCAACAAAAAATTTAAAATGACACTTGAAAAGCAATTCAATTTACAGAAGCATCAAAGAATGTAATAGTTAAGAATAAGTTTAATAGATATTTAGAAGATCTATACTTGTAAAACTATAAAATAATGCTGAGGGCAATTAAAGACCCAGATAAATGAAAACTTACGTTCATGGATTTGAAGGCTCAATTCAGTTCAGTTCAGTTGCTCAGTTGTGTCCGGCTCTTTTCCACCCCATGAATTGCAGCACGCCAGGCCTCCCTGTCCATCACCAATTCCCGGAGTTCACCCAGACTCACGTCCATCGAGTCAGTGATGCTATCCAGCCATCTCATCTTCTACTGTCCCCTTCTCCTCCTGCCCCCAATCCCTCCCAGCAACAGAGTCTTTTCCAATGAGTCAACTCTTCACATGAGGTGGCCAAAGTACTGGAGTTTCAGCTTTAGCATCATTCCTTCCAAAGAAATCCCAGGGCTGATCTCCTTCAGAATGGACTAGTTGTATCTCCTTGCAGTCCAAGGGACTCTCAAGAGTCTTCTCCAACACCACAGTTCAAAAGCATCAATTCTTCGGCACTCAGCCTTCTTCACAGTCCAACTCTCACATCCATACATGACCACAGGAAAAACCATAGCCTTGACTAGATGAACCTTTGTTGGCAAAGTAATATCTCTGCTTTTCAATATGCTATCCAGGTTGGTCATAACTTTCCTTCCAAGGAGTAAGCGTCTTTTAATTTCATGGCTGCGGTCACCATCTGCAGTGATTTTGGAGCCCCCAAAAATACAGTCTGACACTGTTTCCACTGTTTCCCCATGTATTTCCCATGAAGTGATGGGACCAGATGCCATGATCTTCATTTTCTGAATGTTGAGCTTTAAGCCCACTTTTTCACTCTCCTCTTTCACTTTCATCAAGAGGCTTTTTAGTTCCTCTTCACTTTCTGCCATAAGGGTGGTGTCATCTGCATATGTGAGGTTATTGATATTTCCCCCGGCAATCCTGATTCCAGCTTGTGCTTCTTCCAGTCCAGCGTTTCTCATGATGTACTCTGCATAGAAGTTAAATATACAGGGTGACAATATATAGCCTTGATGTATTCCTTTTCCTATTTGGAACCAGTCTGTTGTTCCATGTCCAGTTCTAACTGTTGCTTCCTGACCTGCATACAAATTTCTCAAGAGGCAGATCAGGTGGTCTGGTATTCCCATCTCTTTCAGAATTTTCCACAGTTTATTGTGATCCACACAGTCAAAGGCTTTGGCATAGTCAATAAAGCAGAAATAGATGTTTTTCTGGAACTCTTGCTTTTTCCATGATCCAGCGGATGTTGGCAATTTGATCTCTGGTTCCTCTGCCTTTTCTAAAACCGGCTTGAACATCAGAAAGTTCACGGTTCAGCTGAAGCCTGGCTTGGAGAATTTTGAGCATTACTTTACTAGCGTGTGAGAGGAGTGCAATTGTGCAGTAGTTTGAGCATTCTTTGGCATTGCCTTTCTTTGGGATTGGAATGAAAACTGACCTTTTCCAGTCCTGTGGCCACTGCTGAGTTTTCCAAATTTGCTGGCATATTGAGTGCAGCACTTTCACAGCATCATCTTTCAGGATTTGAAATAGCTTCACTGGAATTCTATCACCTCCACTAGCTTTGTTCGTAGTGATGCTTTCTAAGGCCCACTTGACTTCACATTCCAGGATGTCTGGCTCTAGGTCAGTGATCACACCATTGTGATTATCTGGGTCGTGAAGATATTTTTTGTACAGTTCTTCTGTGTATTCTTGCCATCTCTTCTTAATATCCTCTGCTCCTGTTAGGTCCATACCATTTCTGTCCTTTATCGAGCCCATCTTTGCATGAAATGTTCCCTTGGCATCTCTGATTTTCTTGACGAGGTCTCTAGTCTTTCCTATTCTCTTGTTTTCCTCTATTTCTTTGCATTGATCGCTGAAGAAGGCTTTCTTATCTTTTCTTGCTATTCTTTGGAACTCTGAATTCAGATGTTTATATCCTTCCTTTTCTCCTTTGCTTTTTGCTTCTCTTCTTTTCACAGCTATTTGTAAGGCCTCCCCAGACAGCCATTTTGCCTTTTTGCATTTCTTTTCCATGGGGTTGGTCTCGATCCCTGTCTCCTGTACAATGTCAGGAACCTCATTCCATAGTTCATCAGGCACTCTATCTATCAGATCTAGGCCCTTAAATCTATTTCTCACTTCCACTGTATAATCATAAGGGATTTGATTTAGGTCATACCTGAATGGTCTAGTGATTTTCCCTACTTTCTTCAATTTAAGTCTGAATTTGGCAATAAGGAGTTCATGATCTGAGCCACAGTCAGCTCCTGGTCTTATTTTTGCTGACTATATAGAGCTTCTCCATTTTTGGCTGCAAAGAATATAATCAGTCTGATTTTGGTGTTGACCATCTGGTGATGTCCATGTATAGAGTCTTCTCTTGTGTTGTTGGAAGAGGGTGTTTGTTATGACCAGTGCATTTTCTTGGCAAAACTCGATTAGTCTTTGCCCTGCTTCATTCCATATTCCAAGGCCAAATTTGCCTGTTACTCCAGGTGTTTCTTGACTTCCTACTTTTGCATTCCAGTCCCCTATAATGAAAAGGACATCTTTTTTGGGTGTTAGTTCTAAAAGATCTTGTAGGTCTTCATAGAACCATTCAACTTCAGCTTCTTCAGCGTTACTGGTTGGGGCATAGACTTGGATTACTGTGATATTGAATGGTTTGCCTTGGAAATGAACAGAGATCATTCTGTCGTTTTTGAGATTGCATCCAAGTACTGCATTTCGGACTCTTTTGTTGACCATGATGGCCACTCCATGAAGGCTCAATACTGTTAAAAATATCATTTCTCCTCAAGTTCATCTGTAGGTTTCATGTAGTTCTGATCAAAATCCCCATATGCTTTTTTAAAAATAAGAATTAGCAAACAATATTTCATGAAAGTAACAGTCACTCAGAGGTGTCTGACTCTGGGACCCTTTGGACTGCAGCCCGCGAGGCTCCTCTGTCCATGAGATTCTCCAGGCAAGAAAATTTCATAGCAAAATCCAAAGATCCCAGAACAGTCAATATACTTTTTTTCTTTCGTATTTTTAAATTTATTTGGCTGTATCAGGCCTCAGTTGCAGCACACAGGATCTTTAGTTGCAGTATGTGGGATCTTTAGTTGCAGCATGTGGGATCTTTAGTTGCAGCATGTGGGATCTAGCTCCCCACAAGACATCACACCAACGCCCTCTGCACTGGGAGCAAGAGTTTTAGCCACTGGACCACCAGGTAAGTCCCAATATAGTCTTTACAAAGAGACATAAAGCAGTATCAACAAATAGATAAGTGGAGCAGAGTAAAGTTAGAGTAGTGCACAGTCAGTTGATTTTTTTGACAAAGGTGCCAAGCCTTTTCAAAGGGAAAAGTTTTCGAGGAAGCAGTTTGTGTGAATCAAGTACAAGTATGGAAAAAGTGAAAGCTTAACCTCTACCTCCTCCCACAACAAAATTAATTTGAGATGCCCATAACCTAAAGGTAAAAGCTGAAAATACAAAGACCCTAAAAGAAAACACAGAATATCTTTAGTAGGCAAAGATTCACCAAAAGGACACAAAAGGCAGTAAACAAAGAAAAAAGTGGCAAATTAGGTTTCACCAAAATAAATTGATGCTCAAAAGACACCTTAAAGAGAATGATCTAAGTCGCCGACTGGGAGAGGATATTTGGACTACATATATTTGACAACAGCGCACTATTTCATACCAGGCAAAAGCCCAAACCAAACAAGCGAACAACAAACTGACCAGCGTGTGTATTTCCTGGGCTTGCATCCCCTGCAGCTCTCTCACACTCCAGGTGGGAATGCACCACGGGATGGCCACTTTGGAAAACAGGTGGCAGTGTCCTGTGAAGTTAAGACACTAGACCACAGGACCCAGAAACCTGGGCAAAGTGGTGACACCCGCATGCATTTCCCCAAACTCAGAGAATTATAAATTAACACCTATGCATGTTACCGTATCTAAATTTCATGGCTCTAAAAGCCAAACACAAAGTAGGATGAAGTGAACACCAAAGAGCAACTCGCAGGGGTCCCCTTGGGTCCCTCGGGATCCGCGAGCTGGCGAGGAAACGAAAACATAATGGCGCAGGTTGATCACGGAGCCTGGGGGGTGCCCTGCCCCTAGTTTCAGTTTCGATTTTCCCTCCGCAGCCCGGCTTCCCCTGCAGCTCCGCCTCCGCGCTGGGCGCTCTCCTCGGCAAATTTCTCGCGCTTCACGGCTGTATTTAGGAAGAGCGGAGCCGAGCTCAGCGGAGCCCAGCAGAGCGCAGGCGAAGCAGGGGGTCGCGGGGAGCGGAGCCGCAGGCATGACGGCAGAGCAGCGGCGGAATTTGCACGCCTTCCGCGACTATGTCCGGAAGATCCTGGACCCTACCTACATCCTGAGCTACATGACCCCCTGGTTTAGGGACGGTGAGTGGTTGCCGCCTGCCCCTTGGTGCAAGAAAACAGTTCAGGATTTCTTTCTTATTCCACTGCTCAACCCCCATCCCGGTCTTTCAATCAATACAGTTAACGCCAGGTTTGTGGCGAGATCTTCGCAATATTTTAGACTGGGGATTATCAAGAGTTTGAGAAGCCCTTGGAAGCCCACATGGGGAAACTGAGTCCTAGCGAAGTGAAATGACTTGCTTAGAGCTGCACATTTGTTTAGACTTAAAGCTGGGGAAACGTGTCGCTGTCCGTTTCATTTATTTCTACTAATACTTGTGTCCGTCTACCGTGTTGGTCTTTGCGCTGACATCAGAGATTCAGAATGAGATACAAGCCCTTCCTTCAAATACTTTAAAGTCCAAGGGGTTGGTGGAGACAGGTGAGGACCGAAGAACACAAATGATAAGTTGAGACTCACTCTGCCAGATCTGGATCTTATCAGCAAATGACTGGAAACTTTTATAAATTTGATTTTTATTTTATATTGGGTATAGTTGATTTACAATGTTGCACTGGTTTCATGTACAGCAAAGTGATTCAGTTATACTTACACCATTCTTTTTCAGATTCTTTTCTCATATAGGTTATCACAGAATATTGAGCAGAGTTCTAGGTGCTATACAGTAGGTGGTGCTCCGTAGATTACCTGTTTTGTATTTAGTAGTGTGTGTATGTTAATCCAAGACTCTTAATTTATCTCTCTCCCCCACCTTTCCCCTTTGGTAACCATAAGTTTGTTTTCACAGTCTGTGAGTCTATTTCTGTTTTGTAAATAAGTTCATCTGTATCATTTTTAAGATTCCACATATAACTGATATGATATGATATTTGTCTTTCTCTGTCTGAGTTCACTTATTATGATAATCTCTAGGTACATCCATGTTGCTGCAAATGGCATTATGCCATTCTTTTTTATGGCTGAGTAATATTCCATTGGATATATGTACCATATCTTTTTTATCCATTCCTCTGTCATTGGACACCTAGGTTGCTTCCATGTCTTGTCTACTGTAAGTAGTGCTGCAATAAATGCTGGGGTGCATGTATCTTTTCAAATTATGAGAGGATCAAGACTCACTGGAGGGAACGGCTTTAGGCTTCAGTTCAGGTGTTTCCCCACAGCGAATGAGTCCCATGATGATGGATAATGGCCATTTTACAGATTTGTATTGAGGTACTTTGTGCCAGAGGTAAGCAGAGCCTTGGGGAGAAGAGAAGGGAGGGGGTGCCTGGAAAGAGTTGAGATGAAAGAGGGAGTGTGCTCCAAACGCCTACATAACTTTCCTGATGTGAGGCAGTTTTTTGAAACTGTATTAAAGCAGACAGGTAACTTGCGTGCTAATTGCTGCATACAACCAAAGCACAGGTTGTGGAGCCAGGAGTGAAAGAATGCCACCAACACGAAGGACTCCCACTTTGTAGCTATGCTCAGAGAGAAGTAACAAAATAACATCCTAATGATGGTAGAGAAGTTGGGGCCCTTGAAGAATGTAAGCCATGCAAGCAAGACATCTGTCTCTTCCAGAAATCCTCCAAAGAGTGAAACACTATCAGGGATGTGAATCCCATTCTTTCATGTACTGTGTAGTGATTTAATAACCAGCAACTTAGCAGTTAAGGTGTGCGTCAGGCATTAGGCTAGCACTGGCTAGCATTAACACACATTACTACACGTATTAGTTAATAGGAAGCATCCTTTTAGGAAATGAAGGATCGATAGGAATGGTTCTGCCCTGAGATTAGAGTGCCTGTGCGAAGTCAGGTAACTGAACTTAATAAAGTGTGATGAGTGCGTTGATGGAAAACCACAGTGTGCTTATGGGAGTGCATGGGTGGGATTGTTTTTTAATACATATTAACTTTAATTTATAGTTATAATACAACACAATAAAAATACCAAAAGTTTCTGTGGAGTATGTTATCTCCCTGAATAAACCTTAAAAAAAAAAAAAAGACAATAAACTCCTCATAAAATAAAAAAAACCCAAAAGGTAAGTTTAAAAAGTGAGCTTGAGGTAGCTCAAGTGGTAAAGAATTGCTTGTCAGCGCAGGAGACATGGACTCAATCCCTGATCCGGGAAGATCCCACGTGCCGCGGAGCAACTAAGCCCGTGCGCCGCGACTATTGAGCCTGTGCTCTAGAGCCCGAGAGCCACAACTGCTGAGCCCCCTGCCACGACTGCTGAGGCCTGCATGCCTAGAGTGTGCTCCACAGCAAACGAAGCCACTGCAGTAAGAAGCCTCCACACAACTAGAGAGTGGCCTCAGCTCTCTGGAACTAGAGAGCCGCCCACGTGGCAGTGAGGACCCAGTGTAGCCAGAAATAAATAATTTTTTAAAAGCAAGCTTAAAAATACTGTGTATAATATTATCTTATTTTTGAATGTTAACAATACCGTAGAGTTCTTATTTCAAGTCCAGCCCCATAGACAGCTGTTCTCATATAGTTGGTTGACATCTTTCCTGTTCATTTCTTTGTATTTTATCACATAAACTCTTTGCTTTTCCACCCCACTTTTTCTGTTTCTGTTACACTGATTAAATTATCTATCCCTCCCCTGCCTTGTTTTCTCAGCTCTTTTGGTTAAATCCTAACCCCAGGCTTCAGAATGTGACCTTAAGACCCAGCAATCTTGTGCCTAACAGTATATGTACTTAAGAGAAATGAATATATATGTCCACACAAAAACTTGTACATGAACGCTTATAACATTACTGTTCATAAAAGACAAAATGTAGAAACCTAAATGCCCATTAACTGATGAACAGATAGACAAAACTGGTATATCCATACAATGGAATATTATTCAGCAAGGAAAAGGATTAAATATGATACATGATTACAACATGGATGAACTTGAAAACATTATGCTAAGTGAAAGAACCCAGCCATAAGGACCACTTACTCTATGATCCCATTCATATGAAATATCCAAAATAGGCAAATCCATAGTTGCCATGGGGGATATGGGGAATGACTGCTAATGGGTATAAGATTTCTTTCTACAGTAATACAAAGGCAGTAAAATTATATAGTGGTGATGGATTTACAGCTCTAAAAGCCATTGAATTTTATACTTTAAAAGGGTTTGTTTTATTGTTGCAGAGACCTTGGCAGAAAAGGGAGGCGTTCCTTCCTGTCTTCTTACATTCATTCAGCATACCTTTGTTAAGTGTACATTGAGTACTAGGTCTTCTAAACTCTGAGAATACAGAGGTTAACCTGCCAGACAATTGGAATTACTCCTTAGAATTTACATCCCACTGGCACTAGGACTTCCCTGGTGGCTCAGATGGTAGAGCGTCTGCTTACAATGCAGGAGACCTGGGTTCAATCCCTGGGTCGGGAAGATCCTCTGGAGAAGGCAATGGCAACCCACTCCAGTACTCTTGCCTGGAAAATCCCATGGAAGGAGGAGCGTGGTAGGCTACAGTCCATGGAGTCACAAAGAGTTGGACACGACTGAGCAAGTGACTTCGCTTTGCTTCGACAGTGGGGAAAATTATCAAATGTCGGGTCATACGAAGGTAACTGTTTGGTTATCAGCCCAGACATGGAGTTACTGTGCAAAATCAGTAAGACCACCAGCTGGTTGGTGGATAGTTGTCTGTTACCTGGCCTCACTGTGTCTTCTTTAGCTCCTGCTTTTTCTTTTCTACCATATTTCCTATGGGCATGAAATAAATAGACTGTCAGATATTTCTCCAGCAAAGACACACTTTTTCAGGATCAGCAGAGAACTGCAGTCTGGAATCTGCAATCACGGCAGCCCCATGCAGGTCCCTGCAGGGCAAAGGAAGAACACTTTAATAGAGGAGAAAAGGAGTCTGGGAGGGGCTGTAGTAAACAGTCATTGGCTTTTCCCTGGCTCAGTCCTTGCCAGGAAGGAAGTCTGACTTCTTCCTCTTGGGCTCTGCTATGGGCACAGGGCATGAGAGCGCCCCCTTCTGGTCTCCTGACTCTATTGTGATTTCTGTTTACTAATTTTTTTTTACATGTCTTAGCAAAAGCCTCCGAGAAGGCAATGGCATCCGACTCCAGTACTCTTGCCTGGAAAATCCCATGGACGGAGTTGCCTGGTGGGCTGCAGTCCATGGGGTCGCTAAGAGTCGGACACGACTGAGCGACTTCACTTTCACTTTTCACTTTCATGCATTGGAGAAGGAAATGGCAACCCACTCCAGTGTTCTTGCCTGGAGAACCCCAGGGACGGGGGAGCCTGGTGAGCTGCCGTCTATGAGGTCGCACAGAGTTGGACACGAATGAAGTGACTTAGCAGCAGCAGCAGCAAAAGTCTGGAAATAGGACCATGAAAGGACCTCTGTTTATTCTAACTCTGGTTGCTGTTTAGTTCAGTCACTCAGTCGTGTGTGACTGTTTGCAACCCCATGGACTGCAGCATGTCAGGCCACCCTGTCCAACACCAACTCTCGGAGCTTACTCAAACTCATGTCCATCGAGGTCGTGATGCCATCCAACCATCCCATTCTCTGTCGTCCCCTTCTCCTCCTGCCTTCAATCTTCCCCAGCATCAGGGTCTTTTCAAATGAGTCAGTTTTTCGAATCAGGTGGCCAAAGTATTGGAGTTTCAGCTTCAGCATCAGTCCTTCCAATGAATATTCAGTACTGATTTCCTTTAGGATGGACTGGTTTGATCTCCTTGCAGTCCAAGGGACTCTCAAGAGTCTTCTCCAACACCACAGTTCAAAGCATGAATTCTTTGGTGCTCAGCCTTCTTTATAGTCCAACTCGTACATTCATACATGCCTACTGGAAAAAACCATAGCTTTGTCTAGACGGACCTTTGTTGGCAAAGTAATGTCTCTGCTTTTTAATATGCTGTCTAGGTTGGTCATAACTTTTCTTCCAAGAAGCAAGTGTCTTTTAATTTCACAGCTGCAATCACCATCTGCAGTGATTTTGGAGCCCCCCAAAATAAAGTCTGTCACTGTTTCCCCATCTATTTCCCATGAAGTGATGGGACCAGATGCCATGATCTTAGTTTTCTGAATGTTGAGCTTTAAGCCAACGTTTTAACTCTCCTCTTTCACTTTCTTCAAGAGGCTCTTTTGTTCTTCGCTTTCTGCCATAAGTGTGGTGACATCTGCATATCTGAGGTTATTGATATTTCTCCCGGCAATCTTGATTCCAGCTTGTGCTTCATCCAGCCCAGCATTTCTCATGATGTACTCTGCATGTAAGTTAAATAAGCAGGGTGACAATATACAGCCTTCACATACTCCTTTCCCGATTTGGAACCAGTCTGTTGTTACATGTCCAGTTCTATCTGTTGCTTCCTGACCTGCATACAGATGTCTCAAGAGGCAGATCAGGTAGTCTGGTATTCCCATCTCTTTCAGAATTTTCCACAGTTTGTTGTGATCCACTCAGTCAAAGGCTTTGGCATAGTCAATAAAGCAGAAGTAGATGTTTTTCTGGAACTCCCTTGCTTTTTCAATGATCCAACAGATGTTGGCAATTTGATCTCTGGTTCCTCTGCCTTTTCTAAATCCAGTTTGAACATCTGGAAGTTCACGGTTCACATACTGTTGAAGCCTGGCTTGGAGAATTTTGAGCATTACTTTACTAGTGTGTATGAGTGCAATTTTGCGGTAGTTTGAGCATTCTTTGGCATTGTCTTTCTTAGGGATTGGAATGAAAACTGACCTTTTCCAGTCCTGTGGCCACTGCTGGGTTTTCCAAATTTCTGGTTGCTGTGTCCACTGTAATTGTCACTGATGACAGGAGTGGCCCTGTCCTCACACCCTTTTAGTCCTACGATTAATTCAGACTTTTGAACCAGAAACTTTCAAATGTTAGAAGAAGTCATGGTTTTTCTACCTAACCTGGTGCTACCATGAGTTCTCACTTGTTAAGGGGAGACTCTTGCAGACATCTTTAAGAGACTCCTTTTCTTAAGGACTGCCCTCCAGTGTGTGTCCAGACTTCCACAACAGACTAGGAGAAGTTTCCAGAGAGGCTGGGGGTAGGGTTGGGGGTAGTGAAGAATGGGTATGATTGACCAAGACGGAGAACTTGCTGCTTTCCTGCAGGTCCTTCCGTTGCTGTGAATCCCCAGCCCCGTTTGAGAAGATCTGACAACCCTTCCAGTGATTAGTGGTTTTACTTCCAGTGATTAGCGGTTCTGCAGTTTGATGAGTCCCTCTTGCCTCTGTTTGTAGATGTGGTGCAGCACATTCAGGCCAAGAAAAACAACAAGGGGCCCATGGAGGCTGCCTCCCTTTTCCTCCAGGTCCTACTGGAGCTCCAGGAGGAAGGCTGGTTCCGTGGCTTTTTGGATGCCCTTCAACAAGCAGGTTAGTTCCTTCTTTTTACTCACAAATCAGAGTTATTACTTGACTGTTTAAAGATTCTGTAAAGGTGAAATTCTATTAATTTATAAGTATCCACGTTTAGTTTATGTCTCAATCTGAGGCAATGTAAAGACTATTTTCAGGCAGATGCTATAACTGCCTACTTGAAATTTCCAAAGGAATCTGTAGAGAGGTTATTACAACTAATGGAACAGTTTAGCATGTTTATTGGATATAAGATCAGTATACAAAAATTAGTTGTATTTCCACCCACTGGGAAAAATGGCAAATGTAATCCAAAATAAAATACCATTTCTAATAGTAACAAAAGTTATATTTAGCAATAAATCTAGCCAAAGGTGTGTGGAGTCTGAATAGAGAAAATGACAAAAGGTTTTTGAAAAAATAAAAGAACTTCTAGGGAATTCCTTGGTTGTCGAATGGTTAGAACTCTGTTCTTTCACTGTCATGGCCTGGATTCAATCCCTGGTTAGGGAACTGAGATCCTGCAAGCTGTGCGGCAAAACCGGAAAAAAAAAATCCTGGCTAAGTGGAGATATATACCTATGCACGTGGAGAGGAAGACCATAGAAGTGTCAGTTCTCCCTACACTGAGCTATACATTCAATACAATTCTAAATAAAAATCCTGCATGCTACTTTGTGAACTTGACAAGCAGATTCTAAACTGTATGTCGAAGAATTATGACCCAAGAATAGTCAGTACACTTCTAAAGAAGAATTCAGTAGGTTGGGGGTTCCTTTTTTAGATATCAAGATCTATTAAAAGTCACAGGCATTGATACAGTGTGATGCTGGTCCTGGTATTGAACAACTGACCGATGAAATAGAATGGAGAGCCTTCAATCAGACTCGTATATTTATGGAACTCTGATGTACTGGAGATCACTGGGAAAAGAGGATTATTCAGAAAGGAGGGACTTTTTGATACATTGCAGTGGGCCATTTAAAATGGGATAATGTTAAAAACCAGGCAAATCCTAACTTTCATATCCATGTGGATACAAATAAACTTGTCTTCCTTACGTCATTCCATGTACATACATACACTTGCACACACACAATAAGTCAAAAGAATTCAAGACTTAATTCATAATAGCAAAAGATCAACTATTTTAGACCAGTATATAGAAGAGCATTTTTCTGACCTTAGAGTATGATAGGATTTATGAGATAAGACATTAAAACATTAACCTAAATTGATAAATTTGAGGATATTAAAATTAAGAGTATATGTTTATCAAAAAACACTATACAGAAAGTGAAAAAATAAGAGACAAACTAGGGGAGGATATTTTCAAACTACATTATCACCAAGGAATTAGTATCCATGATATATTTAAAAGGCTTAAAATCAATTAAAAAAAAAAGAAAATATTTACAAGGCAAAAGATGTGAAGTGAGTTTTCAAAGAATAAGAAGCATGAAAGGTTAATACACATGAGAAAAGACTCTCAGCCCAATTAGCAATTAGGAAGTTGTACATTAGGAACATAATAGCAAAATCTAGTAAGTCCAACAGTGGGAAGGCTCAAAGAGGATTTTTAATAATGGGAAATCTGAAGGATGACAATAGGGAGTGTAAATGCTACAACTGTTGAAAAACAATCGGCATCAGCTCGTATAGTTACAACTCTCCTTCTGTCCAGCAGTTTCAGTATTAAGTATATGCCCAGAGAAATTCTTAACACATATATTCCAGAATGCACATACAAAGAATGTTCATACTATAATCAGTTGGTAATGCCAAAAACAAGCAAGCAAAGAAACAAAACTAGAAGCAACACCAGTATCCTTCAGAAAGAGAATAGATAAATCCATTTTGTGACGTTCACACAAGAGTCGATTATCCTGCAGTGGAGATGTACGAACAGAGCTACAGATGACAGCACAGGCGAAACTTAGAAATGCAATATTAAACTTTCTAAAAAGTCAGATAAAATTGCATTTAGTGAAGAATAAAATTAAAACATTTCAAACAAGCTTAAACTAAACATGTATTCTTTAGAGAATTGAGCATATGCCACACAACTATTCCAAGAAATCAAGAGTGATAAATCAAATACAGGATAGTGCTATCTTTGCAGGAAGATAGAAGAGCGAGAGAGAGGAGACACACACCCACAAAGGTACTGGAATATTCCAGGTATTATGTCATATGTGCTAATATGGTCTTTATAGCCCAGTGAAAAGAGTGTGGGCCTGATAGTCAGACAAGCCTGGTGGTTCTCTGAAGAGAAACTTAGAGCCAAGCATTCCTGGATAATTCTAGTTGGAAATAATTTTTTCACTCAAATTTCCCATTGTACTTACTATTCTTTCCTTGGAATAATGTAGGCAGTAAGGCCCTGAGGGGCAGGAATTAACATTTATATTTCTTTTTGCCCTTTTTACTACTTTGCACTGAGAAGATACTTAGCATGATGGTTTGACTCAATTGAAAGGCAGATCAGAGATTGTAGGTGAAGTCCATGGGGTACCTTGGAAGGAAGAGGTCTTACTAAGACCAAATATAAGACCTCAAATTTATTCTCAGTGAAAGTGTTAGTCACTCAGTTGTGTCCAACTCTTTGTGACCCATGGACTGTAGCCCGTCAGGCTCCTCTGTCCATGGGATTTTCCAGGCAAGAATACTGGAGTGGGTAGCCATTCCCTTCTCCAGGGGATCTTTCTGACCCAGGGATTGAACCCAAGTCTCTTACATCGCCTTCATTGGCAGACAGGTTCTTGCCACTAGCTCCACCTTAAATGTGGGGTGCCTAAAATGAATATTGAATTTTCTTTTTGAAAGATCATAAATAATGGAAGTGATTTACAGTTGTTTTCAGTTCTCTCACAATACATACAAACATGACTTCTAAATTTTAATCTCAACATATTTTTTTAGTTGGTGTCCTAAGAGCCCCATTTTCCCCCTACTTTTCAGGTTATTCTGGACTTTATGAAGCCATTGAAAGTTGGGATTTCCAAAAACTTGAAAAATTGGAGGAGTATAGATTACTTTTAAAGCGTTTACAACCAGAATTTAAAACCACAATCAATCCAGAAGATATCCTTCCTGAAATATCTGGATGTTTAATTAATCAAGAATGTGAAGAAATTATTCAGGTATTTTACTTAATATTAAATATTGAATTTGGGGGAAAAATTTGACCATGAGGAATGTCTTCTGTTTTCTATGTTATTTTAGAACTGAACAAGATCATTTAAAGTCCTCAAATCTAAGGCATAATTACCTAGAAGGATACTTTTATTTGTGATCTGAGTAATCAATTTGTGTCACAGATTTTTTTCAGGTTTGCCCTATTTTCAGTTAAAATTACTTTACTACTTTTGTGAATAATGTTTTATACAAATTTAAATAAAATCAAACAGTTTAGCAAATAAAAAGAAAAAAGGTTATGGGCTCCAGTGGTTAAGTATTCAGTCTCTGGACACAGATCAATTTTGTTAATCCAAGCTCAGCCACTTACTAGTGGTGTGATCTTGGGCACATTTAGTTTCTCTAAGTCTCTGTTTCCTGTATGAAATGGGAATACTAATGGTACCGTATTAGTCAGGCATTTTTATAGGCTTTGAATGAGATAATATATGTAAAGTGCTTATAAATCTCTGGCACATAATAGTAATTGCTCAATGAATTTTAATTATCATGATTAATAATAAGAACCATGTAAGTCTCACTATCCAGAAAAAACTATTTGTTAATATTTTGTTATATCCTTCTAAATATGCCTATGCCAGTATACCCATATTTTGAATAGGTGTGAAGTAGTTTGTTTTCCTGATATAGCTGATGTTAATATAATAACATCTCAGAGGAGGTAAGAACACAGGGCTTGACATGGTGATATCATGTGTAAGAGGACAAGGATAAAGGGAAGTGTATCTTAAAAGATCAAGTTGCACTGGGGCAAGAACGGTCATGAAAGAGACCTAGTGAACCAGAGTATACAGTGATCTTAAATTTGATAGTATTTGAATTGACGTTTCTTCAGTAAAAACTCATAAAATGAAAACTTTTGAAACACTTGATCAGTCCACTACAATTGTCTTCCTTAGATAAGTTCCAACAAGGGGCTGATGGCAGGTGCAGAGAAAATGGTTGAATGCCTTCTCAGATCAGACAAGGAGAACTGGCCCAAAACTTTGAAACTTGCATTGGAGAAAGAAGAGAGCAAGTTCAGCGAACTGTGGATGGTAGAGAAAGGTAGGATACTTGGAAGGGTGCGAGGGTCTGAAAATAGGCCCTTCTTCATAGTTCTGCTTGGAGCTTCTTGCATTCTACCTGCTTTTCACTCACTGTCAGAAGCATTTTCCCTTCAAATACTCTTGGCTATATTTCTAGTGAGAGGCCCGCATGAAGTTGAGTTCTGGGAGGTAGGTGGTTTTTTTGTCTACAGAATTAGTTGGGTTGTATATATCCCCTGAAAATGGATCAGGACAAACCCTTTCATCCAGAATTAGCCTATCTGCCCAGAGTATTTGGGGGAAAGGCAGAGTCTGAGCTCACTCTCTGGGTTTAGATGATGAGAGAAATAGGTTGAAAATTCTAGAGTTAAAGGTTCAAACTCCACAACTCACTGCCTTTTCAGAATAGAATCATCTTAGACACTATATGGTGGTTCTCTTGTTTAGAATCCATCTGGAACCAAACTAGAACAAGATTGAAAGGAAGAATCTGTTTCGATTAAGTGGCTGAGCTATCCCTTGTCTTCCTGAAGCTAATAACATCTTCTCAGAGCATTATTTTAAGAGCTGAGTTTGATAAACCATCTGAGTGTCTGGTCTTAGCCTTTCAGAGTCTTCTTTAAGATCATAAATTGTTTCAGAAATAATCTGTCAAAATACACATCTGTTGTCTTGGGTCGGGTCAGGAATGGAAGACAAAAGTGTTTCTGCTAATAGGGCTTGTCTTTGGTGTGGTTGTGGATCACCTAGGGATCTTGTTAAAATGAAGCTTCTGATTCAGTTGGGGCTCAAGAGTTTGCATTTCCAACAAGCTCCTAAAGAAGTTGCTGGTCCGTGTTCCACACTTTGAATAATAAAGTCCTAAATGACACTGGAGTTCAAACTTCAAATCAAGATTTCAAATTAAAAAAGATTTCATTTAATTGTTTTAAAAGGTAGAGGGAATGGTTATAAGAAGTCGTAATGGAAGTTTAAAATTTTATGACCTCTTTGTAGGGCTTTCACCATCAAGATCATAATCAGATAAAGATTATGAGATGTGTTTTGTTTTCATAAAGGTGCAGAAAATGTTCAAATGAAAGATCTTGAGGATGATGAAATGAAAACTTTGGATGTACACATTGTCTACAAAGAAGAACCAGAAAGCCAGAATCTTAGCCAGAATTCCTGTTCTTCAGGTACTCAGCATTGTTCATTCTTCTCCGTAATGATGCTCTTGAGGTATTTCGAGTAGGGTCGTGTCTTGCAGTGCCAAAAGTCATAGCCTAATGGAAAGGTTTTTAAGGAAAAATCAGAACAAAAAGAGAATATATGTTAAAACAGATATTTTCCCTACAACTAGAAATACCATTCTCTCCCTTCCATGGCACTTGCCAGCTTCTCCCTTTTCTTTTTCCTTCTTTTTTTATCACTAAGGATGTGCATGTCTACATTGAAAATGCAAATAGAGTCCTCCCAGAAGCTCAATACCTGTGACATCTGAAATCAGCCCTGCTTTCTAAAGAAATGCTTCTGCTCTTTGTGAGTCACTTGTTCAGTTTCCTCTCAAGATCCCAGGGCTGCAGTGTATGTTGATAAGTGTGTGCACTGTACAAATGTGTGGGCCTGAGAGCTTGAGCTGGGGCTGGGATCCAGCCTGTGTTGTTTGCCAGCGCAGCGCAGTGAGGGGCTATATCCTCCGAAAGGGAGTCCTTTCTCTAATTCACACAAAGGCACTGTGAGTTAACTGTGTCCCTGTAAGGCCCACTTTATGTTTCTAGAAGCATATTTTCACAAGGAGACCAGAAAGCAGCATAACAAATTAAGCAAAGAGTTATTTATAAAAGGGCATCAGAGAAAAACATAGGATCAATAAAGAAGTGTTGGAAGAAGGATGTGATTTGGGGATAAGAACATAAGGTGAGAATTGATGGACTGTTTCTGCAATAAAATGATACACATTTTTGTCACTCCAGAATAAAATCAGTGACTGTCAATTGTTTTAAGTTTTCTGACAGGTAAAGGTCCTTAGCGAACTCACTTAACCATTTAGAAATTTCCATTTACTTTAAAATAGGTAGGTTCGACTCAACAGATGATTTCCAAGGCCTTTCTAGCTCTTAACATTCTGTACACTTATCTGTTAGTGAGATACCTCTGATTATTTTTTTAAAACTTCTGATTCTGTTAAGAGAGAATACCATGTGAGCGCCTGCAGAATTTTAAAGCACGGTTGCTTGTCAGTAAGAGATTGCTTTGGAGTTTGGTATTCAGTTTGGTGTTTTTCAAAGACCTTAGAGGGATTTGTTGTTGTTTTGTCTCATGCAGCATTTCCTTTAATCGGTGGCTATCTGTTTTGCCCTGGATTAGGCCATTCTTGCTTTAATTTCTCCTGATTAGTCTTCCATGATTATTTCAGAAAGAAATCTTTGTGGTTTTTTTTTTTTTTTTCTTTTTTTCTTCCTGCCATTGGTACTTTGTTATTGACGGAGAATTCTGTATTTCAAATCAGTTTAGAAGCTGGAATGGTTAATTAGAGACAAGAATTCTAAACTTTCTTAAATGAGGTCTTTCTTGCTAGAGTCAAATTTCTTGTCCTTTGGAGGATAGTGTTGACTTGATTCCTCAGAGTGGTCACTATTTGCTAACTTAGTTTCTGTTGTATTACAGAAGTGCCTCCTACTTATAGCCCATTGAAACCAAGAAATTACCAACTAGAGCTCGCTTTACCTGCTCAGAAGGGAAAGAATACAATAATATGTGCTCCTACTGGTAAGCGGATGCAATTACTGAAATAGTTTATTTCTCTGTTTGCTTCCTTTTTTCCACTTTATTGAACACTGGGACCAAGTAGCAAGTTTCAATTGTTTCATTTTTCCATTGATCTTTTGAAAAAAACATTATTCATATGGTTTCGTGGTGTTTTCAGGGACATGAGGAAGGAGAGAGAATGCTTTTTTTTTAGCTTCCTGCAGTCCCTGGCTGTGTGCGAGTGCCTAGGAAGTAGCTTGGGTTTTGAGTCAGAGTGTGAGTTCTACAGTTGTTAACCTACCCTCATCATCCGTTTGCTTTTAGCTCTGTGGTTTTAGAGGAGCCCCCAATAATGACCTTTCTACAGAAGCATTTTACTATACTATTAGTTACGTGTTGTCTTTCTCTTTATATGTTAAAAGGTTGTGGAAAAACCTTTGTTTCCCTTCTTATATGCGAACATCATCTTAAGAAATTTCCACAAGGACGAAAGGGGAAAGTTGTCGTTTTTGCTGTTCAAGTCCCACTGTATGAACAGCAGAAATCTGTGTTCTCAGAACATTTTGAAAGATTTGGGTAGGTATAAGTTGGTCCAGCTTTTTTTTCTCTAGGTCATGTAACCGATGTGTTTTGTGCTTTGTTTTGCTTTTAGAAAACCATGATTCAAAAAACTTATGGTAGATTAAGCTTTTTTATTTTCTAGATATAACTCCTTCATGAATACACCTGAAATCCTAAACTCCTTTGGTTAGCTCTTGTAGAGTGAGTAAATGACTTAAGGTGAATTTTATATTATAATGGAACATTTAACTTTTTAAATGATTTTATAATTTATTTAATATTACTCTTTTCTATGTTCTTTCACGGTGGCTTGAAAGAATTATGCTTGGCCCTCTGTATCCTCAGGTGCCACATAGAATATATTCTATCAATACTAGAAATTCTTCCTAGATTATGTTTATTGATCACTTACTATATGTCAGAGACAGGAAAGAATCTACCAACAGTGCAGGAGATCCCAGTTCAATCCCTTGGTCGAGAAGATCCCCTGGAGAAGGGAATGGCTACCCACTCCAGTATTCTTGCCTGGAGAATCCCATGGACAGAGGACCCTGGTGGGCTACAGTCCACGGGTACCAGAGTCTGACACGACTAACACTTTCAGTTTTTTCACTTTACTATGTGTCAGGCTTTGTTCCAAGCACTTACCTTTTCTCCAAATCCATTCCTTTTGGACTTAGGGAGAATTTAATTGACGTTCTGATCTTTGTGGTTCCTTATTCACATCATGGTTGCTAATGGGAAATCTCTGTCATCTTCCAGGTACAAAGTTTCAGGCATTTCTGGAGAGACAGCTGACAATATCTCTGTGGAACAGATTGTTGAGAACAATGACATCATCATTTTAACACCACAGATTCTTGTGAACAGCCTTAAAGATGGGACTATTCCATCACTCTCCATCTTTACTTTGATGATATTTGATGAATGTCACAACACCAATAAACACCATCCATATAATATGATCATGTTTCATTATCTGGATCAGAAACTGGGAGGATCTTCAGACTCATTGCCCCAGGTGTGTCCAAAGTCAGATGGATTTCTTCCTGAATCGTCTTTACTTACCCTTGTGGCCATATTGAGGATGTCCTTCTTAGATCCTTGCATACTGTACAACTCATTAGGTTAGTTTTGATTGGTTCATTCATTCATTCACTTAACAAATATGTATTAGGTACCCCCATGTGTCATGCCCTGTGCTGGGCACTGGGCCACAAATATAAAAAGATAGTCCTTGCCTTCAAGCAGCTTAAGTTTTGTGGGGAGCCAAATATGTGAGAATTATGTCATAATTTATGGTAATAACACGCAATGGAGTTGTACAGAAAAGAAATGAAAGTGATCTTAAATGTGCTATGAAAGTAAAGTGAGACCTAATAGAAGTTAGGATAGGTAAAAACTAACAAGAGTTTATAAGGAAAATAGCTGGATGGTTTTCAGTAAAGGCTACTGTGTGTCTAGAGGCACGGGGATATGAAAATGCACAAGGGCTCGAGAAGCTTAAAGTTTTGTTTTTTTGTTTTTTTTGGCTGTGCTGTATGGCTTACGGGGACCTTAGTTCCCCAACCAGGGATTGAACCCGGGCCACAGCAGTGGATGTGCTGAGTCCTAACCACTGGACTGCCAGGGAATCCCCAAGAATCATGAAGTTCTTAATATTGCCTGAGTGCAGAGTATGAAGCTGTAGATAGCCACCAGTGGGGCAGGATGGGAGGGAGGGAATGATTGGCAGAACAAGATGCCAGGAGAGACGAGCGGGTATGGGCTGCGTAGGTGCATTAGTACAGGAGAGTGGACGAGGCATTGTTTTTGGTGTCGTCAGAGGGGAAGGGCTGAGAGGAGTCAAGACAGAGAATAGTTTATAGGTGGGGGCAGGAAGGGTATGGTATCCCTGGCGTTTTCTCTTGAATGAAGGAGAGAGAGATGGTTCACTGAGAATAATCAAGATGAGAATGGAGGTGGGAGCTCAGGGTGCATGGAGAAGATTTGAAATGGGAGACACAACTGACAGGAGCACAGATGAGTGGCCTGGTATTACTGAGGCCGAATGAGGTTGGAAACCACGCCTCTGGTTTACCAGTCTCACCTCTGTGTTGCACTGTCTAGGCTTAACAATTAACCATTTAGGAAGCACAGGTTAGAAGAAATCCAGTATGGTGCTCAAAATTCAGACAGAATTTAGTAGAAATCACATTTCTTACAGTTTTTTCTTTTAGAATAAAATTGATAGTTAACTAGATTCCTTGTTTATTTGAATGATTCAGTCATTCAGTCATTCAATATTTGAGTGACTCTTAGAGGAATAAATAAATATTTATTAGAAGACCATTAAACTAAATTCTTTACAAATGTCATCTTATTGAAGTCACCCAGCTACCATTTTTTTTTAAATTGAAGTTATCACATTTTTAAAATTGAAGCTACCATTTAAAAAAAATTGAAGCATATTTGATTTACAGTATTAATTTCTGTTGTATTAATTTTTGCTGTACAGCAAAGAAATTCAATTGCTTTCATATTCTTTTCCATTATGGTTTATCACAGGATATGGAATATAGTTCCTTGTGTACACAGTAGGACATTGCTGTTATCCATCCTATATATAATAGTTTGCATCTGCTAATCCCAAACTCCCAGTCCATCCCTCCCCCACCACTCTCTCCCTCGGCAATCGCAAGTCTGTTCTCTATGTCACACAACTTCCAGTTTAAATGGCTAAAGTTCCCCAACTTTACAGAGAGAGAAAGATTTTTGTCCAAGACACCCAGCCAGTGTGACATGGCTGAGATTGAAATGGAAGCATGTCTGATTTTAGTCCTTGCCCTTTTCAGCATATTGTTCTATGTGTCACGGGGAAACAAACATAAAGTTGAGAGCAGTCCTGCCTGGAAAGGGTTTCTTCTCTGGGCTTCTGTGCTGATTCGTGTTCAGCTGCAGAGCAGTGATTCCCGCATTTACTCAGTGCTTCACCTAATGGGGACCTTTCCATTTTTGATGTCATAGAGAATGTCAGAAAAAAAAAAAATTCTTGTTCTTTATCTGAGGTTAGTTTAAAAAATAAAAACCCTACATTATCAGGAAAGAGTTACATGAGGGACTGTGGAAACATCTTGCTATTTCCCAGACATCTGACGATTTGGAATGCTCCTCACAGGTCCTTGGGCTGACTGCCTCAGTTGGCGTTGGAGATGCCAAAAACACAGCCGAAGCCACAGAATATATCTGCAAACTGTGTGCTTCTCTCGACACAGCAGTGGTAACAACAGTCAGAGACAACTTGGAGGAACTGGAGGAGGTTGTTTACAAGCCCCAGAAGTGTAAGTGGGATTCAGTCACAAGCCCTTTGGGACTTTGTTACCCTCTGCTATTCTTAGTTCAGGGTCATGTAGATGAACACTGAATTCTTACCCTTTCTCTGTTTAGAGCAAAATATTTATCTGCAAACTTGGAAAATAATCATATTTCCCGCTTCTCTCCCCAGTGAAGCTCAGGAGTGGCCTGTAAAAAGCAATCATTCTTACTCTTCATTTCCATAAACCTTAACAAAGGTACTGGCAGTGAAAGGTGCTGAAAACATCTTGGCACGCACGTGGCTCGGTCCTTCTTGCCTTCTGTGCCTGAGGACGATACTGAGTTCCTATCCATTATTTGAATTTGTATCTGGAATTTTGGTTGAAGTGAAAGTATCTGAACTCATCCTGTCCTTCCTCAAAAGATCAGAATATGATTTGATTACTAAGATTGACTAACAAAGATTGATATTTCTTGAATATCAATGCTATACTAACCCAGCAAGGGAGAGAGGGTACGGAAGACAAGTATGACTTCACCCCTTGCTCTCTAAATAGCACACGACCAAATGACTACAAGGCAGAACAAACGCACCAAAGACGGTCAGGGCGCTGGCTGTAAGGAATTTAGACAAGGCACTCAACCTACCACTTTTGATGTCGTATACAAATTTCTTTGGGCTTCCTCGATGGCTCAGCAGTTTAAAAAAAAAAAAAAAATCTGCCTGCCAATGCAGGAGACACAGAAGACGCAGGTTCGATCCCCAGGTCAGGAAGATCCCCTGGAGAAGGAAATGGCAACCCACTCCAGTATTCTTGCCTGAAAAATCCCATGAGCAGAGGAGCCTGGTGGGCTACAGTCCAAAAGAGTTGCAAAGAGTTGGGTAGGCACAAATTTCTTTCTCATCTGGTCTCTCCCACACGCTGAGCTTCATCTCAGCTTCACCTCCCACAAACCCAACCAAGTTGCGTTTCTCTGGGCTCCTGGGATGGAGGAGTCACGTGTGTTCTCCCTCTAAGCTTTGTCCATCCCAGCCTCTGCACATGACTGTGTTCACTCCTCCTCGCCTCTCCCCTGTTTATCTCCTGACATTGCCGCCCCAGGAAGAATGAGAGGAGCCTCCCTGTGCTCCATGGCACTTTGCACCTACTGTGTCACAGCTCTCTGCCTGGTCATCTGGCTGTGTATCTTTCTCTGCTAAGAAGATAGCCTTCTCTGGAGCGCAGAGCATGTTCTTTTCAGCTATCACCAGAACCCAGCATGTTCTGTGGATACTGCAAAAATGAATATTTGGAGCATTGTGAACACCCCTGGGGGTTAGGTGGGAAGGGAGAAGATCAAAGAACAGAGACAGGGCTTAAAATATGGTATTTGCAGAAACAAGATGGATATCAGCCTAGTCAGAGCAGAAGCTCTGTGTTGAGTTAACAGGAAAGCCCGAGTAAGAAGTTGAATTAGGGAAAGGAAATGGCAACCCACCCCAGGATCCTTGCCTGGGATATCCCATGAACAGAGGAGCCTGGAGGGCTACAGTCCATGGGGTCATGAATGAGTTGGACATGACTTTGTGACGAAAAAGCAGCTGCGGGGCATTTTTGAGGGAAGAAAACAGTCCCAGGAAAGTTGAGGTGCTCGCCAAAGGCCCCAGAGCTTTTGATGCAGAGTCTAAAGTGTGGCTGAGGACTCCCAGCTCCCAGGCCTCTTGATTCTGACCTCTTTCACCAGATACGCATGTGGAAAACTAGAATCTAAAATGTGCCTGAGGACTTCTCTGGTGGCTCAGTGGTAAAGAGTCCACCTGCCAATGCAGGAGACACGGGTTCAATCCCTGTTCCGGGAAGATCCCACATGCCATGGAGCAGCTAAGCCCTTGCACCACAACTGCTAAGCCTGAGTTCTAGAGCCTGGGAGCCGCAACTACTGAGCCCACTGCTGAAGTCCACATGCCCTCGGGCCTGTGCCCCTCAACAAAAGTCACCACAATCAGAAGCCCACGAACTCCAACTAGAGAGAAGCCCATGCAGCAATGAAGACCCAGCACAGCCAAAAATAAATAAATAAAATTATTTTAAAAAAAGTTGAATTAGACTTGGACCATGAAAAATGTTAGAATGAGTGCATTAAACACTAGGGAGTGGCTGAAGGTGTCTTGAGTATTTGTTTCATCATTCAGATGACCTGCCTGTGAGCTTGGGGCCTCGGGTTTTACAGAGGAAGAGACAAAGGCAGAGAAAGGTTTGGAGATACCTGCTTTGAACTATGATGTGTTCTTCCTGAGAAATACTAACTTTCCTTTGATGGCTCTAGTTTTCAGGAAAGTGGAATCACGGACTACAGACAGATTTAAACGCATCATATCTCAGCTGATGGCAGAGACAGAGGCTCTAGCAAAGAGTATCTTTGAAGAACTTGGGACTGTAACTCTTGGTGAGAATAACCTCATTTTGTCTTCTCTCCATCTGGGAACAGCCATTTGTTGTTCACTGGGGACTTTTTGCACTTTTCTTAGTCCAAATAATGTCAAGACCATACCCAGAGTTTGACTTCTTGTTTATGTTATTCAGGAAGCTTATAAGTCCTCCTTTATTTTCTCTTGCTTTTTTTTTTTCCTTTTTAAATCCAAAGTAAATCCACCTAGACACACACACCTGAAAAATACCATATTTAATTCAATTCATTGCTTTCTTGACCTTCCAAATTTAGCTTTTCATTGTATGAATGAAACCACCATTGCCCTAAAGTCTTGGATTCAAACCTATGGGTGACCTTTGATTCTTTATTCTTTTGAGACTCTCTTGAAGTTGCCAAGTTCTCTTCTCCTTTTTTAAATCAAGTAATTAATTCATTGGGTATTGTGCCAGGTACTATGCTAGGTAAAGGAAGCACCAAGATTAAAGACAGTCTTGCCTTCAAGGAACTCACCATCAAACAATGAGAATCAAATGCGAATAGTTGCCCTGTGGCAAGGCTGGGTTACACACTGCTATTATGGGCGCACAGGGGAGCTTAGGCCAGGACTGGGCTGTAGGGAGGTAATGTGTGCGATAGATCTTGAAGTCAGCCAGGTTAAGAAGGAGAGGTGATCCAGTGTGGTCAAAGAGACAGCAGTTGCAGAGGGAAGAGAGAGCACAGTGAATTTTAGAATCTGCAGGATTTCATGCTAATTCTAACAGGTGACTAGTAGAAAGGAGAGTGGGGCTGGGGGAGAGGCCGGGGGCAGACAGTGAAGGTGTCCTGTAGGCCATGCTGAGTTTGAATTTTATCCTAGCAGTGGGACTTCCCCGGTGGTCCAGTGGCTTAGACTCCACACTCAAAATGCCGGGGGCCTGGCTTCCATCTGCAGTCAGGGAACTAGATTCCCACGTGCCACAGCTCAGAGCCAGCGCTGCCAAATGAATAAATAAATATCCTAAAAGCAAATGGGAAGCAACGCACGATTTTGAACTGCTAAGTTCTGTGATGAGAAATGACGAGAGCCAAACTGAGGCAGTGGAGATGGGCTAGTGAAGGAAGCCAGCTCGTGCAAACAGAAGCGTTCGGATTTAAGAGCTCACTGGGTTTGGGTGGGAGTGAGCGAGTGAGCGAGTGAGCGAATGCGGGGCTTCTCTCTTGGCACCTGTGTGTGCACCGGCAGGTGTTACTCCAGGTGTTACTCGTTCTAGAGCAAGGAGCAGCTTGGGCAGGCACAAGTGAGTGTAGAGTTTCGGAGATGTTGAATTCTCGTCTCCAAGGTAACTTCTGTGTCTCAGCTTCTCTCACGCTTAACCTCTCTTCTTTCTTTCACAGCTTGATTTCTAACAACTTATTCTAACAGCTGCTTTGCCCGCCTCTACCCTCTTTCCCGTCGAACCCCCATTACCCAGCTCGTCTTCCTGGGATTACCTGTTTCATCTCGCCAGTGTCCTGCGGGCAGTCCTCGTTCTCCCAGGCAGAGCTCTCACGCTGGCCGCTCACCCGGCCGTGCTTGCCCTGCTTGCACAATCTGGTTCTGCTTCTCTTGCCAGCTTTCCACTCCTTGCCTATTAGCCTCGAACGAATTCATTCTCTTGTTTGTTCATTCAGTGCTGGGCTAAGTGCTCGGTGGTGGGAACACAGCGTGGACCCTCAGACACAAGCCCTGCCCTCACGGCATTTTCGGTTTGGCTACCGGCAGTGCCAAAGGTTGGTGAGTGACAGTAGCGAGGCAACACGGGGCAGGGGAGTGGTGGGAGTGAGGGGAGTGAGGGGTGTTTCAGGCAGAGGAGACAGGTGCGTAGAGAGAGTCTGGGGGCTTTCACTAATCCTGAGAACTGTAGGAAGGAAAGTCTCTAGAGAGGAGAGTTGGAAGCAGGTAAAGGCCAGACCACAGAGGCCCCTGAGGGCCAGACTAGGAGTTTGGCTGGAGAAACCCACTAAACACTTGTATTTTATTTTTTAAAGCATTTATTATTGTTATTTTTAACATTTATTTATTTGGCTGTGCTGGGTCTTCGTTGGCAGCGTATAGGATCTAGTTCCCTGATCAGGGATCAAACCCAGGCCCCCTTCGTTGGGAGTGCAGAGCCTTAGCTACTGGGCCACCAAGGAAGTCCCTCAAGACTTAAAAAAAATACGTGTATTTATTTATTTGGCTGCACCGAGTCTTAGTTGTAACACGAAGGACCTTTGTTACATCATTTGGGACCCTGGTTCTCTGACCAGGGGTCAAACCTGCACCCTCTGCTTTGAAAGGTGAAGTCTTAACCTCTGGACTGCCAGGGAAGTCCCTCCCTAAAGGCTTTTAATCAGTGGATTAGCATTGTCTCTCTTCTGCAATTTTGGAAATTCCCTCCGGTTGTTGAATGGAGACTGGACTGGAGGGAAGGTGGAAGGAGGTAAGGAGACCAGGTAGGAGAAGATCATGGTATTATCCAGAAGCGTTAGGACGTGGTCAGGGTTGTGGAGGTGGAGAAGGGTGGGGAGACATGGTTTTCTGCCTTCTTATTCTTCTCGTCTCTTATACCCTCCTGCCATCTCTTCACCTGTTCAGACGCTGCCAGCTGCTCACTGCCAGGTGGCCTGGCTCATTTTTGCACCCACCTAAGTTCAGTAAATACCTGTTGATTGCTTTAGTTTATTGATAGCCTCCTTGTTTGTAGATGGGGCTACTGCTACTTGTCTGGGTAACCGCCTTTGTTCCTCTGATTAATGATGAATGGGTGAGGGGACTTCCCTGGTGGTCCAGTGGTTAAGAATCTCCCTTCCAACGCAGGGGACGAAGATTCAAACCCTGGTCAGGGAGCTAAAATCCCATATGCCCTGGGGCAGCTAACCCCGTGCACCCCAGCTAGAGAAGCCCACACGCAACTGCTAGAAAAGCTCCTGTGTGCTGCAGCGAAGACCCAGCGCAGCCAAAAGGCAAAAGGGTTGGGGGGCAGTTAGGTTTTATTCCATGGCCGTTGTTTGGCCTCTGGGCTGTTTGGTTGTCAGCTCAGAGAACCAGTAGAGCTTGGGTATGGGACACATCTGGGTTTGAATTCCTTGCTCCCTCTATATACTAGCTGTGTGACTTGGTGTGATGATTTGACTTCTCCGAGCTTCCGTTTCCTCATCTATAAAGTGTATCTACGTCATGGCGTTGTGAAATGAAATTATAAATACAAGACATGTTGATTCTTGGTACGTAGTCGGTATTCAGTAAGCAATTGTGTTTGTACGTAGACACACTGCTGAAAACTGTCTCAAGAGAAATACTCTGTGTACCAAGAGTAAGGAATCAAAATTAGAAGGCGAGACATGCTTAGGGCCTTAAATGACTAGCCAGATGACACAATGGAAAACTGTTTTTGTTTTTGTTTTTTTCCAGAAAACTTATCTCGAATTCAAAATAGGAATTTTGGGACACAGAAATATGAACAGTGGATTATTGCAGTTCAGAAAGCATGCATGGTGTTTCAGATGCCAGACAAAGAGGAAGAAAGCAGGATTTGTAAAGCCCTGTTTTTGTACACGTCACATTTGCGGGTATGTGGCTTCTTTGGAAAAGGATATTTCCATTGTAACACCTACTGGGAGCTGTGCTGTGGCAGCTGAGAGAGCATCATTTAGGAACTTTCCCGGTGGTTCTTATGAAGCAAATGCCAAAAGCTATCCTATTCAGCATCTGTCTTTGCTCTCTGAAACCTAGCCCTAGAGGCCATGGGTCTGTGCTGTACCTCAGTATCTCCATATTTGACCTTGGGGGTGGGGAATATTACTGTAGATACATGACCAGGGACAGCCATCTTTAAAGTCTTTAAATCAGTAGGTGGGTCGTGTTGCCATAGCCTGAAGCATGTTTTCCTACCTTTGGTCAAACCACATGCTGAGAAGTCCAGAGTCTGTAGTCGTTTGCTGGTTAACCAAGAACTTAAGCAACAGTCACCACCATCACCTCTGCTTATCGTGCCATTGAAAATATTTTAAAATACATTCAATCCATATGAATTTGTAGAATTTTAACGGACTTAACTGAATATCTGGTGTAAGGGGTCAGCGCCATCATTCTGAACAGGTGCAATTCAGTGATGGTTTTGGATGTACAAAGAGGTTAAGTCGAATGTCTAAATTATGAAGCAGGTTGATGTGGAAGTTGCTTTACTTTAATTTTTGTGATTTAATCTTTGACATTTGTTTTTCATGTAATTTTGTCTTCCAAGGATTCTAGGATCCAAAGTGATCTGAATTAATGACTAATTCTAGCTAATTGAGGTATTTTCTTGTTTTTTTTTTTACAGTATGGTTCTAAGGTTTTATAGCAGTACTGTTAGAGATGATTCATCTTTAAAAACTAAGTTGGAATAGACTTGAGACAAGTTTATTATTAAAGTTAATTCTGTGTTGAGTACAGTGAAATGAACTTAAGTACAGCAGTTGTATTAGACATTAGAAACATACTGAAACTTTCCATTTTCAACAGAAATACAATGATGCCCTCATTATCAATGAGGATGCACGGATGAAAGATGCTCTGAATTACTTGAAAAACTTCTTCAAAAATGTCCGGGCAGCAGGATTTGATGCAATTGAGCAAGATCTCACTCAGAGATTTGAAGGTGGGTGGTGTTTCCAAGGGGAGGAAGCCAGTGGAGCCTGGAGACTCCAGGGGCAGCGTACACAGATGATGTCACACTTAACAACACCTGGTGATGCTCAGGGACTTGTCCTGGGATTAAGAAGATAGGATACGCGGCAGGACTGTGATACTTCAGGGAAATCTGCACTTAGGAAAAGAATCTGCTGCTTACACTATTTCCTGTTTTGAAGAAGGAAAAAATAGTAGGATTTGCAAAAGATACATCCCATAGAAATAGTCAATTGATAGGAACATTTTTTGGTTTAACTTTTAGTAATTTTATAAAGATTTAAAAAATATAAAAAAAGTTTTAATGATATTAAGACTGTAATTTGAGCTAACTCTGCGAGATAGAGAAGGACAGGGAAGCCTGGCATGCTGCAGTTCATGGGGAGCAAAGAGTTGGACACGACTTGGCGACCAAACAAGATTGTAATTATGTACTTCTATATAAAGAAGAAAACCAATATGGCTCTTGATGCCACTGTGTCCATATTAAGAAAAATATAGGAAAATATTAAGTGAAAAATAAGTCTTTCTTCTTTCTCTCTCAAATGCCTTTTTCTAAATAATAATTTTTTTGGTCTTTTTTGGTTAATACCAAAGTATTAACTATACATATGCTAAATACTGAACAACTAGCTCTCTGGGGGGAGGGGAAATTTATGCATTTATTAGTGTATTCAGTGTATGCATTGCATTGGTGGTTATTTATCATACAATTCTGGTCAGAGATTGAGAGATGAAGTGTTTGAACTATAGCTAAAGGTTGCAGTGTGTTCTAAATTACTAGAATTTGTAAACCTTTTGTGGGCTCCCAGGTGGCACCAGTGGTAAAGAACCTGCCTGCCAGTGCAGGAGATGCAAGACAGGTGGGTTTGACCTCTGGGTCAGGGAGATCCTCTGGAGGAGGGCACGGCAACCCACTCCAGCATTCTTACCTGGAGAATATCATGGACAGAGGAGGCTGGCAGGCTATCGTCCATAGTATAGCAAAGAGTTGGATATGACTGAAGCGACTTAGCACACGCACATAAACCTTTTGTAAAATATTCCCCTTTTTGCAGAAAAGCTGTTGGAACTAGAAGGTATTTCCATGGATCCCAGCAATGAGAACGCTAAACTCAAAGATCTCTGCTTCATCTTGCAAGAGGAATACCACTTAAACCCAGAGACCAGAACCATCCTCTTTGTGAAAACCCGAGCACTGGTGGATGTAAGCTTCTTCCTCCTTGTGGATACAAGTTGGCCCAGTACTATTTTAATTAAAAGATTGTCCATTCTTCACTTCTTTGCAATTAAGCATCCCTATAGGGTCTGTGTGGGTCTGTTTCTGGGCTCTTTATTCTATTCTGATTTTCTGTTTGTTTATCCTTACACTAATACCTCACTGTCTCAATCACTCTGGTTTATAATGCCTTGATACCCTCACAGCAAGCATTTCACAAATTTTTATTCTTTCCATCAATTAAAAAATTTTTAGCCATGTCTGTGGGCACCTAGTGGTACCTCACTAAGGTTTTAATTTGTATTTCGCTAATGACTAATATGATTTATCATTTTTTTCATATGCTCATTAGCCATTCATGTATCTCCTTTGATGAAGTATCTGTTTACATCTTTTGCCCATTTTAAAATGGGATTTAACTGGGTTATTTATTATTGTTGAGTTTTTAAGTTATTGTTGTTAGTTTTTTGAGAGTTCTTTTTTCTGACAAAAATGTCCTCTATCAGAAATGTGATTTGCAAACATTTTCTTCAAGATCTTTTCATTGTCTTAACTGTATCTCTTACTGAAAGTTTTAACCTTTGACAAGTCCATTTTATCTTTTTTTTTTTTTTTTCTTTTTGTGGATTGTGCTTTTGATTTTGTGTCTAAGAAACCTTTGCCTACCCAAGAGCACAGCTTTTCTCCCATGTTATCTTCTAGAAGTTTTATAGATTTAGATTTTATATTTAAGTCTACAATTCATTTTGAAGTATGGATTGAGATTTTTTTCTCTTAGCATGTGGGTATCCAGTTATTTCAGCATATATGATGAAAAGACTATCCTTTCTCCATTGAATTGCATTTGTAACTTAAAAAGATCAGTTGACTCTCTTCATGTTGGTCTATTTCTGGATTCTATATTCTGTTCCATTCATTTGTACATCTATCCTTTCACCCATTCTACGCGGTCTTGATTACTGTAGCTTTATAGTAATTAAGTCTTGAAATCAGGTAGTGTGAGTCTTCTGACTTTTTAATTTTTTTCAACATTGTCTTAGCTATCTTTCTTTACCTTTCCATTTTTATTTTAGAATAAACTCACCCACATCTATGAGAAAATCTATTGAAATTTCATTTGGGATTTCACTGAACCTATAGATAAAACTGGGGAGAAATGGTATCATAACAATGTATCTTTTTTATTTATATAGGGCTTCTGTATTAGTTATCTACTGCTGATAACAGTTTATCGCAAAACTAAGTAGCTGGAAACAACAGACATCTATAATGCATATGGGTCAGTAATCTGGAAACCACTAACTGGGTGTTTCCGTCTCAGGATGTCTCATGAGGCTCCAGTCAAGTTGTTGGCCATGGCTACAGCCATCTCAAGGCTGGGAGGATCAACGTCCAACCCAACTTGTGTGGTTTTTGGCAGAAGATGTCCTTAGCTCATTCATGGGGGCTTCCCCAATCACTCAGTGGGTAAAGAATCTGCCTGCAATGCAGGAGACACAGAAGACACGGGTTTGATCCCTGCGTCAGGAAGATCCCTTGGAGAAGGAAATGGCAACCCACTTTAGTATTCTTGCCTGGGAAATCCCATTGACAGAGGAGCCTGGAGGGCGACAGTCCATAGGGGTCCCAAAGAGAGTTGGACATGACTTAGTGACTAAGTATGCACACACATGCTTAGCTCATTCATGGGGGCCTCTGCACAGGCCAGCCTCACAGAGAGGTGCTGGCTTCCCCTAGAGTAAGTGATCCAAGAGAGGTGGAGAGGGCACCTAATATCAAGGTCACAGTCATGTTATAGCTTCACCTTGGAAGTGATTCCCCTCAGGTCTGCCTTATTTTATTCATTAGAAGCAAGTCAATAAGTTCAGTTCACACTTGAGGGGAAGGGATTAAACAGGATCTGAATTCCAAGGGGTGGAGATCACTTACAGCTACCTTAGAGGCTGCCTGCCACATCTTCTTTGGTTTCTTTTATCAGTGTTTTGTCATTTTCAGCATACAGATTCTGCACATATTTTGTTAAACTTATACCTAAGTGTTAATGCTATTATAAATGATACTTTTGTTTGTTGCTGGTATTTAGAAATACAACTAATGTCTGTATATTGATCTTGTGTCCTGAGATCTTTCTAAAGTCACTTATTTTCTACCTACCCACTATTCTGAACCTTGCCTTTTTCACTGAAAAAAATGTCTTAGAAATTGAATCATATCGGATTACAAAGATAGACACCATTATAGTTATCTGTTGCATAGAATTCAATCACAAGAAGCTTTTGATTCCTCAGGTCTGTTAGTCTGAAAACTACTTCGGCGTACTTGTCTGTATACTTTTTAAAAATTGAAGTAGAGTTGATTTATGGCATTGTATCTATTTCTGTACCGCAAAGCGATTCGGTTATACATATACATACATTCTTTTTTAATTCTTTTCCATTATCGTTTACTTTAAGCTTTTTTTCTACTTGCATTGTTGTTTAGTCACTAAGTCACGTCCAACTCTTTGTGACCCCATGGACTGCCACATGCCAAGTTCCCCTGTCCTCCACTATCTCGTGGAGTTTGCTCAAATCCCATGTCCATTGAGTCAGTGGTGCTATCTAACCATCCCACCCTCTGCCATTCCCTCTTTTTGCCTTTGTTCTTTCCCAGTATCAAGATCTTTTCCAGTGAGTCAGCTCTTCAAATCAGGTGGCATATATTCAATATTGAATTAATACAGATAATATACAAATAGTGACAATTTCTTTGTATTTTCAGGCCTTAAAGAACTGGATTGAAGAAAATCCTAAACTCAGCTTTCTAAAACCTGGCATATTGACTGGACGTGGCAGAACAAATCAGACAATGGGTATTTATATATAGTGCATTAGATCTAATATATATATAAGAACATATATATTTTCATTCTTAGTACTTGTATCAGTCAGGGTTCAACCAGAGAAGCAAAACCAGTAGGAGATTATAAATACATTCATATATATATATAGCAACACATGTATACTGTACACAGACAGGCACACAGGGATTTAGCACAAGGAACTGATACACACCTGGACTAGCAAAGCCAGTCTGAGTCTGCAGGGCAGGCCAGGATCAGGTGGAATCCCATAGGCATGAGCTGTCCAGAGTCTCTGAGGTCACGGATCACCTCAGTCCTCTTTTCAAGGGCTGCCTTGTTTAGGTCAGACCTGCCTAAAATGAAGTCCCTATTGAGTAACCATATCAACTGATTTAAGAAGTTTAATTACATCTGCAAATTCCCTTCACAGAAACACCTAGGTGAATATCTGGGGACTGCAGTTCAGCCTAGCTCAGTGGACACATTGAAAAGCCATCACCATGCCCAAATGTCAGAAACTTGTAGACTTTCCTCCTCCTATATGTCCTGCAGACAAAACCAAATTTTTGTTTTGTTTTTAATATTGTTTGAGTATATTACTCTCTTGCTCAAATTTTCAACCAGTAGATTAACTGGAAATAGAAATGCTGTCTATTTTATTGTTATTCTTTAAAGTGTAAAAAACTTACATGCATTTTGTATTTTATAATTTTAAAAAGTCCTAGAGATAATCCTAAAATCTGGGTAGGGGGGTTAAAGGATGAAAGGCTACCTTTGATCCTCGGTGGTCAGTCCTCATGCTGACATTCTCACAGCCTTGCTCCCCACGCCTCAGTGACAAGCAACGACAAGTCCTCACTGTATCTCTTATTTAGTGCTCTTTATAATAAACAGTCCTGCTCTCAGTCCTCGGTCATCACCCTTGAAGTTTCCCTTTATGCAAAATTTAAGCCTCACTAATCTAAAAAGCAAAGTCAGATTTTGAATAGTTGGCTTACCAAATGAGGTTGTGGTTGGAATTCAGAGGCTTCTGCCATATGACTCCAGCATGAGTCCAACTTGATTTTCAAACTTTGTTATTCATCCATACATAAGCACCTAGAAGATATTTGTTTGTCCATCCCTCCATTCATCCATCCATTCATTCATTCATCTGTCCATCCACCATCCACCCACATTCATTGAGAACTCACTCTGTGCCAGTAACTGTGCTTCTGCCGGGCAGCCTCCCCCTCCTCCTAAGTCTAGACCACTAGGGCGGAGTCTCCCTTGCCCACATCCCACAGCACACAGTTCTGGCTCCATTCATTGTCATCATATTGAATTATACTTTCCCATGTATAGCCTTCTTCTACAAACTAGGAGCTCCCTTTAGATAAAAATGAACCTTTTAACCATTCTATCCTTATCTGACAAACCATAATTGCAGAATAAATGTTTGATGAACAAATAGTTAAGTTCAGAAATTAGTGAAGTGTGGTGTCTGTCTTGGGCATGTTCATTGTTCAGTAGATCATGTTGAAAAGAAATTGTTTTGGCCTCAGCAAAATATATCTCAAGATTTTGCTGCCAATATACTGGGACAGAGTTGGAACTTTTATAAATTCTGTTAACTCTGAGGTGGAGACCACTTAAGTTCCTGCTCTTCTCAGTGTATCAGTGGCTGGAAACTGCACGGTGGTAGGGTCCTCAACTTAAATCCCAAGCCTGGTTTTGCTAGTTAGCTGTCAGTTTACCATCCCTCCAAAACCTCCAGGTTTTCACCTGTAATAAAGGGGAATCATAACATTTGCCATATCAACCTAAAAAGGGCCTTGTGAAGTTGCAGTGAGTAAGTAGATGTGAAAAGGTCTTGTTAGCTGAGGACTCCTGTATGTGCACAAAGGTGTTACAGTTAGCTATTGATATATTTTTAAAATTTTTATTGGAAATAGTTGATTTATTGGAAATAGTTGCGTTACTTTCAGGTATACAGCTAAGTGAATCGGTTACACATATACATACAGCCACTCTTTTTTTTAGATTCTTTTCCCACAGAGGCCATTACAGAGTATTGAGCAGGTTCTTATTAGTTATCTGTTTTGTATGTAATGGTGTGTATATGTCAGTCCCAGTCTCTGTTTATCCCTCCCCCCTTACCCTCTGGTAACCATGTTTGTTTTCTACATGCATGACTCCGGTTTTGTAAATACATGCATTTGTACCCTTTTCTTTAGACTCTACACATAAGTGGTATTATATGGTATTTGTCCAGCTGTTGGTATTTTTTCAAAAAGTTTAATATTTGTTTTGAGATATCGTGACTGAAACCACATAGCTAGTAGGTGCTGCAGCTGGAATTTGAGGTCAGGCAGACTTGTGATAGAGTCCAAGATGTTAGACCCCCACCTTATCTTCTCTAAAGCAAGGACAGGGATAGGCCCTTCCCCGAGGGGTGTTGTGAGATCATGAATGTAAAGCACTTATCACAGTACCTGGCATGTCGTAAGCTTTCCATAATTAACGGCTGTTTTTCCAAGGGTAAAGGTCCCTCTTGGTGAGTTATGTCATGCCCTCTGACACAGGAATGACGCTCCCAGCACAGAAGTGTGCACTGGATGCATTCCGAACCAACAGAGACAGCAAGATTCTAATTGCTACCTCGGTCGCCGATGAAGGCATTGACATTGCTCAGTGCAATCTGGTCATCCTCTACGAGTATGTGGGCAATGTCATCAAAATGATCCAGACCAGAGGTAAGAAGAGCTGTGATGCCAGGACTCAAAGGCTGCCATCTTGTCTGACTTGTGAACGTGTCTGTCCTTCCAGCTCTTCTCCTTTGCTGTGACTGGCGGCACGGTGGCCCCTTCTATCACCGGCCCTTATGGTGACCTACGTGGTCAGGATGGGGTGGCTACAGTTTTGTCCACAATGTTGTCTGTTTTTGTTCTTGTTCACAATGAATATTGCTTACTTGGTTAATATTGGCTGACATATTGATGGAAGGAAAATTCCAGCTTTGAGGCTTCGGCAGTCACATGTGAGCCGTTCATGGCTGTGCTTAGGTGCTGGGGGGTCCCTTGTGTGCCAGAAAGGATGTGCAAGGAGTTCTCCCACTGGAACTAGGCAGCCTCCTAACTAGTCTTTCTTATTTTTTCTTAATTTCCATAACTACAGCTGCCACATTATTTTTCCTGAAAAACAGCTCTGAGCATGTCACCTCCCTGTATAGAAACTCCCATGGTTCCCAAATCTTCTTGATGTTAAAGCATTTTCAAAATCCGGCACCCTCTTATGTTTCCGACCTTATTTCCCATTCTTCCACTTTGTGCATTATCCACTTCAGCCTCCCTGGCTTCATCCTTTTTCCTGTTTGAAGGACTTGCTCATGTATTGCTGCTGCTGATCTTTGTTTCTCTTCCCCTGCTTCCACATCACCACTTCCTCAGTCTCCCAGCTGGCAATCATCTCTAATTTGAATGCCCATGGCCCTTTTATCCATCTTTCTTATACCACTTCTCATTTTCCACCTATATTCTGGTGGTTGTGAACATGTCTCTTTTTTAAAAGTTTTATTTATTTATTTTTGGCTGTGCTGGGTTTTCCTTGCTTTTTGCTCGGGCTTTGCTCCAGTTGTGGTATGCGGGCTTCTCGTTATGGTGGGTTGTCTTATTGCAGAGCACAGGCTCTAGGGTGTGCAGACTTCAGAGCACGTGGGCTCGTAGTTGTGGTACACAAGCTTAGTTGCCCCGTGGCACGTGGCATCTTCCTGGACCAGGACTTTAACTTGTTTCCCCTGCATTGGCAGGTAGATTCCCATCCACTGGACCACCAGTGAAGTCCTGTGAACATCTCTTATTTCCCCATTTCCCCATCTGTTTATCATTCATCTTTGGGGCCGTCACAGTGTCATCCGGGAGGTGCTTGCTGGGTTGTTTTTAAGCAGTGTCTCTAAGAATGTGTCTGTCCCATCACACTGCACCAGGGAGACCCTGAGCAAGCAGCCTAAAGTGGGCTCCTTGTTTGTCTGAATGTTTAATGTGCAGCTGCACACCTGCGTTTGACTCCACACCCTACCAGCTCGGCTTTTCCAGAAAGTGGGATTCAGTGAACCAAAGTTGAATTTTAGGAATAGCCCTGCTTCGTTCACATTCTCAGATTTGTCAGAGTTTTACATCAAAGACACCGTAAAATGTTTATTTTCTAACAGGCAGAGGAAGAGCAAGAGGGAGCAAGTGCTTCCTTCTGACTAGTAATGCTGATGTAATTGAAAAAGAAAAACTGAACATCTGCCAAGAAAAAATGATGAATGAGTCCATTTCAAGGCTGCAGGGATGGAATGAAGCAGTATTTAAGGAAAAGGTAAGTCTTTGCATCTGTGTTACTCCTTCAGAATCTAACTGTAAGCCATGAACAGGGACCTTGAGCATGGTTGGTACCTGTTATCATTTTGCTCTGTTTCTTAGGTTATATTTTTATTTTTTTAAGTATTTGTTTATTTGTCTGCATTGGGTTTAGTCGCAACACGTAGGATCTTCGTTGCAGGGTGCAGGCTTCTCTCTAGCTGTGGTGCACAGGCTTAGAAGTTGTGGCAGACTAGTTGCCCCACAGTATGGGGGATCTTGGTTTCTCAACCAGGGATCTAACTCTCGTCCCTTCCATTGGAAGGTGGGTTCTGAACCACTGGACCGCCAGGAATTCACCCCACAGTGAATATCAGGTTCGTTCTGCTTTACTTCTCAGTGAGCTAAAATACATTTCATTAGCGCCAATGCTTGAAGCTATGCTTTTAGATATAAAAGGGAAACAGCTAGAATAGCTCCTACACGGACAGTTCATTTTGAGGACAACACCCTAACACTGCAAGACACAGCTCTTAGTCTTTTCTTCACATCACTTTCTAACATCTGGAGTCCTCAGGGAGAAGGTCCTGGTGCACTGCGCCTGGAGCTGTGCCCAGTATTGGAAGGCCTGTTTACACATATGGATGATACAGTGGACCTTGAAGTAGCATGCTGGCTCAGTCCAGCCTCTCAGTCGTGACCTTAGTTTGACTTTAATCTTCTTTATGACACAGCATGGAAGCAGATTAGGGAAAGAGACACACACACAGATACCCCCACACACAGACACCCATACTTTCTCCAGACTGTTTGCAGAGACTTCATCTCAGACTCTGTGGAAACACTGGACTCTGCAGGCCTGGGGAAGAGCTTTAACGTTAGAATCAGTGGTTCCAGTCTCCACTCTGCCACTTACAGAACGTGTGACTTCAGGTAGTTCCTCTTTGAAATTATCATTCTTATTTGTAGAACTCACAGGGTGGTTTTGGAGATAAAGTGAGATGTATGCACTGCTTCCTACAGTGCCTGGTTTAAAGTAAATGCTTAAAACGGGAGTTGTTACAGGACAAGGGTGAGAGGCCTACTTTAACTTCATGAAGATGAGTCTTACAATTCAGTAGACTAATTCCATAGGGTTCATAATTTTGAAAAGTCATAATCTGTATGCTCAAAAAAGTACTGAGAAGGAATGAACTATTGAAAGCAAACTAATGCTTACTTTAGGAAAAAATTACGATATTATGTCAGTGTTGACTCATTTTAAAAAACATTTCTCCCTAAAGTTAGGAGAACAAGATATTTGAAAACACCTCATCTACATTTTCACTGAGAATTGCAGGGAAATTCTTTAGTTCCTCTTAATTTCCCCCCTTAATTTTACTTAGGATAGGGTTTTTTCACTGAGCCACTTCTCCATTTTGTAGAATATAGGGACGATGCTGATTAAAGGCTTTAAAACCTTTTTAGCTTTGGCATACTATTTTTTATCTCCTCCACTAGGTAACGGTGTGCTTGCAGTCACGTGTGGCAAAAGCAATAGAGTAAAAGCCTGTTGAGGAAGACAGAGGCTGGAACAAACATATAGGCATTATTATTATTTTTTAATAATTTTATTGATTGATTTATATTATTTTTGGCTGTGCTGAGTCTTTGTTGCTGCCAGGACTTTTCTCGAGCTGCAGTGAGTGGGGCTACTCTCTAGTTGAGGTGAGCAGGCTTCTCATTGCTGTGGCTGCTTTTATTGCGGAGCATGGGCTTAGGAAGTGAAGGCTTCAGTAGTTGTGGTTCTCAGGCTCTGGAGCACAGGCTTAATAGTTGTGGCACACGGATTTAGTTGCTCCACAGCATGTGGGATCTTCCTGGACCAGGGATTGAACCCATGTCTCCTGCATTAGCAGATGGATTGTTTACCATTGAGCCACCAGAGAAGCCCTAGAGTTCAATATTTTTTTTTTTTACTTTTTAAAATTATATTTTAAATTAAAATTTAATTTTTCTGTCTTTTGACTTTTTTTTTTCAAACTTTCTATTTTGTATTGGGGTATAGCCGATTAACAATATTGTGGTGGTTTCAGGTGAATAGCGAAGGTGCTCAGCCATATGTTCTTTTGTAGCCAACGCATCAGGCAGGCCATAGAGTGCAGTGAGGAGAAAATAGACTATTGTTAAATATCTGTTGAATTAGGCTATTTAATAGCACTGGGGAATTCCCCTAACATGCATCGATTGAAAATGGGCAGAGGTGGTAAAGAGTGAGCAAGGACCCAGCTCTAGGGTGGCCAGGAGTCGCTGCTAGCTGGTAAAGCCGTGGCAGTCAGGAGCTCAGAGTCTTGGTCTCATCTCTGTCCTGCTGTGGCGACCAGTGCACACTGCCATGTTGAAAGAGGCAGGCTTTGTTGTCAAGGGCAGAGGCTTAGGAGAAGTATACCAAGGTAGGGGAAACCTCATTCTCTTAAAAGTCAAAGGATTTATGGTTCTTGGAGTGAGCCCCCTGTCTGTGGTGTTTTGAAAAGGGAAAGACTAGAGATCTCTTCAAGAAAATTAGAGATACCAAGGGAACATTTCATGCAAAGATGGGTTCAATAAAGGAAAGAAATGGTATGGACCTAACAGAAGCAGAAGATATTAAGAACAGGTGGCAAGAATACACAGAAGAACTGTACAAAAAAGATCTTCACGACCCAGTTAATTACAATGGTGTGATCACTCACCTAGAGCCAGACTTCCTGGAATGTGATGTCAAGTGGGCCTTAGGAAGCATCACTACAAACAAAGCTAGTGCAGGTGATGGAATTCCACTTGAGCTATTTCAAATCCTCAAAGATGATGCTGTGAAAGTGCTGCACTCAATATGTCAGCAAATTTGGAAAACTCAGCAGTGGCCACAGGACTGGAAAAGGTCAGTTTTCATTCCAATCCCTAAGAAAGGCAATGCCAAAGAATGCTCAAACTACCCCACAATTGTACTCATCTCACTCGCTAATAAAGTAATGCTCAAAATTCTCCAAGCCAGGCTTCAGCAATACGTGAACCATGAACTTCCAGATGTTCAAGCTGGTTTTAGAAAAGGCAGAGGAACCAGAGATAAATTGCCAACATCCACTGGATCATCAAAAAAGCAAGAGTTCCAGAAAAACATTGATTTCTGCTTTATTGACTATGCCAAAGCCTTTGACTGTGTGGATCACAATAAACTGTGGAAAATTCTGAAAGAGATGGGAATACCAGACCACCTGACCTGACTCTTGAGAAACCTATATACAGGTCAGGAAGCAACAGTTAGAACTGGACATGGAACAACAGACTGGTTCCAAATACGAAAAGGAGTACGTGAAGGCTATATATTGTCACCCTGCTTATTTAACTTATATGCAGAGTACATCATGAGAAATGCTGGGCTGGAGGAAGCACAAGCTGGAATCAAGATTGCTGGGAGAAATATCAATAACCTCAGATATGCAGATGACACCACACTTATGGCAGAAAGTGAAGAAGAACTAAAAAGCCTCTTGATGAAAGTGAAAGAGGAGAGTGAAAAAGTTGGCTTAAAGCTCAACATTCAGAAAATGAAGATCATGGCATCTGGTCCCATCACTTCATGGGAAATAGATGGGGAAACAGTGGAAACAGTGGCTGACTTTATTTTGGGGGGCTGAGGAAATATTTGAGGTTATTATAATGCAGTGAGAGACTTTATTTTTTTGGGCTCCAAAATCACTGCAGATTGTGACTGCAGCCATGAAATTAAAAGACGCTTGCTCCTTGGAAGAAAAGCTATGACCAACCTAGACAGCATATTAAAAAACAGAGACATTACTTTACCAACAAAGGTCTGTCTAGTCAAAGCTATGGTTTTTCCAGTGGTCATGTATGGATGTGAGAGTTGGACTATAAAGAAAGCTGAACACCAAAAAATTGATGCTTTTTAAAGTGTGGTGTATTCTTCACAGAGCTAGAACAAATAATTTCACAATTTGTATGGAAATACAAAAAACCTCGAATAGCCAAAGCGATCTTGAGAAAGAAGAATGGAACTGGAGGAATCAACCTACCTGACTTCAGGCTCTACTACAAAGCCACAGTTATCAAGACAGTATGGTACTGGCACAAAGACAGAAATATTGATCAATGGAATAAAATAGAAAGCCCAGAGATAAATCCACGCACATATGGACACCTTATCTTTGACAAAGGAGGCAAGAATATACTGGATTAAAGACAATCTCTTTAACAAGTGGTGCTGGGAAATCTGGTCAACCACTTGTAAAAGAATGAAACTGGACCACTTTCTAACACGATACACAAAAATAAACTCAAAATGGATTAAAGATCTAAACGTAAGAGCAGAAACTATAAAGCTCCTAGAGGAGAACATAGGCAAAACACTCTCTGACATACATCAGAGCAGGATCCTCTATGACCCACCTCCCAGAATATTGGAAATAAAAGCAAAAATAAACAAATGGGACCTAATTAACCTTAAAAGCTTCTGCACATCAAAGGAAACTATTAGCAAGGTGAAAAGACAGCCTTCAGAATATGAGAAAATAATAGCAAATGAAGCAACTGACAAACAACTAATCTCAAAAATATACAAGCAACTCCTACAGCTCAACTCCAGAAAAATAAACGACCCAATCAAAAAATGGGCCAAAGAACTAAATAGACATTTCTCCAAAGAAGACATACAGATGGCTAACAAACACATGAAAAGATGCTCAACATCACTCATTATCAGAGAAATGCAAATCAAAACCACTATGAGGTACCATTTCACACCAGTCAGAATGGCTGCGATCCAAAAGTCTACAAATAATAAATGCTGGAGAGGGTGTGGAGAAAAGGGAACCCTCTTACACTGTTGGTGGGAATGCAACCTAGTACAGCCACTATGGAGAACAGTGTGGAGATTCCTTAAAAAACTGGAAATAGAACTGCCTTATGATCCAGCAATCTCACTGCTGGGCATACACACTGAGGAAACCAGAAGGGAAAGAGACACGTGTACCCCAATGTTCATCGCAGCACTGTTTATAATAGCCAGGACATGGAAGCAACCTAGATGTCCATCAGCAGATGAATGGATAAGAAAGCTGTGGTACATATACACAATGGAGTATTACTCAGCCATTAAAAAGAATACATTTGAATCAGTTCTAATGAGGTGGATGAAACTGGAGCCTATTATACAGAGTGAAGTAAGCCAGAAGGAAAAACATAAATACAGTATACTAACGCATATATATGGAATTTAGAAAGATGGTAACAATAACTCTGTATACGAGACAGCAAAAGAGACACTGATGTATAGAACAGTCTTATGGACTCTGTGGGAGAGGGAGAGGGTGGGAAGATTTGGGAGAATGGCATTGAAACATGTAAAATATCATGTAGGAAACGAGTTGCCAGTCCAGGTTCGATGCACGATGCTGGATGCTTGGGGCTGGTGCACTGGACGGCCCAGAGGGTTGGTATGGGGAGGGAGGAGGGAGGAGGGTTCGGGATGGGGAACACATGTATACCTGTGGCGGATTCATTTTGATATTTGGCAAAACTAATACAATTATGTAAAGATTAAAAATAAAATAAAATTAGAAAAAAAAAATAATAAAGTGTGGTGTTGGAGAAGACTCTTGAAAGTCCCTTGGCCTGCAAGGAGATCCAACCAGTCCATCCTAGAGGAAATCAGTCCTGAATATTCATTGGAAGGACTGATGCTGAAGCTGAAACACCAGTACTTTGGCCACCTGATGTGTAGAACCGACTCATTGGAAAAGACACTGATGCCTGGAAAGATTGAAGGCAGGAGAAGAAGGGGATGACAGAGGATGAGATGGTTGGATGGCATCACCGATGCGATGGACATGAGTTTGAGCAAGCTCCAGGAGTTGGTGATGGACAGGGAAGCCTGGTGTGCTGCAGTCCATGGGGTTGCAAAGAGTCGGACACAACTGAGCTACTGAACTGAACTATTTAATTGCATTTTAGTGTATGATTGAACATCATTAGATGTAGGTGATTTTTTTTAATTGGATGCCCAAAGGGCAAGTTTATATTTTTACCTTTTTTCCCGTCACATTCCCCCCACCCTGAGCCTGCCTTAAGTAATGATCAGAACCATGTCTGAGAAATTAAAATTCCTCATAGGAAAATGTAACCCAGGAATTTCATTTCTAGAAATTTACCCAGAGGAAATAACGAGGTAAATGCACACATCATGCAGCAGTTTTACAGCAGTGAAAATGTGAATTGGAAATAGGGCACATTAAGCTTCCTTTATGCTTACAGAAACAAGGAAGATAATTATAGGTGGGATGGAGTAGAGTGGGGAATCGGGGGAGAGAAAATCATATTTTGATTGCTTTCCTGACCTATATTCCAGGCCTAAATTTTTTTTTTAATATAAATCAAGTTTTATTTGAATTTGAAGTGCTTTAGAGATCAATGACTTCTCAAAGGGTGATCAGTAACCAGTACAAGGTATACAGGGCTGGGACATTTCTGCTCACAGTGACAATAACTGTCTCATCCATGCAGAATATGGGCTCTCCACCAAGCCCTGCAAATGCTTATTTTTATCAACGGGTCTCACAGTGATCCATGTGGTCAAGCCTCTCATAAAGTCACGCTCTGGGAGGGAAACTGAGGCATGAAAATTTTCAGTGTCAGTAGATCACACAGCTAGGTCGCGGTAGAGCTGGCAGAGTCCATCTGTCTAAACTCTGCATCTGTTGGCCTAAGCAGAAATGTTTGAAGCATAAATAAGGACAGCTAAAAAAATTTTACCGAGCAATAGAAGGTAAATTAAGAGAAAAGAAACCCTGGGACTACCCTGGTGGTCCAGTGGCTAAGACTCCGAGCTCCCAATGCAGGGAGCCCACGTTCAATCCTTGGTCAGGGAACTAGATCCCACATGCTGCAACTAAGACCCAGCACAGCCAAGTAAAAAACTTTTGAAAAAGAAAGAAAAGAAACACCATTTTCTTGAATGGAATGACTGGATATTTTAAAGATGTGCATTTACTGCAAATTCAGTTGTGCATTTATCATAGCCCATAATCAAAATATAAATGATATTTTAGCTTTGTAAAATGGCTCCAGAGTTTATATAGACACATACATAAATGAAAATAGTGATGACATTTCTGAAAAAATAACTCATGAACAGGTATTGCCCTACCCAGTACTGAAGTATAAGTCACCATCATTAACATTTTCATGGTTCTCGGCAAAAGACTAGCCTAACAGACCAAGACGAATACCAAGGAGCATTAAAGCTATGCCAGGCAGTCCTGATCAATTATTAACTCATGTTACCTCCCAACAACCTAGGACGTAAATGCTATGACTATCCCAATTTTATATTTGAGGCACTTGCCCAGAATGACACAGCTGCTCAGTGGTAGGAGCAGGGCTTACACCTAAGCTGTCTGGTTCCACCTGGAACCCTAGATAAAAAAGAGGCAGCCCCGCAGACCAGCGGGGCAGAGCAGACCCTTCCACACACAGCTCTGCTCTGTGGTCACCATGCTTTCTTCCTTTATTTTTCTGTCATGTTCTTCTCTTTGGAGAACTTCTTTTTGCTCTTTTAGGGAAGGGAACGTCTGCTGGTGCACAGATTCTTAAAATAATTTGTTTTGCTTCACCTGAGAATGTCTTGATTTCCTCTATTTCTGAAGTATATATTGAGGAGTATATAGGCATTTGGATTGACAGGGTTTTCTTTTAGCATTTGAAAAATATCGTGTCACTTTTGCCTGCTGTCCACATTCTCTGGTGAGAAATCTGGTGTCATTCAGATTGTTTTTCCCTTGTAGGTAAGGTGCATTTTTTTTTTTTTTTTCTGGTTGCTCTCAAGATTTTTTTCCTGTGTGTTTAGAGAACAGACTTGTGTTTGCCAAGGAGGAGTGGATCGGGGAGGGAAGCTTGGGATCAGCAAATTAAATGTAAACTATTATATATAATAGTTTAAACAGCAGTAGAATAAACAACAAGGTCGTACTGGATAGCACAGGGAACATATTCAATATTCTGTGATAAACCATACTAGGAAAAAATGTGTCTATATGTGTGTAATTGAGTCACTTTGCTGTACAGCAGAGATTGACATAACATTGTAAATCAACTACACTTAAATTGAAAAAAATTTTAAAAAGACAATATAAATCAAAGGATCTGGACTTCCCATAGCATAAATCTCTTAAAGGTGAAATTACTACATAAAAAAACCATGTAAATCCAGAAATGGATAAATACACGAAGGTAAGGGGCAAACCATACACACACACCGAAGTGTTTCCCTGTGCCTTTAGTTTTCAGAAGTTTCATTATAATGTGTCTTGGTGTGGTTTCTCTGCATTTATCCTGTTTGGATTTGTCCAGCATCTTATATCTGCAGGGTTCTGTTATGTAAAATTTGGGAAATGTTTAGTCATTGTTTGTCTGAGTACTTTTTAAGCTCTGCTCTTTCCCCTCTCCTGTCATAACTGTTAGATCTTTTTAAAATAGTCCTAAAGTTACCTGAGGCTCTGCTCATTTATTAATTTTTTTCTATTTACTTTCTGTTGTTTAGATTGGGTCATTCCTGTTGTTCTGTCTTCCAGTTCACGGATTCTTTCCTTTGTCCTCTCCATTCTGCTATTGAGCCCATCCACTAAACTTTTTGTTTTGGTTATTGTATCTTTTAGTTCTAAAATTTCCATTCTGTTCTTCTTTATATCTTCCGTTTCTTTATTGAGCCTCTAAATTTGTTTGTTTCAGGAGTGTTTATGATGACCCATTGAAGCATTTTTATTATAGCTAGTTTAAAGGTTTTGTCAGATGATTCTCAAATCTCTGTCATCTCAGTGTTAACATCAACTGGTTGTCTCTCTCTCTCTCTTTTTTTTTCTATTCAATTTGATATCTTTCTGGGTTTTGGTATAAAGAGTGATTTTTAAATCAAAACCCAGGGGTTTTCATACCAGATGATGAAATTTGGGGTCTTAACCTTCCGTGCTAGCTGGCGTCTTCTGATACTGATCTGGCAGGGGAAGTAGGTGACCCTGCTTCATAACTGCCGGGTAAGGGCAGAAGTCTGGGTTTCCTACTCAGCTGCTGTTGATGTCAGCAAGGGGAGGCTCTTTGTAACTTCCGCTTGGGGATGCAAGTTCTGGCCCCCAGCGTGATCTCTATGGATTGTACAGTCAAGGGGGGCTACCATGTGGCAGGACTGAAAATCCTGGCTCCCTGTGTGGCCTTCTCTGACACCACCAGGGGGGAGTGTTGAGATGCTTCGTCTCAGCCCTCCAAAGTGGAATTCTAGGTTCCTCCCCACTAGATTCAGGGTTCTTGGTTCTTGTTTGTTTTTTTTTTGTCATTGTTGTTGACTTCTCCCTGTGGAACAGCTATTGTCTAAAAGTTTTCTGTCTTGCTAGTTGCCCCTGTCTTCATCCTTTGGCTAGAGAGACAGGCTTTTGTTGAGACTTTCCGTGTGTGCTGAGAGGCATTTCTGGTTGCCAGCTTCTTCGGCCCCATGTCTAGGATACACAAGGCAAAGAAAGACAGACCCCAGGGATCTCACTCCCATGTGGTTTCTAGGGCCCCATGGTTCCTAGCTGGTCTGCCTTCTCTTCGTCCTTCAGAATCTTATGTTTATTTTATATATAATGTTTCAGCGTTCTTAGTTGTACTTAGCCAAGGCCTAAATTTTGAGGTAGAATGTAGTCATCCTATTTAGACATTTAACTTTAATGTAATTCAACAATATTCTTTGTGGTTTAGAAGGGGAGAGAGAAAAAAGATTTTAGGTGGTGGGGGACTCTTCTGCCTGCTGTTCTATTCAATGGGTTTATACCTTGGGAGTGGGTATTTTATTCCTAAAACAGTCAATGCATATCATAAGGATTTTAAAAGTTTTACCAACTACTAATGTAGAAAGCATGGTTCACATGACTATTTTATGGACATCTTTCATGCTTTTATGGATCTTTGATGAAGATATTGGAAAGACTAATTGGAGAGGCCACAGTTAAACACTAACAAAGAATTAGGAGAATCAAAATTATCTGTGGGATTTTTATAAACAAAACCAGGTCCTGTATGTTCATAGAAGTTGTATAGGAATAAATTATTATGTACGTGTGTGTGTGTGTGTGTGTATCTTAATTATACCCAGAGTACACATTTGAAGGTTTTTTGGTCTGCTTTTTTGCACTTAGATTCGCCAGATACAGATTCAAGAAAAATTAATCAGGGATAGTCAAGGAAAAGTAAAACCTGTTGTTGATAAGAAAAATAAAAAGCTGCTCTGTGGAAAGTGCAAAACCTTTGCATGTTACACAGCTGATATAAGAGTGGTGGAGGTAAGCAACCTTTTTCACAAACAGCACTGGGTCCTTTTTTAGCACTCATTAAAGCTTGTCTATCTGCGAGAGAATTATAGTAAGAATACTCTTTTTTCTTTTATTATCCTGGCCAAGGTCCACGTATTTTTAAAAGGCTAAAACATGTAAAAGAAACCCTAAATATTCAACAATAAAGGAATACTTTAAAAGCTGCTGCTTAACTAAATATTGTATAGCCATTACAAATAATCGTTATGCTATATGCAATGTGGTATTCTGGATTAGATCCTAAAACAGATAAAGGTATTATTAGAAAAAGTAGTAACATTTATAGCTTAGTAAATAGTAATGTGCCGATATTAATTTCTTAGTTCTGACAAATATGCTATGATATGTAAGATGGAAGTGCTTATTAGGGAAGCTAGGTGAAGGGTACACAGGACAATCTTTCCAAGTTTTCTGTAAATCTGCAGTTACTCCAAAATAAAATTTGTTAAACAAAATTATTAGGAAGCTTATGTAGTATAAGGAAAAACTTTTTACAAATTAATGGCAAAGTGGAAAAAAACCCAGGATATGTATTAAATATGTATTAAATATGCTATGATCAGAGCAGTATGAAATAATAGCAACAATACCACCATCACCACCACCAATAAAAACACTTAACGTTTGTACCAAAAAAGGCTAGCAGAAGTATACTAAAACATACTCACATTTTGCAGTGAGACACCATGATTCTTTTCTCTTTCTACTATTTTATGTTTTCTTTAAAAAAATTTTTTTAATTGCAGTACAGTTGTTACACAGTGTTGTTTGAGTTTCTGCTGTACAACGTGAATCAGCCACAAGTACACACGTGTCCCCTCCCTCCTGAGCCTTCCCTCCCACACCAGTTTTACGTTTTCTAAACTATCTTTTGGGGATATGGATCACTTTTACAATGGAAGCAAAATCTCCTGATTTTAAACACATCTGCAGCTTAGCTTTCTATTTTTTTTTTCTTAAAACTTGTAGATAAAGGATTAGAAGAATCTCCAAAGACAAAAATTGGACGTAACTCTATTGCTGCTGACTGGGGACAGTGGAGGGCCTGGGCTGGTTCACATGATGAGTTGTTACATTACGTTAGCTGTTACATGTAACAGGTGTAATAGGTGTGGGAGGAAGGCTCAAGAGGGAGGGGACACGTGTGTACTTGTGGCTGATTCACTTTGTTGTACAGCAGAAACTCAAACAACACTGTATAACAACTGTACTCCAGTTAAAAAAATTTTTAAAGAAAACATAAAATAGTAGAAAGAGAAAAGAATCATCGTTTAGTCTTCTGTTTAGTCTTCAGAAAGCTGAAGTCTCTAGTCAGTATAACACTGGAGCAAGAAACACATTTAGGGCTAATACTAGCAAGTTCCCATACCTTCCTGAGTCTTTTTCTTTAGCTGTAGAAGGTCCTTTCAGCTCCAATTTGGGTGATTTTCTCTTGAAATAGCCCTTTTAGACTCTGTTTTCCTGAGGGCCGGGTTTGTAGGATCTGTATTTGTTCTGTGCACTGTGAGCTTTATTTGTGTTTATTCTAATGTTGTGGGCGGGGCCAGTGGACAGCTTAGTCCCTGAGACTCTTCAGATACACACTGACCCTTTGTTGTTCTCTGTATCCTTGGGATTCTTCCTGTCAGGGCCACTGGTGAACTTGGGCTTCCCAGATCTTCAGCAAATACCCCTTTGTCTCTGAATTAATGAGTATTAATATTTTCAGGGGTTTCCCTGATGGCTCAGTGGTAAAGAGTCCACCTGCCAATGCAGGAGACTCAGGTTCGATCCCTGGGTCAGTAAGATCCCCTGGAGAAGGGAATGGCAACCCACTCTAGTAGTTTTGCCTGGAGAATCCCATGGAGAGAGGAGCCTGGCGGGCTACAGTCCATGGGGTTGCAGAGTCAGATGTGATTTAGCAACTACAACAATGACGGTCTGTTTTCAGGAGCCAGGTTGCCTGGAAACTTTTTAGTCCTCCTCAGCATGAGGTGTCCCCCATCAACTCACTGGTGCCTCCACGCCCACCCTCACCTCCACCTGTGTGGCTGGGAGTCAGACTGCATGGATTGTACTCTAGTCTTGAGGCGAATTCACATTTCCTCCCTACTCCATCTGTAAAAGAAGTGGGATCCCGCCTCCTTGTCATCTCAGATTATTGTGGAATTTTATTTTTTAAGTCACAGTTACATTCTGGTTCTAACATTCTGTTTTGGGTGCTATTTGATCCCTTTATCTGTAGGAATGCCATTTCACTGTGGTTAGAGATGCTTTCAGGGAGTGCTTCGTGACTAAGTTACACCCCAGACCGAAGAAGTTTGGGAGTTTTGACAAGAAAGCTAAGATCTTCTGTGCCAGGAAGGATTGCCTCCATGACTGGGGAATTCACGTGAAGTACAAGACATTCGAGATTCCAGTTATAAAGATCGAAAGTTTTGTGGTGGAAGATGTTGCGACTGGAGCTCAGACACTGTATGCAAAGTGGAAGGACTTTAATTTTGAGAAGATCCCATTTGATGCTGCAGAAATGTCCACTTACGCTCAGGACCTCAATCTGCAGGGAGTGGATGGCCTTGAATGAAGAAGTTAAACCTGCGTGTAAATCATGGGTCTCTTTGTACTACGGTCAAGTTATTTTTCCTATGGCTTGTATCATACGGAGTATGTATCACTCAACTTCTATTCGTTTTCAGCAGTTTGTACTGATGCTATATCATGTCTGTCAAGCACAAGTGAGTGGATTAGAGCACTCGATTCTTTGTTGGCTGGGAGAGCTTGGGAAAAATGAATAAGCCTTAACTTGTTGCCATCCTTCCTTTCAGAACCCAGTGTACCCATAGCCACTCAGACACACTGGGATCAATGAATGAGTGAATGGAATGTTGAAACCTTTTCCATATTTCCTTTTCCTTAACCCACTATGCTGAAGCTGAAACTCCAATACTGTGGCCACGTGATGCAAAGAACTGACTCACTGAAAAAGACCCTGATGCTGGGAAAGACTGAAGGCGGGAGGAGAAGGGGACAGCAGAGGATGAGATGGTTGGATGGCATCACCGACTCCATGGACATGAGTTTGAGTAAACTCTGGGAATTGGTGATGGACAGGGAGGCCTGGCGTGTTGCAGTCCATGAGGTCGAAACAACTCAGACACAACTGAGCGACTGAACTGACTGACCCACTGAAACCGACTTTTGCCCTTAACGATCTATTGAAATTATTTTTGTCAAGGTCATCAGTGACTCTGGTTGTCACATCCATTGGGCACTTATGAGTCCGTCTGATCTTTTTCTGTTTTTGCCGTTAGATACTTCTTTCTTGGAACTCTGTCTTGGCCACTTGCTCTTCTAACTCTTCCCCAGTCTTTTCTATTGGCTTCTTTTTCTGATCCCCCACGTTAGTAATTCCAAAGGTTCAATGTATATACATATCCATAGGCGTAAGAGTCACATATACTTGTATTCTCTGTGTAGCAACATGTGGCATCTATTATTAAAATTCAGCAATGGACTTTTTTTTTCTTTGTTGGCTCTTGGACCTTTCTCCTTTAAAGTTTAGTTCTTTTTCTTCGTTTTAAAATTTTTAAATTAATTTTTATTGGAACATAGTTGCTCTGAAGTGTTAGTTTTTGCTGTAGAGCAAAGTGAATCAGTTTTACATATACACATAGCCCCTCGTTTAGATTTCCTTCCCATTTAGGTCACCACAGAGTACTGAGTAGAGTTCCGTGTGCTAAACAGTATGTTCTCAGTGGTGGACAACTCTTAGTAATGGGGACATGAAAATGATACAGTAATCCTTGCAAAGTTGATTTCTGTTGTTTTAGTTTATTGTACATCTTGCCCAATTAATTTTTTTCTTAATCTGTGCCATTGTTCCCTCCGATTGGTCATCTCAAGCCATTTTCCAGTAATAGTTGATGGTCAACATTTGGACTGTGTTCTCAAGTAGGTCCCTTGGATGATACTGAAGGGGCAGTTTAATTTGGCTGTCCATTCTGTTTAAAAAATTAGAACGCATGCAAAGGTATCCTGTGCCGTTTAACAGGGTTTGCTGATGCTCCAGAGTTTAGTTTGGTGTGTTCCAGACACAGAGACACCTGAGTTTTGCTGTCTCCACCCAGGCCAAGGTATTGTATGTTCAGCTCAGGGTAGGCTCTGTAGTAATTTAAGCAAATTCCTAAAACACATGAGCTGTTTGTAATCCGCTAGGATCGTCAATGGCTTAAACAAACTTGCAAACATCATAAAATGTTAATATGCTCAATATAAGGGATCACATAACTTTTCAAATAGCACCTATTTATATCTGAAGGCTATTTGGTGTCCAAGAGACCACTCACAGTACCCAGATCAATCCTGGAGATCAGTGGGTTGACGCACTACAACCACCTCATCCTGGTTTTGATCTGATGATTGGTTTTGCAGGCAGAGTCAGAGAACTTGCTATTTACCTAACTACTCCTTGGCTTAATTTTCTTCATCTGCAAAACAAGGATCATGCATACCTGTAAGGATTAATGGAGAGTTTTTAACTGAAATAACATATGAGAAGTCCTTGATTATACATAGTAGCTTGATCATGGTTACTCTTAGAAGTATTCTTAGTAAGACATACTAAAAATGAGTTATTTAAGCCGACTTACTTGCTGATTTTTATTCATTTTCCATTTGTATTTTATAAGAGTATTAAGGTTCTGATCACCGGTTTTAATGTGGGCTTTTTCCCCACACCACCAAGCAATTTATCAACAGGGTGTCTTACCACTCAACTCAGTTCTGACATTCTCTGCCTGGAGATGGCATCAGAGGCCTTACAGGTTAAGGGCTCAGTCCTACAAGACTGCCTGCCTCCTCCCTACAAAGTGTCATTACCTGTGCTTCTGACCAGTTGCCAACAAAGGTCCATCTAGTCAAAGCTCTGGTTTTTCCAGTAGTCATGTATGGATGTGAGGGTTGGACTATAAAGAAAGCTGAACACTAAACAATTGATGCTTTTGAACTGTGGTGCTGGAGAAGACTCTTGAGAGTCCCTTGGACTGCAAGGAGATCCAACCAGTCCATCCTAAAGGAGATCAGTGCTGGGTGTTCATTGGAAGGACTGATGCTAAAGCTGAAACTCCAATACTTTGGCCACCTTATACGAAGAGTTGACTCATTGGAAAAGACTGATGCTGGGAGGGATTGGGGGCAGGAGGAGAAGGGGACGACAGAGGATGAGATGGCTGGATGGCATCACTGACTCGATGGATGTGAGTCTGAGTGAACTCCGGGAGTTGGTGATGGACAGGGAGGCCTGGCTTGCTGCAATTCATGGGGTCATAAAGAGTCAGACACGACTGAGTTACTGAACTGAACTGAACTGACCAATTGAATACGGATGAAAGTTACAGCAACCTCCTCTGTGGGCTTAATTAACTTGCTAGACTCATAGGACTCAGATTATTGGTTTATTGTAAGAGGAAATAACTCAGTGTAGGGATTGTTTCTACAAATTAGCCAAGATGGCAGTGGTCAGGCTCTCTTGCCCCATGACCTTTTGCTGTCACCCCACATTTTGTAAATAATGCCTTTGCATGGTTATGTAACAGCTGAGGTCACTTACAGAACTGCGCATGCATGCCATGATGTACTCGCGTGGCCTCGGGCCACTTTTTGTTCTGTAAAGCTATATAAGCCCCACCTGAAAAGCTCTTTAAGGGGAGTAAGAGTTGTATTGAGTTGGGTTGCGTAGTTGTTGCTCCTATGGCAGTCATTAGAGAGTAAAGCATGTCTGCCTTCCCACAGTGAGTAAAGTCTGCCGTTCCTTCCCAGGTGGCTCCGTGGTAAAGAACCCACCTGCAATGCAGGACACCTGGGTTTGATCCCTGGATTGGGAAGAGCCCTTGGAGGAGGAAATGGCAACCCACTCCAGTGTTCTTGCTGGAAAACCCCATGGACAGAGGAACCTGGCAGGCTACAGTCCATAGGGTCTCAAAGAGTCAGACATGATTGAAGCGACTTAGCCTGCATGTTCACAGTTCCTACGGCTCCTCACATCTTCTTCCAGCTTCCTTGCCCATGCCTTGTCCTCCCTGGGATCAGTGAACAGTGAGATACAGCGAGACAGTTGGCATAGTCAGTCGGATACAGCTAGACACTCAGGAACAGCCAGGTGAAAGAGATGCATAGGGTAATTATGCAGAAAGGGTTCAGAATTTCCATGTCTTCTCTGAATCTCTCCGTGTTCATACACCTGGAAGCTCTTTGAACCCTGTTCTTTGGGTTTTCTGAAGGCTTCATTTGGGAAGCATGATTGATTAAGTCATTGGCCATTGGTAACTTGTTTAACTTCCAGCCCCTCTCAGCCCCTGAGGGCAAGGGATGAGACTGAAAGTTCTAACCCTCTGATCCTGTGATTGTTTTCCTGTTAACCAGTCCATCCTTAAGTGTTAGTTGCTCAGTCGTGTCTGACTCTTTGTGACCCCATGAACTGTAGCCTACCAGGTCCCTCCATCCATGGGATTCTCCAGGCAAGAATACTAGAGTGGGATGCCATTCCCTTCTCCAGGGGATCTTGCCAGCCTAGGTCTCCTGCGCTGCAGGCAGATTCTGAGCCACCAGGGACGCCCACCCTCCCTTAGGTGTGGTCCAAAGGTCAGTCATTAACATAACCAGGACACCTTTGTTGTTGTTATCACTTACGAAATTCCAAGGGTTAACGGAGCACACACACACACACAGCAGATTTTCAGTGCTGGAAGATCTGCTGGAAATCTAAATAATTCAGTTTGGATGAAGGTGAGTAGCCCTTCCTTCTCGACAGCCAACTGAAGAATGCAGACGAAAGCTGAAACAAGAAAAACTGAGAATTTCCTTGTTTCACGTTAGCCTGAAGTCAAGCCCTTGCAGGTATAGAGCATGGAACAGAGTAGGCATTTGGTCAAGACTTGTTGAAGGAAAGAAAACAGTAGTAAGGATTTAAGAATTGCATACTCTTGACTGATGCCCAAATGGTCACTGGATTTCTAGATCAGAGGCTGCGTTTCAGAACCAACTGGGAGTCTTTTTCTTGGGCACATGCCTAACCCCCTTAGAACATCCTGGCAGGGTGGTAGCTTTTGAAGTTCCTCAGGTGTTTCTGATATAATCTGATACAACCGCTCTTTTGTTAAGTGTGGTCCCCACCAGTGCTGACCTTGTGATATTTCCCTCTGAATGCCTGATTGTGTCACAAGGCCAGTAAACTGATTCCCACCCTTAAAACTGAGATTATTATTTGAATTTAAAAACAAGCAAGCCAGCAGGTCAGTGTTGGCTCAAGTGTGACCCGTGGAACGTGGAGCTGTGCGATGCTCTGCAGAAAGCAGTTCTGCGGGCAGATAGGCTTCCATGTTGTCTGTTGCCCCCTCTCCCCTCGAACGACTCGCAGCGCACACGGCCATTGTGTCCTGTGTCAGCTCTGCAGTAATAAGGCCTGTGTAACCCAGTGGTTCCCAACTACACTGACCCTAGACCCCCCCATATTCATGGCACGTTATCAGCATCCTGTAGAAGAACCACAGTAGCAGATACTCATAAGCCCTGATGCCAATCAGATGACGAACCAAATTAGAGTATTAATTTCAGGATCATACCAATAACTCATTTTATTATATCATGTAATAAAACTACAAATTCCACTCAATAAATCTGTATTTAAAATGTAGACCTCAGTTTTGAGGATTCAAATTATTAAAACTGTTAAATATTGACTATAATTATATAGTCTTTGTACAGGTGAACAAAAACGACTTGGATGTTAAATTCTGTTTGTGGTCAGGACATTTAACAGCTTCCAAAGAAGGCAGCCCATGGAGCTTGGGTTCCTGTTTTTCAGAAGCAGCTCTCATGGCTCCGCCACACTGTCCTAACTCAACCCTGAAAGGCCAGCTGTGCCCAAAATAAGGTGCTTCATTTAGGTGACTAGGAAACTCCCAATATTTTTAGCCTAGGGTACACTGGGATCTAAGATAACAAACTATTAACTGTTATCCCAGAGCCAGTGGCCATATCCCCCAGCACACGGACTGGCCCAGAGTGAGGCCATCACAAATGGAAATGAATTGGAGTGAGTCTGAGTCGCTAGATCCAATCACCCCTGTGGCAATGGCCACCTTGGTTCTTGAGCCAATTTTTTTTTGTTTGAATTATGCTTCTAACACTGTAACCAAGAGTCCTGTCTAATATATCCTCCTAGATCACTTTCCACCTACATGAGCTGTTCCATAGCCAAAGACACATGTGCTTACTCACTGCAAGAGAAATTCGTCAATGAACTCACTGTGCGCCAGGGGCACTTGTTTCTCTAGGAGGGATTAGGCAGATACGAATTTAGAAAACAGTAGGAACCAAGGAGATGGGAACCCCATAGACAGGAAGAAGGGGCTGGGCCCAGCACGCTTCTCACCTGCAAAGTAAGTGCCCAGTGCCTTCTTGAGAAACCAGGTGAAAGGGGTTTATTTGTGCAGCCTGGTTGAGAGCAAGGATGGGACACTGGCCCAAGACACTTTATTAATGAACACGATAGAGGGTGTTTGGAAGGGAGAGGAGGGAAATTCAGAGGTGAAGGGACCTCATTCCAGAAGTCATAGCTGTAAGAATAAGCACTGAGGGTGGGAAGTCAGGCTGCTCCCAGGCTCGGCAATGGAGGCCTGAGGGGTGGATGTGTTTTTTCAGCCCTTAGTGTTTTTATGCTAGGACTGATTTTAATATGTGGGTCACAGGATTTTATTGTACATCAGGATTCTGTTTGTGATTTTTATTTATGAACAGAAGCTAGACCCCAGGATCTCAGAGGCAAGGATGCTCAGGAACCTGCCTTTTCCATTATTTGTGGGGAGAGCTGGGGGCAGGATTTGATCCTGGGTGTTCTGGAGCTAGTGGTAAAGATTCCGTCTGCCAGTGCAGGAGAGAAACAAGACATTCGATCCCTGGGTCAAGAAGATCCCCTGGAGGAGGAAATGGCAACCCACTCTGGTATTCTTGCCTGGAGAATCCCATGGACAGAGGACCCTGGTGGGCTGCAGACCATGGAGCTGCAGAGTCAGACACGACTGAGCGAGCACACAGGCCCAAGTTCTGCTGACCAGCCCACAGACCCTGAGTGCTGAAAGCTGAGACTTAAAATTCATTAGAGGGAGATTAATTTGTAAGGTATAGGGTGCCCTGTTATGGACTGAACGTGCCCCCCCTCCACCCCAAATTCGTATATTGAAGTCCACCCCCCACTGTGATTCTGTGGAGATGTGGCCTCTAGGCTAAGTTTAAATAAAGGTCACGAGGGCCGGGCCCTTGTAAGAAGAGACCCCAGAGAGCTTGTCCTTTCATCCTTTATCTGCGCATGCACTAAGGGAAGGCCACTCGAGGACACAGGGAGAGGTGGCTGGCTGCAAGCCAGGAAGAGAGCTCTCACCAGAAAATGAATTCGCTGGAACCTCAATCTTGGACATCTATCCTCCAGAACTGTGAGAAAATAAATTTCTGATGTTTGAGCCACTCAGTCTATGACATTTCATCATGGCAGCTGGAGTAGACTACGACACGTGCCTGAAATGACTTCAGTGATGAAAATGAGCAGATAACCCAGCTGAAGATTAAAAACTATTATAGTCTGTTCACCAAGCTACACTGTCACTGCTCCCAGGCTATTGCTACCTTCTTGTGTGCTTGTAAATGAGGTTCAACACAGCCATTTGACCTGCATATTACTGATGTGGTTACAAAAAAGAGCTCGAGAGACTTACCTGGTGATCCAGTGGCTGAAGACTCCGTGCTCCCAGTGCAGGGTGCCTGGGTTCAATTCCTGGTCAGGGAACTAGATCCCCCGTGCCACAGCTAATTGTTCTCATGTTAAAACTAAGACCTGGCACAGACAAATATATATATTTTTGGAAAACAAACAAAACTCGAAGATCATTCGGACTTCAGGAACCTGCAGTCTGAAATTTGCTCTGCTCTAAATACCACAAAATGAGGGCCACGCACGCAGCAGAATTCAATACCAAAGTCAAAAAGTTTTCCTTGAAAATAGATTTAATCTTATTCAAATTAGAAATGTTCTGCATCTCTCTCCACCAAAACCACCTCCAAAGTTCTCCTCCTGATATATGAAAAGTTTTCTAGGGAAACTTTATGAAACTACTGAAAGAAATCTCCGTATTTCTTCAGTGTGGATCTGTCAAAAGGTACACAAGCAAAAACTTCAGTGTCTGAGCTGTTCATGAGGTGCCTGGGTCACTCACTGGAGGAAAGGGCGGGGTGCAGGGACTAGTCACCACGTGTGAACACGTTCCCCTCTGCCTTGTCAGCTAACACTGGTGGCGCACACAGAGGCGAAGGACTCTCAAGGGGAAGGTTTCACTGAGCAGAGGGTAACACAGAGGAGCCAGAAACTGGGCAGGAGACGGACGTGTGTTCACCTGAACATTAGAGGCTAAGAGTGAAAAATCAACATTCAGTGATCAGTGACCTTAAAGGGCTCAACTCTCCCTTCTTGGCACAAGTGACAGTCCCACCATTCTAAGCTCCCCAATTCTACAACAAGATAAAAAGATTAACAAAAATAGAGCATGTAGAAACTGCTGATTCTGTGTGCACAGGATCCACACTGGAGCCTCAGGGCGCCCTGGGCAGGCAGCACCCCTGCGTGGAGGGGAGGGTCGGGGGAGGAGGCTGGGGCGGGGATGCTGCCAACCCAGGGCCTGCGGGCTGCGGACGCTGTGCTTCCTCCTGCCACCGGGCAGCTGGGACACCAGGGCCTACTTGGTCATCTTGCGGATCATGTAGTTGAGGATGCCCCCGTTATGGAAATAAGTGAGCTCCACGTCGGTGTCAAACCTCATGACAGCCTGGAAGGTCTTCCCGGTATCCAGCTGGGAGGATGGATAAGCAGAGAATTGCTGAGGGAGGAGACGAGCCAGCCCTCAGACTGCCCCTCCAAGTGCAGTCCATGCCCTGGCAGCACCCAGCACCCAGAGCAGGTGCCCGCCGGCTCCAGCCCAGACCCGCTGAGCAGTAAGCTGTGTTTTACTTAACAAGATGCCCCAGGTACTGATCTACAAGGTAAAGCCCTGCAGAGCATCTGTGATGCAAGTGAGAGACACTGGAGAATTAGAAACAGCCTCTTGGGGCAGCAATTACTAGCGATTCGGAATATTTTCGAAGCCTTCACCAGGGACGGCCCAAGGAAGGAAGTGTTGGCAGCCAGCAGGCACTTCACTAAGGTTGTCCCCTAGGCGCTGGCCCAGAGGCTCGCCCTGGGACACGGCTCAGCAGCTCAGTCTGCCTGGGCGGCTAGATCACCCTGGGACCACGGTGGCGCACTTCATCCTCGGCTTACCCAGGGCTGATCTGTCGTTTTCACCTCAGTGCTAATCAAAGCCAGGGCGAGGTGAGGTGCAGGAATGGGGTGAGTGTGTCTGTTCACATTTTTATCATAAAAAGGTGTTTTAAACGCCCTGTCCCTGAGCTTTTCATCACTATTCTCCCAATGCAGGAGACATGAGTTCAATCCCTGGGTGGGGAACTAAGATCCTGCATGACCTGCAGTGTGACCAGATTAAAACAAACAAACAAAAAAAGACTGATGACAATCACGGGGCCCCTTTTAGCTGGACCTGGCCTGGAAAGGCACTGACTTACCTTGATCTGGACTTTCATTCGTGGTTTCAGGGTTTCTGGAATGCTAATAGTGTATCGTTCACGCCCAGTGAGTCCCAGGGTGTCTGCATTCTCCCCAGGGAGGTACTCGAGAGGGATCACCCCCATCCCGACCAAGTTACTTCGGTGAATGCGCTCGTAACTCTCTGCTAGGACAGCTCTGATTCCCTGAGAAACCAAGAGAGTAAGTAGTTCGGACACAGTTTTTCTTTAGATACACAGACACCTTACAAAAGGGTTCTTAAGTCAAAACTCTTCTCCTGCCTAAATTCTTCTTAAGTACCAATTAATCCTTTACATAAAATGTTGTCATTATAAATAGCACCGTAGCTGACCAACTGCCTCCACTGGATAAGCAGCATGTAGGCAATGAAATGAACTCTCTGCTTCTACCTCCACCAACCCTGGATGGAGACACTGGTACCGTGCCCCGCACCCTGGGAGTCAGTGGTCTGTCAGATATTTGAACCCACAAAGTCTAACCACACACTTAGTTTGTGATACAAACTCCCATTGTGTCTGGAAACCACACTACAAAGAAACACAAAGAAAATTCATTTCCCCCCTTGAATTTCGGTATTATTGTAGGCTGTATTAGCAGACACAGAAGATTTAATCAAAACACAACTTTCAGAACATACTACAGAGAAAGGAATTGATCACCTGCTGTGTGCCGCTTTTATACCTCCTGTTTCAAGGATCAAATTGCACTGAATATAATCTTGATATAAAGCTTCCTATGAAGTACATTTTATTGATAACATATAAGTGACAATATACAGCAATGATCAGTAAACCAGGATACCTGATTAACTAAATACCCAAATCTCAAATATTAGTTAACTGTAATATAATATTAAGATACCCGTAAAAGCTCTCAACATCCTTTCAGATCCCCTGAATCAGGGTCACTCAGGAAGCTTGTTAAAAAATGTAGATTCTTGGGTACTTACTACCCCTGATCTACTGTATCAGAATCTCTTACAGGAAGCATGGGTGGGAGAATATGGGATTCTTTTAAGTCTGGAGAACCATGGCTAGACAGAGGTGTTCTAAAACTCTGCTGATATTACAATCACCAGGGGAGGCTTTTAAAATCCAGACGTCCAGGCCTTTCACCTTACCAACCAAACCAGAATGTCTGGGAATGAGATCTGGGCATAGGTATTTTTTAAATTACAAAGTGTTTCCAAGTTTAAAAGTACAGATTTAAAAGAGCAGATTCTTTATGACAGTAGGTATTTTGTATAGATTTATGTACATATGTACTGTGTATTCATTTGGGGGGAAGGGGCAATGGTTGTAAAGACAGGTTATTCACGCCCCAAGCTCTGTGAGGAGGGCTGTGTGGGGCTGCAGGTCACACTGCCCGGCCCTCTCTGCCTGCGGACAACGTGGCTGAGGCTGGCCAGCTACAGAAGGAAGTGTGCACGGCTGTCTGGGCAGACAGAACTCAGGGCAGTTCTGTAGAGAAGCTGACACTTGCAGAGTCAGGACCCTAAAAGAGGGCTGTTCCCTTGTTCTTTGTATACCCGCTGCTCTCCTGGTCGGGCTTCGCCTCCGCCCTACTCACCTGCGTGCTTGCCCTCTGCCCCTTAAGCCAGGACGGCCCCACCTGTTAGTTCATTAAAGGGAAACACTTACCCTCTGATGGCTGTTACTTGAGGGGCTATGAGGGACATGGCCCAGCTCTGGTTTCCCTGGTAACTGACAGCCAACCTGATATCAATCCCTGCTCTAATAAATGGGAGGAGCTGCCTCCTGCTCCCAGGGGTAGAAGTGTGTCCTGCCTGCAGTCAGCTGCGCCCCCACCCCCCCATGCTTCAGATGTGTAAGAGCCTCCCTCTGTGAGACCACTGTGAGGTCTCTCTAAGAGCCTCCCTCTGTGAGACTACTGATGCCTCTCTCGCCATCGCCAGGCTCTTTCTTTGGCCCTGTGGCTGGTGCAGCCCCACCAGACTCAAGAGCCCCCCTGTGCCAGGACTCGTCTATCCAGACCTTACTGTCTCCCGCCCAGCCCCAGACTGCTCCTGCTCTCACTGCTGTTGCCAGTGCCCGACTCCCTTCCTAAAATCCTTCCTTTTGTAATTTCTTAGGTTCTTTTCAGCATTTTCTAGAAAAAGCAGGCCTTCGACAAATTACCAACTAATAACATATCTTTTCTCCACACCCCGTATCCACTGCAAACTGATGGACTTAAAAAAAGTGGGGCGAGTGTTGATAAGACCTGGGCATCTGGAGGGCTGTCTGCAAGACAGCCATGTATTTTTTACTGCACTTGTGGATATCAACTGACCTAGCGTTTGCCAAGTGCAGTGATTTGCTCAAGCCATTGTTATTTGAACGGATATCAGCTAAGCTATTCTGCCCCCCTACTGAGGACTGAAGCCAGGCCCTAGGAGTGGCCCTGCTTTCATGGCCAGCAAAGGGGCCAGAGGTAAAAACTCCTGTGGGGCCCCCTCCCACAGGGACAGCTTACGGGTCAAGCCCTGAAACGGCTGAAGGTTCTGAGGAGCTGTCTACACACAGAGAGGGCTTCCTTTTCTAACTGAGCCCGTACGCAGACCATTCACTGGCAGTGAAAAGCAGCTGTAAAAAGTGCACTCCCTGAGTTTATTCAAAGCTCAGGCTCCTGGGCTTCCCTTGTGGCTCAGCTGGTAAAGAATCCACCTGCAATGTGGGAGACCTGGGTTCGATCCCTGGGTTGGGAAGATCCCCTGGAGAAGGAAACGGCTACCCACTCCAGCATTCTGGCCTGGAGAAATGCCATGGACTGTATAGTTCATAGGGTTGCAAAGAGTCAGACACAACTGAGAGACTTTCACTTTCAGGCTCCTGATGTTTTCCCTTCTGTGAACCTAACAGACAAGGCAGTAGCCACAGCTTACTCCTCACACTGACCTGGGACAAGGGCCTTAGATAAGCTTCAGGTGCTAACCTGAGAGCATTATGAAAACCATGAAACTTTCCCCATTAAAAAAAAAAAGACATACATTCCACACTTCTGGATGTAATTTCATAGACTTCAAGATCCTCCCCTCAACTGTTGTACACACAGTTGATCCATGGCTCCCAGGGTAGCAACATTCGATGGTGGGGAACCGGGTGACTCTACTTCACTCAGTGAGGGAAGCCCCGATCTACCAAGCGAGAGGCGAGAAAACAGTCCACGCCTCCCCGAGCTTGCTTTGCTCTCCCACAGCATCTTCTTGGAAAGTAAAGCCTCGCTCCCAGCTTCCCTTCTGGTTTAGGGGAGCAGCTGCCTGCAGGGCTGTCTCTATGTCCTACTCACCAGGAGGAAAGGGCCCTTGGCGGCCCAGTCTCGGGAGCTGCCCGAGCCGTACTCTTTGCCGGCCAGGACGATGAGGGGGAGGCCCGCCTGCTGGTACCGCTCAGCGGCGTCGAACACATCAAGCTGAGGAGGAGAGGAGGAAGGTTTTACCGACAGAGTAAAGGCACAGCGTGTAGACAGAGGCCAGTGAGTCCTGGGAGGACATGCAGGAGTGTCTGCAGTCGGCCAAGCCACTGTAAATTCAATGGCAAACTCAACCAATCAGTTGCCTGGTCTACAAATTTCCAGTTAATGCCATCTATTAATACTTACCTCTGTCAAATTGAATTTTATACTCTTAAGTGAAATGCCTTATTGTCCTAATTTTAGAAAAACATTCAAATCCTAGGGCATCAGGGGGAAAAAGGAAATTAGATCAGTTTTTTTTTTTTAACTCTTCTATTGATTAAAATATTTTAAAGCAAAAGCAGATAATCCCACCTAAATCTGGGTTTTGATTCTGTACCAGAGACTTGGTGATGGTCAGCTGTGAAGGGTGGCCAAACACAAAAAAAGGTCACGTGTTTGGAAATTACAAAAATGCAGACTTTTATTCATCACCCTCCTACGTGGAGGTCAAGGAAACGATAGTAGAAACACTGATGAAGCACCAATCAATAAAGGACAAGAAAGGGATAAGGAATCTCTTAGTATGTATGAGAAACAGCTTTAACAAACAGATTTGTTTGTTTCTCATAGGAACTCTGAACATTCTGCTGAGCTGAGGCTTCACAAAGACAGGTGATATCATTGATGGTGAGTAATGAAATTTTTTTTTTGTCACTACTTAAGTCAGAAAATAAGACCCCTCCAAAGAGTCCAAAGGAGTGTTTGATTTGAAAGGAGCTCTAGAAAGGTATATAATCAAACTCTCAAGTAGGCTTTCACAAATTACTATTGTGGTAAAAGGATGGAGACTGTGGTTAATGTCACACGGCACTGCCTAAATCTAAGTAGGGTTCTGTCTGTCTTCAGATGAACAGAACTCACAAATATAGAAACAGTTGGAAAAAAACACAAAAAACAGAGTAAAAGCCTGCTCTGTCTAACCAAAAAGCCTGGATGCTTTCAAAGACCAGGAAAGAAACAACCTACCCGATATTTTCAGAGGTATCTATTACTAGTTTGGATATTAAGAATGTGGGAGTGTGTGTCTTAAAGTGCTTTCAAAACTACCACAGAGCTGACAAGCCCAAGGCAGAGCGGCTGGGTTGTGGAACCCAGCTGTGTGGACTTGGCAGGTTTGAATTCCGGGCTCCTGGCTTTTCTCTTGTGTGCGTCAAACTGAGAGTAGCAAGCAGCTTATAAAGCATCGGCTCCCTGCACTCTCCCTCTCTTCTAAAGAAAGCATCAAGTTAGTGGTTTCTTCTGATATCTCACCTCTGGATCCCTAAGTATATAATCAGTCAGTTCATTTCTCCTTTTTTTTATTATCCATTAAATTCCTACTTAGAGGATTTAGTTCTTTCAACTACCTCTCTTGTAGGGCCCTCCCCCTCCCAACCTCTCCTCTCCAGGGCCTTCTAATATCACTGTCTTTTTTTTTTTTTGGCCATATGTTTTGATGACGTACATGCTATTTACAGCTGAGCCACATAATGGACTCAGATTTCCTTTTCTTGGCAATTGAAAAAAATTTTTTTCCCACTGGAAATAATAAATTTGTATGTGTGTGTGCACAGGTGTTCACCTGTTTCTGTGTCCCTACCAATTAACTAACGAATATACTACCTAAAGTATCGACATAAGTCTTTTCTGGAGACATTCACATCTGTCAGGCAATTTACTTTAAAAGTCTTTTTCACGCGGTGTCACTCCCTACGCCCTCATTCCTGTGTGGAGCGCTGACTCTCTGAGGCGTGTTCATGTGACAGAGGAGACTTCCTTCCCCGGCATCCTGGTGATTCCCTGCATTTCCTTTTCCTGGATCCTACATCTTCCCCTATATTTGGTTTATTCTCTCGTTTTGGTGGAACACAATTACCAAGTAGCTTTCTGAGACTGGGGCTGACAGATTATTTTTAAAGCTTTTGAATATCTGATTGTGTTGTTACTTTACCCTCACTTGGCTGGTCGTATGAGGGATACAGACTTTAGAGTGCCAACAATTTTCCTCAGTCTAAGTCCCTGGGTTGCCCTGAGTGCGTCTGATCCCCAGAAGAGTGCACGTAAGCTTTTTTCCCCCTCTCCGAAGTTTCTAGATCTTCTCCTTACCTCTGCTGTTCTTAATTTCACAGTGATGTGACCTGGAGTGAGTATTAATCATGTGGCTGGGTGTGGTCAGTGGACCTTTTGATCTGGAATCTCAGATTTTGCACTTGAAGAATTTCTTGTGTTAACTCTTAACAATTTCCTCTCAGATTCTATCTGTTCTCTTTAGCATCTTTATTCAGTCAGATGCTGGTCCTCCTCGGTTCAGGCTTTGATTTTTCTTACATTTCCTAATTTCCCCTTTGTCTTTCTACCTTCTGGAAGATTTTCTCAACTAGTCAACTTTTCCTGTGAAATTTTTTAGGGACTTTTTTTTAAAGAGCTCCTTCTTGTCTTCTGATTATACCAACAGAAAATCATCCCTTATCACTCTGACGAAATAATTGTTTTTCTTAGTTTTCTTCTACTCTGTGCATTATCTGTTTTTCTCTTTATTCCTCTGTTTCTTGTCTAGGTCTGTCTTTCAAGTTCAAGGCCTGACTCCAATGTCTCTTCATCTCTGATGCTGTCTCCTTATTTAAGCTGAGGCACTAACCATCTGACTAGGAGTTCTGTGCACGGTAGGGCTGTCAATGAGGGATCCCACCATGACAGCTGGCATCCTGGAGGCCCTCAAAGTCTATTAACTGCAAGTCCCTCCTTGGTCTCCTGGGGACTTCACCACGCGTTTGTATCCTTTTCACTTACTCGTCTGCTGTCCCTGCTGGGCCCTGAACAAACACGTCCTGGGCACTTGCTCTGTGCGGGATGGGCTTCCCAGGTCGCGTACTGGTAAAGAACCCGCCTGCCAAGGCAGGAGGCACAAGAGATGTGGGTTTGACCCCTGGGTTGGGAAGGTGCCCTGGAGTAGGAAATGGTAACCCATTCCAGGATTCTTGCCTGGGAATTCCCATGGACAGAGCAGCCTGGCAGGCTATAGTCCATGGGGTTGCAGAGTTGACTAAGTGACTGAAGCATGCATGCCACCCAGGGTTAAGCCTCAGAACCTTAAAAACCAGATATTATTTTACTTTGCAAGTAAGAAAAGTGAAGCTCAGAGAGGTAGACAGATTGCTGAAGAAGGCTCCACTGCTGGTCTGAGGTGGAGCTGGGACTTGAACCCAGGCTTGTCTGACTCCAAGGGCAGGCTTTCCCACCTCTCCCCATGCCTGCCCTCTGTGAACAGACAATTCCAGCTCTAATAAACCAACTCCACGGGGTTCCTACTGGGACCCAAGCAGGCCTGCACAGTCCTCTGTATCCTTCCTTCCCTAAGGTATGATTGATTAAATGTTACTGAAGTCATAAAACAGCACTTCTTAGGAAATATCCTCCACCTTAACCTGGAATTTCCCCTTCAAGTATTCTGAACTGATGAAACCTCAATCGGAGGCTTTTTAAGCTCAACCCTTAAGAAACTAGATTTAGTTAAAGCATGAAGCAGAAATCTCTAAGTAGGAAAAGGCCTCTCAGTTTAAAGGGACTCTTCTTTAGGGATGAACTCTACATATATGGGACGCTTGGCAAGAGGGGTTATGTAAAGCAGGAGGTAGGATGAGGTGTGGGAAAAAATAAGACCCAAGGGGAAGTGGCAGTGCAAGCACTGAAGCGCCCAGAGCCCGAGAAATGCTGGCTCTAGCGGGAGCACAGACATCATACTCACAATTTCACCAGAAGGCAGGTGGATAGTCTGCGGTGCCTGCTTGTTCAAGAATTTGTTTAATAAGCGGATGTTGGCAAATGTCCCCCGCGCCATGATGGCATCATTCCCTCGGCGGGAGCCGTAGGAGTTGAATTCTCGAGGAGTCAGGCTGATAACGAAAGCAGGAGAGAAGCTGGTTTAGGGAACTGAGAGATGAAACCTGGCTTACACCATGAAAGGGGGTAAAAATCACAAACCTAGGTGTTTCTGTAAGTCTACCAAGTCTTGTTCTCCAAGGTGGAAACACTGTTTCAAACCATAGCTTCGACCGAGGGCACGATGAGAGGCAGCAGGTGCGATGGTGAACCTATAGCCTCCCAGCAGCAACCTACAGTCTTATAAGTCTGGGTAGAGCAAGCGGGAGGAACTTTAATAAGAGTATTTTATTTATTCAGTAAGGTAGCCTATAAAGTTTCATTAAAAGTAAAATGTTAAAAATGGGTGGGAAAAAAAAAGGAAGCAAAGGGAATACTCCGGGTAGGTCAGTTTGGTGGAGCCAAGAGTGGGGGACACATAAAATACATTCTATAAATTAAACAGAAGTAAGTTCAAATTTGTCCAGGAACTCAATGCAATTAAAAAACACGTAACTGGCAACATGACTTAGTATTGTTGTAAGATCAAAAGCAGGGCAGGGACGAAGGAGCAGAACAAGAACGGCTGGTCCTAAAATCAAAGAAAAGTCTGGTCTGTGGGTCCGAACGAAAGGATGTTTTGAGATGTCAGGAACAACATCTTAACAATGAACAGTGACCAGTTCACTGGGCTGTTTCTTAAAATGCTAGAAGCCATGTGTCTTGATGATTTATTCGTTAGCTCAATTCTGAAGACTGAGAATCTACGCATGGGCTTCAGGAGTAGGTAAGTGTGTCTATGAACCCCTGAAATTATGTCCAAATGTGGATATGTATTTTTCGGGAAAGGTATATTTCGTTTCATGCTATTCTCTAAAGACTATCAATAACCACCAATCAAAAAAGGTGTTGGTTACTTCTCTCTTCCTAGTTTTCTTCTTCCAGCCTCAACTCTGTTTCTCTAGTTTCTCTGTCCTTAGAAGCCTTTCCCATTCATTCATTCAACAACTTTTCACTGAGCACCAACTGCATGCCAGGAGCCGTCAGGTGCCTGGGATACAGCAAATCCCTGCTTTTGCAGGGCTTACATCCTAGAAGGTAGAGACAGAGACGTTTTTTTAAAAGAGCACCCTACACAAGTGTTACTAGATTGTGGTTAATACCTAAGAAAAAGTAGGCCAGGGCAAGAAAGAGTATGGTGGGCATGACCTTATGGAGGAAGACTTGAACTTGGCGTGGGAGTTTGTTAAGAGGGTATCTTGGGGAAAAGCATCCAAGAGGAGAAAAAGGTGAGCTCACCCGAAGGCTCTCAGGCAGAGGGGTACTTGGCCTTGTCTGAACATTCAGGGAACAAGGTGGTAGGCAGCGTGTCCCAAGCAGTGTGGGTGAGGGGAAGAGTAGGAATCACCGACCCACCTTGAACATCTGCCCTTTTCTATTTGCTGATGGACTTGCATCTCCCACTCAAGACAGAATCATCCCTTTAAAAGCTCATAATAGGGATGGTATGGGGAGGGAAGTGGGAAGGGGGTTCAGGATTGGAAACACGTGTACACACGTGGCGGTTTCATGTTGATGTATGGCAAAACCAATACAATATTGTAAAGTAATGAGCCTCTAATTAAAATAAATACATTTGTTAAAAAAAAAAGAAAACATACAGATGGCCAATATGTACATGAAAAGATGCTTAACATTGTTAAAAAATAAATAAATAAATAAAAGCTCATAACATGAGGACTTCCCTTAGGCGGCCCAGGGGCTAAGACACCAGGCTTCCAGTGCAGTGCGCCCGGGTCCCATCCCTGCTCGGGGCCCTAGATCCCCAGTGCAGTGCGCCCGGGTCCCATCCCTGCTCGGGGCCCTAGATCCCCAGTGCAGTGCACCCGGGTCCCATCCCTGCTGGGGCCCTAGATCCCCAGTGCAGTGCACCCGGGTCCCATCCCTGCTGGGGCACTAGATCCCACGTGCTGCAACTAAGACCCGGCCCAGCCAAACAATAAAACAAATAAATGTTAAAATCTCGTATGTATGACGTTGGCCAAAAAGTTTGTTTGGCTTTTTCCATACCATCTTAACAGTAGACAGCCCTGAGTGAACTTTTTGACCAACCCGCTATCTGTGTATGGGCAGTTGCCATGCATTTAAAAAAGTAGTTGCCCCAAGTTAAAGAAAAATCTCGACACAGACCACTGTGCGTTCACCTCCGTTAGATCTGGGCTGTCTTCTTAAACTCACAACACGCATATCTCGGTCTGAATGAACAGACTGTCCCATGGGATGCACTAGGAAAAGGCAGAGACTGAATGCGCGTGAGAGAAGGGGAAAGTTGTGAAGAGAATGGGTTACTCGCCCAGCAAGTGAGAGGAGGGGCAAGGTAGCTGTCCTCTCCCACTGGGAAAAAAGAAAAAAAAGCTTCAATTCTGTTTCTCATATTGGGTCTGGGCCCTGACTCTGAAGAAGGTGACTCAGCAAGTGGGGATAGGGCCAGGAATGTTCATCTCCCCAGACGAATCTCAAGGAGTCAGATCTGGGAGGGACACTGACTGATATTGGTGCACTGTGGTGGTGGTTTAGTGTCTGACTCTTCACGACCCCGTGGACTATAGCCTGCCAGGCTCCTCTGTCCATGGGGACTCTCCGGGCAAGAATACTGGAGTGCGTTGCCATGTCCTTCTCCAGGGGATCTTCTTGACTCAGGGTTTGTTAAATAGCAGTATATAATATTAGTGTGAAAGTGAAAGTGAAGTTGCTCAGTCATGTCTGACTCTTTGCGACCCCATGGACTGTAGCTTACCAGGCTCCTCTGTCCATGGGATTTTCCAGGCAAGAGTACTGGAGTAGATTGCCATTTCCTTCTCCAGGGGATCTTCCCAACCCAGGGATTGAACCCGGGTCTCCTGCATTGTAGACAGACGCTTTACTGTCTGAGCCACTAGGGAAGTCAATATGAGTGTAATACCTGTTAAAATAGGTATATGACTGAAGGATTGCTGAATGGATGTGTAAATTGCAAATCCTCAAAGCTGTTCTCTGTAAAGAACATGTCTCTTGGGACTTCCTTGGTGGTCCAGTGGATAAGACTCTGTGCTTTCAATGCTGGGGTCCTGGGTTCAATCCCCAGTCAGGGAACTAAGATCCTACGTACTGCAACCAAGCCCACACGCCACAACTACTGAGCCTGTGCGCTCCAGAGCCCACATGCCACAACTAGAGAGTCCATGGGCTGCAACAAAGACCCAGCGCAGCCAAAATAAACAGTAAACTGAAACACAACATATGTCTCTCAACCAGGAAATGTAAATGCATTTCTGGTTAAACCCCTGCCAAGTGCTTCAAGTATAACCAGACCACACAGGGGAAGAGCCTTGTACATAAATGATCAGCCAAGCTGGTGGCAGGGATGATAGCTGAGTCTAATAAGTAGACTTGCTCAAAAAGAAGGTCTCCATGTGCTGAGGTTCATGTGCTGGTGGATTCTCTAGTAGCTTCAAAGCTACAAACAGAGTGATTGGTTTTCAGGCTCCAGGGTTCAGTGAAAAACTGGAGTCTGCCTCCAAACAGACCTCATGAAAAGAGGACTAACGACCTCATGCTGTCCCTTTTGTCTTCAGGCCTCCCCCCACCCCATTACTTACCCTCTGTTAGTTAAGTAGCGAGCAGCAGGGCTGTTTCTTGCGATGTTTCCAGCTGGAGAGATGTGGTCTGTTGTTACTGAATCTCCCAAGTTTAATAGCACATAGGCATCCACAATAGACTTAGGGGGCTGAAGATCCAAAGTCTAGCAAAGAACACAGGAAGTCAGTGTTTGCCTGGCTTTTCTCCAACGCATCACCAGGGGAGCCTCAACAGTAGTGGTCCACGGATCTGACCCTGATGATAGCCCCACATCAACACATAGAGAATTCTAGTTTTATTGGGTTTATCGGGGTGTTTAGTAAAGCAAGTGAATTTATGCAAAATATTCATATCTCATCCTTGAAGGAGGTGAAGTATTGGCACTATCCCCTCAAAAACAAAAGGGATGATGCTGCAAATGACATTCTTCCTCCACATCCAGAGAAGGTCCCAAATGCTGGGTACGGCAGGAGTCCTGCCTTCTACTCACATCCTCTCATCCCCTCCTCCCACTGGGAGAGCACAGACTCCTGATCATCAGTTTCAGAGAAGACGTCCCTTGTTTGTAAGGGTGTAAGGCTGAAGTACGGCAGGTCCTGGAGCCTGTTCTCCGGGACAGTCCCCCTCAGACGTTACTGAGTCTCTATCCCAGTGACACTTGATCTCCAGGGGTCTCTGCACAACCACGTGGAAGCCCTAGACAGACAAACCACAGGCCCACTCCAGCCAAATAACCCAGCTTCCTCAAGCTCTCCTCAGTGTTATCTGCTCAGGTTTGTAAAGGTTTCAACAAAGTAGGTAGTCAAAGCGAGGGTACTGGTTAATCAAGTAGATTTTACAAACCAAGAAACTTTTTGAAGAACTCATTTTGTTAAAAAAAAAAAAAAAAAGTCCTACCAGGTCTTCAAAGAATGGTGGTGATTTAATGTATGTAGATTTGGGATTCCAGCAATATAGCTTATCTGACGGGGCTGCTAAGGCATTCCAGCTCTCATTCACAGTCTTGGGGAGAAAGAAAAAAAGGAGAGGCAGATCTAACCACAGTTCATCCTGAGGAAGACTTAACATGTGAACATAATATTCAAGCTAAGAGTATAGTTAGACCAATTCTTAGTCTAAATGGTCACACAACATGTCTATACAAAGATAACACCATGCTAAGTAATTTAAAAATACACATACCCTGTGACAGGCCATCTCTAAAATGACCCCATGGACCTGCCTCCTGGGAACCCTACCTGTAAATGAACCCTTCCTGCTGAGTGAGGGCTGAGCCTAGTGACTCATTTCCAGGATTAGGTTACAGAGACTGCCTTCTGTCTCTTCAACCTCTTACTTGCTCTTGCTGGCTCTGCTGGAAGCCAGTAACCATGCTGTGAAGAGACCCACCAGTAAGGCCCTGAGGGGGCCTCTCGCTGACAGTCAGTGAGAAGCTGAGGCCTTCACCCACAGCATGCGAGGTCCTGTATCCTGCCAGTGACCACACGAGCGGTCTAAGAACTGGCCCCTCCCCAGTCGAATCATCAGGTGAGGCCACAGCCTCAGACGTCACCTGGAATGAAGCCTTGTGAAGGCAGACACTCCCTGTTAAGCCGCACCTCCACTTCTGACCCACAGAAACAGATAAAAAATGTTTGCTGTTTTAATTCACTAAGTTTAGGAGTAATGTGTTGCAGAGCAACAGGTAACTAACCATATAATTTATGAAATAACAATCCAGGTTGTACCCGAGGAGAAATTATTGATGCTCTGAAGATTTGGGGAGGTAGACTTCTGGTCACAGGAACATTAGATAGTAAGTGTCGGCCAGTATGCGTTCCAGTTGGCTTGAATTTGCTCCACGTCATTCACTCAGCCTCTGGAGAAATGCATTCAACCCAGTATCCACCAAACTCCCTTCAACCATTTCCCAATGAGCAGCTTGTGGGATTCACAGTGTGTGAGTGTGATTCCCATTTGAATCTGCTCCCCAGTCTGCCCTCATATTTCAAGCCACCAGCCCCAGCCAGAAGCCCTGGGGTCAGCCTAACACAGAAACCAGGGAAAAGGGTAACATTCGAGTCTCGGAAAGTGATATGGAGCCCCATACATTCCCCCTCTGTTTGTAAAATGCACAGCAAGTTTTTTTTTTTTTTAATTTCAGCAGCTTGATAGTTTGGTCCTTCCAAGCGAGTGGCTTTTATTTGTATTACTCTTTGAAGCAGGCAAATAAATCTGAGAGGTGCGTTCAGCCATGTGGCCCCTCAGTGACACATTATAGTGATATCGAGCTCCTCAACCACAGCTCATGCTCACCCCGGGCTGTCAGAGGAAGAGGGGAGCCATGCAGAGCTAGCCAGGAGCCACATCCATGCCGAGTCCATGCCTCCTGAGCTTGCTGCTCATGTGTCCAAATCTGGGAACATCTGGGGAGAGGGGGGTCTGGAAGAGCCTGAGTTGTAGGAGCAAAATGACTGTCCCACTTTCCCAGTTATCTGAAGAAATGCTACTTTGTCTAGTTGACACCGGCACTAGCCTCAAGGTTGGCAGAGAAGACGCAGAGGAGTGACCTCCCCATGACACTAGGGCGGGGACCTCACCTCTATTTTCTGGTAGACCTCCTTAAACATCCCAGGGATCACGTACTGACGTTCCACTGCCTGGATCTCATCTCTGGTCGGCCAGATATCTTTCAGAAATACTTGCTGTCCCTTGGCATTGACACCTGGGGAGAAAATGTTTATTAGTGAGATGAACTTCATCTCATATCCAATTTTCATGGTCACAGGCAGTAAGCCCAGTCTCATTGCTCAGGGCAGTTACGTTCAGTAAATTCTCTGCACACTTAGAAAACACTCAGCCACTGCCTGCAAGAAACACACAGGTTAGGCTCCCAGGGGTGTTTATCCACAGCACTGTTGTCAACTGATCAATACGTAACGCTGTCTCATGTGTTTCTGTGTACATACTGTTGATGTATTCACACTGAACTCGGGAGCCCAACATGAGGCCTGTCATAGCCTTCCTGAGCTCAGGAATACTCCATAGCACTTTAGCCCTACTCTCAGGTCATTTTAAACAGTAAAACCACCAAAAAAAAGCACAAAACTATGAAAAACATGATGCTATCCAGAGCACAAACAGGACACTTGTTTGCAGTATGAGACCTGAAATAAAAAGACAGAGTGTCACCTTGCTTGACCTCAGCTGAGAGCAGGCACGGTGAGTGACTCAGGGATTTCACCACCTCGTGCATGTCTGTGAGTGACCATGGGAGTGTGATGAGCACTGATTTTGGGGGTGAAAATCCACTTCAAAGAGTAGTCAAATTTGAAAATATGGAATACATATGTAATGAGGATCAGCTGCACGTCTAAAGCTATGATTTCCTTAAAGTAAATTCCAGGGCACCGTTTTCATATTATCTAATCTGCATAGCATGGACTGAGGAGGGCACACCAGGAGGCCAGGGGAAAGGAAAACAGCATCACGTCCCCCAAGCTTTGAGACGCTGCATACTCTGGACGTGTTCCTACAGCAGAGACATTAAAACCAGGCTATCATGAGATTGAAGCAGGAACTGGAAAGGGAGGGACCGAAGCAGAGGCCAGAATGGCAAGACCTCCACTACTCTAGGTGTTTCTTTCCCTGTTTGCCCCTTCCCCTTTAGTAAATTCTTGTTTAGCTGTTTCAGTTATGTCTTAGCTGTGTGCTGGGGAAGGAAGCAAAGACCCTTCTTTCTCCTATGATCTTTGGAGGTTCTAGGCTTCATTATTTATTAAGGAAAGCAATAACTTTTTTCCAGTAATGTTTTCAAATTCATTGGGGGGAAAAATACTGTAACCCCACAAATCAGATCTTACCTAGTGGCTCTTTCTCAAAGTCGATCCTGATGGTCCCAGCAATCGCATAGGCTATTACTAAGGGCGGAGAGGCTAAATAGTTGGCCCGGGTATTGGGGTGGACTCGCCCTTCAAAGTTCCTGTTCCCAGACAGTACTCCAACAGCTACGAGGTCCCCCTGTGTGAAGCAAGGGGGAAACAGGTCGCAGAGACAACAGACGGCCTGGGCTTCCTAGACCCATCTGCTGAAGTCCTCCTTTAAGTCAAGGAGCCCTTTAGGCTTCCCCTGCACTTGGGCTTCTTCCCGGAGAGGGAGACCACAGGGTGAGCCTGGGGGAGACATGCTGGGTCAAAAGCAGCAGAGAGACGCACTGGATGATTTCTGCTCAGGAGCGAATACCAGGTGGGTCAGAAGGCAGCATCCTAGTTATTCTGCAGCCAGGGGCCCGAGAACAGGTGGGGAAGATGACAGGTTGACAGTTAGAGGCAGCTACACTGGCTGACAGGGATTCCAAATCAGTGCAAGCGGACCAAACAGTATTTTTCAATACTATAGAATTTATGGGACAAAAATCAAGCCGATGAGTTTATGTTCAGCTGTCTGACTTGGAACCAGCCTGCAGACAACAGGAACAAATGATTCCTTCACATGTGTGGGGCATGTGCCGGCCAGGCACCACACTAAGTCCTTTGTGTCCACTATCACCAGAATGCTCGCAGCTTTCTGAAACATATACTATTATCACTTCCCGTTTACAGTTGTGAAAACTGAGGCACAAAGAGGTTCATGAACTTGCTCAAAGGTATATAGTTAATAAGTTTAACTCAACTCTAAAGACCATTCTCTTAACCGCACCCCATGCTTCCCTGAACTTTCTTTAAAATTAGCAACACTTCATCACACATCATATGAAAAAGAAAGACCCACAGGCTGCCCTGTAATTACCTGTACGATGGCTTCTACCACAGCTTCCGGTAAGGGCCCGCTGTTGCCGATGCAGGTCATGCAGCCATAGCCCACCACGTCAAACCTGGTGCGGGAGAGAAGCACGGGATGCAGAATGACTCTCAGTGGGCCCGCCTGCTGGTGCCTGGCAGCCCACCAGGCTCCCCTGTCCCTGGGATTCTCCAGGCAAGAACACTGGAGTGGGTTGCCATTTCCTTCTCCAATGCATGAAAGTGAAAAGTGAAAGTGAAGTCACTCAGTCGTGTCCGACTCCTAGTGACCCCATGGACTGCAGCCCACCAGGCTCCTCTGTCCATGGGATTTGCCAGGCAAGAGTACTGGAGTGGGTTGCCATTGCCTTCTCCATCTGGTCTCTCTATTCTAGTCCATATAATTTGCTTTTATAAGTAATTCACTTTTTAAATTTATAAGTAAATTATGAGGAGACTACCTAAATGATCTGTAATTTTTAAAAGTCAAAATCAGATATCTGATATCTTTATTCACTACTCTTATTATATACTCCCAGGGACTTCCAACTTTTATGAGGTACATGATAAAGATCTATGTCAACTAAATTAGTAATAGTGTGTTACTAGGAGAAACTGTATTTGGAAACAAATAATTGACTTCAGTGAATCACAACATTTCTAGGCATGTGAAATAATTATTTTTTAATTAAAGTATACAGAGGGCAGACTTAAAGTATACACAGAGGGCAGACTCTCTGTGGCAGATCCAATATTAGCCCACAGCACACCTTCATGCAACTGAAAAAGCTGCCCCCTCCCCTGGGAGGGCAGTGCCACAGTGGAGCACGGGCTTGATATCAGCCCATGCTCTCTTCACAGACACCCCTGTCTGATGAACAACCAGCACAACTGTACAGGGGCCCTGTCTGTTGGAAAGCAAGGGTTTAAGTCTGCACTGACGAAAGACTATGCAATTAGATACCATCAGATGAGCTTACATCCATTTCAAGGTGACTGGGCAAGGTATCTGTGGAATACAATGCAACAAAAGCAATGGTGTAAGAGACTTCTCCCTCACCCAAGCTGAGATAGGTAAGGCATGACTCCGCTTTCCCGCAGGTAGTAGGTGACCACACCACTGCCAGGAGACAGGCTAGTTTTGATGTAAGGCTTCACGCTCAGGCCTGCATCCACAGCCTTCTTCGCTAACAAGCCTGTGAAATGGTAAACACAGACATGGTTGCGGGCTGCCCGCTCCAGGTGCCACAGACAGTTCAGGAAACACTGACTCTGCTCTGCACTTCCTGCACCGCCTGACAGGACCCCTCTCTTGCTGGTGCTTTCTGCCATTTTTGCTGCCTAATAGAAACCAAAGCCTGACGTGCTGTGGTCTATAGGGTCGCAAAGAGTCGAACATGACTGAGAGACTAAACGATAGAAACCAAATGCTCACTAGCGCAAAGTCATTCACGTTTGTTCAGTAAGCTCAAAATGAGCCATGGACATGAATGACATAAAAAGAGAAGTGCTTTTTGTTTTTTAAAGAGATAAATAATTCATGATTATATTATAGTGTGAGTTTTTAATTTCTGGAGGGAAAGCAATCTTTCTAATTATATTTAGATAAAAAATAATTGGCAGGGCCCCTTCTTAAAGTATACGAATTGCCTACTAGTTGGTGAGGAGTACAGTCCACCTAGATGTTAAAAATCTTGCTCTCAGATATTTCTTAAAGTGGAAGATCAAGGGCTGCTGGGTCACTTGATTCTGGCAAATCCAACTGTACTACAGGGACACTTGGGTGCTCTGCCTTAGGACATCTCATGGAAGTAGGAAAGAAATAAGGAGTGTGGGTATTAAGAGACAAGAAGCTACAGACAAGCTGGGGTCTTATTTTAAGGAAACTTGTTTGTCCAAAGCTTAGGGGGCAAAAGACGAATTCTTGGACAAAGAAAGTTTTCCTTATGCATTTGTCTACTTCATAAAGAAAGAACTATTTGTGTGTGGACACAAGAGGAACTCTTCGGGATGTTTTAAAATTTGGAAACTAAAGGGACTTTACATTAATGAAACTCTGCATGTAAACATTAAATAACCAGAACTGCATAATAGGCAGATAAGTTGTATCAACCAAGTGCCCTGTGTGCTAATTCAGATGCACTTGACAAGGTATCTAAGACTAAATGCCACCATATAAAAAGGGATTTTATGAAGAACAATCTGTGGCATGAAAACATTTTTTCCTTTTTCTAAAATCTGACACAAGATTCTAGGCTTTACCAGAAATTCATCTTTCTTTCCTCTCTTTTCCTTATTTTCTGTGTTAATTCTAAAGACTATACTACTTTAAATATTTTGTATTGGGCACTACTTATTGAATAAACATTTCTAGGCCAATTAGTCTGTGCATCTGGGAAGGATAAGGTTCAGGTAACTATGAATCAAAGTGTTAGTCACTCAGTCATGTCCGACTCTTTGTGACCCCATGGACTATAACCCACCAGGCTCCTCTGTCCAGAGGACTCTGCAGCAAGAATACTGGAGTGGGTTGCCATTCCCTTCTCCAGGGGATCTTACCAACCCAAGGATCAAATCTGGGTCTCCTGTACTGCAGGTAGATTCTTTGCATTCTGAATCACCAGGGAAGCCCCATACATAGAAGTTAATTAAGCCCTTGGGTTATGTCTTGGAAATTCCCACCCACACGTCCACATGACCATCAGATGCACTTACCTGCCCCTAACATCACAGATGGATTACTGGTGTTTGTGCAGCTAGTAATGGCAGCGATTACCACAGAACCATGAGCAAGGGTGAACTTGCTGTTATTATAGATAAATGTCTTATGGTCATTATGATGGTCTGGAGCAACCTGGAATCCTTTAAATCCTTGCTATAGGAAGAAAAAAAGAAAAAAAAAATATGGTCAAAAGTTTTCACTTTGGAAGGAGAAGAAGCACTTTGGTAATTATAATTCTTAAAACATAAACATCTCAGCTCGTAAACTCTGAAATGCTACAGAAAAATGAAAGTTCCCTTTCCTCTTTTAAAATCTTTATAAAAGGGAGTCATGATTTCTGAATCTTATTTTGCTTTGAAATTATTAACAATTACCTCCTTCCCACTTTAAATACTGAAATGCTAAAACTACAAATTTAGCTTAAAGTTAGTCTAACTAGAGCAAATTAGTACAGATTTAATGGCAACAGAGGGCACAGACACTAACCATAAGGAAATTTAGAAAAAGTGCCCTTTTGGCCAGATTCAAGCATGAGCAATGAGGTGAACACAGTGCAGCTGAACATTTGGTAAAATGCTGATGTCCCATGGATAAAACCCATCACAAATCTTAATCATTCATTTGGGAAATGTTCACTGAAAATCTGCTGTGTACAAGATGCTCTGCTGGGCACTGTGTGGGATACAAAGGTGACTGCAACATAAATCCTATCCTCAAACTTAAGAGTCTAATAAAAGAATCAGACATGCAAATAATATAAAGTACCAACAATGAAGTTAAAGGATATGAAACGCCATCACAGGGGTTTAGACTGATGCCAGAACGTTCAAATGAGGGAGAGATGACATTGTGCTATGAGATCTGAGGTCATGCTGTGGAGGAGCTGAGAGATTGGGGCATGCTGGTGAGGAAGGGCATGTAGGCAAGGGTGGCATGAACAAAATTAGTGGCCAGAATAGCTTGTTCAAGCAGAGTGAACGCTGTGGTGAGAGTCATGTGAAGAGTGGATATGCTTTGGAAAAGGAGAGTTAGAAAAAATGAAAAGGAGGGTTGAGTGTGTTTATAGGCAATAGAGGGCTGTAAGGAAGCTGCTCAGCTCTTAGCTAAGGTGGGAGGAGGCACCAAGAGGTTCAGTTTGGAGAGGAAAGGCCTTCAGTACTAGGCTTCAGGAAGATTCATCATCGAGAGGTGTGAAAAGAAGCCTGTGCATGAAGAAGCCAGGCATGGGGAGGGTCTCCACCCACCTCTCCCAGCTCCCTACCTTGGCCCCCAGGCAGCTCTCAAAGTCCTTTTTCATATCAGACACGGCAACTTTGTCCTGAGGCCTTTTGGGTCCGCTGCAGCAAGGCACTACTGTTTTCAAGTCTAATTCCACAACCTGTCCACCCAGAAGAAAAGGAACCATAGAACTGGCATTAAACCCACAAAGAAAAAAACACAGCTGTGCCAGAGAATTTACACCACAACAATAAAAACTAACAAACCAAACTACCACATTCAAAACCAAGAAAGTCAGGGTCCCTTGTTAACACTGAAGGGAATTTCCAGAGAGCCAGATGAGCACTTTGGTAGCATGAGACAGGCAGAAGCCTTGCCCACTCTCAGAAAGACCAGGGTGGGCACTAGGCTGCTGTGGTCTTCCACCTGGCCCTCTTTATAACGTAGCTCATACATCCTTTCTATTGCTGAAGTTAGTCTGAGATGTGTTTCCTACTGAAACGACAGATAAACCATTGTAATTTTTCTAAGATGACTTGGGGGGATGTTGTCATTAAGTCATCAATGCCAAGAAATGGGCCCTAGTCTGATGGAGTATTTCCTTCCCTCAGTGTATTAATAATAGGAAAGGAAATAATAGTCCCACATCTGGTTTACCCTCCGATCTTGGCTGTAGAGAAAAATGTGGGTTTAGTTTGCACCCTAGACAATGAGTAAAGATAAGCAGTGGATAAATCTGAACTGATTGGCTCACACTTAGTTGATTGGCTTGCGCTTTCATTTCTTTCCCATCTATAATTTTGATGAGCTTATCAGCCTTTAAATAGATCCAGTCCTTCTAAACTTCTTATCCAAGGGTTGTCTAAGTAAGAGGAATAAATCAAAAAAGGAGACACTCAACTTAATGGCCAGGAAGAACGGGGGAAGTTATGTTACTTTGTTATGTCTGCAATTCCTTATCTTTTTTATTTTTTCAGCCTTTAACACCCTGTTTTTTTGTGATAACTTGGCAGTGACTAATTTCCTACAAGTACACCCCCCTAAGAAAAACTTTCACAATTAAAACCACAGGCTTGAGGAAGAGGAAACGTGTTCAATGAGAGGTGCTCCCATACCTGGGCAAAGTCTGGGTCTTGAGAGGAGTCACTGAAGTCCCGAAACATTCCTACAGCCTGAAGATACTGTTTAATATGCTTTACTTTTTCTTTGTCACGACCTAATGGGCATTTTAAGAACAAGCAACAGATATCAGTATTTTCTGATGAAACTAATACCTTTAGCAGCAACTGCATAAATAATGGGGATTTCACTTAAAACACTCCAAGCCCTCTGCTGACACTGCAGCCTGCAGGCTCATGGTCTGACTTTCCAAATGATGCTGCTGTTTACTAGGGACCATGAACCAATCTGCTGTTCTACCGAAGGGACTGTTTTCTGAAAAGGATTCTAGTCTTGGTTATAAGTACTCCTCTCTCTGGGTTATAGTTCTTTTTTTTTTCCCCCCAATTATTTGGCGGCACTGTGTGGCATGTAGGATCTTAGTTCCCTGACCATGGATGAAACATGCCCCCTGCATTGGAAGCATGGAGACTTAAATCACTGGACCACGGGGGAAGTCCTGATTATGGTTCTTAATTAAGAGGCTCCTAAGGCTCAGCAAATTGCCAAAGTGCCCCTCCTATGCATCTGCCTTCAACTGGCCATAGACCCTCAACATTCTACATTAGTCCTGTTAAAATAGTAATTTCCCCTCATCTCCTACCACAGACCACGAGCTATGTGCCCAGCGCTGTGGGCTATACTTTTTCAATGCATTATTTCAATATCTAATCCTTTATCCCGACATTCTGAGACAAACATTATTATTATCCTCATGTACAGATGAGGCAATAGTGGCTCAAGAAGATTAAATAACTTTTCCATGGAACACAGGCTGTAAATGGCAGAACCAGGAACCAAAGCTGAGTTTAACTCCAAAGTTCAAAGTCCTAACTCATGATACTGTATCACCAAGAATATGACCCCAAATGCTCTGCTGTTTCATTCAGAAAGCTCCTGGTTGCAGGAGATAGTACGCATGGTTTGCCCAAATGGACATGCAGTCCTCCCATTTCTCTGACAGTAAATTAAGACTGCTGGAGAGCTTGATTCTTGGATCCACATCAGATCAGCATTTTTTGTCTGCCTGTTCACTTTCACTGACTTGTCAAGGTCATCAGCTGTCAGCATGGATCTTGTAACAGATGACTGTCTGATCTTCATTAGCATATTTGTCGTGACCTGTTGTTGCGTTCCAGTGTTCACTACACCCCGTGTCACCCTCTCCATGAAAACACATGAGAGAAATTTCTCTTAGGTTTCCGTTTAAGAAAGGGTTCGCCTTCTCTAAAACCATTTGTTTCATTTCAGTAGATGTTAGAAATTCAGTACCAGATCAGTAAGAGGTTCAGCGACCACCTCTAGATCACAGAAACCAATCTTATCTCTGGGCGTAGTTTGCAGCTTTCCCCTCCCCACCATCTCTTCCCGTCTCTTTTTAGGGCGATGCCTCTACTGTTTAATTGAGGGACAGAGGCAGAAGGTAGCACCCCGATTTTCAGCTTTCTCTGAACTATACAAAGGACCTTCTGTTCTCAGGGTTCTGCACTTACCTGTCTGCACCAGGTACTTGATACTAACTTCATCAACTGGGAAAAAGGCGGCAGTGGCCCCATACTCTGGACACATGTTGGCAATTGTAGCTCGGTCGGCAATGGACAGTTGGGCTACTCCTGGCCCAAAGAACTCGACAAACTTGCCTACTACCCCAACCTGGCGGAGGTGCTGAGCAACAGGATAATAACAGAATTTGAGATTTGATAACCCACATTTTTTTTCAGTATTTATTTACTCTTTATGGTCACGCCAGGCAGCATGCAGGATTGTAGTTCCCCAATCAGGGACTGAACTCGTGCTCCCCACATCTGGAGGGCAGAGTCTTAACCATTGGACCAACAGAGAAGTCCTGATAACTCATTTAAAATGCAGAACTAGCCCCTTGCAATTTTCATAAACCAGCCTTGTGAGTCAACACAAACTAAATTAGCCCAATATATTTTGGATTATGGGCTTCCCAGGTGGCTCAGTGGTAAAGAATCTGCCTACCAATGTAGGAGACGCAGGTTGGACCCCTGGGTTGGGAAGATCCCCTGGAGTAGGAAAGGGCAACCTGCTCTAGTATTTTTGCCTGGAAAATTCCATGGACAGAGGAGCCTGACAGGCTACAGTCCATGCGGTCACAAAGAGTCAGACACGACTGAGCACACGTTATAGATTACTTTTAAAAATAAAACTTAAAAAGCAAATCAACTAATACAACATGGTACCCTGCAGTAGATCCTAGAACAGAAAAGGGACATTACTAAAAAGACTGGTGGAGTTTCTAGTTTAGTTAAAAATGGCATACCAATGTTAACTACTATTTCTGGTAAATGTACCATGGTTATATAAGATGTTACCATCTGGGGGAGCTGAGAGAAAGGTAACAGAACTCTGTATTACCTTTACATTAAATCGCCTATAAATCTAAAACTATTTCAAAACAGTACTTGAAAAAGAAAAAATAATATAAAAACACAATATTAAGAAAAGTTTTTCAAAATGAGAAAACTTTCTAAAGATTAAATAAATTCTTTCAACTTAAATAAAGTTACGATTTGCACTTGCTGAGTAAGCAAATGCCTTGTTTCCAAGTGTATAATGAATGAATATCCTAAAAACAGGTATAAGGTAACCAAAAGATTCAGGCAGTCTGACTCCCACATCTTTTCCATGCAAGCCATCAGTCAGAGCTGCAGCATCAGTGACCAGCTTGGGCCTGCATGAAATCAGTTTCATGAAGTGTGGACAACCACGTGGACAGGCTCTTCTGATTATGTGGAATTCTGCCAAATTTTGTGGGTAAAGCCTATGTTATTCTACACTTGAACGATGTGGACATCTCTGATAAACTATAATATTCAAACATATCCAATTCTGATTTCCATGAAGATTAAATCAAAAGTATAGTATCCATCCCAAATACCCCAAGCCTCCAAACTATACAACCAGAAAAAACTTTGTGATAATAAAAAAAATTACTTTTCTAATAATCTTTCAAAATGAAACTGCCTTCTTTTTGCAAAGCAAGCAAATCATCATAAAAGATTACTTCCAACAAGGGAAAAAACAAACAAACAAAAAAAACTAGTATTTTCCAGCTTGGAAAAACATCCGTTACAATAATGTAACTTAAAATACAGAGAAAGAAATTTTAAAAGTCAAAAATTATTCATAGAAAGAGTTTGTTATTTACATACAAAGAAGAACCACATGGAAAAAGTACAGAAGTATAAACATATGCATGGAAATGATTTTGTACAACCTCAGCATAGTGATTATCTCTAGAAATGAGGACGGTGGCTTCAGCCATAAACATTACATTTCACTTCTTTAAAAAATGTACATACAGAGACAGCTCTGAAGCAAAAACAGCAAAATGTTACCATCTGTTAAGTTTATGCGGTGGGCATATAAGTGTCATTTTAACTTCTGCGTATTTAAACTATTTCACGGTTTCAAAAACATTTTTTTTTAAATAAAAAGATCCATGCAGCAACAGAAGAGTGACGTGAACCTAATGATCTGAAATTTGACCACAGAATTCTCGCCTTGTTGCGTCTCTTTTAAAGTCATCAACGTACTGTTTCCTAGCATTTCTAGAGCACGTGAAAACCAAGAGAGAGTCCATCAAGGACTTCCTTCCAGTTTGTCACTGAGACTCTCTAAGACCCCAGAAGAGGCAGCACTTGGGTACCTTGGTGATGGTGAGCACGATGTCAGTGGATGTGACCAGGGGGTGGGGATTTCCCACCAGCCTGTAGCCGATCACCTGGGGAAGCACCATGCTGATTGGCTGGCCCAGCATCACAGCTTCTGCTTCGATACCACCCACACCTGTATGTAATAATGGTTTCATGACTCCTCAGGCATAGTTCAGTATCATTAATAAGTAGTCAACCCACTTACAGTATTTTACTAGTGTAGAGTTATATTTCCATAAAGAACGGTTATCTTTCCTCTATTTCCCTCTACAGAATTTTTAACAAGTGTTTCTCAGAGTGTGGTCTCCCAACATCTAGATCAAAATCCCCACGATTCCACACTGAAAAGGAGAGTGAGGGTCAGGAGTATCCATTTTTAACAAACTCTCCAGGTGGTTTTCATTTATTTCAAATGTCCCTAACCCCTTGTTCCAATTCATTCTTCCAAACATAATACTGACTGCGTAAAAGGCACAAAACACTTTTCAGGGTACTGGAAATATAGCAGTAAGCAAAACAGACAAAAATACCTCTCCGATATTTGTTGGTCACTCAAATTCATGCTGCTGGAATGTAATGGGATCAAAGTATATCGAAGTCCATGCCACAGACCAGCATATACGGAATAGGAACCCGAAAAAGCACTCACCCCAACCAAGGACACCCAAACCATCAATCATGGTGGTGTGCGAATCTGTGCCCACAAGGCTGTCTGGGTAGTAATATCCATCCTGATCAAAGACCACTCTTGCCAAATACTCCAGATTCACCTGGTGGATGATTCCTGAGCCCGGTGGAATAATCCTCATGTTGCAAAAGGCCTGAGAGCCCCACTAGGGTTGAGAAATGGGAGGAACACTGTGAATGCCAGACACACGTTTATGCAGCTCACCTCTCCCTCACGCCCCACACATATGAAGAATCAATCAATGGAACCAAGCTCTGCCCGTACCTTTAAAAATTCAAATCGTTCTTTATTTCTTTCAAATTCCAAGTCTTGATTCTTCTTTAAACTGTCTGCCCTGTCAAAGAGAACAACTAAACAAATAAATTTTAAGGCTTGAAATGTTACCAAAGTTATTGATGATAATAAACCAAATGGCATATCATCTGTAGGCCTGTTGGGTGGTAATACATTTATTCACATGGCAAAGAAGAGTTAATTAAAGGAAAAACAACTTTATTTTTGATTCAGGTGATTTTTTTTTACAATGCCTTTAAACATGGTAGGTAGAAAACATTGAGTGAATCTAAGTAAAAACTATTCTAATCATAAAGTCTGAGTCTTAGGAACAGACTTAAGACATTTATGAGGAGAACAGCAGTTTAGATTCTTAAAGAAGCCTTCTTTCCATACATCCTTCTCATCTGTGGCTTTGTTACGACACCTCTCTGAGCTGAGCCATGCCTGGGCCTGGCATTTTCATCTGTTTTATGTTGGGGACAGGAACCCAGTGATGCCAGGAGGCACAGGAATTTGTAGGATCACAACCTCCTATCCTCCAAATGGAGGTTTACAGGGCAGATGGTGCCACCCAAGAACATCTATAAAACCCAAAATACATGCCAAAGTTTGCTCAAAGTCATTCCATCCATCAGGAAGGACATGGACAATGCAGAGCATCAGGAAGCTTTTCTAGAATTTTTATAATCAAACTACATTGTTTTGAGTCAAGGTAGAGTAAGTCATAGTGGTAACTCTGCATGCTTAGCACACAGGAAGCATTTGTAAACTATGTGTCATGGACTGAGTGAACATAGGAAAGGACAGTAAAATTAATAGCTAAGAGCCAAGTCAGGCCTCACTAATTGATAGTTAACGCTTACTGACATTACAAGAGCTAGGCACTAAAGTGCTTTACATTTATTTTCTAATTTAGTCTTCAAAATAGCCCTTCAAGTTAGGGGCAGTTAATATCCACATTTTTTTCCAAAGGAGACAGACAGAAGGTAAGGTGCTCAAGACTACCCAGCAAGTAAATGATGGAATTGGTACTGAAACCCAGGCAGTTTGACTCCAGCATCGATGTTCTAAATCCCTATACTGTCTCCTTGCAGTAGTAGTTCCAGAAACTGCAGCAGTGGTGCTGGTATTGTAATAGCGACAACTACCATAATAATTACAGCAGAAGCCAACATGCGAGATCGCAAGAGGCATACAGACTTTACACACATGAACTCACTCAATCATCATAACAACCCCTCACGTAGGTACTACTATCATCCCAATGTATAGAAGAGGAAGCCAAGGCACAGAAAGATTAGATAATTTTTCCAAGTACACTGAGGGCTTCATCCCTCCGGTCCCCACTCATGTCTTCAGGTCCTCCACCTTCATCCTAGTACACTGAGGGCTCCATCCCTCCACCTTCATCCTAGTACACTGAGGACTCCATTTCTCCAGTCCCCACCCGTGTCTTCAGGTCCTCCACCTTCATCCTAGTACACTGAGGGCTCCATCCCTCCACCTTCATCCTAGTACACTGAGGGCTCTATCCCTCCAGTCCTCTCCTGTGTCTTCAGGTCCAGATCCATATTCCCAATGTATCCTGAGCATCTACACCAGGAACACTTTGGGCACCACAAATGCAACAGGTCAAATCCTAATGTGTGACCTTCCTCCCTGCATCTCCTTCTTGTTCTTATCTGTCCATCTCTCATCTAATGATCTCCTCTTCTCCCACTTAGTACCTACAGCTATCAGAGTATTTATTCCAGAAACAGCCTCCTGTCTTGTTTCTCTCAATCTAGTCAACCTATCTTTTGTACTGTCACCAGAATTTGGTTTTCCAAAATACAGATCATCACAACCCATGCTGAATCTGCCAGGGGATCCCATTTTCTAAATAAAGTACAAATCCTTTTCTTTAAAAAACAAGGTCCTTCAGTCTGACCTCAGACTTCCTCCATGCACTCTCTCCCATCCTCCAGTCCAAACTTTCAGCTTCAGCAGCACTGTGGCCTTCATACTCTCCCACACCACACTTTCCTCATGCCTTCGCATGCTCTGTTGTCTCTGTGTAGAATGCCTTTCCAGTTCCTTGTGGTAAACATTCCTGGGGACCTAGATTAAGTGATACTCCTGGAAGAATCTCCCAACTCTCCAAGTTAGAAATTTCATTCCTACACTTATTAACTGCATTCAAGCTATGCATTCTCTAATCTCTCTGCTTTTTAAGACTAACCTGCTTCTTGAACAAATACTAGCACACAATAGGTCTGTTAAATAGAATTATTTTTAATAAAAAAAAAAGGAAAGGCATCTTGGAACATTATTTTTAATCATGTATGGCCCTGCTCCATCTCTTCTGCCGTACTCTGAGCACACAAGGACTCCCAGTCATTATGCCTCATCCTCCTGTCTCTAGAAGGATATCAGAGCTCCTTACAGCAGAAGCAGGGCTGGAAGAAGATCATTTAACCCGCAGAATTTTGGGACCATCAGTTTGATATAAATGACACAGTCACAGGACAAGCAGAAGCCAGAATGTTTAGGCTGCTTTATAATATGTTAATTCTAAGTTAAAAAAAAAAAAAAAAAAGAAACCCACCAACAACAACCCTTTTAGTCACTAAAACAGAACAACTTTCATGCTAACCTTGGCTCTTTCTTTAACTTAGTTCTAGTTATTCAAATGAATAAACAGACCTAGAATTCAGAGTTTTCCACCACTCAGAACTGCCCTACATTTACCCAACCTGGTGAGTTTTTAATAAGATCTCTGAATGTGAATGGCCTCACAGATTGAAGAGGAAATGTCCCCTTATTTACATAAGTTGAAATCAGATCTGGATGTAGTTCAAAGTTTCTGAGTATTACATTTAATGGTACTCCAGAAATTCACAGAAAATATTTATAGAGGAAATAGTTCGTAGTTCGGACATGCTTGAAATCTGGTTGGAAATTGTTATATTCTTTTTGGGATTTTAAAAAAGGTTATTTCTGAGATAACTTTGCAAAACATTATAATTATGCATTAGTTAGATCCTTGATCCCTAAAGATAGTGTGAAGCCAATTACTAATATTCAAACCAAGGAAAAAGTTTAGAAATACTTAACTGAGAAAATTCACCATCCTGCCACCCCTTACCCAGTTGTACTAGTTCATTTCTGGAAATAGCTGGAAAAAAGCCCACAGCACAGAGTTCCACAAAAGCTGAGACGTATCACATTTAATTCTTTACAAAAATGAGGAAACAGACTGGGAGGTCAAATTGCAAAACCAAACTCAAGAAATAAAAACAAAACACTAGCAATGAAAATGCTTCTTACAGAAATGTTTCTCTTGAATTAAAAAAAAAAAAAAGTGTTTGTTAGATTTGGGTATCATTTTGGATCAAAGCTCAACCTTGGACTTTGCGTTTTTCAAAACAATATTTTCAGTGTTACAATGTAAATGAAAAAGGTCCATAAAAAATTGAAACCAGAGTTGATAGATGTCACAGCTTAAAGAGGAAACCAAGTCACAGTTGGTGCTGATTCAGATTCTTGACCTACTTAGAGAGTCAGGAGTTCTTTGAGTTTTGCGTCAAATAACTTCAGACATTAAAACAACTGCAATTTTGTCTCCACCAGTATTTTTACCTTCCAGGCAAGGGAAATAAAGGTAAATCCATGAAGACCAATAAGAGTCTTCAAGAAAGATAAAAGTGGCCTATGATTTTGTGAGGTTGTTGTTCAGTTGCTAAACCGTGTCCGACTCTTTGTGACCCCATGGACTTCCTTGTCCTTCACTATCTTCCGGAGTTTGCTCAAACTTGTGTCCATTGAGTCAGTGATGCCATCCAACCATTTCATCCTCTGCCACTCTCTTCTCCTTTGCCTTTGTGAGCTTACTTTTTATTCATTTCTCAAGTGGGACTTTAGGAAACATACTTACTCTTCAATAGGACAATAGTTTGTGTATTTTTAACTCTTCCCTTTGAAATCAAAATATTAGATTGAGCTCATGTAATTTAAGGGAAAAAAAAAAAAAGCCTAAGGATGGGTTTAGAGTCCAAAGGAAAGGAAAGAGCTGGCAAGTATCCAGTCTGCTTGTTCCAAGAACTGACAGTTCAGGAGACAAAGCAGATTTCTCTTGATTCCTGAATTTTTCTGGTTTGGATATTGTCAATACTAATTTGAGAATGGCCAGTTTCTATGATTCTCTTAAGCCTGTATGGAACCCGCTTAAATTGCCAAGGAAGCAAATAAAGGTTTTGGGTTTTTTTCCCCTTTGTGCGGTTGGTTTCACATTCTTAAATGAACTTCTATTATAAAAACAACAGCTTCTTATTGTAAAAATAAAGAATAGTTACAATCGCTTAGCAGTTCGGCACCTCTCTTTCCAATGCTTTAACCTCTGCCTAGCTTTTCATTGCAGAGAAGGCAATGGCACCCCACTCTAATACTCTTGCCTGGAAAATCCCATGGACAGAGGAACTTGGAAGGCTGCAGTCCATGAGGTTGCTGAGGGTCGGACACGACTGAGAGACCTCACTTTGACTTTTCACTTTCATGGAGAAGGAAATGGCAACCCACTCCAGTGTTCTTGCCTGGAGAATCCCCAGGGACAGGGGAGACTGGTGGGCTGCCATCTATGGGGTCGCACAGAGTCGGACACGACTGAAGCGACTTAGCAGCAGCAGCTTTTCATTGAACTGAGATCACTCTACACAGGCAATTTCTACCTGGCTCCTTGAGCTAACACATGAGCATGTTCCAAGTGTTATTAAGGATTTAAATATAACCCTAAAGGTTACTTAATATATTTATTTTAAGGATGTATATAATTTAATAAATCACTCTCGTTTGTTGGGACACATAGAATGCTTTTAGGTTTTCTCTATTATAAATAATACTTTAAAGAGCACTATTTAGTCACTAAGCTTCTGCTGAATTTCAGAAATCTATAAAGGGTATGTTTAGAAGTAGAAATCGCAGGACAAAGGATATGGCAATTTCTAACGATCCAAATACACAGTGCTTTCATTATTTCTAATTTCCAGCTCTATCAGCAGTGTATAAAAGTGTCTCCATCATGACACCTTTATAATTAGTAACATTTATTTTCTAATCTTAACTATGTTGATAAGAGAAAATGGCATCTCAAGGGTTTAATTTACCTTTTTATTACTTGTAAAGTTGAAAAGGCTTTATATACTGTTTACCATTTTCTTTTACTGTGACATGTCTACTTCCCTTTGCCCATTTATTTGCTGGGTTTTACTGTTTCTTTTCTTTTTTTTTTAATAGGTTACACATACTCTGTATATATTAAGGCTATTAACTCTATTGAAAATATTGTTCAAGTTATCTCCTGTTAGCTTTGAAGTCCTTACATCTATAGTTTTTGTGCCTTTGTTTCATTCATTGCCTCTCAATTGAGAAAAGTCTTTCTCATCAAGACATCTGACACATATAAAGTTACATTTTCTTCTAAATGTTTGATGATTTAATTTTAAAAATATTAATGCTTTCAATCATAGGTACTGTTTTTTCTACCAAAGAATTGATTTTCCCAGCATTGTATGCAGAACAGTTATTTCCTTTTAACTAAGGTTCTATCTAAAGTTGGAAATAATTTTACTTAGTTATATTTCTAGGTGAAGTTATAAGCCTTCTAGCAGTACCTGGCTGCCCTCCCTGTATTCATATCCTTGTTGTGTAATCTTGCAGTTACTGGAGTGTATGCCTCCACCCCTGACTTTGGGCTCGACCTCGGGCCTTGCTATGATTAATGTCATTGTGAACAGAAGTGATCAGACGTCAGTCCCTCATCAAGGCTTCGACAGATACTGCAGGTTCCCGCTTGCTCTCTCAAGCCTCTGTGATGCCCAGACAGCTGCTTTCTCCTTTAGCCTGGGCTCCCAAAGCAGCCCACAGAGAATGGGGCAGGCCCAGCTGCCCTGCAGGTGTGCAGTGTAAGCAGTCAACCCAGTCAAGGCTGGGTGAGGCACAGTTGCCCAACCGCACTCAGCTGAGGTTAGCGGACCTCCCAACTAATTGGTAGATGTTTAAGAGATACATTTTTATCATCTACCGACACTGAGATTTTACTGGTAGGTTATTGGTAGGGTTATGGCAGGAAGAGAGAAGCGGGTATCCTGAACAGTAGAAGGAACAGCGGAAAAGAAAGGTACGGACATTATGGACACTTGTGTGGAGAGGCAGAGATGGCTAGATATAAAATAATTACTTGGAATTAAAAGAAGAATAAGGATCCAGTGGTTAGAAAAAGCAAAACAAAACACCAAAACTCTTTTAAGGTCACACACATACTTGTACTAACAAGCTCCCCTGGCAGAAATCTGTTTGTGATTTTCACCCAAACTTCAAGCTTAAACACAGCCTGCTCCCCCGAAGGAAGTAAATAGAAAGAAAAAAGAGATTAATGTCCCCATCACTAAAAAAAAAAAAAAACTTCAAGGGAAAATATATAGTAAGTTTGAGTTTTTCTGAATATGTCTTTTAAAGATTTTTCTTCTTTTATTTAACGATACACACATACACAAGACTTATACTCCAAGATTTTGCACAAAGCAGAAAACCCAAATATTAATCCTGGTCTCTCACCTTCTGTTGAAATCAACCTGGATGGAATGATCAATGACAAGATCAGCAGGACAGATGGGGTTTATTTTCTCTGGATTGCCTCCTAACTTTTTCACAGCATCACGCATGGCAGCAAAGTCAACCACAGCTGGCACACCCCTAAGAAATGGGAGAATTAAGCAGAAGACAAATCTGTTAAACAAGTGTTATGCGGGTTTTTTCCAGCTTTTGTTTCTACTGAAAATATTGGCAAGAGGGCTGTCTCACCAGTGGAGCAAATGATAGATGTCAGAAAAGTGAAAGCTGCTAAATATATTTCCTTGAGTGGAAATCACATCAGTAATGAGCATCATGGCTGAGTGGTACCTCTATATGCAATTTTATTCCTGCATTAAAGTTCACAACCAATGTGGTTTAGGCAGAGAAACTGTCAGAAAGCTGGCACTTAATAACTTGGGAACTTTTTCTGTTATTACTGTTCCCTACTCACATGGTGGGCTAGCAAAGTCCTGGGCAAGACAGAGATCACACCCTTCAACTTCAAATTTAAAGGAATGGATGTAACTCAGAAAAGCGGCTGTGAATCAAGTTTATATTAAATGCATCCTTCCTTTTTATTATATTAGAGACTAAAATATGAGTAATCATCCTCTAAAAAAATGAAATTTGGTCGCCAGAAGGAATAAAATAACATTGTTTAAAAAAATGAAAAGGTAGTCTGTGAAGGGGTGAAGGGCTTCCCTGGTGGCCCACTGATTGAGAACCCACCTGCCAATGCAGGGGACATGGCTTCAATCCCTGATCTGGGAAGATCCCATATGTCCCAAGGCAACTCAGCCTGTGTGCCACAACTACTGAGCCTGTGCTCTAGAGCCCAGGAGCCGCAGCTCCTGGAGCCCATGTACTGAGAGCCTGTGCTCTGCAACAAGAGAGGCCGCCGCAATGAGAGGCCAGCATACCACAACTATAGAGTATTCCCTGCTCACTGCAGCTAAAAGCCCGAGGGCAGCAATAAAGACCCAGTGCAGCCAAAAATGAACAAATAAATAGATAGATTTTTTTTTTTTTTAAGTGAGGCTGTGATGGGAAGCGGTTCTTGGGACTAGCAGGGTGTGAGCAGAGACTTAACAGCAACACATCAGGCCTTGCAAACTACTTCTCCCCTCCGGTGATACATATCAACATTCCAAGGATGTCTGTTTAAAACCTGGCTCCCTGGGTGACAGGATGTGGGGGAGAAAAGATTCTAAGACAGTTCCACTTCATGCTGTCTCTTTCACCTTTTTTGCTAGTACACTGAGGACTAGGATCTTCAAGACCAAGGACAATGATCTCCGCCACTGGAAAAGGTGGATGAGTATCATCCCTGAGATTATCTCTTGCCATCTGGGATGACCGCCCTCTTTTGCTTTCAAGTGTCTCTGAATATTGAGTGAAAAATCACACAATCACTGTGTTGTTTTTTTGTTTTTGCCTTTAAAAAGCCTTCTCTACAGGCCGACAAGGGAGGGAGAGAAACAGAGAGTAAGGTGACACGAGGCTCACGTAAAGTCCTGCAGGATGACTCGGGCAGGCTTAAAGGGCACTTCTATGTTCTTATGCTGCATGACCTTCCAATTCAGGATATTTTCAACATCATTTTTCTTCACCAAAAATTGATCACAGTTCCGAATGGCTGCCTCCAGGAGAACTCTGATAGAAAATGGTAAGGATCCTAGGAATAAAAGGAGAAAGCATAACAAAACAAACAAAAATCCATGAGACATCTTATTATCAGAGCTCTTTAAAGCCAATCTCCATCCAAACTTGATACAAGGCAACATCCCCGGTAGTCTTTCAACAAGGAAAGAGAGTAAATTTAAACTGATTTCAACAATTTGAAATATAAGAATATTGAATGGGCTTGAGACATTCAGTTATTAGAAAATACCTGCAGCCTAGGCAAAAGTAAAATATTACAGTTAATTCTTTCATAGCCAGTGGCTGCCTAGCCTTGGAATCCAGTAACAGAGCTTCCCTTAAGTTATCATGAAGGAAATCAGTCTAGATTATTTAATTTGCTGTATTACTGTTAGTAAAATACACATACACACATACAGAGTAGTATTTGTTATGAAACCTCAGTGTGTAAAAAATGAGAAAATAACCCCTTTACGATGATTAAAATAAGACCAAAGAATAGTCATATATACCTTTCAAAGGAAATAAACACCTAAACTCCATGGAGTATGGTCATTGGTAACCATGTTTTTTAGAATAAGACAATGGTAATTTTTAAGAAAATTTATTTTGCTTATAAAAGAAGTGGTTCAACTTGATACATAAGAATTATTCACTAGTATTATCCAGAGAAGGAAAGAGTACAAAGGCAGAAAAGCATAGGAGTTGGGACAAAACAGGCTTGTGTTTTCATCCTCTTCCGCTCTTTTTGTTGCTGTTCAGTTGCCAAGTTGTGTCTCACGCTGCACACCATGAACTGTAGCACGTCAGGCTTCCCTGTCCTTCACTATCTCCCTGAGTTTGTGCAAACTCATGTCCACTGAGTCAGTGATGCCATCCAACCACCTTATCCTGTGTCGTTCCCTTCTACTCTTGCCCTCAGTCTTTCCCAGCATCAGGGTCTTTTCCAGTGAATCAGGTAGGCATCAGGTGGACAAGGAATTGGAGCTTCAGCTTCAGCATCGGTCCTTCCATTGGATATTCAGGGTAGATTTCCTTTAGGTTTGACTGGTTTGATCCAGTGGATGTCGGCAATTTGATCTCTGGTACCCCTGCCTTTTCCAAATCCAGCTTGTACATCTGGAAGATATACTTACTGCTAAAGCCTAGCTTGAAGGATTTTGAGCATTACCTTGCTAGCATGTGAAACGAGTACAATTGTGTGGCAGTCTGAACATTCCTTTGCATTACCCTTTGGGATTGGAATGAGAACTGATCTTTTCCAGTCCTGTGGCCATTGCTGAGTTTTCCAGATTTGCTGGCATATTGAGTGCAGCACTTTCACAGCATCATCTTTTAGGATTTGAAATAGCTCAGCTGGAATTCTATCACCTCCACTAGCTTTGTTTGTAGGAATGCTTCCTAAGGCCCACTTGACTTCACACTCCAGGAAATCTGGTTCTAGGTGAGTGATCACACCATCGTGGTTATCTGGGTCATTAAGAACTTTTTCCGTACAGTTCTGTGTATGCTTGACACCTCTTTTTAATCTCTTCTGCTTCTGTTCGGTCCTTGCTGTTTCTGTCCTTTATTGTGCCCATCTGTGCATGAAATGTTCCCTTGGAATCTCTATTTTCTTGAAGAGATCTCTAGTCTTTCCCATTCTGTTGTTTTTTCTCTATTTATTTGCATTGTTCACTTAAGGCTTTCTTATCTCTCTTTGCTTTTCTCTGGAACTCTGCATTCAGTTTGGTGTATCTTTCCCTGCCTTTCACTTCTCTTCTTTTCTCAGCTGTTTGTAAGTCCTCCTCAGACAACCATTTTGCCTTCCGGCATTTCTTCTTCTCGGGGATGGATTTGGTCACCACCTCCTGGACAGTGTTATAAACCTACGTCCATAGTTCTCCAGGCACTCTGTCTACCAGATCTAATCCCTTGAATCTATTTCTCACTTCCACTGTATAATCATAAGGGATTTGATTTAGGTCATACCTGAATGGTCTAGTGGTTTTCCCCACTTTCTTCAATTTAAGTCTGAATTTGGCTATAAGGAGTTCATGATCTGAGCCACAGTTAGCTCCAGGTCTTGTTTTTGTGGACTGTATACAGCTTCTCCATCTTTGGCTACAAAGAATATAATCAATCTGATTTTGGTATTGATCATCTGGTGATGTCCATATGTAGAGTTGTCTCTTGTGTTGTTGGAAAAGGATGTTTGCTCTGACCAGTATGTTCTCTTGGCGAAACTTTTGTTAGCCTTTGCCTGCTTCATTTTGTACTCCAAGACCAAACATGCCTGTTACTCCAGGTATCTCTTGACTTCCTACTTTTGCATTCCAGTCCCCTATAATGAAAAGGACATTTTTTGTTGTTGTTGTTAGTTCTTGAAGGTCTTGTAGGTCTTCATAGAATTGTTGAACTTTAGCTTCTTTGGCATTAGTGGTTGGGGCATAGACTTGAATTACTGTGATGTTCAATGGTTTGCCTTAGAAACGAACAGAGATCATTCTCCCATTTTTGAGACTGCACCCAAGTACTGCATTTCAGACTCTCTTGTTGACTGTGAGGGCTACTCCATTTTCTTCTAAGGGATTCATGTCCACAGTAGTCAATATAATAATCATCGTTATTAACGTCTCGCATTCCCATTTTAGTTCAGTGATTCCTAAAATGCCAATGTTCACTCTTGCCACTTTCTGTTTGACCACATCCAGTGTACCTTGATTCATGGACCTAACATTCCAGGTTCCTATTCAACACTGTTCTTTACAGCTTCGGACTTTACTTTCACCACCAGACACAGCACAACTGGGCGTCCTTTCCACTTTGGCTCAGCCTCTTCATTCTTTCTGAAGCTGTTTCTCTGCTCTTCCCCAGTAGCATACTGGACACCTACAGACCTGGGAGGCTCATCTTTCAGTGTCATATCTTTTTGCCTTTTCCTTCTGTTCATGGGGTTCTCAAGGCAAGAATATTGGAGTGGTTTGCCATTCCCGTCTCCAGTGGCCCATGTCTTGTCAGGCCCTGACTAGCAGGCACATGCCCTTCCGCTGTTCCATGTAGCTGGAGGACATGCCCAGTGCCCTGGCTGTCCCACTGCTGGTTCTCGTTGAGTGTGTAAACCTTCACTGGCTGCTGGGCGTGTTGGCCAACATTCCACCCGGGGGCCTGGGCAAAGGCCCTGCTGGAGCTGTTGGCTGGAGCTGACTGATGTTGGAGGAAACCCAGGAGCGCAGGGCTCCCCAGCCTCTCTGCTGCCACTGCTCGTCCTAGGGCCAATCCGCCACCCAGCGGCCTGTTGCCACTGGCTGCCTCCTACCTACATAGCTGTTATTTAACCATGTCATTGACTCTCTCTGGGCCTCAGCTTCCTCAGGACTTTTTAATGTTTTTGAATATAGCCTGACAGGCTTGTTATTCAGATTAAATAATATACATGTACAAACACTCTCTATACCAAGTGTTACATAAATGTTATATGTATATAATCATTATCTACTTGAAAATGAGCAATGTAAGAAGGGTGTGTGTGTGTATTTCTGTAGTTAATCCAAGACCATTCAGCCATTCTCTGCTACTCCCTCTTCCAACTCTCCTAAAGGCTGATTTATTAGGTAGTTTAGTTATTATGCAACTGATATGCCGATTGCTATCAGAGCATTTATATCAAAGAGCCATGTACCTACCATATCTGGAATCCTCCAATTTATTCAAATTGAAGAACTTCTTTCCTGGTTGTGCAGGATCCAAAGGCTCAACAAGGTGTGCAAATGGGTTGCTCATGATTCCTGATGACCAGGTGTCCCTGAAAAGGACAGAGAACATTTAATTTCTCCTCTCAAAGCTGGATCTTATTTATTCCAATGAGTATTTGCCCTCTTTAACAATTATGATACACACTGACTTCAAGAAATCACTTATTATCTTTTCAGAGTGGTGGGAAGGTGGGACACAAATGAATATCAGAATGATATTCTTAGCAAAGAAAATGACCTCTGTGAAGCTCCCGTGAAAGCTAGCATTTACCTCTCAAGAGTGTACAATTCCAAACTTCTTTTGTCTTATATCTACAACTTTCCAACATGATTGCACTGATAAGACATGAGGCAGAAGGGAAATGAAGGAAGTGTCACACGGGAAATTGCCAACACATGAACATCTGAGCTGGATTCATGCTTTGCTTGACAGGAGGTAAGAGGTAGGAGCAGGTGACATTGTACAACTACATAAAACCTGAACTCTGGGAGAGCAGGCTTGAAAACAGCTGGTTTCTTCTGTAACTGCCTCTGCAGCATTTTAAATAAACTTGTTAGTTAGAAGTCTTGTGGACTCACTTTTACATAATGGTAGCAAGAGTGTGTTCACATCAAGGAATCTTTAAGGTACCTGGTGGATGTATAAAAGGCCAGACTCCCAAGTAAGTCTGGAGAGGACCCTTTACCCCAGCTCTGGGCAGAACTTCTCCTGTATCTTTTTATAAATTGTAAGCGGTGAACAAAAAAGATCTGGCCTGAACCATACAGATAAACAGTGATTCAAATAACTATACGACTTAGAGCAAAACACTCCAGCGTAGGAGCTGGAAGACTTGCTTTCTAGATCTACCGCTTTGGCGAAAATCCTTACCAGTCCACTCTTCAGTCTTAATTACTATATAAGAATAGTAAAATTTCCTTACTTAATCCAAGGTTTTATGAATAAATATGAACTTTTGTCCAACCTTTTTTGGGGATGACTGATATGAAATGATCAACATATTACTATAAAATGAAACAAATGAAAAGATATGTATCTAGACAAACCCATCATAAATTGGAAATACCATAAGCTGAAATGCATTTAATGTACTACGCTACTGAACCTCACAGTTTAGCCAAGCCTACCGCGGATATTCTCAGGACTCTTTAACGCTAGCTTACAGTTGGATAAGATAACCCAACACAGAGTTGAATATCTCACGTAATGTATTGACTACTGTACTGAAAATGGAAAACAGAGTGGCTGTTTGAGTACAGAACGGCTGTGAGGTTGTTCATCCCGGTGATGGCGTGACTGACTGGGAGCTGTGGCTACAGCTACTCGCGATCACAGCAGAGTACAGTACTGCGTAGCACCAGCCCAGGCAAGGATCAAAACTCAAAACTCAAAGTGTGTTTCTACTGAGTGCCTATCGCTTTTGCACCAAAGTGGTAAAAAAAAAAAAAAAAAAAAAATTGTAAGCTGAACCATTGTAAACCGAGGACAGTTTGTAGAGAAAACAACTGTTTGTGAGGATGAACAGTGACAGTGGCCCTTGTCTCCAGAGACAGGCCCATGTTTTCATCAAGACACAAAACAGACTGGTTCCTTTAGGGAATGAGTGAGTTAAAGTTGCTCAGTTGTGTCCAACTCTTTGCGACCCCATGGACTGTAGCCTGCCAGGCTTTTCTGTCCACAGGATTCTCCAGACAAGAATACTGGAGTGGGTTGCCATTCCCTTCTCCAGGGGATCTTCCCAACCCAGGGATCAAACCTGGGACTCCTACACTGCACGCAGATTCTTTACTGTCTGAGCCAAGAGGGAAGCCCCTTAAGAGGGACAGAGGCCTCAAAGTCAGGACTGTGAAGACGACTCACATTCATCGAATATCCTTTGGTATTGTTTGCATTTTAAACTGAGGACAAATAAAGTTGTTTGAAAATGAGTTGAAACTTGAGAGCGAGAATGTGTTCATTCACTCTGTCTGAAGTCCAGTGCTGGGCTGTTCTGATGAGAGGCAGCTGAGTGAGGAGTAGCCCTGCCTTCCTGGAGTTCCCCGTGCAGGAGGGCCAGGATGGTCTGGGCACCTGTAATGGAGGGAGAATGCAGTGGAAAGGCATGTGTGTGTGAGAGAGACAGTGTGTGAGTGTGTGTGTCTGTGTAGAGGTGGAGTGGGTGGGGTGGGGGCGGGGAAACGGATCTGATCAGCACCTTGTTGCCAGGAGTGGCTTCTTTCCCCTGGACACACATTTTTTTTTTTTTTTTAATCTTTATTGAATTTGTTATAGTATTGCTTCTGTTGTGTATGTCCTGGTTTTTGGGCCTCAAGGCATGTGGGATCTTAGCTCCCCAACCAGGGATCGAACCGGTACTCCCTGCATTGGATGGCAAAGTCTTAACCAGTGGGCCACCGCCGTGGAAGTCCCATCCCACGTGGTTTTTGCTGGAGCTGCAATTTGGTGGGGGAGACTAAAGGCCAAGGGACTGCCTTCTCTAGGAATTCTGGAGCTGAAACTAAAGAAAAGGCCAGCAGGGGACGCTGGGGCATGCTGCAGCTCTATTTACAAAAGCACGCATCCCAGGTCATCTGCGGGAGAATTACCTGGGGATCGTTCTTGTTAAAAATAGACTCCTGAGTCCCAACCCCGCTCCCCAAGCTGCTGAATCAGAAGGGACTGGGGAAGCAGCAGGACCCAATAATCTCCCAGGTGTCTCTAGAAGGTGCCCAGTCTGAGAATCATTGCTGGACGGTGTGGAGGGTCAGGTGAGGAACGCCCACTTAGTTCAGAAGGCGGTGAGGTACCATGGAAGGGAGATGTGTAAGATGGTGAGGGAATGAAACCAAAACACCACCCCAGTTCAGGAAGGGGCCCTGAACAAGGGAAGCAGGCAGCGCCCGGCCAGGCAGCTCAGGCATTGCTTGCCCAGCCAAGGGAGCAGCACCCACTTGGCTCCAGCCACAGGCTGCATGCAGGAATGCCAGCCCAGTGTGGACGGTGTTCAAGCGAGGCTGGCAATCTGGATTTCCACCCAAACTCTCTTGATTTACAAATGTTGGTAACTAAATTTTCCTAAACGACTGAGTGGGCCTGCACCACAATGACCAAACCAAACACGCTCATGGGCGAGCCCTGCCCTGCGTTCTCACTCAGCCTGGCAGATGTTCTGGAGGAATGGTAAGAAACTAAAGAGAAAACTTGGGCCAGAAAACTCTGGAAGTGGTGGGGACCTTTTGCTGAACCAGGCATGGTGGGCAGGTCATACCTTTAAAAATTCTTAAGTAACATTGAATCATTCCTGTTTCTCTGTCAAGCCCTAAAGGGGGTCAGTTTGCCAAAATTTGATGGGCAAACCAGTTGCTAAATTGTACCCATATTTGCCATGATGCGGTGAGGACTCAACATGTCAGTTCGCTTCCCTGAAGCCTACAAATGTGGGCTTCCCAGGTGGCGCTAGCCGTAAAGAACTTACTTGCCAATGCACAAGGCATGAGACGCAAGTTTGATCCCTGGATCAGGAAGATGCCCTGGAGGAGGGCATGGCAACGCACTCCAGTATTCTTGCTTGGAGAATCTCATGGACAGAGGAGCCTGGCAGGCTACAGTCCATGGGGTTGCAAGGAATCAGACATGACCGAAGTGACTCAACACAGCTTACAGATGCCCCCAGCAGAGCTCTGGAAGTCTTACATGATTCTTGCTGTTCCTACCATCCTACAATGCCAGCTGGTATTTCAGGATGCATATATGTCTCCCTGGTGGCTCAGATGGTAAAGAATCTGCCCACAGTGCGGGAGACCTGGGTTTGATCCCTGGGTTGGGAAGATCCCTTGGAGAAGGAAATGGAAACCCACTACAGTATTCTTGCCAGGATAATCCCGTGAACAGAGGAGCCTGGTGGGCCACAGTCCATGGGGTTGCAAAGAGTCAGACATGACTGAGCGGCTTTCACTCATTCAGTCACATGTGGTGACCAATGTGGCTCTTATAGAAAACATGTTGTGTAACGCACTCTCCATCTGCCTCCTTTTTTCTTAAAAACTACATAATTATCTAGTTTCAGTACATAAATGAAGGAAATCTTGCTTGCAGAAGTTAGGAGACAGACGAACCAATTACTAATTACTAAGTATCAGGATGTACCATTGACTTCATACCATCTTCTATAACCCTGGCCACAACTCTGTAAATTTCAGCCTATCATTACTCTCATTTTACAGCAGAGAATAGTGCAGCTCTGAGACATGGATAGCTCACCGCAGGGCAAACATCCAGTTAGAGGCAGAGCTAGGCTTTGATCTCTGGCTTTCTCTACCAGCTCCTTGGGGCCACCTCTCTAGGTGTGGCAACTCCTCATCTGAAGGAGGTGCTGGCTGGAGGCCACCAAGCAATCCCTAGTGTTGATAAAAAGCCAAGAGACTTGCGGGCCTGCAAAATTCTCCTATAAGCCTCAGTTTTGAATACTTGAGTTGCCTTTCCTTCTTTCTAGGGCTCAGCCAGCACAGTGGCCTGGGCTGGGCATTGACTGCCACATGTCCCTTGCCACTCTGAGCCCCAGGTCAGTGGAAAGCAAGAGCAGCTGTGTTTTTGCAACCCCAAACTGGTTTTGCTTGGAAGTTGGGCAATGTCTACTCCCCGCCCCCCTCCCCCAACCCCTGCTTTAAACCTGGAGGGTTCTGGAAATCAGAGCCACTCCACAGTTTCACTCACTTTATCATTTGTATTTCATATGACATTATAGGAGTTCCCAGTGCTTCAGGAACCCCAAGAGGGAGCCAAAGTGACCACAGTCCAAGCAGGGTGTGAGGAGAAGGATCTCTGCCTTGGGGACAAGCCAGACCAGAATAGAATCTAGGTATCAGGGATATATGTAGGTCTGCCTGACCCTCTCCAGAACCCTCAAACCCCATCCCCAAGCCTCGAGTATTATTACTGCAGGATCTGCAGGCCCTAAATTATCCCGAGATCTGTGATTTTGCTAGAAACCCCACCAAATGGCCAGGGAATCCTGTCTACTTCCACATTCAGAGAAACCACAGACCCCATGGTTTCAATTCCTTTCCTATCTGCTCTGCATTGTTCCCTTTCTTCTGTTTTATCTAACCCCCATTCAATACTAATAAAAGAGAGGAATGAACAAACAGGATTGTTTTGGAGAGAGTGGAGTGTTATCCTAGGTTTCTTCTTTTATGGAAAGAGGAAAGGTTACTGTATACATGGAAATATGTTCGGGTTGCTGCCTCTTCTGTTCCACAGAATAAGGTGGTACTGCATGGAGGCAAAGGATAAAAAGAGGAAAAGAAAAGCAGAAAAGAGATTTTTTTTAAAAAGAAAGGAAAGCAGGGGAAATGTTATATTTAAGCAGCGAGTGTGCAGCTCATTCAGCACTTGTCCTTCCTGAATACTTGTGTTGAGGCCAGAATTGCTGACCTTTGCCTCTGAATCAAGTGGGACCCAGGGACAGTTCTTGAACAAAAGGAATCCAAGAAGAGACCTTTGTACTATCCCTGAAACCCTTTACTACATCTGTGCAGATTTTGAAAGAAAAGATAATTGTTTGGTAGAGAAATGGGTGTTTCTCAAAGCTAACCCATCCTGAAATACCAGCTGGGTCACTTGGCATGATCCTTACAGGTACATTCTGTGCACAGAGGAGTGGGAATGGGGTAGGGAGTGCTGGACACCAGAATTTTAAAGTAAATCACTAAAAATACTAAACAGTAGGCATGGGTGGGCAGATCTGAGACATTTACCAAGTGAACTGTGCTCCTTGTAAAAAGCTCCGTGCAGGGATCCTTTCCAGCTGCAGACAGTGTTGCTGCCAACTGATCTTTGGCCTTAGTTTAAGACATGGGTGGGAGACTTGGAGAGGCACCTTCACTCTGTGCACTTGCCACATGGCATTGACCCATCGCCACGCCCTGTGTGCTTATGCTCCGGCGCTCAGTCACGTCCGACCCTTTTGCAACCCCATAGACTGTAGCCCACCAGGCTCCTCTGTCCATGGGAATTCTCCAGGCAAGAATAGTGGAGTGGGTTGCCATGCCCTCCTCCAGGGGATCTTCCCAACCCAGGGATTGAACCCAGGTCTCCCGCATGGCAGGCAGATTCTTTTACCATCTGAGCCATCAGGGAAACCCACCACTCCCTAGGTGAGTATAGTAGATGCTGAGGATGTAATGAGATAAATCAGGGAATGTTGAGCCTTCCTTGAAAGAACCTTAGATATCACTAACATTCCCCCAATGAGGAAATAGAGGACCTAAAAAGAAGGTGATAGCCTGGGGGTCACAGGATTGTAAGTGGCAGAACGAGGAAGAAAATATATCTGATTTGCCTTCCAATTAAAAGTACATTTCCTTGGCAGGGGGTGGAAAAAAACTTAAAATCCTCCATAAATAGAGTTTAAAAAGTACTACTTAGACATATTACAGTCTTCTGGCACTCTCATGAGTTAGCTTTATAATCATTCACTGAACCTTCTATGATTCAAAATTCCAGAGAACTGACTGACAGCTAAACTTTGGGAAAACAACTTGTGGTTAAGTTTTTAACCATCTGGATGTTCTGGATGACTAGTTTATTCCAAGAGAGGCAGACGAGTAAGGGCAAATCAATCCTATAGATGTAAATATCAGACTCACATACTATTGTGTAAGTAAATAAATAAAAAAAAGAAAGATATAAAGTTAAGGTATACAGATAGTTAACAGGCACATGAAAAGATGTTCAACAGGGCTTCTCATCAGAAAAACGCAACCCAAGACCACAACGTCAGTGGCTTTGCAAATCAAAACCAGTCTCACACTGATAAAAGTGGATATCATGAAAAGAAGACATACAGATGGCTAATAAACACATGAAAAGATGCGCAACATCACTCATTATCAGAGAAATGCAAATCAAAACCACAATGACGTATCATCTCACGCCGGTCAGAAAGGCTGCTATCCAAAAGTCTACAAGCAATAAATGCTGGAGAGGGTGTGGAGAAAAGGGAACCCTCTTACAGTGTTGGTGGGAATGCAAACTAGTACAGCCACTGTGGAGAACAGTGTGGAAATTCCTTAAAAAACTGGAAATAGAACTGCCTTATGACCCAGCAATCCCACTGCTGGGCATACACACTGAGGAAACCAGAATTGAAAGAGACACGTGTACCCCAGTGTTCATCGCAGCACTGTTTATAATAGTCAGGGCGTGGAAGCAACCTAGACGTCCATCAGCAGACGAATGGATGAGAAAGCGGTGGTACATACACACAATGGAGTATTACTTAGCCATTAAAAAGAATACATTTGAGTCAGTTCTAATGAGGTGGATGAAACTGGAGCCTATTATACAGAGTGAAGTAAGCCAGAAAGAAAAATACCAATATAGTATACTAAAGCATACATATGGAATTTAGAAAGATGGTAATGACAACCCTGTATGCGAGACAGCAAGAGACACAGATGTAAAGAACAGTCTTTTGGACTCTGTGGGAGAGGGAGGGTGGGATGATTTGATAGAATAGCATTGAAACATGTATATTACCATATGTGAAACAGATCGCCAGTCCAGGTCCGGTACATGAGACAGGGTGCTCAGGGCTGGTGCACTGGGATGACCCTGAGGGATGGGATAGGGAGGGAGGTGGGAGTGGGGTTCAGGATGGGGGACACATGTACAACCGTGGCTGATTCATGTCAATGTATGGCAAAAACCACCACAATATTGTAAAGTAATTAGCCTCCAATTAAAATAAATAAATTAAAATTAAAAAAATACATATAGCATTAAAAAAAAGACACAATCTCATAATCTTTCAAGACAGGTGAATTAATAATATAACTATTTTTCATGAGAAAAAAGAAAAAAGACCACAAATAACAAGTGGTGGCCAGGATGTGGGGAAAAGGGAACCGTCACATGCTGTTGGTAGGAACGTCGATGGATACAGCCACTGTGGAAAGCAGTATGGAGGCTCTCAAAAAAAACGAAAACCAGAACTACAATACGATCCAGCAACTCCACTGCTGGGTATATACCCAAAGGAAACGCAAACACTAATTTGAAAAGATACATGCACCCCAACGTTCAAAGCAGCACTCTTTACAATAACTAAGATTTGGGAGCAACCTAAGTATCCGTCAACAGATGAATGGATAAAGAAAGAAGATGTGAGACACATATACACACATATGTAATATATATGTGTAATGGAATACTACTCAACATGAAAAAGAATGAAATTTTGCCATTTGTGCAAACTAGACTTGATGGAAATAAGTCAGACAAATACTATATATTATCACTTACACGTGGAATCGAAAGAATAAAACAAACGAATGTAACAAAACAGAAATAGCACAAAACAGACACAGAGATCAGCAGGGAGGAACAGAGGGCTCAGAAATAAACTCACACGCTGATGGTCAGTTAAGGAGGCAAGAATATACAATGCAGAAAAGACACTCTCTTCAGTAAGTGGTTCTGGGAAAAGTGGATGGCTACGTGGAAAAGAGTTAACATTAGGACATTTTCTAATACTATACACAAAATAAACTCAAAGTAGATTAGAAGCCTAAACGTAAGACCAGAAACCATAAAACTCCTTGAAGAAAACATCGGTGGAACACTCTCTGAGTTAAGCCACAGCAATATATTTTTGGACCTGCTCCTAAAGCAAAGGAAACAAAAGCAAAAATAAAAATAAATCACAGGATGTAATTAAATATATAGCTTTTGCACAGCAAAGGAAACCACTGGCAAAATGAAGACAACCTATGGAATGATAGAAAATATTTGCAAATAATATGACCAATAAAGGGTTAGTTAAAATTCAAAATACATAAACAGCTCATACAATTCAATACCAAAAAAACACACAAAAAACCCACCCAAACAACTCAATTAAAAAATAAGACCTAGAATAACCTATGTGAAATCTTAAAAATTAAACAAATTAGTGAATATTTAAAAAAAACCAAACTCACAGACATAAACAAGCCAGTGGTTAACAGTGGGGAAGAGAGACGGTGAGGAGAGCGAGACGGGGGAGAGGACTTTGAGGGATAAACTGCTATGTATAAGATACGCTACAAAGATGTACTGTACAGCACAGGGACTATAGTCAGCATTTTATAATAACCATAAGGGGAGTATAACCTTTAGAAATTGTGAATCACTATGTTATACACCTGAAACTTAGAAAAAGATCAGAAAAATATTGGTACAGTAAAATAAAATTTTAAAAACAGATATTCATTGTGGAAAGATTAGGATATGCAAGTGAACAAAAAGAAGAAAATAAGTCATCTGTAACACCATGGTGTGGAGTTTCATTTACCATGAATTTTAAATGTATTTGGATTTAAAAAAAAGTGGATTAGACCTCACATTGTTTTGTAAACTGCTTTCCCCCTACTCATCAGTAGACCACAAACATCTTCATGGGGCCATCACGTGATTTTTTTTTATATGGTATTTTATATCACTTTTAACTACACCATAAAAATCTCTCCTTCAGACATATAATAATTTATTTAAATTTCTTATTGTTAAAATATGTAGGTGGTGTCCAAGCATTAACATTCAAACATTGCTTGCAATCTTTGTATACACTTCTTTAGATAGGTCCTTAATCCAGTTCCTCAAAATAAACCCTGAGCTTTCAGTTCCTAGAAGTAGGACATCTGGGTGGAAGGATCCAATGGCTCCATTCGGATGCACATCACCAGGCTGCCAGGGAAAGGCTGTACCAATTTTATGACCCTTCTCTGAAGCAGAGAGTAAAAACAGAAGTGCCTAAACCAGGGAACGTAATTTGTCTTTATCTTTTCCAAATTGAGAGATTAAAAAGTTAATCTTAGGCATTTGTCTAATGGCTAGTAAAGGTGAGTACTTTTCCATCCTTCTGTTAGACATCTGAATTTCTTCTGTTAGCTCCCTGTCTGCCAGAAAGGTCAAACTGAGTGACGCTGAGATGGCTTCTGGTGACCAAATGTTCTCATATCCGAAGGGATGTCGCTGAGTTATTCCTGTGGATGAGACTCAGCTCTGTAATTCGGGAGAGGCAAGGACTGCCCTTGGCTTCTACCTGATCTTGAGACCTGCAGTCTACAAGATTCCCCTTTACAAGAAGGGAGCCCTGACAATCTGATGCACAACTTGACCCCATGCTCACGTGCACTGTGAACCTTGCTGTTTAGAGCCGCGCAAGTGACCAATTCCTGACATCATGGGCAAAATCTTTACTGGGATCAGTGAACTCTCTACCTATAACCCAGACCATTTCCAAGCCCAGGCAGCAGTCTTGCTAATGGCTTTTGTGAGGGAGACTGAGTAGCTTATAACTGTCGCTCTTGCTAGAAGACTGTTATTGTAGTTGTTTAGGTGCTAAGTCATGTCTCTCTATGACCCCACGGACTGCAGCACACCTTCACTATCCTTCACTTCCCTGTAAAGGACTGTCTCCCAGAGTCTGCTCAAACTCATGTCCATTGAGTCAGTGATGCCATCCAACTATCTCATCCTCTGTTGCCCTCTTCTACTGCCCTCAGTCTTTTCTAGCAGCAGGGTCTTTCCCAGTGAGTCAGCTCTTCACATCATGTGGCCAAAGTATTGGAGCTTCAGCTTTAGCATCAGTCCTTTCAAGGAATACTCAGGGTCAATTTCCTTTAGGATTGACTGGTTGGATCTCCTTGCAGTCCAAGGGACTCTCAAGAGTCCTCTCCAGTACCACAGTTAGAAAGCATCAGTTCTTTGGTGCTCAGCCTTCTTTACAGTCATCCAACTCTCACATTCATACGTGATTACTGGAAAAACCATAGCTTTGACTAGACGGACCTTTGACGGCAAATTGATGTCTCTGTTGTTTTTTTAAAGATTTATGTATTTGGCTGTGGTGGGCCTTTGCTGCTGCACACAGGCTTTCTAGTTGCTGAGAGCAGGGGCTACTCTTCAGTTGCAGTGCTTGGGCCTCTCACTGCGGTGGCCTCTCCTGCTGCAGAGCACAGGCTCTTGGGTGTGCAGCTACAGTAGTTGTGGCGTACGGGCTCTAGAATGCTGGCATGTGAGATCTTCCCGGACTAGGTATTGAACCCATGTCCCCTGCATTGCAAGGTGGATTCTCAACCACTGGACCACCAGGGAAGCCTTGTCTCTGCTTTAGGTTTACGCTGTCTAGGTTTGTCATTGCTTTTAAGGAGCGTCTTTTAATTTCATTGCTTGCAGTCATCATCTGCAGTGATTTTGAAGCTCAAGAAAATAAAGTCTGTCACTGTTTCCACTGTTTCCCCAACTTTTTGACATGAAGTGACAGGACTGGATGCCATGACCTTAGTTTTTTCTATGTTGAGTTTTAAGGCAGTATTTTCACTCTCTTTTTTCACCCTCATCAAGAGGTTCTTTAGTTCCTCGTCACTTTCTGCCATAAAGGTGATGTTATCTGCATATCTGAGGTTATTGATATTTCTCCCAGTAATCTTGATTCCAGCTTGAGCTTCATCCAGCCTGGAATTTCTCAAATATACTCTGCAAAGAAGTTAAATAAGTAGGGTGAAAATATACAGCCTGGACGTACTCCTTTCCCATTTTTTTTTTTTTTCCTTTCCCATTTTGAACCAGTTCATTGTTCCATGTCCCATTCTAACTGTTGCTTCCTGACTTGCATACAGGTTTTGCAGGAAACAGGTAATGTGGTCTGGTATTCCCACCTCTTTAAGAATTTTCCACAGTTTGTTGTGATCCACACAGTCAAAGGCTTTAGCATTGTCAATGAAGCAGATGTTTTTCTGGAATTCCCTTGCTTTTTCTATGATCCAATGGATGTTGGCAATTTGATCTCTGGTTTCTCTGCCTTTTCTAAATTCAGTTGTACAAACTAAGTTCTTGGTTCACATACTACTGAAGTCTTGGAGGATTTAAGCATTACCTGCTAGCACGTGAAATGAGTGCAACTGTGCAGTAGTTTGAACATTCTTTGGCATTCTTTGCCCTTTTTCGGGATTGGAATGAAAACTGACCTTTTCCAATCCTGTGGCCACTGCTGAGTTTTCCAAATTTGCTGGCATATTGAATGCAGCACTTTCACAGCCTCATCTTATAGGATTTGAAGTAGCTCAACTGGAATTTCATCACTTCCACTAGCTTTATTTGTAATGATGCTTCCTAAGGCCCACTTGACTTCACATTCCAGGATGTCTGGCTCTAGGTGAGTGATCTCACCATTGTGGTTATCTGCATCATTAAGACTTGTTTTGTACAATTCTTCTGTGTATTCTTGATACCTCTTCATCTCTTCTGCTTCTGTTGGGTCCATACCGTTTCTGCCCTTTATTGAAGGACAGAAGACTACCTGGCACCACACACCAGCTGATAGTGATGGTATCTGTTTGGCACAGTCAGCTTTGTAGAGATGTTTGCAATAGGTGAATGATTTTAGCTAAATGCCAATGATTGGATAAAGTAAGATTCACCTTTTCAGGTCTCTTTCCAGGCTTTGGAGTATATAATTCTAATTACATTTAGCTGCTTCTGCTGTCAGAGTTGAATCCTCTTAGCTTATTTTGTAATAGAGAGAGAAGCATGGATGTGAACAAATCCTATGACCAACCACAGGATTCCCAGGCACCAGCAGGAAGGAGCAGAGGAAAACTGTAACCCAGGCAGCAGAACTCCTGTCAGTAGTGGGGTGGGGTGTCTCTTGTGCCATCCAAACACTTCATTTAGGAAGAGAAGGGAAGTTGGGGACAGACAGGTATACACTGTGTATTTAAAATGGATAACCAACAAGGACCTACTATACAGCACAGGGAACTCTGCTCAATGTTATGTGGCAGTCTGGATGGGAGGGGAGTTGCGGGAAGAATGGATACATGTATATGTATGGTTGAGTCCCTTTGCTGTTCACCCGAAGCTACCACAACACTGTTAATAGGCTGTACCCCAGTACAAAATTAAAAATTAAAAAAAAAAAAAAAAAAAAACTATAGGTGGGGAGAAAGGGTTGGGGGTGGGGTGGAGACTGTGCATATAAGTTCCCTGGAAAGTTGGTATAGTTTGAAAGGCTTTCAGGTGATTCACTGAGAACCTCTGTGCTATGGTCTAAAGTACAGACAACACGCCCTCTGAATTATTTATTGAGCACATCCAAGACACACAGAGTGGATTTTTAAAATCTGTGCAAACATCAGAAAAAGGTTTATTCTGTAGTTCATATGGTTTATTCACCTTGCTTCTCATACTTTCCTAAATATACCCTTCCTGATTTTTCCTAGCTTCCAATCCAAAGTAACATAACATCACTGCATCTCTTAGAGTTTACTTCAGTTCACTCTCAAGATTAGCTGTGCTTCATTTTCTTCTGTTTAAAGAGAAATTAATTGGTCCCGCTCCCAAACTGACTGCTGTGTATCTAAACATCATGCTACTTATAAACAGCTTTTTGTCAAAAGTGAGATTCCAAGGATGTCTATGTAAATATAAACAAGATTGAGGTCAGAAGCATTCAGGCCAGCAAACCACCATGGCTAGTCGACTTGGTTCTTTTACAAACGAGAGAGCTAGAAATGTTAGTTTTTTTTGCTTTATTTGATGCAGATGCATCTGGGAAGCTGGAAGAGCTAAACATCTCTGAATATTCCCAGCATGTGTGTGTTAGTCACTCAGTTGTGTCCGACTCTTAGCGACCCCGTGAACAGTAGCCAGCTAGGCTCCTCTGTCCATGGAATTCTCTAGGCAAGACTACTGGAGTGGATTGCCATTCCCTTCTCCATGGGATCTTCTTAACCCAAGGACTGAACCCAGGTCTCCTGTATTGCAGGCAGATTCTTCACTGTCTGAGCCACCAAGGAAGCCCAATTTTCAGAGACCAAATCATTTCTTTGATCTTCCTAGCTGTTCATAAAAGTACTGGGGGAAAAAAACACAAAAAATAATACAAAAATCTCTTAAATGTGATACTTGGAACCAAAAGAATTTTAAAGGAGAAGTCATAAGTGCAATTATCTATTTTGGGAGAGAATGGAAAAAAAAAAAGGTAGTGCTGTTGTATGAAAAATGGGGCAAGAAAGGATGGTCATGTCCTAGGTCTCGAGTGGCCAAGTGAGGGCCCTTGGCGTTATGCAGGAAAGAATTCAAGGTGAGCCACAGTAAAGTGAAAATGGGTTTATTTAGAGAGACACAGTGTGGGCAGTCTCAGAAGGTGAGAGGTGGCCCTAGGGCATGGGGTCCTCTTGGAAAGTTAGACCAGACCCCGGGTGTAGGGGTGGTTAGTTTCTATGGGCTGGGGAATTTCACTGGATACTGGATGAGGAGGAGGAATATTCTATCTTGGTGAGGGGGTGGGGATTTCCAGGAATTGGGGCAATTCCCGCTTTTTGACTTTTTATGGTTGGCCCTATAACTCTCATGGCACCTGTGAGACATTTAGCCTATGCTAATGTATTACAGGGCTTCCCTGGTGGCTCAGATGGTGAAGAATCTGCCTGCAATGCAGGAGACCTGCATTCAATTCCTGGGTCAGGAAGACTCCTGGAGAAGGGAATGGCAACCCACTCCGGTATTCTTACTGGCAAATTCCATGGACAGAGGAGCCTGGCGGGCTGCAGTCCATGGGATCTCAAAGAGTCAGACACGTAGCATTAACATGTTACAGTGAGCGTACAATGAGGCTCCAGGTCTGTGGGAAATAGAATCTCCTGCCATCTTGAACCTAGTGGTTTCTACCCAGCTCTGTCATATCCTCAGGATGTTATTCTTTCAGAGGTTGCACCCTGTCCTCTTCCCTCCTGTCTCAGTGCAGAAGGAGGATCTTGGAGAAGGAATGGCTTTATAACAATATTAGCAAATCCATCAGCACATTTTTCTTGGGCACTAATTAATGCAAGGTGCACTTTACAAAAATTAATGAGACTCTGCCTTCAGAAAGCTTTGCAGTCACACAATAACTTGTCACTCTGGGTTACAATTCTAGCTTATCACAAATTAACTTATCACAACTTAACTTATTATAATTTTAACTAACTCTTTTGTCTCATCCTGGACCACTGGCCAGAGCGCTCCAAATATATTCCTAGTTTTTTAAAAAGCTGTAACAGTTTTTGAAGGATTTAGTTTCATTCGATGGAGAAGAAAATGGCAACCCACTCCAGTACTCTTGCCTGGAGAATACCAGGGACAGAGGAGTCTGGTGGGCTGCCGTCTATGGGGTCGCACAGAGTCGGACATGACTGATGCAACTTAGCAGCAGCAGCAGTTTCATTCGAAATAAGCCACAGAACCTTTCTGGGCCTCAGTTTCCCAGTATGTAACACAGGGTTACTTGATGATCTAAAAAGTCCCTTCTGAGTGAAAAAAATTCTATAATTCATTCATCTATTTGTTCAATATATCTTTACATTAACCATGTAATATGTTTTAGGCACTCAGGAACAAAATTGACAAAGCTCCCTCATGGTGCTTCATTTCAGTAGGGGGAGACTAAACAAATAAATACAGAAACAGAACGTCAGACTGTGACCAGTTCCATGGATAAAGCAGGACACGGCAGTAGGGCATGTTCTGTGAAGCGTTATCAGGAGATCAAAGAAGACCTCACTGACATGGAGCCACTTGAGAAAAACTGTGGAGGAAGTGAGGGGAATCTGGAGGAGGGGTCAGATCACGTGCGAAGGCCCTGACGTGGCGTCTGAGGGAAGGCAGAAGTGGGTGAGCGAGGGCAGAAAAGGAGAAGACTGAGGTGGGGTGTAGCAGAGCCTGTCACTGTAGGAACTCGGGCTAAGGGACAACCACAAAGCGCGCTCCTAACTTTACACGTGGTTTAAGCTCTACATTTCCAACACCAGAATTTAGGTTTGGTAAGATGTTAACTCATAATATGAAAACATCTGATTGTCATTTAAGAAGTAGCTACTTCCTGAAATCTAACCTTTCCGTTCTCCAAACTTCATTAAGTCACATTGGAAGTTTTCAGGATGTATCATAGAAGTGATCATGACTCACTCAGCAGATGTGCACAGCCACAGCCAAAGGCAGTGGTCAGAATCTGTGTGGACCAGCACCCTGTGACCACGGCACTGTCTGATCAAGCCCCCCTAGCCTCTTTGAGGCTCAGTGCCCAAGAGGGCACAACATCATATGCAATTCCCAACACAGAAAGCTTGCCTGACACATCTTTTAAGCTCATTTTAAATTAACTACAGTAGCACAAACATAGTTATTTTTATTTTCTGGTATCACTATGAGCTAATATAGATAGGTTCACAAGAAAGTCTTGGTGAACTTCACATTTATTATTCTGGAGATGCACTGAGAAAGGCAAGTCACTGTGGGGTCATGGAACATTTGTCCAGAGAATACAGAAAGAAGCAGGGCAGAGAGGGTCTTCCTTGGTGGTCCAATGGCTGACTCTGTGCCCCCAGTGCAGGGGGCTCCAGTTCGATCCCTGGTCAGGGGACTAGATTACAGGTTGCAACTAAGACCCGGTTCAGCCAAATAAATAAATAAATAACTTTTCAAAAAGGAAGCAGCAGCAGCAGCAAGGGCAGGACCCACCAGAACCAGGCATCCTAACTAGCCCACTCTGGACCTCATCCTCTTCTCTTTGAGGCCAGTCCTCTTTAAGGCTGCCCTTCTTAAACTGCGGTTCCCTCCCCTGCAGCAACCCACCATCACCAGTACGGTTTCCAAAACGAGACCTGCAGAGACCCCAGCCAAGCCCTGATGTATCTGAGTCCCAAGGGCAAGGGAAGCGACGTGAGTCCCTCGAGCTCCTACCTCATTTAGTAGTTCCTTGGTAATGAACTTCCCTAACTCAAATTTTAGAAATTAGAAAGAGTGTCACCACAAAAGGTGGTGGCAAGTGTCAGGCTGCCAGAGGTCACTCTGGGCAGCATTTCTCTCCATGAATTCACCGAGGTTCTGAAGTGATCTGCCCCCACCCACTTCAGCACTGCTGGGATCCAACAGTGATGACTCATGCTGGTCAAGTTCGCAGAAGTTTGAGCTATAAACCCACATTTCTTGGTTTTCCAGAAGAAAGGCAGCTGCAGGGAGGACCTGATGCTACTGTTTTCTTTCCCCACAGTCAGGTGGTTAGGAGCGGGAAAGCAGCTGCCAGATAGCAGGCGTGCTGAAAGGGAACTCAAAGTCAAGTGCATCCGCCCTTAAACCCAGCTCTTGAGCAATAATGCTCTAATCCCCTCTCAGTGGCCCACAGGGCCACGTAGCATCCACATGCAATGGCCACTTCACTGAGTCAAAGATGGGACAAGTATTAGAGCAGCATTTGACGACGATGCACCTGGTTTCTGAGCTGCTGGTTTGTCCAAGAAAAGGCACTATTGCAGATTCAGTTTTACATTCGACCCTGAAAGACACTGATTTGACATTGATGGGATAAAGACATAAGCGCTCCCCCCGCTTCCCCACCATCTTCAGTTACACACAGACTGGTCAGGAGGCTATGACACGATCAAGCAGTCCATCCTGCAGCAGTGGTGGATGCAGGCCGATAAAGGGAATTCTACGGGGGATTCCCTGGCGGTTCAGTGGTTAGGGCTCCACACTTCCACTATAGTGGGCATGGGTTCAATCCTTGGTCAGGGAACTAAGATCCCACATGTCTCACGATGCTGCCAAAAACAAACAGACAAAAGAAGCATCTAAGGAGAGCACCTGATCCAGTATGGGACGGGGTCAGGAAGGCCTCTGGGGACAGGTGACACCATGCAGGAGACTTGGGGAACTACACTGAGGGAGGGAGTCAGGGAAAAAATGTTCTGGGCAGAGAAGACAGCACATGTGAAGGTATGGAAGTGAGACCCTATGGATGTCACAGAGCTGTTCCACGAGTCTGAAGGAAATGTTCATGATGGCGGGGCTCAGAGGAGAGGGGAGGGGTGGGGCCCGTATCACGAGGGACCTCAAAGAAAGGCACAGAAAAACTTGAAGGCAGGCACGTTAAAAGGGTCTTAGCTGAAATCTTCAAGACCTGATTGGATATTATACATTACTCTGGTAGAGGTGGCTTCCCAGGTGGCGCTCATGATAAAGAACCCACCTTCCAATGCAGGAGACATAAAGAGATGCGGGTTGGATCCCTGGGTAGGGGAAATCCCCTGGAGGAGGGTATGGCAACCCACTCCAGTATTCTCGCCTGGAAAACCCCATGGACAGAGGAGCCCGGTGGGCTACAGTCCATAGGTTGCAGAGTAGGACACGACTGAAGCGACTTAGCACGCACACACGCTGGGTGAGGTAGGAGCTGACTTGGGGGAAGGATGCTAGATTGGCGTCAGGGAGGCAGGTTATGGTGCTGTTGCAGTCATCAAGTCAGAAGTGGAGGGCAGGGCAACAGATCCCAGGGACAGCTAAGAAAGGAGAACGGGCTGAGGGTGGGGGAGGAAGAGAGAGATCTAGCATGGCTCCGTGTGCCCCATCTGGGCAAACTGGCAGAGCTAATGACCGTGATACACCTGGGTACTGGTTTCAGACGGTGAGTTTGCCTTGAAGAGGAACGGCAGGCAGCAGCATACATGGGCCTGGAGCTCAGGAGGTCTGGGCTAAGAGAAGTGTGGCAGGCACCCTGCTCTGAGTGCTACATCACTCTATAGCACTGCAGCCAGCTGACGTGAGCCGAGCCCCGGTGGAGTGCCCGACACTTCATCCACAGCGTCTAATATAGTCCCTCAACAACTGTGACGTAGGGATCACCACCCAACTGTACAGATGAGAAGACTGAGGATCACAGACGATAAGTATTGATAACTTGTCAACACCCCATGGCTGGAAGGTGGCAAGTTTGTGTTTTGTTTTAGTTGCTCAGTTGTGTCTGACTCTGCAACCCCAGAGTCTATAGCCTGCCAGGTGCCTCTGTCCATGGGATTTTCCAGGCAAGAATACTGGAGTGGGTTGCCCTTCCCTTCTCCAGAGGATCTTCCCAACCCAGGGATCAAACTCGTGTCCCCTGCATTGGCAGGCAGGCTCTTTACCACTGAGCCACCAATGGCCAACTCCCTTGCCCTACGCATTTCCAAACAAGCAGAGAATCTTATAGTTATTCCTCATCCAAAAACCTACATTACCAAATAGATTAAAAAAGTTAAATCTCACTTTAAAACAATCTTCCAACTCTAAAGTACATATGTGAGGACTAGATAATTTGGATATTTTGAGGTAGTCGTGTCTGACTTTGTGACCCCATGGACTGTAGCCCACCAGGCTCCTCTGTCCATGGGATTCTCCAAGCAAGAATACTGGAGTGGGTTGCCATTCCCTTCTCCAGGGCATCTTCCTGACTCAAGTATCAAACCATGGTCTCTTGCATTGCAGGCAGATTCCTTACCATCTGAGCTACAAGGGAAGCCAATAGAGTAGTGAGGACTAGATAGTTTTCCTCTAATTGCCCCTAAAATACTGTTGATTTCAGTATAAATTTGTATAGATGTACATTTCAGTATAGATGATTACATACAGTAATCATACATATAGATTAAATTACATATAGTATATGTAATTTCAGTATAGATGATTACATACAGTAATCATACCTATAGATTAAATTACATATAAGTATACATGGGTTCTGAAGTATGGGTTGATGTCAAAAATCCATTATCAGGCATCACCAGCCTTAAAATGTAACTGATTCCTTATCTGAGTAGATAAGGTTTTATGAAACATAACAATTCTTATTGTTTTGGCTCTGCCACAAGGCTTGTGAGATCTTAATTCCCTGACCAGGGATAGGATCTGTGCTTCTTGCAGTGGAAGCTCAGAGTCCTAACCACTGGACTGCTGGGGAAGTCCCAGCATAACATAGCAAGTGCTGGTCTTGATGCCACCACTATTACAGAACTGTCCTGAGTATGTCTGTGTAGTTATCACATGTAACCAACTGTCCACAATGATTCGTTCACATCTCTTCACAACCCAAAGTTCAAACCTGCTAAGTCTGCAGGAGAACTCTTAGGCCGACACGCCTCCTTCATGAGCCAAGCCACAATGTGTACTTTGCTTTGTAAGTCTACAGTCGTGATCATGAAAGGATGATGAGGTTCAAGAATAATGAAATGCTCCATCTGTGTCAGTTTGAGCAACAGCCCAGGCAATTCACACAGTTCAAAGTTGGGTTTCCCCAAAGTTTTGAAGTCACAAAAACAGAATGAGAGAGAACCCCACTAGCACTCATACAGAGCAGCCTTGCCAATTCATCAGAAAGCAGATCAACTTGTGCAACAAAGACTAAAGCCAAACCCAAGGCATTTGGAAAGTGATTGGTTCAGAGAGTGTGCTATCACTTTGGTAGTTTTATGCATCAAGATATACACACTGACTTCAAGAATCTGGTCTGGCTCCCAAATCCATGTCATGTTTAGATAGTTTCCTGGCTTTGCACGTTCCCCATAGCCAATCCCAGAGAAGGGGGCGACAGAGGGTGAGATGGTTGGATGGCATCACTGACTCAATGGACTTGAGTTTGAGCAAGCTCTGGGAGACAGCGAAGGACAGGGAAGCCAGGCATGCCGCAGTTCATGGGGTCAAAAAGAGTCAGACACGACTTAGCAACTAAACATCCTGACTTCCACAACCTGGTCTGGCTTCCCAGTACACGTCCTGTTTAGACAGTTTGTCTTTGCATGTTCCCAACATTCAATCCCAAAGCCTTTGGTTTCTAATCTGCTCTTAAAATCAGACTCTGCCACTTTCTGCCATAGACAAGATTAACTCTAGCTGTCTAAACCTCAGTTTACTTTTTGCAGATTTAAGGTAACATTACCTGGCTGCACTGCTCTGCCCAGCTCACAAGGGCCACTGTGATTATTAAGGGAGGAACTAGATGAAAAGATGATGAATACTGGAAATGACTCTACACCCAGGAGCTACCAGTATTCATGACATTGACTGATATCAACTTACTTCATGGGGCGTGTGGACCCTACATGTAGTCTGTTTCTTTTACTGAAGATTTAAGCCTACATCTTACAACACGATAGATATTCTAAAAGAGAGTCACTCTTTCCTTTTGAGGAAAAAAAGCACTCCAGAATCAGAGAGGTCTTCCAGATACATGTGAAAAAATGACAACAGATCAGAAAGATAATTTCCTCAAAAAAAGCTGGCTTTTTTATGTCGGCTCAAATTGGAGATTCTTTTTGTTGCAGTTCTTTTAAAAATTATGCGGATAAATAATTTTATGTGCATAAAATTATTATGTGGATAAAACATAAAAATGTAGATAAAACGTTTGTGGTCCTAGACAATATGGGAAAAATTTCCCTAGAAATGATGCATTTCTCTTGTAATCAAAAATGTTCTCCAGTGAACTTGAGTTAAAGTAATTTAGCATCTATTTCTTGAGCATCTTCTTTGCACAAAGCATTGCTTCCCTGGTAGCTCAGTTGGTAAAGAATCCACCTGCAATGCAGGAGACCCCGGTTCTATTTCTGGGTCAGGAAGATCCCCCGGAGAAGGGATAGGCTACCCACTCCAGTATTCTTGCCTGGAGAATCCCCATAGACAAAGGAGCCTGGCAGGCTACAGTCCACGGGGTCACAAACAGTCAGACACGACCGAGCAACTAAGCAACTAAGCACAAGCAGCATAGGAGAAAGGGAGAAAGGAAAACCTTGCTTTACTTGAATATGACAAAGATGATGATCTGACTAAGGAGACTGAAATAAGCTTGCCGTTTGCAAAGGGTCGTAAGAGAGGCCAGAGGAAAGAGACAGCTATGACTAGGGGAGTTGAGAAAGCCTTAAGAGAGCAGAACTGGGAGACAGGAAGAAGAAAGGCCAAGAGGCAAGCAAATGCAGAGGCAGAGAAGTGGGACCACATAGCAAGTGTGTGAAGTCCACTCCAGGGGTTCAGTCATGCTGACTGCAGGGCACAAGACTTTAAGATTTTGCTACAGCAGTCAGTACATGCTTGATACTAAAAAGACACAACAAAAATATTCCTTTCATTAGTTTATACAGTTGAACATAAAGATGCTAACTCTTAGAAGAGGGGAAAAGAGTGAGTTCCAGGAAAAGTCTAGGTGAAATAAGATTGGCCAAGTGCTAATGTTCATAACTGTTGAAGCTGGGGATTTATACTCTCCATTTCTTTGTATGTCTGAAGTTTTAGCCATTAAAAATGGCTAAAAAAAATTAATGAAGGCCAGTGAGTCTGGGAAGATGGTCAGCTGATGGCTTCTTGGGTGATGGTGCAAATCCAGTAAGAACTATCTAACCTCTGGGTCACTTGGAAGGAGCGGGCAGGGCTGAGATTGGAGCTGATCTTACAGGGGGAAGTAGACACCGCACAATGTGACTGAGGGCTGTTTTTATTTCCCCCTGAGTTGCTTTCCACACACTTCTTTCTCCACTTCCCACTGGGAGGAAGGGAGTAGCAAGGGTCTGCTACTAGCCAGGTTGCATGGTCCATCTAAGAAAAACGAAGGCAATTATGTTGTCCTCCTTATATAAGTAACTGTAGGGGTTATTTCTGGTCATATCAAGTTTAATACTTGTTTAGTGGTTGCTAGCAACTATTAATCGGAGAAGGCAATGGCATCCCACTCCAGTGTTCTTGCCTGGAGAATCCCAGGGACTGGGGAGGTCTATGGGGTTGCACAGAGTTGGACATGACTGAAGCGACTTAGCAGCAGCAGCAGCAGCAACTATTAATCGGAGAAGGCAATGGCAACCCACTCCAGTGTTCTTGCCTGGAGAATCCCAGGGACTGGGGAGCCTGGTTGGCTGCCGTCTATGGGGTCGCACAGAGTCGGACACAACTGAAGCAACTTAAGCAGCAGCAGCAGCAGCACCAACTATTAATAAGCAAAGTGAAGATAAATAAAAATCTACTGTACTCCACCACCAAGAGAAAGCTACTTGGCATGTGGGCATATCCTTTGCCCCAGTTGGTACATGGGCACATCAGAACGTACACGAACATGCTTTCTCTTCTCATAACTGTAGGATCAAGGAGAAACAGTCTTGGGTATTACATTTTTCAGTTTTAAAACTGTACTTCATGACATTTCATGAAATAGCATTTTACAACAGCAGTTTAAGGGGGGTATGATGATCCACTGAAGAACAGTCTGATCTGGTGGCTTCTAACCTTACACCAAACTATACTGTTCAAGAATGTTTTGATCTCAGAGGGCTCTCTCTTAGTATCATTTTGACTTTATATATACTAGTATCACAGATACTAGTTTGGAAATGTGATGTAATAAAGTAATTTGTTTTCTTGGGAGAGAGGGAGTAGTGGTAACATTCTTATCAGAGAAATAATCCTATCTTCCTTGAAAAAGTGTATGTTGTTGGGATTTCAGTTTTTGTTTTCAGGTTGTAAAAGCAATACAGGAATGCTGCTAAACAGGCGGTCATATGGTATCATAACGAGTAACAAGGAGAAGGTTCCTGCCTTTTTTTCTGACTCCATTGCCCAGAACTGACTGTTAATGGTTTGGGATGTCTGTCTTCCAAACATTTATAAGGCCATGGTGTGTATATGTGTGTCCAGTTGCTAAGTCGTGTCTGATTCTTTGCAACCCCGTGGACTGTACCCTGCCAGGCTCCTCTGTCCGTGGGATTTTCCAGGCAAGAATACTGGCGTGGGTTGCCATTTCCTTCTCCAGGGGATCTTCCCGACCCAGCGATCGAACCCCATCTCCTATATTGGCAGGCAGATTCTTTACCGCTGAGCCACAATGGTGCTCTTATAAGGCTATATATGTACCTAATTTCTATCTGGAATTTGTGCTGACAGAGCAAGAAGCCAAGGAAGAAATCCAGTGAGGGGCCCCCACCTACCACACAGCAGCCTGCAGGACACTGGGGTCTGGCAGAGGCTGAGGAAGGGCCACCCACAGGGACAAACACCCCCCCGCCCCCAAAAGTGGAAAGGGAAAGAGCACCAAGACTGGGAAATCATTTTCCAATAAACGCAAGGTTGCACAACCACACACAGAAGTGATCATGGAGGAAAGGGAGGCAACAACATGCCTCCCTGTTCTCTTTGAAATCACTTCTGACCCACTTGGAAGCTCTTGAACAAACTCCTCCACACTTGGCACCGGCTCCCTATGGGCATGTCTCTGAACCCATGGGTCCTGTGTGCCATATCCCCGCTACAATCTGAAGGCATACACAGGCCACCTCTGCAGGCACAGAAATAACCCAAGGCATCTGAGAGCCTTGCCAGTTTTCAGGAGGCGTGCAGGGCTCATTATCTTCTACGTGGGGACACAGTACTTGGGTTTCCAGAGTGAGGTCAGCTTGGTTGCAGCTACCAGAGGTTAACCATCCTTCCTTGGGGTGATGCGTGTTCCCATTCAGAGGAAGGATCACAAACAAGAAGCGGGATCAATGACTTGAGCCCCTGACTCATTTCCTACTCCAGTGGTTCTCAACGTGTGGTGCAGGGGACTCTAGGGATTCGCAAAGTCAAAACCACTTTCTTAATACCAAGATGCTATTTGATGCTTTTACCCACACACGTTCAGGAGTACACAGTGGAGTTTTCCAGAGGCGATATGACATGTGATACTGCAACAGACAGTGCAGAAGCAAGATATAAGAACCCTAGCTGCTACTTATTAAAACTGATATGAAAAAGATTTGCAAAAATATAATACAATGACATTCTTCTTCTATTTTGAAAGGTATGGTTATTTTCATAAACACATATCAACATATAATGCATGCATGTCTGTGTGCTCAGTCATAGCAGACGCTTTGCTACCCCCATGGACTGGAGCCCATCAGGCTCCTAAGTCCATGGGATTCTCCAGGCAAGGATACTGGAGTGGGTTGCCATTTTCATATCCAGGGGATATTCCCAGCCCAGGGATTGAACCCACATCTCTTACGTCTCCTGCACTGGCAGGTGGATTCTTTACCACTATTTTTAAATGAGATACTAAATATATTGAAAATTCTGTTTTAGTTATATATGATAAATATTGAGACACATAACCCACATAAAAGCTCCTTAATATACTAATTTTTAAGAGTGTATAGGGGAGTTTGAGAACTGCTGAGAGGCTGTTTCCGACTCTCTGCCCCCATCCCCGCAACACACACACACACACACACACACACACACTCACTCACTCACTCACTCTCTCTCTCTCACTCCTCCCTGAGTCTGTGAATCTTTAGGATGGACTCTGTCCCCACTGCTGAGAGACTGTTTCCGACTCTCTGCCCCCATCTCCGCAACACACACAGACACACACATTCACTCCTCCCTGGGTCTGTGAATCTTTAGGATGGACTCTCCCCACCCCTTCCACCGAGGGTCTCTTTCCCCCCTCACTCCATTTCCTTACCACCTGGTGTGGACTCCCCGATCTGTCGGAACCCCAGCAGGAAATGTCCCTACCTCGCCATCCCCAGATCGACGAGAACTCCCCGGCGAGGGCCGCACACCCTCCTTGGGGGTAGGACTCCCCGGTTCAGTGTGCCGGGACAAGTGGCAGCGTGGATTCTCCTGGCGGCCCCCTCAGCCTCGCCGACTCCCGGGTGAGGCCCGCACAAGCTCGGCGCGGACTCTCCCGGCGGCCGGCACAGCCCGGGCGAAGGAGGCCGAGGAGAGCCATTTCCAGTCCCGCCCCCGTCCTCGGCGCGGCACGGGCTGGGAACAGGGCGGAGGGGTCAGTCCCCAGGAACTAGTCCCGATTCTCCCGGCTGCCTTCCCGCTCCCCCAGATCTCCCCTGGGCGGCCCGGCGCGCTGCAGCCCGGCTCGGGGAGGCGGCTCGGGGTTCCGCCGACCCGGATTCCCCTGCCGGGGCAGGGCGGCCGGCGCTCGGGCCCGGGGACCCGGGTTGGGCCGCGTCGTACTCACCGCGGAGTGCACGGAGGACTCCGACTGGCGCGGGGAACCAGGCTGGGGGCGCTCTCTGCGGCTGAGTCCAGCTGCTGGCGCCGCTCCGCCCCCTGTCGCCGCGGGGCCGCCAGCCGAGGGGCGGGGCCGGGCCGGGGCCTGAGGGAGGGGCGGGGGCGGGGCCGGGGCCGGGCCCGGGGCGGGGCCTGCAGGCGGGGCGGGGCCTGAGGGCGGGGAGACCTCGCTGGGAGGGAGCCGGGTAGCTGGGGGTCAGCGGCCGGAAGGCGCCTCGGGGACGGGCTCCTCCCATGCTGGCCCAGGCCGGGGACACGCTCACTCTTGGGCGTGGAGTGTGACTGCCCAGCTCGCAGGGAGGGAGCTGAAGGCGCATGTTAGAGATGCAGCTTTTAAAAATGATTTGACCATCAGTGGAGGCTTCCCTGTCCGACACCCCGGTACGTGGTCACCTCCCCCTCTCCCCTTTGCCCCCAATCCGCCCCCACCTTAGCGCCTGGCAGAGCGAGCCGAGTGACTGCCAGGACTTCAAAGTTTCCATGGTTATGGAGTGCAAAGTTTCAGTGTTTAATTTTTTTTTTTTAATGTCTAACAACACTTCCTAATGCAGGCTGTTCACCTGTCAGAAGTCAGAGAAATGACTGAGTTGACTCAGCAGGCCTTGGTCACTGCACCTAGTTTCTATAGGTTGGTTGGAGTCGCGCCTGCTCAGGCAAATTTGACTTATTAGATCTTTCTAGAGAAAAGGTGAGGTTTTTGCCCAACTTATATGAAGAGTTATTGTACTTTTCCATCTTGAGTATATGGATATACGGCTTATAGAAGGAATAAGTAGTGACTATCCCCATAGGGGCCAACCTGTGTAACGTAGCATTTTCAGCTTCCCAGGTGAGGCTAGTGATAAGGAACCTGCCTGCCATTGCAGGAGACATAAGAAAACAAGTTCATAACCCTGGGTCGGGAAGATCCCCTGGAGAAGGAGGAAATGACAACCCACTCCAGTATTCTTGCCTGGAGAATCCCATGGACAGAGGAGCCTGGTGGGCTACAGTCCATGGGATTGCAAAGAGTCCGACACTGCTGAGCAACTAACACTGCTACTACTATATTCAAGTTTGAAGAAGGACATATTTATTGTGTAGTAAACATTGCTTCCCAGGTGGCTCAGTGGTAAAGAATCCACCTGCCAATGCAGATGGAGGCGTGGGTTGAATGCCTGGGTCAAGAATATCCCCTGGAGGAGGAAATGCCAAACTATTCCGGTATTCTTGGCTGGAGAATCCCTATGGACAAAGCAGCCTGGTGGTCGCAAAGAATTGGACATGACTGAGTAACTGAGCACACACACATAACAAGCATTATATTTTTACTATATGGGAGAAGACTTTCTTCCTACCCACTTTCTAAACTGTTTCCATTCACATCCATTGAACAAACTTCCCTTGAGTGGACTGGGGTCCCCTTAGAGAGTATGTAGGGAAGGCTGAGGGGTAGGGAGAAAAGACATCCAGCTAAATTTTGATTCTTGACCAAGGCAGCCCTTCACAAAGCAGAATTTCTTAATGTTCAATGATAACATACATGTAATAGGAGGACTGGTCATCGTTGACAGGAAATAATTAAATCAGAACTATAAAAGGAATTGAGATTTATTAGTAAACGCTCTGGCCAAAACTGTGAAGGAGACAGTTCTCACATCGCCCTACTCTTGTGCGCTTGGGCCTGTCGCCAGGAACGTGTGGATCGCAAAACCCAGTGACCTCTCTTCTGTTCTTGCCTTGCTGACTGCTCTGTGGTATTTGATACTGGTAATAGGTCTTTCCTTGAAATTTAACCTCCTTTTGGCTTTAGAGGCTTCTCCTCTCATGATTCACCTCTTCTTAATTTGGCCCCTCTTTCTTAGGCTCTTTCAGTACACCCTTTCTCTTCTCACTTTACATGTAACTCCACACACTGATGAAGTCTTCATCATCTATTTTCTCTCTACTCAGACTTCCAGCTAAAGTCTGCTCTGTCTCCATCATTGACCTTAACCTTCTTCAGATCTCCACACTCTTTGACAGCAGCTATTTGTGGAGCATTAGCACTTGAGTCAGAGAAGGCAATGGCACCCTACTCCAGTACTCTTGCCTGGAAAATGCCCTGGACGGAGGAGCCTGGTGGGCTGCAGTCCATGGGGTCACACAGAGTCGGACACGACTGAAGCAACTTAGCAGCAGCAGCAGCAGCACTTGAGTATTCCCAAGGCCCTTGCCATACTTCACATCTAAAGTGGCAGTTCAGTGTCTTCTCTTGCCATCTGTCTGTCCCCTCCCACTCATCCAGTTTCTTCCTCATCCTGAATCCCACATCCTGGATATTTTATCGTATACTGAGAAAGCTAAACATTTACGGGGGTTCAAACCACATCACTATACTCGTACAAAGTTCACCGGATATATATTTCTGTCATGATACAGAAGATTCTGCCAGTGGCCCAGAGGAGTGTGTAGACTTGAAGGGCCTTCAGAGAGGAAGCCATCCAGGTGTGGTCACTGCCCAGGCACTGTGGATCTGCTCCAGGGGCAAGTGGCAGAAGGGCCTTTAGTGAGGTAACAGCCTTACCTGACAGAAGCTTCTGCTACTGTAAAGGGAATCCTAAGGCTTTGTTTGGAGACCTGTTAAGCTGTGAGGAATGCCTCATTGTACTTCACAGTGACTTTAGTTACATGTGTAAACTGGACCATCCTAAAAACTAGACACCACCTTTGCATCTTGCTTTGTAGTTCATAATGCATTTTCATACATATTATCTAATAGAAAGGAAGTGGTATAAGAGAAAGGCAGTCTACGGATTTCCCTAGTGGTCCCGTGGTTAAGACTGTGTTTCCACCACAGGGAGCAAGGGTTCGAGTCCTCACTGGGAACTAAGATCCTGAATGCTGTGCGGGATTGCCGAAGAGAGAGAAAGGCATGTTCCTGCACTGCACTCTTAGGGAGACTGAGTGTGAGGGTCTCACCACCCTTTGAGTGCTACCAATGGCATTTCCCAGACTGTGTTAGAATCACCAGAGGAAACATTAAAAATACAGCCTCCTGCATCCCCACTTGGATCTGAGCTCAGAGTCAGAGCACTCTGTATACTGCAGGAGATCCTGCTCCAGCAGGTCCACAGATCGGCCCCAGGGAGCTGCTACCTGGAGACACATCCTCCATGAAGGTGGGACCACGTCACTATGCTCATCACCCCTAACAGGAAGCCTGGCACATAGATACTCAGTCTGCTTACTGCCCTCTGCTCTGTGCTCTACGTTGGCCTGCATATTCTTCCGTGTTCTCTAGCATAGCAGAGGGGGAGATATCTGTATGGCAATGAATGAAGTATAAGGTGGTCCCTCCTAAATTCCTGGGCTTCTCTGTGCTCAGATAGTAAAGAATCTGCCTGCGAAGCAGGAGACCCTGGGTTGATACCTGGGTCAGGAAGATCCCCTTGAGAAGGGAATGGCCACTTACTCTAGTATTCTTACCTGGAGAATTCCATGGGGTTACAAAGAGTTGGGCACAATGACTCAAGAATGCCTAAGTTCATCACTGAACGTGTGTCTTCCTCATACCAGAGAAAGTTTGAAATAAATGTTTTCTGTTCCTGTTTTTTAAAAAATGCTACATTCATAACAGGAAAAGGCAGTTCTTGGGCTCATCTTGGCCCCCCACAAGGGCATTGCCATACCCTTCCACACCTGTCAATGTCTTAATTTTCGTGCTCTCTTTCTTACCACCTAAGTGCCCGAATCCTTGAGCTGCTTTGCTAGGGAACCAGGATTCCCTGGCCATCTGCTTGTCAGTTAAGCGCTGTTCCCCTAAATGAAGTTAATAATAAAAGCCAAATGTGATTAAATGTCCCATTGACTCCACAACAGCTCTTTGAGCTGGAGGCATTGTTATCATTTTGCAGCTGAGGAAACTGGGATTCAGAGTGACTGTATGATTCAGGTCACATAACTTATAAATGGTGATGTTAGGGTTTGACGAAAGGCTGGTCTTATTCTGGAGCTTGTGCTTGATACTCTGTGCAACCAAATATACTTGTTTGCTCGGAGAAGGCAATGGCACCCCACTCTAGTACTCTTGCCTGGAAAATCCCATGGGCGGAGGAGCCTGGTAGGCTGCAGTCCATAGGGTCGCGAAGAGTTGGACACGACTGAAGCGACTGAGCAGCAGCAGCAGCAACAGGACTTTGCTGGTGATCCAGTAGTTGAGAATCTGCCTGCCAGTGCAGGGGCTATGGGTTTGATCTCTGGTCTGGGAAGATCCCACGTGCTGCAGGCAGCTGGGCCCAGGTGCCTCAGCTACTGAAGTCCATGCTGTAGCGCCCATGCTGTGCAAAAGAGAAGCCACCGCAATGAGACACCCGTGCATTGTCACTAGAGAGTAACCTCTGCTCGCCACAATTAGAGAAAACCCTCACGCAGCAACGAAGACCCCGCACAGCCAATAAACGAATTTTAAAAGTATATAATCATTTACATGAAATCATTGGATACTCTGAGGTTATAAGTTACTAGTTCTTTACAGACAAGAAGAGCTTAAATGTTCTAGGAGCGAACTTTGGTCTGTTCCTATATGGTCTAAAATTCCTTACTCATTTATTTTTAGGCCTGTGTCTCCCTGTTTGACAGTCCGGAGTTCCCTGCTACAGCTCTGTAATTTAGGTGCACACAGGTAAAGATGCTCTCTATCCTGGGGATGGAGGTGTTAGAAATCATATCACAGTCATATTTCTGTTCTGAGTCCGCTGCTACTGACTTATTTAATATTTTTTTTCTGGATAATGATCTGTAATAAGTCTTTCATTGCTGAACATATTGTTATTGTTGTTCAGTTGCTCAGTTGTGTCTGATTCTTTGTGACCCCGTGGACTGCAGCACCCCAGGCTTCCCAGTCCTTCATTATCTCTCAGAGTTTGCTCAAACTCATTTCCATTGAGTCGGTGATGCCATCCAACCATCTCACCTTCTGTTGTCTCCTTCTCCTCCTGCCTTCAATCTCTTCTAGCATCAGGGTCTGTTCCAGTGAGTCAGTTCTTAGCATCAGGTGGCCAAAGTATTGGAGCTTCAGCTTCAGCATCAGTCCTTCCAATGAATATTCAGGACTAATTTCTTTTAGGATTTACTGGTTTGATCTCCTTGCAGTCCAAGGGATTCTGAAGAGTCTTCTCCAACACCACAGTTCAAAAGCATCAATGATTCGGTGCTCAGCCTTCTTTATGGTCCAACTCTCACATCCACACATGACTACTGGAACAATCATAGCTTTGACTATATGGATATTTGTCGGCAAAGTGATGCCTCTGCTTTCTAATATGCTGTCTAGGTTTGTCATAGCTTTTCTTCCAAGGAGCAGGCGTCTTTTAATTTCACGACTGAACATATACTTGGTATTTATGTTGTACCTACTTGTAAATGCTCATGAGGTCCAGAAGAGATTCTTGCATTCAGGGACTGTGGCAGGTAGAGAGGCAATCTCTGTTCTCTTCCCAGCAGTCCTGCAAAAGAATATAAAATCTGAGAGGAAATGGAAATTATAGCTCTAAGGACTTAAAAGGAAGAGGCTTGGAAAGGCAGTTTCCCAGTACAATATCGCCACCTGCCGGCTACAGTCTCTAAGTACACCCATTTTAAAAGGAGGAGTAGCAATGGCACCCCACTCCCAGTACTCTTGCCTGGAGGGTCCCATGGGCAGAGGAGCCTGGTAGGCTACAGTCCATGAGGTCGCGAAGAGTCGGACACGACTGAGCGACTTCACTTTTCACTTTCATGCACTGGAGAAGGAAATGGCAACCCACTCCAGCGTTCTTGCCTGGAAAATCCCAGGGACGGCGGAGCCTGGTGGGCTGCCGTCCATGGGGTCGCACAGAGTCAGACACGACTGAAGCGACTTAGCAGCAGCAGCAGCAGCAGCAGCAGCAGCAGCAGCAATTGATGTGTTGCCAAGTGCTGGTTGAAGATGAATGCCTGGTCCTTACATAAAGGGCTTAGGCCTCTGCAACCTTATGTCCCCATTCCTGGGTGAGCTAGCTTAGATTTGACAACCAATAAGGAAAAAGTCAAGGGGTTCCCTAGTAGCTCGTCAGTACAGAATCTGTCTGTAATGAAGGAGATGTGGGTTTGATTCCTGGGTCAGGGAGATTCCTTGGAGGAGGAAATGGCTACCCGCTCCAGTATTCTTGCCTAGGAAATCCCATGGACAGAGAAGCCTGTTGGGCTACGGTCCGTGGGGGTCGCAAAAGAGTTGGATATGACTTAGCGATTTAATAACAACAAGGAGAAAGTCCAGTCTACTTGTTAAATGGAGATTGTATGGCCTGGCCCCAGCAGCATCTTAGTTTATTTGAAAAAATGGCAACTATTGCTGATAGCTTACGGTGACCGGTGCCGCTGGATTCGTGGTCTCTGAAGGAGAAGATTTAACTCCAGGACCAAAGACAGTCTCAGTCACTCAATGCTTCGTGTAGATTTTATTTAAAGTGAAAATGACAGAAAAAGCTTCTGACGTAGACATCAGAAGGGGGCTGGCAAGTACCTGCCTCACTAGTTTAAGCAGGGTCTTACGCACTTCTCAGACTTCCCTGGTGGCTCAGACGGTAAAGCGTCTGTTTACAATGCGGAAGATCTGGGTTCGATCCCTGGGTCCGGAAGAACCGCTGGAGAAGGAAATGGTAATCCACTCCAGTACTCTTGCCTGGAAAATCCCATGGATGGAGGAGTGTGGTAGGCTACAAGTCCGTGGGGTCACAAAGAGTTGGACACGACTGAGCGATCCACCTCTCCCATAACATTCATCCAAAGCCCAGAAATTAAAAAAAAAAAAAAAAAAAAGGCTTGTCCTTGAACAAGAGATATTGCTGCTTACAAGGCCTTCTTGTCTAAGGCAAAAGAATGCGAAAAAGAATGTTTACCTCCTCCTTAAAGGGCAATAGGCTTGGACTCCTTATCAGCCTGCCTAAGTTAACTCTCTCATTGTTTTGGAGACACTTTATTCTCCATTATACCACCTGAAATAAATCCATCAGTTTATTGGGGCCCTTTGTTCACAGAGGCTCATCTTAATGCCTGGTTCACTGATGGTTTGGCTAAGTTGCATCCTGTTAGTGCCCACTGGCCTGCTTCCGATGGTCAGTGGCTGCTCAATATATGCCGTCTTGAAAACTGGTGTGGTTGTCCACTCAGTGGGCAGAACTCTAGGCCATTCTCATAACTCTGGCCAATACTCCTTTTGATGAAAGAAATTTTTTTTTTAAACTGGTCCTTGGGATTTTGCCAACCATTTAGCCGACTGGCCTACTCTCTGGCCCGCCACTTGGAGTACGCGTAGATTAAACAACTCTGGCATGTCTGGTGGGAACACTTTAGGCCCAAAATGCGTGAGGGTGGGGACAGTTCATGATATTGTTGTCCCGCAGATCCACCACTAACACTGAGTCAAATAACAGCTGCAGCTGACATTCTGTGGACGTGGCTGGCCCTGCATTCCTCTGCCCGATGACAGATGCTCGCTGTCATCAGTAGCAGCTCTCCACATGGACCCCCGTTTACGCAGGTACAGCCTTGTTACATCGTGACTGTTAGAAATTCACGTGCTTTTCTGATCCTTGAGAGGTCTTTGGTTATGCCGTGTATGGAAAAGGAGTCTACAACCCCTATAACACTGCCCATATGATGTAACCAGCACTAAAGCTGATCCAAATCAAGTTTATGGAGAAGGAAATGATAACCCACTCCAGCATTCTTGCCTGGAGAACCCCATGGATGAGGAGCCTGGTGGGCTACAGTACATAGGGTCGCAAGAGTCGGACATGACTTAGCGACTAAACCACCAAATCAAGTTTAATGAAAAACTTGATTGGAATTACCTGTGGCCATTTGGGTTATATGTTTGCATGTGGCTGGAAATGGCTCATAGGATATTTCTCCATTGAGATTTGATTTTTTTTTTTTTTTTGCTTACCTATTGCCTTCTGTAATTGTTGGCAATGACCCCAGAGATCTGAAGGTTAGTGTAAACTCCCATGGCTTGTAGTGGATATTAGACAGCCTTACACTAGGCTGCATCCTGACTGAAATAAAATCTCCTGGTCTCCCCAAGGACAGTTGCCTGGGTCCCGGAAAGCATATTTAAGTCAATACTGCAGGTTAATTTTATCTTGCCTTTGGAGCCCTATTGACAGAAGCCTTGATTAAATGCAGTATGAGAACATTTGAACTGATTTAGTTCTAGCTGCTGTTGGTTAGATTAATGAGAGTGGTCAACAGTGTGGCATACTTCTGTGATTTTTGCCAGAAGTCAAGACATGGAGGAACAACAGGTGGATTGTTGGGGAAGGCAATCTTCCATGGCCCCTGCACATTTTTGCTGGGTATGCCAAGGACACAAGGTCCTGACTGCTGTTTACACATGCCATTCCTTAGGGTGGTGTTTACAGAGAGCAGAGATTGTTAAAATTATGTAAAGTCAGGCATGTGCCTCAAAATTACTAGGTGAGGAGAGGAATTGAGTGAGACTATAGATGAAACAGTGTTGTCTAAGAATTTATGATCGTTGAGTCTGGATCATGGGTGCATGTGAGTTCAAAGTGCAGACTTTGCTATCACTATGCGTGCATGCATGCCTGCGTGCAGTCTCTTTAGTCATGTCCACCTCTTTACGACCCTATGGACCGTAGCCTGCCAGGCTCCTCTGTGCATGGGATTCTCCAGGCAAGAGTACTGGTGTGGTCCCATGGGAGGTGGAACAGCCCAAGTTCCATGTCATTCTTGTGAATTTCCAAGCTCCTTGCTCCTCCTCTGCAGCACAAACCTACTGTATGTATTACATCCTTCTGGGGTCCTCCATGTCACTCACCATGGGACCCGAGGCAAGGACTTGATCCTCATGCCGCTTGCTGTGCCTTGAGTAACCAAGTTTTTCTATGACCCAGGAGTCTCCTGCCCCCTGCCAGTATTCATAAACTAGTAATAGTCTCTTATTAGCTTGGAAGTACGATATAATCCCAAACTCTCACAGGTATCTGTGTTTTGGGGGAGGGCAAAGGATGTTATGATGTTTGCTCGAAGTCACCAGGCACAAAATTAGTTGTGTAACTTTGTTTTTACATTGAGGAAAAGAATTCAATTCATTAAACTTGTCCTGAAGCTGCACCAAACTGCAGAGCTTGAAATTTAGCACTTTTTAATTCAGCCACTTTTTAAGTTTTATTTAAAAACTTTAAAATAATGAAAGGTCTCAGCCATTTACAAAAGTAGAGAGACTAGAATTGTGAGCACCGATATAGATATCCCTCAGCTTCAGCAATTTTCAACTCATAGCTAATCTGATTACTTCTGTATCTGCCTCCCATCCTTGATAACTTGAAAGCGTATTTATGAAATCATATCACTTCATTTTTAATATATTTTAATTTAAAATGATTGACTGGAATTTGCTTTGTTTTGTAGTATCTATATTCTTTGAATTTCCAAGAACTATTTTGTGAACATAAGATATATAGGACCACTAATAATAATTAATGGAAAACCATCACAATTCTCCTCTCCCTGATCTCCGAAATATTTTACAGGAACCCAAACTGTACATAGTGGTAAATGTATGTTGCTGTTTAGTTGCTAAGTCATGTCAGACCCTGTGACTCCATGGACTGTAGCTCACCAGGATCCTCTTTCTTTGGGATTTCCCAGGCAAGAATACTGGAGTGGATTGCCGTTTTCTTCTCCAGGGGATCTTCCTGACCCAGGGATCGAACCCATGTTTTCTGCATTGGCAGGTGGATTCTTTACCACAGAGCCACCAGGGAAGCCCAGTAAATGTAGAGGCTTGAGTTTTTTGGTTATTTTAAACATATGAAAAAGGATATATAACTTTATAATGAACTTCCATGTGCCTGTAAACAAAGAGAACACCTTGAACAAAGAGTGTCACCTTGACGCTGCTGCTGCTGCTAAGTCGCTTCAGTCGTGTCTGACTCTGTGCGACCCCATAGACGGCAGCCCACCAGGCTCTCCCCGTCCCTGGGATTCTCCAGGCAATAACACTGGCGTGGGTTGCCATTTCCTTCTCCAATGCATTAAAGTGAAAAGTGAAAGTGAAGTCGCTCAGTCGTGTCCGAATCTTCGAGACCCCGTGGACTGTAGCAAAGGGTTAAATAGAAAATCCCTTCAGTCTCCCACCCAGAGCACACAGGAGGAAAATTCTGGGCGGAGAAAGAACGGCGGGGGGCGGGGGTGGGGTGGGGGAGGAGGGGAAGCCTTCTTTGTTTTGCATATTGTGCAGCTAGATGGTTAAGATGCATGTCTAAGGAAGAATTTTAACTACCCCAGATTCTTGCATCTTTCCATTCATAGAAAAACGCTAAAGTCATTAACTTGAGAGATCTGTGTTTTTTTGTGTGCGATTATCAGTAATCTTTTACTAAGATAGATGCTTCACTACCTGCATTTTTCTGCAAAGATTCATACAAAAACAAGCTCCTTCCCCACTTCCTCAGAGCAGTTCCTCAGGGCTGAAAGGCTGTCTCCTGGGTTGTCCTCAGTAAGGTCCCCCAAATAAAACTGAAACTCACTGCTTTTACGTCATTTTTTTTTCAGTTGACATAGCCATGACCCAGACTCAAGTCTTTAGACAATATTGTTTCTTCTGTGTCCTCACTCAATTCTTCCTCACACCTGATAGTTATGAAGCAAATACCTGACTTTATACAATTTCATGTATTATATATTTTGTTTTAACCACAGTATCCTCATATAACAAAGTTAAAAATAATTTCAGAATATCATAAAATATCTCATCTGTGTTCAAAGTTCCTGTCTTATAAATATTTTAAAACAATTTGCTTGTTTAAATCAGGCTCATTGTATTTTCTCTGCTAATTCACAGGTTTACATGCTATTTTTTGATTTGTTGAAGTAATAATTGTGTTCTACCACCTGTATTTTGCTGATTGCATCTCTATGATGTCATTAATATGTTTGTCCTCTGAAATAGATGGGTTTCCCTGATAGTTCAGCGGGTGAAGAATCTGCCTGCAATGCTGGAGACCCTGGTTCGATTCCTGGGATAGGAAGATCCTCTGGAGAAGGGATAGGCTACCCACTCCAGTATTCTTGGGCTTCCCTGGTGGCTCAGCTGGTAAACAATCCATCTGTGATGCAGGAGACCTGGGTTCGATCCCTGGGTTGGGAAGATCTCCTGGAGAAGGGAAAGGCTACCCACTCCAGTATTCTGCCCAGGAGAGTTCCATGGACTGTATAGTTCATAGAGGTTGCATCTCTATGAGATCATTAATATATTTGTCCCCTGCAATAGATACATGTATATTGAAGTGTGATTAGATTATGGTTCCCATGTTTTATACAAGAATACTTCATAGATGATGTGCGTGTGTGAGTGCTCACTCAGTCGTGTCCGACTCTTTGTGATTGCATGGACTGTAGCCCACTAGGCTCCTCTGTCCATGGAATTTTCTAGGCAAGAATACTGGAGTGGGTTGCCATTTCCTTTTCCAGGGGCTCTCCCCAACCCAGGGGCCTCTTGAGTCTCCTGTGTTGGCAGGCTGTTTCTTTAGCAGCTGAGCCACCAGATGACATTGTGTACTTGGAGAAGGAAATGGCAACCCATTCTAGTGTTCCTGCCTGGAGAATCCCAGGGACGAGGGAGCCTGGTGGGCTGCTATCTATAGGGTCGTGCAGAGTTGGACACAACTGAAGTGATTTAGTAGCATCAGCAGCATACACTATCTGATTGTCTCATTTTATGTGTGAATGTGAGCAGGCATTGATGATCAATGCCTAGACTTATTAATCTTTATAAGTTGCAAATGAAGATATTATAATAGAGTCAACTTGACTTCTGAGTTCTTTTGACATAACCCAGTTGTCCTTGATAGTGTCCTTGCTTTCTGGTATAACAAGAGCTTCCTTACTTGCTTTGTGTAATACATTTTCTGTTCCAGACCTGGAACCTACCAGCTCTCAAAGGAGTCCTGGGTCCATTTAGTGGGAACTGGTATTTAAAGATATAACTTGGGCACTAGGGGTCCTCATACCTGAATGGTCTAGCGGTTTTCCCTGTTTTCTTCAATTTAAGTCTGAATTTGGCAATAAGGAGATCATGATCTGAGCCACAGTCAGCTGCCAGTCTTGTTTTTGCTAAATATAGAGCTTCTCCATCTTTGGCTGCAAAGAATATAATCAATTTGATTTCAGTGTTGACCATCTGGTGATGTCCATGTGTAGAGTCATCTCTCGTGTTGTTGAAGAGGGTGTTTGCTATGACCAGTGCATTCTCTTGGCAAAACTCTGTTAGCCTTTGCCCTGCTTCATTCCATATTCCAAGGTCAAATTTGCCTGTTACTCCAGGTATTTGTTGACTTCCTACTTTTGCATTCCAGTCCCCTATAATGAAAAGGACATCATTTTGGGTGTTAGTTCTAGAAGGCCTTGTAGGTCTTCATAGAACCATTCAACTTCAGCTTCTTCAGTATTACTGGTCAGAGCATAGACTTGGATTACTGTGATATTGAATGGTTTGCCTTGGAAACAAACAGAGATCATTCTGTCGTTTTTGAGATTGCATCCAAGTACTGCATTTTGGACTCTTTTGTTGCTATGATGGCTACTCCATTTCTTCTAAGGGATTCTTGCCCACAGTAGTAGATATAATGGTCATCTGAGTTAAATTCACCCATTCCAGTCCATTTTAGTTCACTGATTCCTGAAATGTCAGCATTCACTCTTGCCATCTCCTGTTTGACCACTTCCAATTTGCCTTGATTCATGGACCTAACATTCCGGGTTCCTACACAATATTGCTCTTTACAGCATCGGACTTTACTTCCATCACCAGTCACATCCACAACTGGGTGTTGTTTTTGCTTTGGCTCCATCCCTTCGTTCTTTCTGGAGTTACTTCTCCACTGATCTCCAGTAACATATTGGGCACCTACTGACCTGAGGAGTTCATCTTTCAGTGTCCTATCTTTTTGCCTTTTCATACTGTTCATGGAGTTCTCAAGGCAAGAATACTGAAGTGGTTTGGCATTCCCTTCTCCAGCGAACCATGTTTTGTCAGAACTCTCCACCATGACCTGTTTGTCTTAGGTGGCCCTACACAGACTGGTTCATAGTTTCATTGAGTTAGACAAGGCTGTGGTCCATGTGATCAGATTGGTTAGTTTTCTGTGATTGTGGTTTTCAGTCTGTCTGTCCTCTGATGGAGAAGGGTAGGAGGCTTATGGCAGCTTCCTGATGGAAGAGACTGACTGAGGGGGAAACTGGATCTTGTTCTGATGGGCGGGGCCGTGCTCAGTAAATCTTTAATCTAATTTCCTATTGATGAGTGGGGCTGTGTTCCCTCTCTGTTATTTATCTGGGGCCAAACTATGGTGGAGGTAATGAAGACAATGGCGACCTCCTTCAAAAGGTCCATGCACGCACTGCTACACTCAGTGCCCCTGACCCTGTAGCAGGCCACTGCTGACCCACGCCTCTGCTGGAGACTCCTGGACACTCACGGGCAAGTCTGGGTCAGTCTCTTGTGGGGTCACTGCTCCTTTCTCCTGGGTCCTGGTGTACATAGGGTTCTGTTTGTGCCCTCCAAGCGTCTATTTCCCCGGTCCTGTGTAAGTTCTGGCAGCTCTGTTGTGGGGTTAATGGCAACCTCCTCCAAGAGGGCTTATGCCATACACAAGTGTGCTGCGCCGAGCCCCTGCCCCTGCGGCAGGCCACTGCTGACCTGTACCTCCACAGAGACACTCAAACACAGTTGTGTCTTAGTCTCTGTGGGGTCTTTGGGTCCTGGTGTGCACAGGGTTTGTCTGAGCCCTCTGAGTGTCGCTGGCAGGTATGGGGTTTGAGTCTAAACGTGATTTTGCCCCTCCTACCATCTTGCTGGGGCTTCTACTTTGCCCTTGGACATGGAGTATCTCCTCAAAGTTGCTCCAGCACCGTGCAGCCCCCGCTCCAGACTAGGAGCTGACTGTGGCTCAGATCATGAACTCCTTATTGCCAAATTCAGTCTTAAATTGAAGAAAGTAGGGAAAACCACTAGATCATTCACATATGACCTAAATTAAATCCCTTAATGATTATACAGTGGAAGTGACAAATAGATTCAAGGGATTAGATCTGATAGACAGAGTGCTTGAAGAACTATGAGGAAGTTCGTGACATTGTTCAAGACGCAGGGATCAAGACCATCCCAAAGAAAAAGAAATGCAAAAAGGCAAAATGGTTGTCTGAGGAGGCCTTACAAATAGCTGTGAAAAGAAGAGAAGCTAAAGGCAAAGGAGAAAAGGAAAGATATACCCATTTGAATGCAGAGTTATAAAGAATAGCAAGGAGAGATTAAAAAAAGCCTTTCTCAATGATCAATGCAAAGAAATAGAGGAAAATAATAGAATAGGAAAGACTAGAGATCTCTTCAAGAAAATGAGAAATACCAAAGGAACATTTCATGCAAAGATGGGCACCATAAAGGACAGAAATGGTATGGGACTACAGAAGCAGAAGATACTAAGAAGAGGTGGCAAGAATACACAGAACTATACAGAAAAGATCTTCATGACCCAGATAATTACAATGGTATGATCACTCACCTAGAGCCAGACATCCTGGAATGTGAAGTCAAGTGGGCCTTAGAAAGCATCACTATGAACGAAGCTAATGGAGGTGATGGAATTCCAGTTGAGCTATTTCAAATCCTAAAAGATGACACTGTGAAAATGCTGCACTCAATATGCCAGCAAATTTGGAAAACTCAGCAGTGCCCAAGGACTGGAAGAGGTCAGTTTTCATCCCAATCTGAAAGAAAGGCAATGCCAAAGAATGCTCAAACTACCTCACAATTGTACCCATCTCACACACTAGCAAAGTATTGCTCAAAATTCTCCAAGCCAAGCTTCAACAGTTACATGCACCGTGAACTTCCAAATGTTCAAGCTGGATTTAGAAAAGACAGAGGAACTAGAGATCAGATTGTCAACATCTGTTGAATCATAGAAAAAGCAAGAGAGTTCCAGAAAAAAATCTACTTCTGTTTTATTGAATATGCCAAAGCCTTTGACTGTGTGGATCACAACAAACTGTGGAAAATTCTGAAAGAGATAGGAATACCAGATCACCTGACTTGCCTCTTGAGAAATCTGTATGGAGGTTAGGAAGCAACAGTTAGAACTGGACATGGAACAACAGACTGGTTCCAAAAAGGGAAAGGAATACGTCAAGGCTGTATATTGTCACCCTGCTTATTTAACTTATATGCAGGGTCAGATCAGATCAGTCGCTCATTCGTGTCCGACTCTTTGCGACCCCATGAATCGCAGCACACCAGGCCTCCCTATCCATCACCAACTCCTGGAGTCCACTCAGACTCACATCCATCGAGTCAGTGATGCCATCCAGCCATCTCATCCTCTGTCGTCCCCTTCTCCTCCTGCCCCCAATCCCTCCCAGCATCAGAGTCTTTTCCAATGAGTCAACTCTTCACGTGAGGTGGCCAAAGTACTGGAGTTTCAGCTTTAGCATCATTCCTTCCAAAGAAATCCCAAGACTGATCTCGATAAGAATGGACTGGTTGGATCTCCTTGCAGTCTAAGGGACTCTCAAGAGTCTTCTCCAACACTACAGTTCAAAAGCATCAATTCTTCGGCGCTCAGCCTTCTTCACAGTCCAACTCTCACATCCATACATGACCACAGGAAAAACCATAGCCTTGACTAGCCGGACCTTTGTTGGCAAAGTAATGTCTCTGTTTTTGAATATGCTGTGTAGGTTGGTCATAACTTTCCTTCCAAGGAGTAAGCGTCTTTTAATTTCATGGCTGCAATCACCATCTGCAGTGATTTTGGAGCCCCCAAAAATAAAGTCTGACACTGTTTCCACTGTTTCCCCATCTATTTCCCATGAAGTGATGGGACCAGATGCCATGATCTACATTTTCTGAATGTTGAGCTTTAAGCCAACTTTTTCACTCTCGTCTTTCACTTTCATTAAGAGGCTTTTTAGTTCCTCTTCACTTCCTGCCATAACGGTGGTATCATCTGCATATCTGAGGTTATTGATATTTCTCCTGGCAATCTTGATTCCAGCTTGTGCTTTTTCCAGCCCAGTGTTTCTCATGATGTACTCTGCATATAAGTTAAATAAGCAGGGTGGCAATGTACAGCCTTGACGTACTCCTTTTCCTATTTGGAACCAGTCTGTTGTTCCACGTCCAGTTCTAACTGTTGCTTCCTGACCTGCATATTGGTTTCTCAAGAGTCAGGTCAGGTGGTCTGGTATTCCCATCTCTTTCAGAATTTTCCACAGTTTATTGGGGATCCACACAGTCAAAGGCTTTGGCATAGTCAATAAAGCAGAAGTAGATGTTTTTCTGGAACTCTCTTGCTTTTTCCATGATCCAGCGGATGTTGGCAATTTGATCTCTGGTTCCTCTGCCTTTTCTAAAACCAGCTTGAACATCTGGAAGTTCATGTACTGCTAAAGCCTGGCTTGGAGAATTTTGAGCATTACTTTACTATCGTGTGAGAGGAGTGCAATTGTGCAGTAGTTTGAGCATTCTTTGGCATTGCCTTTCTTTGGGATTGGGATGAAAACTGACCTTTTCCAGTCCTGTGGCCACTGCTGAGTTTTCCAAATTTGCTGGCATATTGAGTGCAGCACTTTCACAGCATCATCTTTCAGGATTTGAAATAAGTCAACTGGAATTCCATCACCTCCACTAGCTTTGTTTGTAGTGATGCTTTCTAAGGCCCTCTTGACTTCACATTCCAGGATATCTGGCTCTAACACATTCCAGGATGTCTGGCTCTAGGTGAGTGATCACACCATCAGGAGTATCTGGGTCGTGAAGCTCTTTTTGTACAGTTCTTCTGTGTATTCTTGCCACCTCCTCTTAATATCTTCTTCTTCTGTTAGGTCCATACCATTTCTGTCCTTTATGGTGCCCATCTTTGCATGAAATGTTCCCTTGGTATCTCTAATTTTCATGAAGAGATCTCTAGTCTTTCCCATTCTGTTGTTTTCCTCTATTTCTTTGCATTGATCTCTGAGGAAGGCTTTCTTATCTCTCCTTGCTAGTTTTTGGAACTCTGCATTCAGATGATTATATCTTTCCTTTTCTCCTTTGCTTTCTTTTTTTTTTTAATTTTTAAACTTTACAAATTGTATTAGTTTTGCCAAATATCAAAATGAATCCACCACAGGTATACATGTGTTCCTCATCCTGAACCCTCCTCCCTCCTCCCTCCCCATACCATCCCTCTGGGTCGTCCCAGTGCACTAGCCCCAAGCTCACAGCTATTTGTAAGGCCTTCTCAGACAGCCATTTTGCTTTTGCATTTTGTTTCCATGGAGATGGTCTTGATCCGTGTCTCCTGTACAATGTCATGAACCTCATTCCATAGTTCATCAGGCACTCTATCAGATCTAGTCCCTTAAATCTATTTCTCACTTCCACTGTATAATCATAAGGGATTTGATTTTGGTCATACATGTATGGTCTAGTGGTTTTCCCCACTTTCTTCAATTTAAGTCTGAATTTGGCAATAAGGAGTTCATGATAGGAGTCACAGTCAGCTCCCGGTCTTGTTTTTGCTCAATGTATAGAGCTTCTCCATCTTTGGCTGCAAAGAGTATAATCAGTCTGATTTCGGTGTTGACCATCTGGTGTGTTATGTTAATTGAGTGGCTTTGGGAAAGCACCTAAGGATGGGACCTGATAGCCAGAGGTGCAAACCTGTGATTAGGGTTGGAATGTTCAGTCCAACCCCTTGACCTTTAGGGAGGGAAGAGGGGCTGGAGGTTTAGTAAGTCATAGCGAAATATTTAATCAATCCTTTGTCTGTAATAACACCTCCATAAAACCCCAAAAGGGCAGGATATGAAGAGCCTCCAGGTTGGTGGACACATGGAGGTTTGGGAAGACTGGTGAGCCTGTAGAGAGCATAGAGGCTCTGTGCCCTTTCCCCTTACCATGCCCTGTGTCTCTCTTCCATCTGGTTATTCTTGAATTATATCCTTTTGTAAAAAACTGGTGATCTAGTAAGTAAAATGTTCCTCTGAGTTCTGTGAGTCATTCTAGCAAATTAATTGAATTGGGAGATTGTTGGATCCTCCCATCTATTGTCATTTGGTCAGAAGCACAGATGATAACCCATACTTGTGAAAGTGAAAAAGTGAAAGTCATTCAGTTGTGTCCGACCACCTGGACTGTAGCCCTGCCAGGGTTCTCTGTCCATGGGGATTCTCCAGGCAGGAATACTGGAGTGTGTTGCCATTCCCTCCTCCAGGGGTATCTTCCTAACCCGGGGATCAAACCCCAATCTCCCTCATTGCAGGCAGATTCTTTACCCTCTGAGCCACCAGGGGAGTGGGTTGTGACTGGTGTTCAAAGTTGGGGGTGTTAGGGGCAGGGACAGTCTTGTAGGATAGAGCCCTTAACCCATGGGACCTGATGCTGTGTCCAGGGACTGGCAGCATGCCGTTGATTTGTAGGGTGCCTAGCTGGTGTTGAAGAATTGCTTGTTGGTGTGGGGACCCCATTCCACATATACACCCTCAAGATGGAATTGTTCACTGGAACCTCTTAAAGTCAAATCTATAAAACCTGGTATATCCAGAGAAGTCTAGGTTCTGTCCCTGTCTTCTTCGGTCTATTCTTTCTACCTCCAATGGGTATCCTGGTTTTGTTTGTTTGTTTGTTTATCCATCCACTTAATTTAACAAAAGTATGTGACTTTAGTCACACTAATTAGTCACACTAATATGTGACTGTTTTCTTATTCTTTCCTTTCTTAGACAAATAACAGAAACCTACACACATTTTATCCCTCTTGCTTTTATTTTTTTGCCTAACCATATATCATGGAGATCACTCCATAGCGGTAATAGTGCCTTTTCCCATTAATTTTTATGACTTTATAATATCCTGTTATGTGTATGTACCATTGGTAGACATTTTTGTCTCCAGTCTTTGCTAAGATAAATAGTCTTTCAAAGAAAGACCATATATTTTTTACATAGAGTACTAGCAGTGGTGTTGATGGGTCAATGGGTAAATCCATATTACTTTTGCTAAATATTGCCAAATTCTTTTCTGTATCAGTGAGGTTTTGCCATGAACTGGATGTTTGTGTCCCCCCAAGATTTGTACATTGAAATTCTGATGCCCTAATGTGACAGTATTTGAAAGTGGGGCTTTTGGTAAACAATTAGATCATGAGGACGAAGCCCTCATGAATTAGAAGAGGCTAGAGAACTAACTAGCCAGGTCTCTTTCTGCCATGTGAGGCTACAATATTAACAGCCGTAACTTCTTCGGCAACCTAGAAGTGGACTCCTGCTAGAACCTGACTGCCGGCACCTTCTCTTTAGCGTCTGCAACCATGAGCAATATTAACACATATTTGTTGTTTAAGTCACCCAGATTGTGGTCACTTGTAATAGCAGCCCAAACTGACTAAGACAAAGTCACATTTGGAAATAGAAACCACACTGTTGTGGTCCATGCAGACCTGGGGCACAGTGAGCGAATGAGTGGAGAATAAAGTTTATTAGAGAGGGAGACGCTAGTAGTCGATTTTTACAGCCTCAAGACAAAGAAGATTCCTATTGGAATGGTGGCATTAGGTGATTGGTTAGGATACTGTAGGGTGTGTAATAGGATGGGTATTTTGCCTAATATGGGGTCAGGGAACTGGCTGGTTTAAATCCAGAGGCTCATGGCAACAGTTGCTATGGGGCTTTATCAGTTCCTCAGATTTTTGTACTGTGACCTTGGTATAAAGCTCTATACACACCAGCTCTTTGAACCAAAAGAATTTCATATAATATAAAGGCTTCCCAGGTGGCAATTATGGTAAAGAACTCACCTGCTAATGCAGGAGACATAAGAGATGCAGGTTCAGTCTTTGAGTTGGGAAGATCCCCTGGAGGATGGCGTGACAATCCACTCCAGTATTCTTGCCTGAAGAATCCCATGGACAGAGAATCCTGGTAGGCTATAGCCCATAGGGTTTCAAAGAGTTGGACACGACTGAAGTGACTTAGCAAAGGCTTGTTCAATAGGTGTGTGTTAGTCACTCAGTCATGTCCAACTCTTTGTGACCCCATGGACTGTAGCCCACCAGGCTCCTCTGTCCATGGGATTTTCCAGGCAAGCATACTGAAGTGGGTTTCCATTTCCTTCTCCAGGGATATTCCCAACCCAAGGAACAAACCCGGGTCTCCCACATTGCAGGCAGTCTCTTGATCAACTGAGCCACCAAGGAAGCCTCACTCCATATAATGTTATTGATTCTTGTTGAGTTGCTCAGTCATGTCTGACTCTTTTTGCGACCCCATGGACTGTAACGCTCCAGGCTCCTCTGTCCATGGGATTTCCCAGGCAAGAATACTGGAATAATTTGCCATTTCCTTCTGCGGGGGATCTTCTTTACACAGGAATTGAACCTGCTTCTCCTGCACTGCAGGTGGATTCTTTACTGCTGAGCCACCAGGGAAGCACTATAATGTTATTAATAGTTGAAGGTAAAAAGATAAAAAAGCAGCAACTGTAGGCAGCTGCCTCCAGCCCTTGGCTGAGGTCACTTAGAGGAGAAGTCCTTTGGAGCTGCACCTCAGACCTTTGAGAAGATTATACTGTTGTACTGGTGAGTGGTTCTGAGTTTGAAACAGGGAGCCTTGTGGGCCCAGGACCCTGACTTGAAGGAGGAGAGGGCCAGTTGATTTTGATGTCTCTATGGGGAGACAGAGGTTTGTAAGTTCAGGGAAAACTGAATTTGCTGCTCTGCGAAGGTTTCTCTGGTGACTTCCCTGGTGGCTCAGAGGGTAAAAAATATGTCTGCAATGCAGGAGACCTGGGTTCGATCCCTGGGACAGGAAGATCCCCTGGAGAAGGGAATGGCTACCCACTCCAGTACTCTTGCCTGAAGAATTCCATGGACAGAGGAGCCTGAAGAACTGCAGTCCATGGACACAACTGAGCAATCAACAATTTCACTTTTAGTTTCTGTGAATGCACTGCCACTGCAGAGTGAGAGCACTGCAGGGCCGATTCCTGGGAACTGCAGACAGGACGCCCCCAGGAGACAGACAGGACACCCCCAGGAGACAGGCAGGATGCCCCCCAAGAAACAGACAGGACGCCTCCAGGAAACAGACAGGACGCCCCCAGGAGACAGACAGGACGCCCCCAGGAGACAGACAGAATGCCCCCAGGAGACAGGCAGGACGCCCCCAGGAGACAGGCAGGACGTCCCCCAGGAGACAGACAGAATGCCCCCAGGAGACAGGCAGGATGCCCCCCAGGAGACAGACAGGACACTCCCCAGAGAACAGACAGGACGCCCCCCAGGAAACAGACAGGATGCCCCCCACCACCCCCACAAAACAGACAGGACGCCCCCCAGGAAACATGAAGGAAGAAGCAAGTCCCTCCACCCTCCTGTAGCCTCTCAGGCTCCCGCTGGTGCCCCTGTGGATATATCCTAATTTAGAACCTCCTGACCAAGCAGAAATGTGGTTAGGGAGTCCTGGCTCCAGGATCAAAAAGCAGAGAACCAAAGGATAGATATGGAGCTGAGAGGCAGCAGTTTTGTAATCTCGTAGGTGTGGTAGAGCTGTTAAGCATTTCAGTTACCTTTTCACCACAGCCTTAGCAACAGAATATTTTGTCAGACTTGCAGATTTTTGCCATCAGATGATTTTTTTTAAACAACAGGCTATTATCTACCTTATAAATTGTTTTAAAGTATAGAAAAACACAGAAGATATAATAGTTCTTACTGCTTTTATGCTTATTATATATAATGACTTTAACAACGCTTGTAAAACAATACACAACTATTCAGAAACGCAGCTGACACAGACTAATGGACAATTCTGTGACCAAGGATAAAATGACTGCTCAAGATAGCTTGAACCATCAGTTGGCAAAACTGAACAGTAGAATCTTTTGTATTTTTTTCCCTTGGAAATTTACAGTTTATCCTGCTCAGATTTAAGCCTAGAACAGTTTTTGCTATAAAAGAAGAATCTTTGTTTAAAAAGAGTTTTTACTCCTTGCTTTATTTTAAGATTGGGCTTCCCTGGTAGCTCAGCTGGTAAAGAATCCACCCACAATGCAGGAGACTTGGGTTCGATCCCTGGGTTGGGAAGATCCCCCGGAGAAGGGAATGGTTAGCCACTCCAGTACCCTTGCCTGGAGAATTCCATGGACAGAAAAGCCTGGTGGGCTACAGTCCATGGGGTTGCAAAGAGTAGGACATGACTCTAATTAACACAAAGAGGATTGATTAACACACTTATTTTAAGATCACCTACATGAAAGGGAACGCCGCGCCAACACCCTTGTCGGTTGTTTTCATTGATACATATTTTGACATTACATATAGCAAGCCAATTAGTCATCTGTAATTTCTATACCTTTACTGATAAAATAAGTGTTTCCTTACCTCTCTAGTTAGGTATCCCAGTCTTTTAAGTATATTGAGGATCAAAATATGCTTCCTGCTGGGGAAAATCACTCAGAGATACATCCTCTTACATTCTAGACACATTCTCCATTAAGTTTTGAAACCTTTGATTGAAATCTTCAAAGGTTAAGTCATCATGTAAATAGCAGTGCTATTAACAATCACAAAATTAATGAGAATAATAATGAGTTCAAGTGTGTAAAATGCCAGAGTTAGCATAAACATTGTAATGCCTCTGTGTATGACATTTTTGTTTTGCCATAGGGAAAAGTTCTGTGAGCTGGTTGCCTAAGTGGAACTGATACATTATTACTAAAAATAAGCTTCTCATTATCTAAGTCACTTTTTGCAGCTTTTGGAGAAAGCAAAATGATGTATTCATGAAGGAGACACTTATGGCTGTGCAGTAAAATGAAAAAAAAAGCTGGCTTTAAACAGAGGTGAAATTTAAAACACTTCTGTTTATCACTTTCATTATCACTGTGAAAATAAAACACATTCACTGCAAAAAACTTAAAAAATACATCCATGTGCTCATTCATGCACACACAACACACACACACACACACACACACACACATGCTCCATTAAAAACTGCCCACAATTCTTCTACCCATGAATGACATGAATGACTTATCACTGGTAGTATGTTTAGTTCTATAGGTCTCTGTCTTATCTCAGTAAGTGGGGAACACACAATATGTATTTTTATTTGTTGTGTTTTTGTCAAAACATAAGCTTTTCTCAGGCCATTGAAAGTTAATTGAAACCATGATTTTTATTCTGCTGCATAATATTGCATCACACAAATAGGTTGTATTTTACTTAACCTTTGAACATCCCACATTTTTAACTATGTAAAAATTTCCTTATTTTTCATTATAAAGATGAACATTTTTATGCATAAAATTTTGACCACATTTCTCATTATTTCCTTTGCACAAATTCCTAGAAGAAGAATTGCTGGATCAAAGGATTTGTACTTTCTGAAAACTTTTAAATTGTGTTTCCAAATTTAGTGGATTCATGTTGATGTATGGCAAAACCAATACAATATGGTAAAGTAGTTAGCCTCCAATTAAAATAAATACATTTAAATTAAAAAAAAGAAAATTTGTATTATTTTAAATTTCCACCTTCTGAGGCAGAATAACTGCCTTTTGGGATCCTTCATAATGATGGATATTAATTTTTTAAAAATTTGATGGGATAAATTCATAATTTGTACTTGTTAAAAATTTCTATTTCTTGGATATTAATTTATAAATAAAATTATAAGATCAATATATTCCTGATTTAGCTTTGATCAAAATGATAGTTGAAATCAGAGGCCATGCATTTCAGCATCGGGAATCTTGAGAGGAAAAATAATTGCTGACATGATGGTTTGAAGGTGTAAAGTATCCAGATAGTCATTTTATGCTATTAAGGAGATGAGGGCAAAACGATAAAAGTGTGATGTTTTTCAAGTGTAATATTAGCCAGTACTACACTGTTTTGATTACTATAGCTTTGTAATATAGTTTGAAATCACAAGATGTGATACCTTGAACACTGTTCTTCCTCAAGATTGCTTTGATATTTGGAATCTTTTGTGGTTCCATATGAATTTTAGGATAGCTTTTTCTGTTTCCGTGAAAAATGCCATTGGAATTTTCATGGGGATTGCACTGAATCTCTGGATTGCTTTTAGTAGTATGTCATTTTAACAATGTTACCTCTTCCAGTTCATAAACATGGGAAATCTTTCTATTTATTTGTGTCTTCTTCCATTTCTTTCATCAATGTCTTACAGTTTTATTGGCTAAGAGAGTAGATCTTAAGCATTTTCACCACACACACACAAAGGGCAACTATATGAGCTATTGGATGTGCTCATTAGCTTGATAGTGGTAATAATTTCTCAGTATATTCATATGTCAAATTGTGTAACTTAAAATATACAATTTGTATTTGTCAATTGTACCTTAATACAGCTGGAAAAAATGGTTTAGCCTTTTGGAAAAAAAGTATAAATATTAATTAGGTTGGGGAATAAAGTTCTGGTCAAAATTTACATATATATATATATATATTAGCATAGGAAAGGGCAGTTCAGTTCAGTTGCTCAGTCATGTCTGACTCTTTGCGACCCCATGAATTGCAGCACGCCAGGGCTCCCTGTCCATCACCAACTCCCGGAGTTCACTCAGACTCACGTCCATCGAGTCAGTGATGCCATCCAGCCATCTCATCCTCTGTCATCCCCTTCTCCTCTTGCCCCCAATCCCTCCCAGCATCAGGGTCTTTTCCAAGGAGTCAACTCTTCGCATGAGGTGGCCAAAGTACTGGAGTTTCAGCTTTAGCATCATTCCTTCCAAAGAAATCCCAGGGCTGATCTCCTTCAGAATAGACTGGTTGGATCTCCTTACAGTCCAAGGGACTCTCAAGAGTCTTCTCCAACACCACAGTTCAAAAGCCTCAATTCTTCGGCGCTCAGCCTTCTTCACAGTCCAACTCTCACATCCATACATGACCACTGGAAAAACCATAGCCTTGACTAGACGAACCTTTGTTGGCAAAGTAATGTCTCTGCTTTTGAATATGCTATCTAGGTTGGTTGTAACTTTTCTTCCAAGGAGTAAGCAACCCACTCCAATATTCTTGCCTGGAAAATCCCATGGATAGAGGAGCCTGATGGGCTACAGTCCATGGGGTTGCAAAGAGTTGGACACAACTGAGTGATTGAGCATATCATCATGAATATGGATCTGGCTAGTTTTTCAGCAACATGTTCTTTAGTGACACACTGATCTTTAACCTTGAGATTATTTTTTAAAAATTGTTTTTAATTTTGTATTGGGATACAGCCAGTTAACAAACAATGTTGTGATAATTTCAAGTGAACAGCAAAGGGACTCAGACGTACATATACATGTATCCACTCTCCCCCAGACTTCCCTCCCGACTAGGCTGCCAGGACTATTATAATTCTTGGCTGTGCTGGGTCTTTGTGTGCTTGGGCTTCTTCTGGTTGTGGTGAGCAGGGGCTACTCTTCGTTGCGATGTGCAGGTTTCCATTATGGTGGCTTCTCTTGTTGCAGAGCATGGGCTCCAGGCATGCAGATTTCAGTAGCTGCAGTGTATGGGCTCAATAATTGTGGCTCACAGGGTCTAGAGTGCATGCTCAGTAGTTGTGACACATGGGCTTAGCTGCCCTGCGGCATGTGGGATCTTCCCGGACCAGGGATTGTACCTGTGTCTCCTGCATTGGCAGGCAGATTCTGGACCACCAGGGAAGTGCCCATCTTTGAGATTAGTTTAGAAAACTATTTTGGAGTAGAGAATTTTATTTATTTAACACAGGTTATAGACATTTATATTTGAATTTTGTACTATTTCATTAACAGTTTATGAATTTATTGACCTTGTGATAATTAAAGAAGCCATACAAAAATTCTCTTGGAAATACATGGATTATATGATAGAAATATATGGTATTTTAAACAAACATTTAAAAGCTAAATACAATTAAAAATTACAGAAAATGCAAAGATGGACTCGATAAAGGACAGAAATGGTATAGACCTAATAGAAGCAGAAGATATTAAGAAGAGATGGCAAGAATACACAGAAAAACTGTACAAAAAACATCTTCATGACCCAGATAATCATGATGGTGTGATCACTCACCTAGAGCCAGACATCCTGGAATATGAAGTCAAGTGGGCCTTAGAAAGCATCACTACGAACAAAGCTAGTGGAGGTGATGGAATTCCAGTTGACTTATTTCAAATCCTGAAAGATGATGCTGTGAAAGTGTTACACACAATATGCCAGCAAATTTGGAAAACTTAGCAGTGGCCACAGGACTGGAAAAGGTCAGTTTTCATTCCAATCCCAAAGAAAGGCAATGCCAAAGAATGCTCAAACTACCGCACAATTGCACTCATCTCACATGCTACTAAAGTAATGCTTAAAATTCTCCAAGCCAGCCTTCAGCAATATGTGAACTGTGAACTTCCTGATGTTCAAGCTGGTTTTAGAAAAGGCAGAGGAACCAGAGATCAAATTGCCAACATCCGCTGGATCATGGAAAAAGCAAGAGAGTTCCAGAAAAAACATCTATTTCTGCTTTATTGACTATGCCAAAGCCTTTGACTGTGTGGATCACAATAAACTGTGGAAAATTCTGAAAGAGATGGGAATACCAAACCACCTAATCTGCCTCTTGAGAAATCTGTATGCAGGTCAGGAAGTAACAGTTAGAACTGGACATGGAACAACAGACTGGTTCCAAATAGGAAAAGGAGTATGTCAAGGCTGTATATTGTTACCCTGTTTATTTAACTTCTATGCAGAGTACATCATGAGAAACGCTGGGCTGGAAGAAACACAAGCTGGAATCAAGATTGTCGGGAGAAATATCAGTAACCTCACATATGCAGATGATACCACCCTTATGGCAGAAAGTGAAGAGGAACTCAGAAGCCTTTTGATGAAAGCGGAAGTGGAGAGTGAAAAAGTTGGCTTAAAGCTCAATATTCAGAAAACAAAGATCATGGCATCCGGTCCCATCACTTCATGGGAAATAGATGCGAAAACAGTGGAAACAGTATCAGACTTTATTTTTCTGGGCTCCAAAATCACTGCAGATGGTGACTGCAGCCATGAAATTAAAAGACGCTTACTCCTTGGAAGGAAAGTTATGACCAACCTAGATAGCATATTCAAAAGCAGAGACATTACTTTGCCAACAAAGGTTCGTCTAGTCAAGGCTATGGTTTTTCCTGTGGTCATGTATGAATGTGAGAGTTGGACTGTGAAGAAGGCTGAGCACCGAAGAATTGATGCTTTTGAACTGTGGTGTTGGAGAAGACTCTTGAGAGTCCCTTGGACTGCAAGGAGATCCAACCAGTCTATTCTGAAGGAGATCAGCCCTGGGATTTCTTTGGAAGGAATGATGCTAAAGCTGAAACTCCAGTACTTTGGCCACCTCATGCGAAGAGTTGACTCACTGGAAAAGACTCTGATACTGGGAGGGATTGGGGGCAGGAGGAGAAGGGGACGACAGAGGATGAGATGGCTGGATGGCATCACTGACTCGATGGATGTGAGTCTCAGTGGACTCCAGGAGTTGGTGATGGACAGGGAGGCCTGGCGTGCTGCGATTCATGGGGTCGTAAAGAGTCAGACACGATTGAGCGACTGATCTGATCTGATCTGATTGATCAGGATGTGGAGCAATTGGAACCTTTATACACTGCTGGTGGAAATATAAAGTAGTGCAGCCATTTTGAAAACAGTGGAAGTTTTTCAAAATGTTATATATACTTATCATATGACCCAACAGTTCTGCTTGGGTATAGGTATATACCCAAGAGACGTGAAAACATATGTCTATATAAACATGTACACATGAATGTTTATGGAAACATAATTTATGAAACAACTCAAATGTCCATCAATTAAAGGATTCATAAACAAAAAGTGGTATATCCCATTTAATAGAATATTTTTGTTGTTTAGTTTGTTGCTAAGTTGTGTCCGTCTCTTTTGTGACCCCAGGGACTGTAGCCTGCCAGGCTCTGTCCGTGGGATTCTTCAGGCAAGAATGCTGGAGTGGGTTGCCTTGCCCTTCTCGTTGCGGGGATCTTCCCGGCCCAGGGATTGAACCCATGTCTGTTAAATCTCCTGCATTGGCAGGTGAGTTCTTTACCACTAGCGTCACCTGGAAAGCCCCACTAAATGAAGAGAGTCAGTCATAAAAGAACACAATCCTCAACATAATATTAGCCAATCAAGTTTATCAACATATAAATAGGTAGCATACCATGAAGAAGAGATTTATCTCAAGAAAGCAGGAGTAGTTCAACATTTGAAAATTAACCACTGTAATTCACTATATTAACAGATTAAGAAAAGCTACAACCATCTCAATAGATGGAGAAAAGATTCAGCATTCACTCATAATAAAAACTTCGGCAAACTAGGAACAGAAGGGAACTTCCTCAACCTGATAAAGGGCAGCTACAGTAAACTTATAGCTAATGTCGTGCTTAATGGCAAAAGACTGACTGCCCTCCCTGTAAGATCAGACAAGGCAAGAATGTCCACTGGCATCACTTCTATTCAATTTTGTTCCAGATTCAAGTCAGTGAAATAAGCCAGGAAAATGATAAACTTTATAAAACCTGGAAAGAAAGAACTGTATTCTATTTGTGAAAAGTGAAAGTGAAGTCGCTCAGTCGAGTCTGACTCTTTGCGACCCCATGGACTGTAGTTTATCAGTCTCCTTCATCCATGGGATTTTCCAGGCAAGATTACTGGAGTGGGTTGCCATTTTCTTCTCTATTCTATCTGTAGGTGATATGAATAACTATGAGGAAAATCCCAAAGAATTTACAAAAGTATTACTAGAACTAAAAAGTTGGTGTAGCAGGGTTTTAGGATACAAGGTCAATATATAAAATTCAATTGTATTTTATATATTAACAACAAATGGTAGGAAATTAAAATTAAAGATCAGTACTATTTGCAAAAGTACAAAAATTATAATAGGTATAAATCTCAAAAAAATACATGTGGAATCTTGTGCTGTAAACTAAGAAACACTGATGAATAAAATCAAAGAAGAACTAAATAGAGAGTAATACAGTGTTCTTGAACATGAAGCTCCAATATTATTAGGATATCAAATCTTTCTAATTTGAACTATAGATTCAATGTCAGTTCAGTTCAGTTCAGTTCAGTCACTCAGTTGTGAACTGAACTGAACTGACATTGAATCTATAGTTCAAATTGAAAAGATTTGATATCCTAATAATATTTAAGCTTCATGTTCAAGAACACTGTATTACTCTGTATTTAGTTGTAACACCAATCAAATCAAACAGGATTCTTTTGGTAGAAGTTGATAAGCTGATTTTAAAATTTCCTATGATGGAAAGACAAATGAAATACAGTATCTGTAACAATCTTGAAAAAGAAGACTCAATCTGAAGCATTCACTGTATGTGATTTCAAGATTTATTTTAAAACTGTGTCAGTTAAGATAGTATAGTATTGTCGAAATAATAGACACATCGATCAATGCAAGAGAATAGATAGTCTGGAAATATACATACATATATATATATATATATATGTCTTATTAAAAGACAGTTGATTTTCAACAAAGATGCAAATGCAATTCAATGGAAAGAAGGCAGGATAGATTATATATTCATATGTAAGAAAATTATTTTTAATCTATACCACAAATTACAGACAAGAATTACTCAAAATAGATCATATCTTTAAATCTAAAATCTAAAACTATGAAACTATGAACTATGTTCTAGAGAACAACATAGATAGTACTTATGGGGGTTATTAGTAACCTTCCCGGAGAAGGCAGTGGCACCCCACTCCAGTACTCTTGCCTGGAAAATCCCATGGACAGAGGAGCCTGGTAGGCTGCAGTCCATGGGGTCGCAAAGAGTCAGATATGACTGAGCGACTTCACTTTCACTTTTCACTTTCCTGCATTGGAGAAGGAAATGGCAACCCACTCCAGTGTTCTTGCCTGGAGAATCCCAGGGACGGGGGAGCCTGGTGGACTGCCGTCTACGGGGTCTCACAGAGTCAGACACGACTGAAGTGACTTAGCAGCAGCAGCAGCAGGAACCTTCCAAAAAAAAAAAGCATAGATTTCTTAGATATGACAGTAAACGCACAAATCATAGGAGAAAAATATTGAGATCTCCCCACCAGACACATACCTCTTTATTTCCTTGAAATATGAAAGTATATTTTATGATTTATTTATTGTTGTTTGTCAGAGACACTAACAGGAACTTAAAAAGAACACTTTATTTTTAAGAGCCATTTTAGGTCCACAGAAAAATTGAATGGAAAGTATAGCATTCTCAGGTACTCCTTGTATTCACTCTTTCACTACGTGACTTGCATTTAAGATTATTCCATGTCTTTCCATGGTTTGGCAGCTTAATTCCTTTTAATGCTGGATAGTGTTCTGTTATCTGGTATACCACAGTTCATTTAATCCTTCATCTATTGAAGGACAACTTGGTTATTTCTACGTTTTGGCAATTATGAATAAAGCTGCTTTGGGGGCTTGGCCTCCCTGGAGGTTCAGTGGTAAAGAATCTGCCTGCTAAAGCAAAGGACACGGGTTTGACCCTTGGTCCAGAAAGATCCTGCATGCCATGGGATAAATAAGCCCATGAGCCACAGTTACTGAGCCAGTGATCTAGAACCCGTGAGCTGCAACAACTGAGTAAAGCTTGCTTGCCACAACTAGAGAAAGCCCATGCGCAGCAAATGAAGGCCCAGCACAGCCACAAGCAGATAAATAGATCTTCAAATGCTGCTTTAAACATCCACGTGCAGGTTTTTAAGTGGATGTTAGTTTTCAGTTCATTTGGGTAAATATCAAGAAGTGCAACTGATAAATTGTGTGACAACAGGATGATTAGCTTTGTAAGAAATTGCCAGTTGGCTTCCAAAGTGGCTGTACCATTTTGCATTCCTGCCTACAATGAATGAGTTCCTGTTGCTCCACATCCTCTCCAGCATTTGATGTCAGTGTTCTGAATTTAAGTCATTTTAATTTAGGCATGAAGTAGTGTCTCCGTATTGTGTAAATTTGCAGTTCCCTGGTGACATATGATGTTGAGCATCTTTTCATGTGTTTACTTGCTGTGTGTATATATTCTTTGATGAGGTGTCTGTTCAGGTCTTTTGTCCTTTAAAATCAGATTATTCATTTTCATATTGTTGAGTTTTAAATGTTCTTTGTATACTTTGGATTACAGTCCTTTGTCAGATGAGTGTTTGGCAAATATTTTCTCCTAGTTGGTGGCTTGCCTTCTCATTCTCTTGATGTTATCTTTTACCGAGCAAAATTTTTTAACGTTAGTGAGTTCTTTTATTCATGGGTCAGGCCTTTGCTGGTGTATCTAAACAGTCCTTGTCATACCTAAGGTCATCTAGATTTTCTCCTACATTATCTTTTAATTTTATAGTTTTGATTTTACATTTAGGTCTGTGATCCATGTTGAGTTAATTTTTGTGGAGGGTGGGAAGTAGCGTTTCAATATTTTGTCTGTTTGCATGCAGATAGCCAGCTGTTTCAGCACCATTTGTTAAAAAGACTGTCTTTGCTCCACTGTGCTGGCTTTGCTCCTTTGTCAGAGATCAAATGTTGCTGTATTTATGTGGGTCTATTTCTGGGCTCTGTATTCTGTTCCATCGATCTTTTCGACAATTCTTTTACTGATATTACAGTCTTGATTACTGTAGCTTCATAGTAAGTCTTGAAGTCAGGTAGTCAGTCCTTTAATATTGAATTGGCTATTTTGAGTCTTTTAGCTTTCTATATAAACTTTAAAATCTGGTTGAGGGTATCCATAAAATAACTTGTGCATCCCTGGGGTAAGCCCCTTTCGGTTGTGGTGTACCACATTCTTTTTATACATTGTCGGGTGTGATTTGCTATTATTTTGTCAAGGATTTTTTCTTGAATGTTTTTGTCTGGTTTCATTTAGGGTAATGCTGGCTTTGTAGAATGACTTGGGAAGTATTTCCTCTGCTTTTATCTTCTGAAAGAGACTGTGGGCAATTTCTTTCTTAAATGTTTAGCAAAATTCACCAGTGAACCCATCTGAACTTAATGCTTTTTTTTTGGAAGTTTACTAATCATTGATTTACTTTTGTTCATAGCGAAAGGCCTCTTCAGATTTTCTGCTTCTCTTTGGGTAAATTTTGGCAGTTTGTGTCATTCAAGGAATTGGTTGATATCTGCTGCTGCTGCTAAGTCGCTTCAGTCGTGTCCGACTCTGTGCGACCCCATGGACTGCAGCCTACTAGGCTTCTCTGTCCATGGGATTCTCCAGGCAAGAACACTGGAGCGGGTTGCCATTTCCTTCTCCAATGCATGAAAGTGAAAAGTGAAAGTGAAGTCGCTGAGTCATGTCCAATTCTTCTCGATCCCATGGACTGCAGCCCACCAGGCTCTGCCATCCATGGGATTTTCCGGGCAACAGTACTGGAGTAGGGTGCCATTGGCTTCTCCCTGATATCATCTAGGTTATCAGATTTGTGGGCGCAGAGGTTGACGGTTTCCCTCTGTTATCACTTCGATGTCCGTGAGATCCATAGTGATGGCCCTCTTCCATTTCTGATATTAGTAATTTGTGTCTTCTCTTTTTTGCTTAGTTACCCTGGCTAGAGGCTTATCAATTTTATTGATTCAAAAAAAACAAAAACAAAACAAAACAAAACAAAACTAACTGTGTTTTATTTTCTCTATTGATTTCCTGTTTTCAAGTTCACTGATTTCTGTTCTAATTCTTCTTGTTTTCTCTTCTGTTCCCACGTGTGTCTTCCTGTCTGAAACTTCATAGTTTTCATTAAGGCTCTTATTTCTTGCTGTTTATGAACCTCTCTGATTTTAGGTCCTCTTAAGTTGTTTTTTCAGGTCAGAGATTCAATTTGTGAAAGATTAAGAGGTCAAGGGACTTGTGGGAAAAACTTTTCTTCTTCCTACAACAACTACAACTATTACTAAAATCTCCCACTTATTGAATATTTAGCATGTGCTAGGTATTTAAAAAGAAATCTTATTTAATCTTCAAAATAGTCCTACAGGGTAATTAGTATTATTTTACATGAGGAAAGAAGATTCCAGAGGTAAAACAACTTGCTCAAGTCTGCACACTTTGTATAAGTGAAAGAATTGGGTTGTATATATAAATAAATTCACTGCAGATATGTAGTCACTGAGATACTGCAACATCACAGGCATTTTAAAAAACATCTTACACTTGAAAAAGTTTTAAGGGTAGTATATTTTGTTTATGAGATAGTGGTGTTGCTTTGTCAAATGAAGGGAATGACTTATTCAAAGGTAGATATTTGTTGATGGGTGAGGAACGGGGAGAGTTCTGTCTCAATTTTTAGTATTAGTCTATGACACAAAACTGGCCCTTTTTTTTTTTAAACTAATTAACTTTTATTTTATTTTTTTAATTTAAATTTATTTATTTTAATTGGAGGCTAATTACTTTACAATATTGTATTGGTTTTGCCATACATCAACATGAATCTGCCATGGGTGTACATGTGCTCCCCATCCTGAACCCCCCTCCCTCCTCCCTTCCCGTACCATCCCTCTGGGTCATCCCAGTGCACCAGCCCCAAGCATCCTGTATCCTGCATCGAACCTGGACTGGCAATTCGTTTCTTATATGATACTATTCATGTTTCAATGCCATTCTCCCAAATCATCCCCCACTCTCCCTCTCCCACAGAATCCAAAAGACTGTTCTATACATCTGTGTCTCTTTTGCTGTCTCGCATACAGGGTTGTCGTTACCATCTTTCTAAATTCCATATATATGCGTTAGTATACTGTATTGGTGTTTTTCTTTCTGGCTTACTTCACTCTGTATAATAGGCTCCAGGTGATGGGCCCTTTTGGATGCCCATGTGTTTTGTCACTTATAAACTATAACAAATGAGAATTGACATGTTATGTCCCATATTTCACTTGGCCTTTAAACTATGATTTTTTTTAAAAAAATGGTCATATCCTATATTGGTTTAGATGAAGTCTATGCATGATACTTCTTCATTCCTTTATATTTTATTTTGGAAAATCTGGCTTGACTTCCTTTAGGAGGTGGGATTGTGATCCAGGAAAGCTCTCAATCCAGCGATAGTGCCATGAATTCAATGTCAAGTTTAATAGCTCCTAAAAGCAGAGAGCTTAAAGCTAGGGAGATATACTTAATTATTGACGGTGGAAGCTTTTTTGAGGTTCTTAGTGGCAGAGAAGTTTCCATAGGATAGCAAGGGAGCACTTCATTCCAAGATAGTATTTGCAGTATTAAATTGTGCCAATAGATGGAGAAGTTGTTCCATACAAATCAGAATGCTTGGTTTTTCCATGAAGACTAAAGAAATTCAGGTTTCTGGCAAGTGGAAAATGGATTTCCGCAATAAAAATGTGAAACAGGAAAAGTGGATTACTTATAAATTTTAATAAGAAATAACTTTTAACGGGGACAGGAATTTCACTAATTTCAATTATATCTACATGAAACCCTTAGTACCTCCACTGTTTTTACAATTTAACTGTGGTACTTTTAGATCTGTACATGTGCACGTGGGTATGTGTATGTTTATTTTATACAAAATGCTCTTGTACATAAAGGATTTTTAACAACGTACAAAATTTTATAGGATAAAAAAGATAAAACATAACAATTTTAAAGTGGAGCAGGAAAGAATGAAATGAACCTAGGGAAATAGCATGTCCTGACTTGGTTCACAAATCTGACCGGGAGCTTCCTAGCAGCTAATGCTAGTAGGAAGACAGGATCAGTTGCATAATCCAGTGTCTATGACATAAGAACATGACAAGTGCTAGGAGAGTTATAATAATTCTGAGGTATAATGAATATTCTGGAGCTTCCCAGGTAGCTCAGTGGTAAAGAATCTGCCTGCCAATGCAGAAGACACAGGAGATGAGGGTTCAATCCCTGGGTTGGGAAGATCCCTGGAGGAGGAAATGGCAACCCACTCCAGTATTCTTGCCTGGAGAATTCCATGGACAGAGGAGCCTGGTGGGCTACAGCCCTTGGGGTTGCAGAGTCCGACACAACTTAGGGACTAAGCATACCCACACACATAATGATGCTAAGATCAGAAATTATGTTACTTGGGGATTCAGGAGGAGGATGCTATGTCACATAATACATACCATTCTTACCTTAAGCACATTAATACTTAAAAATAATTTTCTTTACTTATTTTTTTATCTTTGGCTGTGCTGGCTCTGTGTTGCTGCTGAGCAGGGGCTACTTTTCTCTAGCTGTGCTGAGCAGGGGCTACTCTCTAGACTTCTCATTGTGGTGACTTCTCATGTTGAAGGGCACTGGCTCAATAGTTGGGGCACATGGGCTTAGTTGTTCTGAGGCATGTGGGATCTTCCCGGAGCAGGGATTGAACCTGTGTCTTCTGCATCAGCGGGTGAATTCTTCACCACTGAGCCACCAGGGAAGCCCACATTAATACTTTTAACATGACTGCAAGTCATCTCGTGTCAGGTGGTGGTCAGTGCTATTCAGCTGAAGGAGTTGGAGATCCAAGAGGGAGGGTTAACACCAGGTACTCCCATACCTGTTGTGTAGCTTTCTGATTTAGTTTAGCTGAAGGATATAATTTCTAATCCATCAATCCTCCATAAATATTATTTCTCTAACTGAGGGGTTTGCTAAGGATGGAGGGTTGCTGTAAAGATGAAATCACGTGTTATATGAAGAACACTTAGCTCTGAGTCTGGAGAGAGTCCTCACTGAAAGCCATCTACAACCAGCGTGAGCCATGCACCAGTCTCGGGCAAAGGGCACACAGTGCTAGCCATGGCTGACTCGTGTGGTCATCTGGGTGGTCTGTTAAGCGTAGCAGTGTAGTTTTCAAAAGTGGTTTGAACTGGAATAGCTTTGACATCCCTTGCTAGAAGGAATTCCTCCAGCCTCATGTTCGCGCATACATCCTAGTTTCAGACCTCTTGTACAAGGCTCCTGGGTCCTGTTCATGTTCCTAGACTCTCTGCACATCTTCTCTAGCTTGCTCTTTCTCTTACTCTGTCTGCGATGTCCCAAGGACATTGCTGCTTCAGATCCTAAAACCCAAGCCAGACTTCTGCTGTCTCAACCATTTAAAAATACTGCTGTCCGATGAGGTTTCCCTCTTTCCAGGAAGGAAGGTTAGACCACAGATTTAAGGTTTTATGGCTTTATTCTTGGTCAACTTTCTGTAATCTGTGAGTCTGTGACATATTTATAAACTTTACAGAGCAGCTTCTGGGGCTGGAAGCTGATTTGAGAAAAGTCTTTCAGCTCCATCCAGTCACTGCTTGCTTTATTCACACGCAGACCCTGTACCTTCAAACATGGAATCATTACAACCTCAGGCTGGATGTGACCAGCGGTCATTTATCCCATCTATCCAATCATACACATGTCCCCCTACATCTAATCTTTCTTAGTTCTCCACTGTATTGCTTGCATATCCTACTACATAGAATGTTGCAAAATAATTTTGCATTCTATAGCCGGATGATATGCTAAAGGTATATTTTTGCTTATATTTCTGCCTGCTGTTTGGGAGAATGTGCCCTGAATTCTGTTTTGTTTCCATTAACCTTTTTCTGAGAAATTACTGACCCTGAGTATTGGAATCTGCAAATGGATTCTTTTAACAACTATCCTGTCAGGATGCAACCTCCGTGTGTTATGTGGCTTTTAGTCTGCAAATGCTTCCTCTTAATGCATCGATTACCTTAAGGAGTATTTATTTGAATGACTTTCCCTGCATTAGGATTTCAGGAATATATCCGTCTCTGCTGTTTTAGGAAAGCTCCAGTCAGAAGGATTTACAGTTCACTTACTTTTATAGCTGGCAGCAGCTATTTAAAACCTTGCTTCTCACTCTTCCCTGTCTGAGATCGTCCCAAGTCAGTGATTCTTTGGATTTCTCTGTAGACTTTGCCTTAATCCTGTGCACTCAGTCTTAAGTAAGATATTTGTGTCCTGACATATTTTTGCATATTTCCATCATCCTCGAGAAAATCATGCAAACTCTTCCCCAGCTCCATGCCAAACAGAGGCGCACCACTATCATTTAGCCTTGAGTGAGGCTGTGTTGACAGAAAGATCAAAGGATTTTGATCTTATGTGTCCACATGGGAGTCTCTTTATGCTTCAGGGCAGCACTGATATCTGTGAAACAGCTCCCCAGTGTCCCTGTTGGAGGACAGGTTAGGATTGGAGCCAAAAGTTTCACCGGTGGTTCAGTGGTAAAGAACCCGCCTGCCAATGTAGGAGACGTGGTTTTTATCCCTGGATTGGGAAGATCCCCTGGAGGAGGGCATGACAACCCACTCCAGTATTCTTGCCTGGAGAATCCCCATGGACAGAGGAGCCTGGTGGGCTATAGTCTATCGGGTCGCAAAGAGTCGGACACAACTGAGGGACTAATGACAACAGGATTGGATATATTTCTAGAAAACAAATCCATGGCACTCAATCTTGGATCATTTATTATTTTCAGGTGACATTGCCAGCAGCCTGGGACCCTGTAGCAGCAAGCATCAAGTGGGGACCAGGCCCACAGGAGCTGGCCAGTCCTCTGGGGAGATTCAGTGGTTAGGCCTTGGCAGATAAGTAGGGGTTTGTCCTCATGATAATGATATTGTTAATTTTCTTCTCTATTTTCTATTATAATAAAAATTAAAAAAAAAAAAAAAACAAGCACACACAAAAAGACCTGTTGTAAACAGCACTTGATTCTTCTCAGTAAGTACACTTCGAAAGCCTTAGAATCCTGGGTATATATTTTCATGTGTATGTATGAGAGAGTGTGTGTATGTGTGTATGTGTGTGTGCGTGTGAAAACTAGGGGGCACTCAGGGCACAGAGAAGAGACAGGAGGTGCTGAGGACACTGTAGTGGTAAAAGAATGTAACCAAACTGAAAAACAAGAGCTCCCAACAGTCTTGCTGGAGAGCCAGCTGAGAAGTCAAATGAATTGCATTTTAGACTCTCCCCGCCGCCACCACCGCCCACCCCCGGCTTGCCCATCTCACCCTAAACTACTCGCATTGTTCTGATTCCTCAACCTGAGTTATTGGTGACAAGTGAAATTAGACAGCCTGGTTTCTAGGTAGCAGGTTGCATTGCAGTGAAATGTCTCCGGAACACCCCAGCCTTTGTCAAATAGCTAAGCAGAGCTGCCTCCAGATGGTATGTGGCGGGTAGACTGTAACCTTTTTGTGCTCATTACCTGTATCTGCACTCATGAGGTGTAACTGCCGGGGAACCAGATGTGCACTGAGAGGCTTGAGGAAAGACCCTTTAGCACAAACAACACCGTGCTGGTTTCGGTCCTGTGAGGAGGTGGTGGGAGCTGGAGATCACGGAGGAAGAGTGTAGATGAGTGGCAAGTCAGGAATGTGTGCCTGTGTGTGGCAGCAGCTAGCGGGTTCTTCAGATGGGATCACTTCCCAGCATCTCTTTATTACACAGAGCAGGGACTTGTCAGCTTCAGTGCCATTAACTCCTTTATATGCCAGGAGCAGCCTTGAATGAGCGTGCCAGTTCAGGCGCAAAAGAAAGGAAACTTCTCTACCAGAACATGAAGCCCAGCGCTCACATGTTGATGGAGGAGATGGGAATGGGCTCAGGGAGAGGTGCAGTGAACAAAGGGAACAAGAGACGAAAAGGGAACAAGTATTGTCGTGCAGGGACACAAGCAGTAATGGAAATGGTGTGAAAGAGAAGAGAAATGGAAGAAAAAGAATTTGAAGCAAGAGGTGAAAAGCAAGAGAGAATGAGATTCAGCCCCTTGTTTAATGAGGCCGTACAAACAAGAGAAAAGATGGTGAATGTGATGTCTGGTCCCAGCAAGACTGAAGCAGAAGCCATGAGCTGTGACTTCGAAGTGCTACAGAGGGAACACTGCACAGAAAATGGTGCTCTGTATTTCCTGTATTAGTGCAGCTGAGTCCTGGTCCAACGCCAGGGGAAAGTGGGACAGGAAAGCCTCAGGGGGCCGTGATTGGGAATCAGAGGTCTGTGCCCAGGCAGAGGTGGCTCTGGAAGATCTGCCTGGTGCCTTGTTCTCTCAGAGCTGGTCCAGCTAGTTGTAGAGTGATGAGATACATGAAGCTGTCTTCTCACTCTCGATGAGGCTGGTGTAAGGGGAGGAGGAGGAGCAGAAAAGAGACATCACAGCTTATCTCACCATTTCTCTTTTCTCATTTATAAAAGGGTAAAACGTGAAAGTATCTAAATCAGAGTCCTTGTGAAGAGTAAGAGAATGCTAAATTAATTAAACCAGGAGGTCATTAGATTGACCTGCACCTATGGGAGCAAACCAAAATCTAAGCCTGTAAATGCCTCAACATTACTAAAGCTAACGGCAGCCAATCAAAACAGCCAGCTAGGCTTTAAGCTATAGCCAATCAACAGTTTTCTTACTTTGCTTCTGCACTTTCTCTGTGTAAGTCTCTCCCCTAACTCTTGTCAGTGGAGTGCTCCCAACTGCCTTCAGACTGGCGCTGCTGGACTTAAACAGATTTTTGCTCAACTCTGAAAGTGTTTGCTCTTGCCTCAGTTTCCCTTTTAACAGGAGATACTATAGCACAGTTCCTGGCTCAGCAAATGTTACCTATTTTTAATGCCCATGTCTGTGATCTTTTAAAAAAATGTACACAAACATTTATATAGCAGTTTCAAAAGTAAACGTAATAGTTACAGTATTCACAACAACAAACATGCACACACACAGAAGCATGGAAGGGAGGAACTGCATTAAAATCATAACTGTGCTTACTTTCAGAGTGGATTATTGCTGATCCATCTTTCTACCACGCTTGTCTTTATTCCTACAGTGAACATGAATTACTTTTGTAATAAGAAACACATTATTCTTTACAGAGCTGCAGGAATCAATCCCAAGAAGATCTGCTATCTGTCCTTTTTCTCATACCTCCTCAAACATGGATTCAAGAAGCTCCAACATCAGCCCTTGTTCTCACTGCCCCCGACCCCCGCCATGTGGATTCATTTAAATTGGGGACTTTATGGCCACCCCTCCTGGTTCTTCCTGGGCAGAGGGAGAAGCACATTTGCATTCTGGTAAGAACTGGGAGAAGCTACTCTGTGCTGTGTTGCTCACCTGTGCTTTTTGAAAGGCACTTGGAATTTATAACAGAAGACCTAATTTGCTCACAACTGTGTTGGATAAAGGAGCCAGATTTGCAGGCAATCTTGTATCAGGCATGACTTCCCAGGATCTGCAATAGAAAGGCCAATTATTTGGAGGGCTGTCTCTTTGCCCATGCTTTATTAATCTGTGGGCATTGCCATAAAAAATTGGCTTTTCGCTGAGAAAGCCTTCTCAGGGAGGCTCAGTGGAGCAGCTGCTCTAGACTGGAAATTGCCACTCTCCAACCGGGTGTGCATGTGAACCACCTGGGGAGAGCTGGGTGCGCCCAAAAGCAAGCATTTGTCAGAGGAGTGATGCTTTCCCTGGGCTCTGTTTGGAAATGCAAGATGTCCTGTTGTGTTTCCATTGCCTTGCTGCTAAAATCCTAGCATCGTATGATGTAGTAGAACCTGGTGATTCTAGGTGGTGCTAATGGCTTTGAGGAGCAGGGAGGAGGGTGGTGATGTGGCATTCAATTAGGTTGCCACAATCCAACTGGAAACTAACTGGGGAAGCCAAGAAAGAGTTAAGTTAGACGGCTGTGCTGTGAATTGCTCTCTACCTCAACTTAAGCACTGCTTCATATTTTGATCTGCTTTGGCACGTTTTGATTTTGGGCAGGGATTCAGTCTTGTCCATGGTGCCAGAGGCTGTGTTTGTAATAGAGGCATCACATGCAGTGACAGGCTTGTAGAAAAAGCAATCTGTACAGATACAGATCAAATGGGAGCATTTCCATTGAAAAGTGCAGCACGGCTCGCTTTTTGCATCCCACTGGTAACATGACTGCTCACAGTCACATTCAGCAGTGTCCAAGTTTGTTTGACACTCAGTGATGCTGATGGGTGGACCTGGCCTCCCCTGGTAGCCTGGTTCTTAGGTGGAGAGGCTGGATGGGGAAGCTTCCTGAGCAGGAGGTCCAGGACTGGGAATACAGAACCCTGAACACTGGCTGTTCAGGGTTGTTCAAGCCTTGGGCATGACTCTGATCCTTTGTCAGAAACTGACAGTGCGTGACAACTGAAAGCTGAAGCTCTGGGGTTATTCACTCCCTTTATTCCTCATTCTTCTTCTGGCTATCGTCAGTTCTCAGGGCTCCCAGAAGGCAGGAGAGGAAATTTAGGGCATGGTTTCTGGTCTTTCTTTATTAGTGGTCCTGTTGTGGCAGTGGGAAAACTCATGGTATGAATAATCAAATGTTGAATAATTTTTTTTCAAATGCTCTCTCTGCTTCCATTTCCTCCATTACTCATTGCTAGTACAAGTGAACCTCTTTCCACAATGAGGGTGGGGTCTTTAGTTGTGAATTACATATTTGGTTGGGAAAATTTGCATTGATCTATTCTCATGTCCAGTTAGATGGATGAGCAAATTGACTGCTCAGTGTTATTCCACTTTGATTTTTGCTAAGGCTCTTGAAATGTGCTATGTTGACTGATTGGTAAATCCATACAAAAGTTCGATGCATGCCTACTATGCAACAGACCCTGAGCAGACATACAGGGTAACCTGGCCAAGAGCAATTCTGTCTTCATGGAATTTGATCTAATTCAAGGGACAGAGAATTAAGCAAATGATTAGGAGGCAATATAATAAGTGCTCTGATAAGTCCTTTGTGTCTTAAAACATGCAACAGGGACATTGGAAGGAGCAAAGAAGTTGTTCTAGAGGAACTGACTTCTAGGTTGATACCTGAAGATGAACAGACTTAAGAGGTGGGGGACTTCCCTGGTGGTCCAGTGGAGAAGAATCTGCTTGCCAATGCAGGAGACGTGGGTTTGATCGTTGGTCCAGGAAGATTTCACATGCTGTGGGGCAGCTAAGCCTGCAAGATGCAACCAGTGAAGCCCTTGCAGGTAAAGCCTAGCCTGTGCTCTGCAGCCAGAGAAGCCAAGACAATGAGAAGCTCATGCACCACAGTGAAGGACAGCTCCCACCTGTCTCAACTAGAGAAAGCCCTCAAGCAGCAGCAAAGGCCCTGTATAACTGAAAATAAGTAAAGTTATAAAAAACAAATCACTGTGGACAGTGACTGCAGCCATGAAATTAAAAGATGCTTGCTCCTTGGAAGACAAGCTATGACAAACCTAGACAGCATATTAAAAAGCAGAGACATCACTTGGTTAACAAAAGTCTGTCTAGTCAAAGCTGTGGTTTTTTCAGTAGCATGTATGGCTGTGAGAGTTGGACCATAAAGAAGGCTGAGTGCTAAAGAATTGGTGTTTTCAAACTGTGGTGCTGGAGAAGACTCTTAAATGTCCCTTGGACAGAAAGAGGATCAAACGAGTCAATCCTAAAGGAAATCAACCCTGAATATTCATTGGAGGGACTGATGCTGAAGCTCCACCTGATGTGAAGAGCCAACTCACCGGAAAAGATCTTGATGCTGGGAAAGATTGAGGGCAGGAAGGGAGGAGGGTGACAGAGGATGAAATGGTTGGATGGCATCACCAACTCAATGGGCATGAGTTTGAGTAAACTTCAGGAGACAGTGAAGGACAGGGAAGCCTGGCATGCTGCACACCATGGGGTTGCAAAAAGTCAGACAGGACTAAATGACTGAACAACAACAACAAAATTAAAAAGAGAGAGAAGGGGCAGGGAGGGGCCAGTGTTGTAAGCAGAGGGACCAGTCTGGGCTTCACTTCATAATCCCTTTCTAATGGGTGTGTACATATTAAGAAAGAAAAGTCTTAAGTGAGAAAAAACTTATCTGGTAATAATAAGATGCTTATTAACAGATCTCTTATCAAGCGGAGCTTTATTTAGCTCCCTCTTATCATACCCTTTGGAGTTGGTGTTATGGCTACTTACGTGCATCACCAAAGGATCTCTGCTGCCTCTGGAAGGCCTTCGGTTTGCTCATGTCACTCAGGTAGAGGTTTTTTAAGTGACCTTGTTGAATGTTGAATCAAAGAATAAACTGATAAAGAGTATCATAAAATGAAAAAAAAAGAATAAACTGATTCAGGGCACATTGGATATCCAGTCTGTGTCCCAGAGCCAGTAGGGAAGGCAACTGATCTTAATGTGTGATCTTGGCTTTTCAGTGTTACCTGGATTATTAACCAGTGGTGTAGGCCTATCTGACCTTCTTGAAGGTTCTTTTGGCCTCTCTCCTTTAATCTGATATCCTTCTTTCTGCGAGGCTCACTGGGTTTAGCCTAGGATGGGCATGTTGGCCTATTTCCTCAAGTATCTCCCTTTAGCTACATTTAAGTTGTTATGTTTGCAGACCTGTGTGTACATTGCTCATTCAACAAATGTTGTAGTTCCACATATTTCAACACAATTAAGAGCTTCCTGTGCCCTGGGCTCTGTGGTACATGCTGAAAGTAGAAGAACGGATAAGACAGGATCTCCGCCCCAAGTTACTGGTAAGTATTGTGTGCCAAGATTCAACTAAGCTGGAGATGGTGAGGGCCTGGTGGAGTGGATGGATAGGAAGTCCCAGCATCAAGATTTTAGGTAGCAGTTCTCCATGACATCACAAGGGAACATGATCTTGGTTCTAGAGCTTCGAAGATAATTTCCATAGGAAATAGGACCTGGTCTCATCAGTTCAGTTCAGTTCAGTCGCTCAGTCGTGTCTGACTCTTTGTGACCCCATGAATTGCAGCATTCCAGGCCTCCCTGTCCATCACCAACTCCCGGAGTTCACTCAAACTCATGTCCATTGAGTCAGTGATGCCATCCAGCCATCTCATCCTCTGTCGTCCCCTTCTCTTCCTGCCCCCAATCCCTCCCAGCATCAGAGTCTTTTCCAATGAGTCAACTCTTCGCATGAGGTGGCCAAAGTACTAGAGTTTCAGCTTTAGCATCATTCCTTCCAAAGAACACCCAGGGCTGATCTCCTTTAGAATGGACTGGTTGAATCTCCTTGCAGTCCAGGGGACTCTCAAGAGTCTTCTCCAACACCACAGTTCAAAAGCGTCAATTCTCCGGCCCTCTGCTTTCTTCACAGTCCAACTCTCACATCTATACGTGACCACTGGAAAAACCATAGCCTTGACTAGACGGACCTTTGTTGGCAAAGTAATGTCTCTGCTTTTCAATATGCTATCTAGGTTAGGAGATTATAAATTTTTCTCCAACTTTTCTTTTTTTTTCCTGGTGGGGATGAAGCTGTTTATATTCTTTCAAACTGAGTTCTCTTTGGGTCCTTGACTGATGGGTCTGAGGTAATTTGGAAGGTTTGCACCCACCAGATTCTCTTGGTAACTTGAAAGAATTTGTGTGCTTCTGTGATACTGTGATAGAAGGAGAAATACATACTTGGTCTTTGTACTCAATTCCTGACACAGAGACCTTAAAACTCTTGTTATTTCCTGAGATAATAGGAGCATTGTTATTGTAATATTCGGCCTTAGTCCATAGTTCCTAACCCAAGAGCTTCGAAGACCCTCAGAATCTCTGGGGTGATAAAGTGTCTCTTTGCATGTTAACGAGATGCCTGGTAGCTGGGGGCACCTAGGTATCTTCAGGATGGGGGCTGGTTGCCAGAAAGACCAGCACATGATTAGAGGGTTGGAGCTTTCATCCTTATCTCCTGACCTCTGGGAAAGACTGTAAATTGAATTAATCATTAATAGCTAATGTTTAATCATGCCTACTTACCTAATCCTTCAGAAAAACTCCTAAGACACAGAGATCGGAGAGCTTCTAGGTCAGTGAATTCATGGAGGTGCTGGGAGGGGGGCACACTAGGAGAGGCCTGGAAGCTCTGTGCTACCTACCCTACACTTTGCCCCATGCATCTCCTTCATTTGGCTGTTTCTCAGTTGTGTTTTTTAGAGGAAGCCAGTAAGTAAACTTTTCCTTTGATCTGTGAATCACTCTAGAAGATCATCGAGCCTAAGGAGGAGGTCATGGGAACCTGGTTTTATAGGGGGCCAGTCAAAAGTTTGGGAGGCCCAGGACTGGCATCTCAGTCTTGTGTGACTGAGCTCTTAACCTGTGCGGTCTGTGCTAACTCTGGGTAGTTAGGGTCAGAATTGGATTGGAGACACCCAGTTGGTTCTGGAGAGTTAGAGAATTGGTTGGTGTGGGAAAAAACCCCTGTGTATTAGGTTTCAGAAGTTTCATGAGTAAAAACAGTTTGTTGCTGTTGTTCAGTCGCTGAGTCTTGTCCAACTCTTTTTGTGACCCCACGGACTGTAGCCCACCAGGCTCCTCTGTCCATGGGATTTCCCAGGCAAGAATACTGAAGTGGGTTGTCATTTCCTTCTCCAGGGGGTCTTCCTGACCCAGGGATTGAACCTGCATCTCCTACAATTGGCATGTGGATTTGTTACCTCTGGGCCACCAGGCAAGCCCCTAAACAGTTTAAAACCTCCAGAAAGAATGCCCAGATGATGATGTATTTTGCTTTCAAGTAAATATATTTTTTTATAAAAAATCTCAAAAATTCATTTGGAGTCTATAACTTTGGAATTTGTGATTCTTTTGGAAACAACTTGGCTAATTTTTATTTTAACATTTTCTTAGAAAAAGGGGCTTGGACAGAAGATAATACTGAGAATGTACAAAAGACAGAAGAAATAAACTGTCTTTAGTAACTCTAGAAGCATGCAAACTTGACATACTAATTCAAAATAATAATTACCTTTTCATAAAGAGAAGTCTGCTAAACAGAAGTCATGCTATTATATATATTGTTAGACCATTTTGGTGCCAGCTTTTTGCTCGGGGAGACTTGAGGTACCTAGTGCTGATTTTCAAGCTACAAATCACCTATGTGTTTTATACAAAGAGACAAATGAACAATGACATAAATCTAATGGGTTGTTTATTTCTAGGAGTAGTGAAAGCTAGAAAACCATGGCAACCAATGTCGTCAGAGATGATGTGCAAAGGACTTAGACTCTTGGCAAAAATGAATTAGAAAAAAAAGTGTGAAAAGTCTTGAAACACTAACAGTTCTAGGCAATTTAACTTTTCGTTTTTCATTCTGATGGAGGAGTTACGTCTCAGCAGGAGTGGAAGTTACAGTGAAGGGTTATTTGTTGCTTCCTCTACTACTGTTATTTTATAATTCTAAGCTCAGTGGTAGAGGCCCAGTTAAAATCTCATGGACATGTTTTATAGTGAAGATAGTGATAATGATAGCTATGAACAGCTCATGAAGAATTCAGTATATGTCGTGTACCTTAAGCTCTCAGATTCTCTCCTTATTAAAGTCATCTCTTGAAATTGAAAATCTCTCAGTTATGTCCAGCTCTTTGCAACCCCATGGACTATACAGTCCATGGAATTCTCCAGGCAAGAATACTGCAGTGGGTAGCTGTTCCCTTCTCCAGGGGATCTTTCTGACCAGGGATTGAACCCAGGTCTTCCACATTGCAGGCAGATTCTTTACCAGCTGAGCCACCAGGGAAGCCCAAGATTACTGGAGTAGGTAGCCTATCCCTTCTTCAGCGGATCTTCCTGATCCAGAAATCAAACCAGGGTCTTCTGCATTGTATACGGATTCTTTACCAGCTGAGCTACCAGGGAAGCCCTAAAGTCATCTCTTAGGATCTATAATATATGAACTCAAGTAAGCCATGAAAAAAATTATTGTATCAGTTTGCTTATGGGTAAAAGACTTAGCTGTCAAAGCTGAGTTTATGGATGGTGAAATTGCTTTGCTATTTGATAGATATTCTCAGCTATGTTATAAACCAGTTGATCAACCAGAGCAAACTACATTTATTTGTTCAATGAATAATGGTGCCAACTTTCTGATTCAAAAGAGGACAATAATGGGACATGCCAAACATCACAAAGTTTGTCCTTTTTACTGAGATTCAGCCACTTTTTTGAATTAATACTCCTTGAATCTTTTCATGCCTTCAGTTAATTTATATCTGAAAAAATTAATTTTGACTTTTTTTTTAAAGCCAGTATTCTGGTTGCTTTTACGGAGAAATGGAGTTTCAGAGGTTTTTTACCAAACTGAACTCAGGTTTGCTTGCCCAATACTTGCAGCAAAGCCAATTTTTTGACACAGGACTGTGGTGAAAGAAAGTATAACATTTATTTGCAGGACACCAAGCAAGGGGAATGGGCAGCTAATGTTCAAAGGACTTAAACTCCTTCATGGCTTTTAAACATGGGTTTTTAAAGGCAACAGTATGGGTGGGATCCTTGGGTGCCTGGGTCAGCTCATGAACACTCTGATTGGTTAGTGGTGAGGTAACAGGGTGGTGTTTTGAGAAATTTAATCATCAATATCTGGTTCCCCCCAGTCTAAGGTCTGTGTGTTTGTGGTCAACAAGTAGTTAAGGTTGTCCACTGGTTTTCATTGATGAACTGTTGTTCAGAACATTATTACTTTTCTTGCTTGACTGCTTTTCCTTTGTTTCTGCATTTTCTCACCTCTCTAATCATTAACTGGTTTAGTCTGCTCTCTGAAACTTGAGGAGACCTGAGGAGACTAAACTCTTTTACAAACCAGAAGTAAGGGACATGGAGGGGCTTATATCCAGGAAGGTCCTACAAGGTCCTGCTCAGTTTTGGTTCGTACTCCACAATTCTGGAAGTGCTTCTTTCTAGTCCCTTCATTTTTACTTTGTACATTTATCTGCATTAAAGGTCAGTGAGATTAAATGGGCTCCTGTGTACCCACGCAACTCCGCATGTGTGGGACAGTTTTTCTGGGTGATTGCCTGGCCTGAATGGCCTACAACTGTGGGTGTCTGAGCAGCTGCTGTTTCAGCTTAGCTATTCTTCACCTGGAGAGGAGCAAATGGAAGGAGAGCAAAGGGAACACCACTAACCAACAGTGTGGTCATGTGCATAGAATTTCTGGATGAGCATTAAATGTGGTGGCTTAAATTTATTAATTTATTTTTAAAAATATTTATTTATTTAGCTGGGCCTGGTCTTAGTTGTGGCACACAGGGGTCTTCAATCTTACTTGTAGCATGTAGGATCTAGATCATGGGGGCCAATGCAGGAGAACCGGGTTCAGTCTCTGGGTTGGGAAGATCCTTTGGGGAAGGAAATGGCAACCCACTCCATTATTCTTGCCTGGAGAATTCCATGGACAGAGGAGCCTGGCGGGCTACAGTCCATGGGGTTGCAAAGAGTCGGACGTGACTGAATGACTAACACACACACACTACAATACACAGGACAGCTCTCCACAACCAACAATTAACCCTTCCTGAAGGTCAATAATGCTGAGTTTGAGAAACTCTGCTCTAGTCCATGGATTTTAAGGCAGGGAGCTGGTAGCTAGGCATATAGACATAATAAATGGTACACATAACAGCTGGCTAAAGAACAGAGTCTGTTGGTTTCTTATCAGTTTTTGGCAGTTGTAACCAGTGGTCTGAGGGCTTGAAATTATGTATTTGCTTTCCTTCATTTCTTGATTAGTTACTGAACAGGAAATCCAGAAAGGTCAAGCAGTCCATTTATTTCTATGAATAAACATCAAAAATTCATGAAAAGTGCCAACCAATAAATGCTCAATACAGAGTAACTATTTAAACTGTCATAAAAGTCCACATCTCTTCCTAGATCATTTATGCATTAATTCCTCTATGCACACATGCCTTCAGCAAATATTTCTGGTTGTGCGCTTTCGCTTTATGTACACAGGTATCCAACAGGACACTGATGGATGGGAGATATGGGTGTGTGTTATCGGGCCCAGGCTCACGTTCTCTGCAAAAGCAGTATCTGAAAGGTGCAGGCCGGGCACTGCTGTCTGCTTTCACAGAGACCTCAACTACAGAGCGAGACCCAGGGATCCAGGGAATAGAGCTATCTCTTCCCTGGGGGCAAGACAGAAAATGCAACCCATATAACATTTCTTTAGAAAGGCATCATTCAGTCTTACCTGAGCTGATGGGGCTGGCAGTGCTCACCCATCAGAATAGGCACAGCCTTTTGTCTGAGTTTTACTCTTTCGGTGTGGCTTTTGGACGCGGACTTGATTCTCTGCCTTCTGTTATGAACAGTCTTGAGATAGCACAATGCAGAAAGACACAGAGAGCCGGGTAGCTGATGCACAGATGACAGAGGGAGGGTAGGGAGGCTGTAAGCAGAAGGGAAACTTTCTGCATCCCATTTATTCCGGTGTGAAAAGAAACCATGCCCTTGCTGTTTGGAGAGAAAAGATAAAGAGCATGGAGGAAGAGATAGCTCTATTCCCTGGATCCCTGGGCCTCGCTCTGTAGTTGAGGTCTCTGTGAAAGCAGACAGCAGTGCCCGGCCTGCACCTGTCAGATACTGCTTTTGCAGAGAACGTGAGCCCGGGCCCAATAACACACACCCACATCTCCCATCCATCAGTGTCCTGTTGGATACATGTGTACACAAAGCGAAAGCTCACAACCAGAAATGTTTGCTGAAGGGGCGTGCATAGAGGAATTAATGCATAAATGATCTAGGAAGAGATGTGGACTTTTATGACAGTTTAAGTAGTTACTCTGTATTGAGCATTTAGTCTGCCTGGACCTTTGTTAAATACTGTTTTCATTTAATCCTCATATCATTCCTGCGAGTGAGGAATGTTTATCTTCTTTTCACAGATTAAAAAACTGAAATTCAGAGAGGTCAGCTAGCTGGCCTAAGGTTTTTTTTAAAAAAGTAAGTTATTTATTTTAAGTAGAGGATAATTACTTTGCAATATTGTGATGGCCTCTGCCATGTATCAACATGAATTGGCTACAGGCATACATGTGTCCCCTCCCTCCAACCTTCCTCCCTACCCGATCCCTCCAGGTTGTCACAGAGCCTCGGGGTTTGGACCTAGAATGCTAGGTTAGGATTTGACCCCAGGACCCTGCTGCACTGTCTCAGTCCTGTGAAACCTGAGAAAGCAAGATGGTAGAGGAGGTGGAATGGAGTCAGGACTCCTTCAGCAAACACCCTGGGTCCATGCTTTCCAGCAGAAATGCCAGAAGATGTTCTCTTAGCAGGTTTTTTTAAAGTGTTTTTTTTTTTTTTTTGATGTGGACCATTTTTAAAGTCTTTATTGAATTTGTTACAATATTTCTTCTGTTTTTTGTTTCGTTTCTTTGGCCCTGAGGCATTCTTTAGCTCCCTGACCAGGAATGGAACCCACACCCCCTACACTGGAAGGTGAAGTTTTAACCACTAGACGTTTTCAACTAGAAAGTTGAACGTTTTCAACTAGAAGTTTTAACTACTAGTTGTTGTTCAGTTGCTAAGTTGTGTCCAACTCTTTGCAACCCCACGGACTGTAGCATGCCAGGCTTCCCTGTCCTTCACTATCTCTCAGAGTTTACTTAAACTCATGTCCATTGAGTCAGTGATATCATCCAACCATCTCATCCTCTGTTGTCCCCTTCTCCGTCTGCCCTCAGTCTTCTCCAGCATCAGGGTCTTTTCAAATAAGTCAACTCTTCACATCAGGTAGCCAAAGTATTGGAGCTTCAGTTTCAGCATCAGCTGGGCCTCTGGGGAAGTGCCTTTTGGGCTGGTTTTTAATGAAGATGTAAAAGGATCAGATGACAATGACAGAATCCATCCTCTGTTGTAAGAACTGTAGCCTTTTTACAGATATACTTTGTGAATCTTCAGGCCACAGACTGTGGATGTGGTCCACATCACCAGCACCATCCATGCATCACACACTAGACCTCACTAGCTAAAGAGGAAACCCAGCCCCCTGTAAAGCTCTCCGAGATTCTCTGCAAATCTTGCGTTTTGGATAGGTCCTTATGCATATGGCAGGCAGCGTCCTTGCAACACTTGGAATTTCCTTCCTCTGTCTTTGATCTGACCCTGGTCAAGCACTGTCAGTGCGGCCCAGTCCTGAAGAGTATAAACTCTGGAGTCAGACTTCCACCGTTCTTGTTTAGCCCCTGCCACTAACTCACTTCAAGCATGGACAGTTTGCTTACATCCACTTACCTTATCTATAAAATGACAATAATGATCATGCCTACAGCACAAAAGTTGTAAGGATGAAATGAACAACTAATTCAAAGTGCTTAGCATGGTGTCTTATAAATAGCTCTCCTTCAAGCTTATCTATTAATATTTCAAACTCCACCATACCTTCCAGACATGGTAAGAAATAGCTGTGTTTAGAAACTGCCTGGGCAGAGCGCTCTGTAGAGAACTTTCTGCTGGGGACACAGGAGGTTTATGGATGTGAGAGAAAGTGGGGGAAGATATGACTTTCAGCAAAATGGTCTACCTTTCTCTCACCTTCTCTTCATATCCCCTAGGCATTTGGAGAATTTTATTGGCCTAAAACTGTGGCTTAACTTTTTATTAAACATTTCATGACAGTGTTATTCCTGCACGTTTAAACATATAAGTTGTATTATATACCTGTGATTTTCTGTTAAACTTTTAAATATATATTTTCAAGGAGGGGACCTTTGGGAATTCTCTGGTTGTCCAATGGTTAGACCTCCACATTTTCACTGCAGGAGGCACAGGTTTGATCCCTGGTAGGGGAACTAAGATCCTATGTGTTGTGTGGCATGGCCAAAAAAAAAAAAAAAGGGGGGGGGCCCTTTTCTGTGGTGTTAATCAAAATCAAAAGAAAGTTAGATACTCAAAAATTTTAAGCAAAAGTTGAAAATGTGAATTTCTAGTCTTTATCCCCAGAGATTCTGATTTAGGAGATCTGGCAAGGCAGAAATAATTTTTAACAAATGTTTCAGGTTTCTTAGAGGTGAGTGGTCTAGAAAGTGCTAGAACAATAAGGTAAAGTTTGAAGAATTATTTGGGAGAGGTCATCAAAATGTGCATAGTGTATAATCTACATGATTCCTATTGCTCTTTGGAGGTGAAAATTAGACGTGGCAGTGCTGAGGTGAGGGAATTACTCTTCCCTCTCCCCAAGTGTTTTCTGGGCCTCCCATTAGATGCCTCATCGCACAACAAAGCCTCACCCTTCCTACATCCTGAGCTGCAGTGTAATTGGAGTTTGAGGTTGTTTCTGTCCACTGCTTCTATGGATCGGGAGTGGTGGGATTAAATGAAACCTGCATTTTTCACTCCCATGCGGAAAATCACAAACTCTAAAGACAGATTTAATGGAAGCAATATTTAACTCTGCTTACAGTTATGGATCTCTGCCTCAAACAGAATCAACTAGTGCTCTTTTTTGCAAATAAGAGAATTCACTGTATTCAGTCAAAATGCAAAAGGGATTTATTAACGAAGAATATAAGGAACCTCCAGATGGGCTTGGAGGCCCTCAAGTCAGTGTTCCAGCACACCTCATGTCTCCTGCTCACGTTGCTAGGGCGGTGGGACAGACATAGCAATCCATACTATAGGTGCTGGGATGGGACGCCTTCCACACTCCAAGACAGGATGGTTCCTCTGCCAACTTCAAAAGCATAGATTCCTTGTGGAGCTTGCTTCCAATATTTTTCTGTTCTCTCTTCAAAGATTGTGTTTCATGCAGGTGCATTATGAAATCTGAGTCACCTGCCTGTCTGATGAAACGTTGAAGCTGGCTGAAGCTAGCTTTGAGAGGTGATGGTTAAGGTTCAGGGATGTTATAGGTTAGTTTATAAACTTTTGGTAACTTGAAGTAGGCCATAGTAGGAGGATTTACACCATGGAAATTGGCAAGTGATACAAAGCGGTGAAACTGAGAAACATTTGCCATTTGTCATCACCTCATTGCAAGGGATGCTGGGTAGATTTCACAGGCCCTTTGGAAAGGTAGACCTCATAGTGGGTGAAATTCTCTAGACAGGGGGATGCTGTTTAAAATGTGCCACACAACCACTAAAATAGTGAACCACTGGTTTCAAGGTTTCTTCCAAGTGATTCTTGTCAGAGTATCTTTTGGTGTCAGATAATGTGTAGTGAGATAGAACTGCAAATGTGCTTCAGGTTATAGCCAGAATTTTCAGGTTCATCTCCTCCATTGTGCACCCTGCCAAGCAACTGTTTCCTTCAAGTTGTTCAGAGTGTTTGTTAAAGGACAAAAGGGAACTGTGAGGCCTTTTGAAACATCACTATGAGGCCCTGAGCCATGTCCATTCAGAGTATGATAGTCTTCTAGCTTGGGGTCTCCAGGAATTATTTCTAGGAAGGACATAAAGAGAGAGACTCCACAGATTAAAATGGTGAGAGAAATGGCCACACGGTAATGATGAGAGAGGTAGCAGAGAGTGCTTCTGTCCCTGAAGAAAGGGTGGGACCTAATTGGCAGACTCAGAAGTGGGAAATCCTATTGGTGAAGAATTTCTCCATTGGGAATAAAGGAGATTGGGCTGGCTAAGGTTGGGAAGATGCCCTGGAGAAGGACATGGCAACAGACTCCAGTATTCTTTCCTGGAGAATCCCCTGGACAGAGGAGCCTGGAAAGCTACAGTCCACAGGGTCACAAAGAGCTGGACATGACTGAAGCAACTCGGCGCAAGGTGTGAAAGTACAGCTACCGTCATCTCGTCGTCCCTTGGGGACCGCAGGGGATTGGCTCCAGATATTACCTCCAATATCAACATCTGAGGATGCTCAGGTCCTTTGTAGAAAATCATATAGTATTTGCTGGAGAAGGAAATGGCAACCCACTCCAGTACTCTTGCCTGGAAAATTCGATGGATGGAGGAGCCTGGTAGGCTATAGTCCATGGGGTCCCAAAGAGTCAGACACGACTGAGCAACTTCACTTTCTTTCTTTCTATAATTCCTATTGGAGAAGGAAATGGCAACCCACTCCAGTGTTCTTGCCTGGATAATCCGAAGGATGGAGGGGCCTGGTGGACTACAGTCTATGGGGTTGCAAAGAGCAAGGCAATGGCACCCCACTCCAGTACTCTTGCCTGGAAAATCCCATGGGTGGAGGAGTCTGGTAGGCTGCAGTCCATGGGGTCGCTAAGAGTCAGACACGACTGAGCGACTTCACTTTCACTTTTCACTTTCATGCATTGGAGAAGGAAATGGCAACCCACTCCAGTGTTCTTGCTTGGAGAATCCCAGGGATGGGGGAGCCTGGTGGGCCACCGTCTGTGGGGTCACACAGAGTCAGACACGACTGAATCGGCTTAGCAGCAGCAGCAGCAGCAAGCAACTAACACACACACGTATGGTATTTGCATACAACCTATGCACATTCCTCTGTATCCTTTAAGTCATTTCTAGATTATTTATAGCACCTCATACAAGGTAAGTGCTATGCAAATAATTAGTGGTGTGTGGCAAATTCAAATTTTGCTTTCTGGAGCTTTATGTAATTTTTTTTTTTGATCTATAAATATTTTTAATCCATGGTTGGCTAAATCCTCAGATGCAGAACGTGTGGATACGGAGGGCCAACTGTACCTCTAGGGGCACTAGTAAAGGGTGAGAAGGTGTAGACCCATTGCCCTTTTCCCTCCTACATCCTGATCTTCTCCAGGTGCCAGGAAGAGTCCTGGGGCTTCAGGAAATGCAGGAAAAACTGTAGCCCTGTCCAGGACAAAGAGCTCATGTTGACAGGCCAGATTTGTAGCTGGGTTGCCCCCAGTTAAGATCTTCTGAAACACAAGCATTGCAGGATCATTAGTCCTTCAGTGGACACACAGAGCAGTGGCCAGGCTATGGTGATGCCCAGTTTGGGATGCAGAGGTGTCTCTGGAGCCCTGGAGTAGAGACATAGTTGTAGGTTCCAAGCAGAATGTTTGAAGGAGGATTTTTGTGAAGGATACAAAGCCTTCTCTCAGCCACAAAGGACCCCTCCTCAGTGACCGCACTGACAGCAGCAGCTGTGAGGGGTGCATGGCAGGACAGACCACCCAACCCAGATGGTGCTGGAAGGTGACTTAGGGCACCAGTGGGGAGTCCCTGGCGGGTAACAGTCACTTCACCCACTGCCTATTAAAATCAAATAAAAATGCCACTGATTATAAAAGTTATATATGTTTTTGTGGAAATTAAAAATATTGAGACATATAAAGAAAAAAAATTAATTACTATTACTTTGCATGAGTGTATGCAGGCTCACTTGCTTAGTTGTGTCTGACTCTTTGGGGCCCCACGGACTGTAGCCCACCAGGCTCCTCTGTCCATGGGGTTTTCCTGGCAAGAATACTAGAGTGGGTTATCATTCCCTTCTCCAGGGGATCTTCCTGATCCAGGGATCGAACCTGGTCTCCTGCATTGCAGACAGATTCTTTACCATCTGAGCCACCAGGGGAGCCCTTCATAGCCATAATTTTATTTATTTATGTTTTTGGCCACCCTGTGCAACTTGTGGGATCGTAGTTCCCCCACCAGCAATTGAACCCAAGGCCCTGGCAGTGAAAGCACTGAATCCTAACCACTGGACCACCAAGGAATTCCCACAGTCATCATTTTAAATAATTGTCTGATACTTTATCTATGTATCTTTACATCTTTTCCATTATAAATAAGACTAGGATAAACATCATTTTTCATGTACATTTCTGATTGTTTCCTTAAGTTAGATTTCTAGAATAGAAATAAAATTAACAAATATTTTAAAGTCTTTGGTATGGCCTCCTGAACTAACTTTCTGAGTTACCATCTAGTTTAATGTGTTGAGTATAGCCTAAAATTGTGGGTAAGCATGGGCTCAGGTCAGAAAAGAAGTCGACTTGAGTCCTTAACCTTGCCACTTCCCAGCTGTCTCATTTTGGGCCTCTAGCCCTCATTCCCTTTGCTGTAAGGTGGGCATAGCAATGCCTGCCTTATAGGGAGGATTAAATAAAAGAATGCATGTGAAACGTTTAGGCCATGCTCTGACCCATCTCAAGTGTACTGGACGCTTCTCAGATCAAACATGATCCCGATCTTGCCCCTGATGCTGACACGTGGTAACCAGGTCCACCCAGGCTCCGCCCACCTGGTGCAAACTGACAGCTCCTTACTGCCCTCACTTCCTGCCTCGGGCTTCTCTGACGCCTGAAGTAGGCACTCTGTGTATGCAGCGGAAGAGTGTGAGATTTAATGTCCTGTAGGCTTTGCAGCGACTTAGCAGCAGCAGCAGCAGGCTGGCCCTTGACCACTAGGGGAGCCCTGGCCCCTCACTTCCCTGTCGATGGTTCTGAGAAGTATTTCCTAAAGCTTCTTAGACGGTGCTATGGGATCAAGTGAGTAGTGGCCCCTGGCGGTGGTCAGTTTTATCCCGCAGGCTGGAGTTGGCTTTCCCTGCTCCCAAGCTCCTCCCCTCGTCCACACTCCTGTCCCTCTGCTTGGGTTCCCAAATACACCACCAGCAACTGAACCTTTGTTTCAGGCTCTACTTCTGGGGAAACCCCGGCTAAGGCAGTTAAGCATCCGTACCTTAGCTTCTGTTAATACTGTAAAATAAGGGAATTCCCTAGCGGTCTGGTGGTTAGGACACTGTGCCTTCAATGCCTGAGGTCTGGGTTCAATCCCTGGTCAGGGAACTAAGATCACACAAGTCACACAGCACTACCAAAAAAAAAATTGTAAAAACATATAATTTTATATGTTTATATATAAAAACATATATATGAGAAGGCAATGGCATCCCACTCCTGTACTCTTGCCTGGAAAGTCCCATGGACGGAGGAGCCTGGTGGGCAGCAGTCTGTGGGGTCGCCAAGAGTCGGACATGACTGAGTGACTTCACTTTCACTTGTCACTTTCATGCATTGGAGAAGGAAATGGCAACCCACTCCAGTGTTCTTGCCTGGAGAATCCCAGGGACAGGGGAGCCTGGTGGGCTGCCGTCTGTAGGGTTGCACAGAGTTGGACACGGCTGAAGCGACTTAGCAGCAGCAGCAGCGGCAGCAGCAGCATGCTGTCATATAGCATATTCTACAGGAAATTCAATTACCTACCAAATATTTCCAAGATTGCCTAGGAATTCCCAGGTGCCCTCTCTGGTATTTCTGCCACTCCTCTTGCCTTCTTGACATCACTGCTCTTGCCTTGTGCTACTCTTGCCTTCTCAGATTGGCTTCTGCCCAAACTATGAACACACGGATTTTCCCCAAACCCTGCCAGATACCCTTAACCCAGGGCTTTGTGGATGACAAAGATGCATACGAAAGACCCATGTCTTCACTGAATAAGGATATTTTCCTTTTTCTTGGAACAGAGAATTAACAAACTATGGTTGTTAAGGAAATGATACTAAAATCTGTGTTTCCTTTCCCAGAAGATACGTAATGCATATTTTAATAAGGGATGAAAACAAATAACTGTTTCTGGAGGCAAGGAGACAGCTGATTTACTTTCCCTCTTTGACAGGATGGCTCAAGAGACCAGGCTTTTGTTCTCATTTTCATGTAAGTAAACTCAGCTCCATCCTCGACATTACTGTCACTCCCCTGGGCCTTTGTTCTAACGTCATCATTTCCTGAGAGGCTGACTGGAACCTGGTTATAACTGCCCTTTGCTTCTACACTTCCACCAGAGTTGCCCTCTGAAAACACAAATGTGATGATTGTACTTTATAGCTTCAAACCTGTCCAGATAGTGATTGGTCTCTCCATGGGCCCCAGGGTTCCTTAAGATCCAACGTGTCCCTGTTTCCCAGCATGCCTGTCTCCACATCTGCTCCCTACCGTGCCCTTAAGCCTCAGGTTCTCAACATTAGCATCAGTTGTGAAATCGTTGGAGATGCAAATTCCTGGATGCACTTCAAACCTAGTCAGTCAGAGACTCTGGGGTGGGGCTTTGCAGTCTGTGCTTTAAGACACTCTCCAGGTGACCCTACGCCTGCTGAAGTTTGAGAACTACCCATCTAAGCAAAACAGGACTGGCCTTGACCCATGAAGGTGTCTGGAAATTCCTACCCTTCTTCAAGAGTCAGTTTATCATCACCTCTTCCATGAAGCCTTCTCTGCCTTCACCTGACAGCACCTCCCACTCCTTCCTGGGTCCCCACATGACACTTCCATTGTGAGATGTGATACACAGCTTTGCAATTAATGCACTTTACTTGTCCATTTCCCTGACTAGACTCTGAGATGCTTGCAAGAGTAGGAACTGTCTGAAAGCTTGCTCTAACTTTGATCCTCTGTCTATCTGTCTCTCTCTCCACACACACACACACACACACACACACACACACACACACACTATAGCTTCTATAAAGTAGGAGATCACAGGATCTACTAGAAAGACACTGTTCAAAGTTCATTGGCCATTTCCACCAACCGGAGTCTTTTTGACTGTCTCTCTCTGAGCCCCACCATGAGGCAGTAAAGCCAATTTTGCCCAGATATCAAAGGCACAGATCTGAGATACCTGAGATACCTTAGCTCTTGAGAAAAGGGGGCTGTTATCAGAAAATGGCAACTATAGATAAGTAGTTCCCTTTTTGCTCCATGACCCTGAGTCTCTTTTTTTAAAATAAATCAACTGAAACTGTAATTGATTATGTTTTCTCTTCAATCTTAGGGCTTTGAAGACTCTTTACTTAGTAAAACTTAAGTCACTTAAAGAACTCTTGGAATTGCCTGTTGAAGGACACTGATCTGTGTACAGTGTAGGAGAGCAGACCCTTGACTCTCTTCTCTCTGACTGTGGTCTGAGAGGCAATCCTGAACTAGAGACGGTTCTACTGTTAACTCAGAAAGGGAAGTGGAGTCCAGGAGAGCCAGGGAAGATGGAGTGGTGAGGGCCCTGCCTTTACCTTCCTCCCGTAGTGTCTCTGTACCTGTAAAGAGGTTGGGTCCTGGCTTCCAGTGTTGGTAGCCTGGAGGGAGTTTTGCTATTTATGTCTGGAGAGACAGATATATTTCAGATATGTGGTGAATGCAAAGACTTACCAATGGCTAATGGGCCAGGTCTCACTCTGTGTCCTTTATCTAGATATACCCAGTGAGTAGACAGAGCCCGTGTGCATGTGTGCTAAGTCGATTCAGTCATGTCTGACTCTTTGCAACCCTTTGGACTGTAGCCCACCAGGCCCCTCTGTCTATGGGATTTTCCAGGCAAGAATGGGTTGCCATGCCCTCCTTCAGGCGATCTTCTCCACCCAGTGCAGGATCTTCTCCTGTACTGGCAGGCAGATTTTTTCTTTACCACTAGCTCTACCTGGGAAGCCCCCAGAACAGTGCCCAAAGTATAGCAAATTTGAAATAAATCAGGGCTGAACTTTTACAGTTATGAATACCAGAGTTCGTGGGTGCTCAGATGGTAGAGAATCTGCCTGCAGTGTGGGAAACCTGGGTTTGATCCCTGGGATGGAAAGATCCCCTGGAGGAGGGCATGGCAACCCACTCCAGTTTTCTTGCCTGGAGAATCCCCATGGACAAAGGAGCCTGGAAGGCTACAGTCCATGAAATTGCAAAGAGTCAGACACGACTGAGTGACTAAGCACAGAACTTTTACAGTTATGAGTACCAGAGTTTGTGGCTACTACACTACATAAATTTACTTTTCCCCTGCAATTGGGGCTTGGATCCTAGGCTTCCATGAAAAGTCTTAATTTAAAAAGAAGAGAAGCAAGCAGCCTATGGCTGCAATATAGTTTTTCTCCAGGCCAGAATCTTTCCTATAAACCATTTGATGAAGTAGCAGATGGCAAAGTTACAACCTTTGTAGCTCTAGGACTTAATAGAAACCACGATCAGCTACAGTAATGGACTGTCTTGGAGCCCAAAATGATACTTTTATTGTGCTCTGATGGGCTTGTCACTTGTTCTGCCTCTTTGTTAATTAGGACAAAAATCCCTATTATTACACATTTTGAACAAAAAATCTTTGGCCAGTATCCTTTAGATTCAATTTGTGTAACTGAATACTCTCTTTTGAGTATCGCTTTAAGAACTGAAAAGGAGGAAAGAGATGACTCTGACAAATCCAGGGCATTTCTAAATAAGCATGAATTGGATTATAATAGGCTCAGTGAGAGAGTGAGAATATGCTGGAATACTTTTTATTCAGCAGAGCTCATCTGGGTCCTGACAGGAATTCCGGGACACAGACTCTCTCCAGTGGAACTCTGAATTTATGCCTGTAGTAGACTGATTAAGGATTGATACGGTTATCATCATATCAGTGGAGTGATGTGATTATCACCTCAGCTTCTTCAGTCTGAAGTTATAGATCCCAGAAGCCATGTATTCTGTTTTTGTGGGATATTGTCTGGATGTGGGCCCTGAATGAATGTCCCTCTGGTGGAAGGTACCCTAGATGAATAGAAAAGCCTGGCTTTGGTCAGGGATTATAATCAGGAAGATGAAAGTTTCCTCTGTAATACCATTTTTGCTTCTACTTCCAGGATGCTGGCAATTATAGACCAGGACAGAGAATGGGGACATGAATAATGGAGGTGCCCAACATTAGCACAACACTCTATCCATCACTGCCAAAGGGCATAAGGTAACCCTGGAAACAGTCCTGGGGAGAGGGGAAGGGAGGGGAGTGCAGGTTCCTGGGCACCATGATTTACCTACTCAGCAGAGGAGGGAACCTCTGCACTAGAAGGGGCCACAGCTTTTGAACTTGTATGTCTATAGTGATATTTATAATATGATCATTATGTGGAGCTGATTCATTGTACAAGTGACAATGTAGAGATTTTCTAGGCAGGCATTTGATTTTAAATATATGTGTTCCCTGTTTGAAGGCAGGGAATGACCTCTTGTGAAGTTTTGCCTGAAAGGCTTTATCAAGGAATGCGTGCATGCATGCTAAGTCACTTCAGTCGTGTCTGACTCTTTGCGATCCTGTGGACTGTAGCCTGCCAGGCTTCTCTGTCCATGAGTTTTTCCAGGCAAGAACACTGGAGTGGGTTGGCAAGCCCTCCTCCAGAGGATCTTCTGGACCTAGGGACCAAACCCGTGTCTCTTACGTCTTGTCGTCTGCTTTGGCAGGTGGGTTCTTTACCGCTAGCACCACCTGGGAAGCCCCTATCAAGGAATAATTCTCCAGAAATCAGAAGGAAGGGTTACTCTGACCAACTGGCCATGGATTAAAGAAATGCACGATAATAGGACTTCCCTGGTGGTCCAGTGGCTAAGATTTTGAGCTCTCGATGTAGAGGACCTGGGTTTGATCCCTGGTCAGGGAACTAGATTCCATATGCTGCAACTAAAAGTTCACATACCCTGACTAAAGATCCCATGTGCCGCAAGGGAGACCCGGCGCTGCCAAATATATAAGTATTAAAAAAGAAGTGTATGACAGTATGGGCAGCAGGGGATGGGGAAGGCTAGGGGACTGCACAGAGTGATTCTCAACCCCACTGAGCGATCATACCACAGGACACATTCTTAGACAGGTAAGCTCTGCTGACTGGATGCCTCCGTATATTGCGTGACACTGGCACGGCTGAGACCCTGCTCTGTCTGATTCCTGGGCTCTCTGGCTCTCAAGACTGTCTTCTGTGTCCAAGTCAGGAGTGTGTAGGAGACAGTTACCAAACAGGTGATTTGCAGAAAATGATTGCCAGTTTGTACCTCTTTTTTGGTTTCCTTGAGCTGAGAGGGTTAAAATGGTGAGAAAGCTCAGAAGGACAGCACCCTAAAGGTAAATGGAAAGTAAAAGTGTGAAAGCGTTAGTCGCTCAGTCCTATCTGACTCTGTGATCCCATGGGCTGTAGCCCGCCAGGCTGCTCTGTCCGTGGAATTCTCCAGGCAAGAATACTGGAGTGGGTAGCCATGCCCTGCTCCAGGGGATCTTCCTGACCCAGGGATTAAGCCGGGTCTCCCACATTGCAGGCAGATTCTTTACCATCTGAGCCACCAGGGAAGCTCAGGTAGTAAATTAGGCATAGAGAAAGCCTCATTTTCTGTTTCTGAGAAGTATTCTTTTCTTTCCATTGTCCACTGAGACCTGAAGGCTACTCTTTCCAGAGGGAATGGGACTTTTTGTTTCTGTTGGTTTCTGTGTTGTGTGACTCAGTCCTGGTTGGAGCTGAAATGTGACCTAAAGCCACAATGGGCTGAGTCACGTGTGCTGTGTCTCCGGCTTCCCCTGAAGTACTTTGTTTGGAGAGAATTATAACTGAAAAGGAAACGTTCCTTCTGGCCAGAAACTAGACTTAGAAATGCTCATTTGGGGAAGCTCTTTTTGCTTGCCATTTAAATAAACCCACTGATAGAAATCAGTATTTGTGAGTATTAGGGAAGAGAGACAAAGCTCTCCATGTTTATTGCAAACAGAACCACTGTGGAGGTTTCCTGGGGGAATTGAAGAGTGTGGTGGGGGGTCATCATTTCCTGCACAGAGAATGAACTATTTCATCAGTTTCAATACAAACATATTCTTTTCTGTAAAAATAGTTAAGTAGTGAAACCTTGTCAGATTTGTGCCTCTTAGTAGGTATTCAAAACATCAAGAATATTAGATACGAGTAACAGCATTATTCTGGACTCTCACCTCATCTCCACCATCTGGATAGAACTCCCGAAAAGGAGGAAAGCAGTTCCTGACCTTTGAGAACTGGGAGGACACTGACCACCAGGCCGAATGGACATAGAGCATGTATCCACATAGAGCATCCACACCAGAGGAGGGCGTCCTGTAACTGTGCTGACGTGAGAGAAGAAACAAAGGAGGGAACATGATAGTTTTGTCCAGGTGCAGACAAAAACAAACCACAAATGGGAAGCGTTCCCGTCCTGGCTAACATGAGTGACTGTCACAGCCCTGGCCTCACTTCGTACCTTGTAGATCAAGATTTTCTAAGAATCTAGGCTAAAATTGCCCTTCTCTCCTGATGGCATCCAATCTATAGCAAAGTCCTTCAACCCTGCCTCAGATCACCTAACCGACGTCCACTCTATAGAAGTAATCATCTTGCACACTTTGAAAAAAATTATTTTTATTTAACTATTTGGCTACTCCAGGTCTTAGTTGCAGCATACAGAATCTTTAGTTGCAGCATGTGGGATCCCTGGCCAGGAATCGAACCCCAGGCCCTCTGCACTGGGAGCCCAGAGACTTAGCCACTGGACCATCAGGGAATCTCCCAACCACTGTCTTACTGAGTGGCCCCACAGTTCCCCGTGATGTGCGTCCCCCTCATTGCAGTGAGCCCAGTTAGTTCAACTATAGGTGCATCGTTTTTGGTGATCTTTGGCTAGAGGACATAGATTTTATTACTGTTCACTGGTTTCTCAACAGCCAGCCCTTTCATCCCTTCTTTCCTGGAAACACACAATGGAGTATTTACTCAGCCATTAAAAAGAATACATTTGAATCAGTTCTAATGAGGTGGATGAAACTGGAGCCTATTATACAGAGTGAAGTAAGCCAGAAGGAAAAACATAAATACAGTATACTAACGCATATATATGGAATTTAGAAAGATGGTAACAATAACCCGGTGTACGAGACAGCAAAAGAGACACTGATGTATAGAACAGTCTTATGGACTCTGTGGGAGAGGGAGAGGGTGGGAAGATTTGGGAGAATGGCATTGAAACATGTAAAATATCATGTATGAAACGAGTTGCCAGTCCAGGTTCGATGCACAATACTGGATGCTTGGGGCTGGTGCACTGGGACGACCCAGAGGGATGGTATGGGGAGGGAGGAGGGAGGAGGGTTCAGGATGGGGAGCACGTGTATACCTGTGGCGGATTCATTCTGATATTTGGCAAAACTAATACAATTATGTAAAGTTTAAAAATAAAATAAAATTAGAAAAAAAAAAAAGAAAGAAAGAAACCAAGCAACAACCCCCCAACAATTTGGATTGAGAAAATTAAAAAAAAAAAAAAAAAAAAGAACCATGATGTTTAGCAAGTAACACTCTGCTGTTCTCCAGGAAAGTCAGTCTTACTCCCAACCTGAGATGCCTCACGATTTGTCTTTGCGGGTGTTAGGTCTAAGGATGCACGTGGGAACCAGACCTGGTCCATGTGGCCTGGGGGGAAGTGGATTTATTGTGCTTTTATCAGAAATACATATTAAAAAATTTAATGACATTTATTATTTTATTTTAAATTTTATAAGCAATGTATGTTCATGGCCGATAATGAGAAATACATAAAAGCATAAAGTAGAAATTAACAGTCGCCCATAATCTCTACTCGCCAGAGGTAACTATCATTAGCATTTTGATGTATTTCCTCCCGCGGTCTATGTATTTTTTTAATTGAAATATCATTGACTTACATCATTAAGTTCGTTCCAGTTGCACAACATAATGATTCAGTATTTGTATTTATTAGAAAATGATCACTGTGGTATGTCTAGTTAACATATGTCACTGTACAAAGATATTACAATACTGGGAATTCCTTGACAGTCCAGTGGTTAGGACTTTGCACTTTCGCTGCCGAGGGCCTGGGTTCAATCTCTGGCCCGGGAACTAAGATCAATCCTGTAATCCATGCAACATGGCCAAAAAAAAAAAAAGAGATGACAATATCATTGACTGTATTCCCCACACTGTACATTTCTTCCCTGAGACTCATTTATTTTGTAAGTAGAAATTTGTACCTCTTAATATCCCTCACCTATTTCACTCCTCCCCAGCCTGCCTCTCCTCTGGCAAACATCTGTTTGTTCTCTGTATCTATGAGTGTGTTCCTATTTTGTTGTGTTGGTTCATTTGTTTTTTAGATTCCATGTCTAAGTGAAATCACATGGTATTTATCTCTCTTCTTCCCTTCCTCCCTCACTTCCTCCTTTCTTCCCTCTCTTTTCTTCTCCTCCTCTTACTTCTTGTTATATGGTTAACCAGCATTTATTATCATGAACAGTAATTCTGAGTCACAATATTTTTGCATTGAATCTTTGTCCATGTTGCTTCTTTGTCTTCTGAATTACTATTTGGGGAAAAAAAGACTTTTTTCTTAGAATGAATATCTTAATAATTTTAGTCTTACAAATATGTAAAAACTCTCTTTGAAAATCCATTAGTTTGCTTCTTGAGTAATTTGTAGAGTCATTTGAACTATTGGTGAAACTTCCAAGAAAAGGCAGCAAAACATATTACTTCAAATGTTGCATAGCTAAAAGTCTAATCCTTTTTAACACTTGGCAGTATTTTAAATTTTAGCCATTCTGATGGGTACATAGTCATATCTCATTGTGATTTTAATTTGTGTTTTCCTGCTGACTTATGATGTTGAACATCTTTTCATGCTTATTGGCCATTTCTCTAACTTTTGTTTTGAAATGTCTCAACTGCTTTGTATATTTTTTGTTGGTTTGTTTTTCTTCCTCTCATTGATTTAAAAGTTATATTTATATACAATCTCTTAACTCCAGGAGTTGGTGAGGGACAGGGAGGCCTGGCGTGCTGCGATTCATGGGGTCGCAAAGAGTCGGACACGACTGAGCGACTGATCTGATCTGATCTGAATAGATATTTGTTTCACTTTAACATATTGGAGATTCAATATATGGGTGTAATTTACCGAAAAAGGACTTATGTAACTCCAAACTATGACATACGTAAAAAGGTTGGCAGGTGAATAAGCAGTTGTTTGTTTTAACCTGAAATGCTTAATATATGTGTATTCATTTCCTATTCAGTTCAGTCGCTCAGTCGCATCCGACTTTTTGTGACACTGTGGACCGTAGCACGCCAGGCCTCCGTGTCTATCACCAACTCCCGGAGTTTACCCAAACTCATGTCCATTGAGTCAGTGATGCCATCCAACCATCTCTTCCTCTGTCATCCCCTTCTCCTCCTGCCCTCAATCTTTCCCAGCATCAAGATCTTTTCAAATGAGTAAGCACTTTGCATTAGGTGGCCAAAGTATTGGAGTTTCAGCTTCAACATCAATCCTTCCAATGAACACTCAAGACTGATTTCCTTTAGGATGGACTGGTTGGAATCTCCAACGGACTCTCAAGAGTCTTCTCTAACACCACAGTTCAACAAAGCATCAACTCTTCTGCGTTTGGCTTTCTTTATACTCTCACATCCATACATGACTACTGGAAAAACCATAGCCTTGACTAGCAGACCTTTGCTGGCAAAGTAATGTCTCTACTTTTTAATATGCTGTCTAGGTTGGTCATAACTTTCCTTCCAAGGAGTATGTGTCTTTTAATTTCATGGCTGTAGTCACCATCTGCAGTGATTTCGGAGCCCAGAAAAATAAAGTCAGCCACTGTTTCCACTGTTTCCCATCTATTTGCCATGAAGTGATGGGACCAGATGCTATGATCTTCGTTTTCTGAATGTTGAGCTTTAAGCCAACTTTTTCACTCTTCTCTTTCACTTTCACTAAGAGGCTCTTTAGTTCTTCACTTTCTGCCATAAGAGTGGTGTCATCTACATATCTGAGGTTATTGATATTTCTCCCGGCAATCTTGATCCCAGCTTGTGCTTCATCCAACCCAGCATTTCTCATGATGTACTCTGCATATAAATTAAATAAACAGGGTGACAATATACAGCCTTGACGTACTCCTTTTCTTATTTGGAACCAGTCTGTTTTTCCATGTCCAGCTCTAACTATTGCTTCCTGACCTGCATACAGATTTCTCAAGAGGCAGGTCAGGTGGTCTGTTATTCCCATCTCTTGAAGAATTTCCCACAGTTTCTTGTGATCCACAAAGTCAAAGGCTTTGGCATAGTCAATAAAGCAGAAATAGATGTTTTTCTGGAACTCTTGCTTTTTCGATGATCCAGTGGATGTTGGCAATTTGATCTCTGGTTCCTCTGCCTTTTCTAAAACCAGCTTGAACATCTGGAAGTTCACAGTTCATGTAACTGTTGAAGCCTGGCTTGGACAATTTTGAGCATTACTTTGCTAGCATGTGAGATGAGTGCAATTGTGCTATATTTTGAGCATTCTTTGGTATTGCCTTTCTTTGGGATTGGAATGAAAACTGACCTTTTCCAGTCCTGTGGCCACTGCTGAGTTTTCCAAATTTGCTAACATATTGAGTGCAGCACTTTCACAGCATCATCTTTCAGGATTTGAAATAGCTCAACTGGAATTCCAACACCTCCACTAGCTTTGTTTGTAGTGGTGCTTTCTAAGGCCCACTTGACTTTACATTCCAGGATGTCTGGCTCTAGGTGAGTGATCACACCATCATGATTATCTGGGTCGTGAAGATCATTTTTGTACAGTTCTTCTGTGTATTCTTGCTACCTCTTCTTAATATCTTCTGCTTCTGTTAGGTCCATACCATTTCTGTCCTTTATGGTGCCCATCTTTGCATGAAATGTTCCCTTGGTATCTCTAATCATCTTGAAGAGATCTCTTGTCTTTCCTGCTCTATTATTTTCCTCTATTTCTTGCACTGATCACTGAGGAAGGCTTTCTTATCTCTCCTTGCTATTCTTTGGAACTCTGCATTCAAACGGGTATGTCTTTCCTTTTCTCCTTTGCTTTTCACTTCTCTTCTTTTCACAGCTATTTGTAAGGCCTCCTCAGACAGCCATTTTGCTTTTTTGCATTTCTTTTTCTTGGAGATGGTCTTGATCCCTGTCTTCCATACAATGTCACAAACCTCATTCCATAGTTCTTTAGGCACTCTGTCTTTCAGATCTAGTCCCTTAAATCTATTTCTCACTTCCACTGTATAATCATAAGGGTTTTGATTTAGGTCATACCTGAATGGTCTAGTGGTTTTCCCCACTTTCTTCAATTTAAGACTGAATTTGGCAATAAGGAGTTCATGATCTGAGCCCCAGCCAGCTCCTGGTCTTGTTTTTGCTGACTGTATAGAGGTTATCCATCTTTGACTGCAAAGAATATAATCAATCTGATTTCAGTGTTGGCCATCTGGTGATGTCCATGTGTAGAGTCTTCTCTTGTGTTGTTGGAAGAGGGTGTTTGCTATGACCAGTGCGTTCTCTTGGCAAAACTCTGTTAGCCTTTGCCCTGGTTCATTCTGTACTCCAGGGATTCATGGAGGTGCTCAGGAGGAGCACAGTTCAGAAACACACTGGGGACAATAAGAAACTCTCTAAGAAGAGACGAGTGACTTAGGTCAGGAAGCAGTTCTGCTGATGGAGGCTGATCCTGAAAATTTCTTACCAGATCTCATAGTCTTAATTGAATGTTTGGGTGAATGTGGCCTGGGGATGGTGGTTTACTGTTTAGTTGTTTTTTTTTTTTTTAGTGTGTGATATATGAGTGATACAAGGGTCAAACTATAATTAAAGCATGAAGTTCACTACTGTAGAGCACAGGCAACTCTACCCAAGAGTCTGTAATAAGATATTGGAAAAGAATCTGAAAAAGAATAGTTAAATGTACATGTATAACTGAATCACTTTGCTGTATACCTGAAACTAATGCAGTGTTGTAAATCATCTATACTCTAAAATAAAATTTAATTTAAATAATTTAATTTATTTTAATTAAAAAAATTTTCAAACTAAAAAAACCCCCACAAAAACAAACAGGCAAAAAATAGCATTAAGTCCTTGACTGTAAACTTCTGGTCACTCACTAAGGCAGCCATACTGTAAGACTTGTAGATGGACATAAGTGCAATGTATATGCATTATACAGGCAAGTATAGCTCCAATTGAGAACAGATCTATACTTGTATTTTTCCTACTTAAATGTATGTTATTAAAAAATTATTTATTTTTAATTAGAGGGTAATTGCTTTACACGATTGTGTTGGTTTTCACCATTCATCAACATGAATCAGCCATAGGTATACATATATCCCCACCTCTCCTGAACCTCCCTCCCACCTCTCACCCATCCCTCCCCTCTAGGTCATCATAGAGCAGAGTTTGAGCTTCCTGAGTCATAGAGCAAATTCCCACTGGCTATCTATTTTACACATGGTAGTGTATATGTTTCCATGCTACTCTCTCCATTTGTCATCATTCGCATGCTTATTTTGATGGTAGCCAATTGTCTCTTTCTTCTCTGCAGCTTGTTATTAAATGTCTTTGATCCCTTTATTCTAAGATTACCTCCTATGGGATTGAGCAATAGTCTCCAGGAGCTTCAGGCTCTGCTTTAGAAGGACTGAGCCTCCTGATCAGACTGCAGGCTACTGTAGAGTGTCCAGGGCCCAGGAGGCTGAGTGGCATGACCTTGCCCTCCTCACTTTTGAGCTGTTTACCTCCTGAGCATCTGATTGTCTCCTGGGCAACAGAGGGGTCTCAGGTCAGTGCTAGAGGCCTGAAAAGACCAAGAGAAGAAAGTGACTGCATTTATCTGAGGAGTAGTGATATACGTGAGATCAGCACATGCACTCTTATAGCTGCAATGAGGTTAGTTACATAAAAGTAAAATTACGAAGGATAATATAAATATTTAAAAATTTTTAAAAAATTAAAAGTAAATGAAAAATAAGGCTCTTTTAATGAAGACTAATTGAAAAACAGTACTTCTGAGAATTTAATTTCTTAGCTACTACTTTCTCTCTCTGTCTGGTTCTCTCTTGCTTTCTCTCTCCTTTCTTCCTTCATCTTCTCTACTCTCTTGACTGGCTGCTATTATGAGAAAATACAGGCTGCAAAGAATCCCCTCAGACCCTGAAGAAATTATTGTAGTGTTCAGTTAGTAATACTGAGCTGTTTACCTGTTTTTCACATGAAAGTCTATTGTCTAGGATCACTGAACCAGAGCAAATAGAGCAGACACATGGTTAAAGTGTTAGTGTAAGAGCAACAAAAGCTATCGAACACAATTTCTGATTGCCAGGGAGGCTGTATGTTCCCAGGTTTCATTCTGTCACTTGGAATCAATGCTACAGTCTATCCCTGATATTTCCCAGAGCCTCACAGGCAGCTTCCTCCTTATGCTTATGAGTCCAGCGGTAAACAGGAGGTGTGTGCTCTATATTCTCCTGTCCATTTCTCGGATTTTTTTTTTTTTTTTTCCCAGATGTTACACAAAACTTCCTTCTTTCATCAGTCAAAATAGAACAACAGCAAACAACTTACTTGTAAACTGATTCAGGCAAACTGCTTTTTGACCTTCAATTATTTCACCAGACATTTGACTCTCAATTGTGGGCCTATTTGTTATTTAAAAAAATTTCTTTTATAAAAATTTTTTTTTTGGCTGTACCTTGTGACATACAGGATCTTACTTCCCTGACCAAGGACTGAACCCATGATCCCTACATTAGGAGCTTGGAGTCAGTCACTGGACTACCAGGGAAGTCCTGGGCCTATTTGTTTTTAATAAAACATTCATCATGCTCACATGCATATGAATTTCTTACCATTTTGGTTTACTGTTGAAACAGAAGTCTGTACTTTAATTAGAGGTTTCGTATGAAGTAGTAAAACTGTGTTAATGGCTTTTCACTAAATCACTTTTCCTGTTGGCAAGGTTTGGTTTGTGGTTTGGTAAATGTCAAGGGTACTAGTTATGGTGATTTTGAATGACCCTCAATGGCTCTCTGAATGTGGGCAAGACCCATCTGGCTGTTTGAAGATTTCACAATATCAGTCATTGCATATTCAGTGATCATTTGATAGATTCAAGCTTAACTAGCATTCACACTACTCAAAGGCCCTGGTTTTCTGTTAGTTCTTTGTAGTTGGCAGTAAGTCTCAGAACAGATGGTTTTTTCTTGGCCTTGATCATGTGAGGTAAGAGGAGCAGGGTAAATCTGCTTTTCCTTGTGAATGGTCATGGTCTTTAGTCCAGAAGAAAAAGACCAAGTGCTTGTGGAAAGCAGTGTAGAATTCCCACGGGATGAAGTTCATTTAAGTAAGTGAAAAATGAATATGTAAGCTATTGCATCAAAACTACAATAAAAAAGTATGATGTAATTCTCAGCAGAGGAAAGTTGATGTTTTAGACACTTTTGTTTTTGTTTCATTTGAGTTCCCAGAAGGTTCACTGGCATGAACACACAGGATTGTATTACTCACATGCTGTTATTCTCTCAATCTGGTATCGCTTGATGCCCAAACCACAGAGAATGCTTTTAAGGTGGAATCTAAAGAATATAGACACTAGCTGACCCGTAATTAACTGTGAAGCATTACTTTATTTGAGAGTCTCTCAAGGCTATGACACAAGGCTCTCTTTATGACCTGCAGTCATTTGTGTTGTCTCTCATCACACTTAAAAACTGCCAGTCTGCATGAATATGTATTTCGTTTAGCCATTCCAGTAGTCTTATGAGAGAGAGGGCAGATGGTATTATTCTTCCATGGTAAATTAAGGGTCTATCATGGTTTATGAAGGCTCCGAGATTTTATCCTATCTGTAAGCTGATGAGCTAGCTTGCTGTATTCTCTGGCTACTGGTAGCAGACATAGAATTTGAGTTTAAGTTGGTGATGGACAGGGAGGCCTGGCATGCTGCAGTCCATGGGGTTGCAAAGAGTTGGACATGACTGAGCGATTGAACTGACTGACTGAATGGAGAAACAGACAGAGATAACAGACTTATGGACGCAGGGAGAGGGGAGAAGAAGGTGAGATGTATGGAGAGAGTAACATGGAAACTTGCATTACCATATGTAAGATAGATAGTCAGTGGGAATTTGCTGTATCAAACAGGGGCTCTGTATCACCCTAGAGGGGTGGGATGGGAGATGGGAGGGAGGTTCAAGGGGGAGGGGACATATGTATACCTATGGCTGATTCATGTTGAGGTTTGACAAAACAAAATTCTGTAAAGCAATTATCCTTCATTTAAAAAAAAAAAAATATATATATATATGTAAAAGAATTCCTAGGCAAGAGACAAGGGTAGCACAGCAAACAGCATGAGACTGATGTCAGCTCTACTTCTCCATGTCCTCCTGGTCCCACGGGATGACGTAGATGGACCTAGATGGACACTGCACATGCAGTGGGTTGTGTCATAGAAGAGGAATCTACTGCTGCTTTTATACTGAGTGCTAAGCAAGCCTGCTCCCTGTTTGGGTGGAGACTTTACCTTATCCTTCAGAATTGCTTGCTGCAAAAACTACCCTGAGAAATGGCCCAGATAAAGAGCCCCCAGGGCCTTGCATTCTTCGCACACCTAGAGAGACTGTGCAAGGGTGTTCAGGGCCCACAGGTATTATCTTTCTCAACAGAATCACGGTTGAGCTAATGCTCACATCTAGATTTTCTGATGCCAGATTCAGTACTTAAATTTTTTTTAAATTAGTTTTTATTGGAGTATAGATGCTTTACAATGTTGTGTTAGCTTCTATTGTACACCAAAGTGAATCAGCTCTACATATAAACATATCCCCTCTTTTTTGGATTTCCTTCCCATTAGGTTATCACAGAACACTGTGTAGAGTTCCCTGAACTATACAGTAAGTTCTCATTAGTTATCTATTTTATACGAAGTATCAATAGTGTGTATGTGTGTCTGTATGTGTGTATATATATATATATATATATATATGTAATGTCAATCCCAATCTCCCAATTCATCCCACCCCCCTTTTTACCCCTCTGGTGGCATTATGTTTTTTCTCTATGTCTATGTCTCTGTTTTGCAAATAAGATCATCTATACCATTTTTTTTAGATTCCACATATATATGTTAATATATATTTGTTTTTTCTTTTTGACTTACTTCACTCTGTTTGACAGTCTGTAGATTCATTCACATCTCTGCATATGACCCAATTTCGTTTCTGTTTATGGCTAAGTAATATCCAATTGTATATATGTACTGCATCTTCTTTATCTTTTCCTCTGTTAATGGACATTTAGGTTGCTTCCATGTCCTGGCTATTGTAAATTGTACTCAGTGAATATTGGGGTACATGTATCTTTTTGAATTATGGTTTTCTCTGGGTATATGCCCTGTAGTGGGGGTATTTTTTGTTAATATTAATGTCTCTAATGTTAATACTTACACCAAAATGAATAGTAAATACCAATACCAATAATTTATAGAGCATTAAGCATCTTGAGAAACCTATATGCAGGTCAGGAAGCAACAGTTAGAACTGGACATGGAACAACAGACTGGTTCCAAATAGGAAAAGGAGTATATCAAGGCTGTAAATTGTCACCCTGCTTATTTAACTTCTATGCAGAATACATCATGAGAAATGCTGGGCTGGATGAAGCAAAAGCTGGAATCAAGATTGCCGGGAGAAATATCAATAACCTCAGATATGCAGATGACACTACCCTTACGGGAGAAATTGAAGAGGAACTAAAAAACCTCTTGATGAAAGTGAAAGTGGAGAGTGAAAAAGTTGGCTTAAAGCTCAACATTCAGAAAATGTAGATCATGGCATCTGGTCCCATCACTTCATGGGAAATAGATGGGGAAACAGTGAAAACAGTGTCAGACTTTATTTTTTGGGGCTCCAAAATCACTGCAGATGGTGATTGCAGCCATGAAATTAAAAGATGCTTACTCCTTGGAAGGAAAGTTATGACCAACCTAGATAGCATATTGAAAAGCAGAGACATAACTTTGCCAACAAAGGTCCATCTAGTCAAGGCTATGGTTTTTCCTGTGGTCATGTATGGATGTGAGAGTTGGACTGTGAGGAAAGCTGAGCACTGAAGAATTGATGCTTTTGAACTGTGGTGTTGGAGAAGACTTTTGAGAGTCCCTTGGACTGCAAGGAGATCCAACCAGTCCATCCTAAAGGAGATCAGTCCTGGGTGTTCATTGGAAGGACTGATGCTGAAGCTGAAACTCCAGTACTTTGGCCACCTCATGTGAAGAGTTGACTCACTGGAAAAGACTCTGATACTGGGAGGGATTGGGGGCAGGAGAAGAAGGGGACGACAGAGGATGAGATGGTTGGATGGCATCACTGACTCGATGCACATGAGTTTGAGTGAATTCCAGGAGTTGGTGATGGACAGGGAGGCCTGGCATGCTGCAATTCATGGGGTTGCAAAGAGTCAGACAGGATTGAGTGACTGAACTGAACTGAACTGAAGCCTGTACCAGAGACTGTGGGTGCTAATTTATATTAGCACTTAATTTTGTCACATCCTTGGACAGTAGGTACCATGTTCTCCTTTAAAAATAAAAAAGAGTTAACTACATAGCCTATGTTCACACAGCTGAAAATGGTAGCCTCCAAAGCTCATACTATTTTCAGAAGTCTAGACTGTCTCTTTTGTGGATGTAAATTTAGCAGCACCAGAAATTTTCTGTATCCAACTATTTCCTTTACGACCTTGCCAATCCTTGAAACCCTCACCATTGGAGATTGAGTCTTCTGATTTATGAATCTGTTTTTTGTTAAAAATTCAAATTTTTTGGAAGGAGTAGCAGTGTCCCATCAGTCACTGTATACTTTAGAATGAACAAGCTGAGAAGACTGTCACGTTTGTAAGTGTGGATGGAGTGGAGGGCAGACGGAACGTAAAGCTGTAGGTGTTTGGGGAAGGAAAGGCTACCACAAGGAGAGACATCAAGGGCTGAAAGAAGGTTGGGCTGAGAATAGGAGCGTTGTCCGCCACAGTATTTGGGCAGTGCGCTACATGCTTTAGCTTGTTGTATTTAATGGCTGGATTTTGAACATGAAGAACGTATCAGAACTTGAAAATCAGTGCATAGAGCTGATTCTGTTTCAAATCTCTACAGAAGTAGTTTGTAGCCCCAGTAGTGCAGGTCTCAGAACCAGAGGGTCTGAGTTTACTCCTTCCTTTAAATTCTCAGGGGTTTGGTCTTATGTGTGTGTGTGTGTGTATTGGCTGTGCCAGCTCTTAGTTGTGGCACGCGGGATCCTCTCTCTTTGCTGCGGTGTGCAGATTCTTTAGTTGCGGCATGCAAACTGTCGGTTGTGGCATGTCGCATCTTGTTCCCTAACCAAGGACAGAACCCAGCCTCCCTGCATTGGGAGCTTGGAGTCTTAACCCCTGGACCACCAGGGAAGTCCCTGATCTTGTATATTTTCCTAAACATGGTGCCCCGGTTTTTTCTTATGAAATTTGGATAATAATAGGGTTGTTACAAAGATTAAATAACTAAATAGAGTTGAAGCACTTAGAAGAAAAGTTGACTTTAGTAAGCATCTAATAAATATTAACTATTAATATTATATGTTCTTATTTAGGCCACTTAAAAGTCTTTTTTGGAATGAGAAATAATATATAAAATAAGAATATTTAAAAAACATAACCATTTAATTTATTATAAAGTAATTTTTTTTGTATGATTTAAATTTTATTTTCAAACTAAAAACAGTAGTGAAATATCATAAAGTAGTGCCATTCAACATTTAGTAATCTGTAACAAAAACACATTTTCTATTTCCATTTAAAAAATAAAATATTTACCTTAATATCTGGTGGTTTGTTTGAAAAGGTTGTCTGTTAGTCAAAAGACATGTAGAGAGGTCAAGTAACAAGGATAAACCCCATGAGTATGACAATCTATAGTTTCATCTTGTGGCATCTTTGTGCTTCGATTGTGGAACATCTATACTACAAATTAGTGCGGGTGGATCCCAGCATGGGCCTGAGCCTAGGCCCCCCTAGGATTCACCCCTGAGTAGTGTCATCTCATCTGGAGTCTAGTGCCTAAGGCACCAGGGGATTTCCTGTACAGACTTAAGGGAAAAGAAAGTTGAGTAGCACTAAGACAACAGCTATTCTAGGTAATGCAAATTCTTTTCTTACTCAGTCTTCCCAGGCTCCCGTTTAGGGTGGTGAAGGAAACAATGTGTGCTCAGTCGAGCCCCACTCGGTGCGACCCTTTGGACTGTAGGATTTTTCAGGCAAGAATACTGGAGTGGGTTGCCATTTCCTGCTCCATAATGTAATGTTAATACTATATTTTTCTTTATGATTTTTGACTTACATGAAATTCCAGGAATAACTGAGAAATGTTCATTTAGGTGCAATGGATTGTTAATGCCATTTACATAAAATAATTATTCCCTGAATAAATTACAGCTAATTTGAGAATAAAATCAATTGCAATTTCTTTGCTTACAGAAGCATTGCTTTATTGATTTGACATTTGGAAATTCCTATTTAGTATCAGTACTGTGCTGGTTCCTAGGCAGAGCACCCCTGTGAAGATAATGTAACCCCTTTGCAAGGAGCCTAATCTAGTGGAAAATACTGAGGTGAACAGATTAGTAGTTTTAATACGAAAATTATGAGATGTGAAAACATAAAGAAGAAAAAAATCACATGTAATAACTCACTCTTTACAATTTTGATCTTTTTCAGCCTTATGTAGGCATTTTTAACATATATACTATATACAGTATATATGTATAAAAGTATCCTGCTTTTTTCTTGACATGTTGTATTCCTTTACTCATATCATTAAATAATTTTAGGAAACATGATTTTAATGGCTGGTATTATCTTATATGCACATATCACGATTCATTTCAACATCACTCTTTTTATTATAAATTTAGGTTTCTAGTTTTTCACTTGACTATAGCTAAAACATGAGAAATATCTTCTGTACAAGTCTTTGGTGAATCTCCGATGTTTTCTGTAGCATGCTGCTGCTGCTGCTAAGTCGCTTCAGTCGTGTCTGACTCTGTGCGACCCCATAGACGGCAGCCCACCAGGCTCCCCTGTCCCTGGGATTCTCCAGGCAAGAATACTGGAGTGAGTTGCCATTTCCTTCTCCAATGCTTGAAGGTGAAAAGTGAAAGTGAAGTCGCTCAGTCGTGTCTGACTCCTAGCGACCTCATGGACTGCAGCCTACCAGGCTCCTCCATCCATGGGATTTTCCAGGCAAGAGTACTGGAGTGGGGTGCCATTGCCTTCTCCGTTCTGCAGCATAATAACTCCTTAAAATGAATACAGATAATGCATACATAATTAGAGTGGACTGGCTAGTTAAAAAATTTGAAATAGATATTACCAAGTTCCCTGTAGAAAGTTCATATCAAGTTACACTATCAGGACTTCCCTGTTGGTTCAGTGGTTAAGAATCTGCCTGCCAATGCAGGGGATGGTGGGTTCAATCCCTGGTCTGGAAAGATTTCACATGGCCCGGGGCAGCTAAGCCCTTGTGTCACAATTACTGAAGCCTGAGTGCCCTAGAACCCATGTGTGGCAAGAGAAGCCACCGCAGTGAGAAACCTGAGCACCACAACTAGAGAATACCCCTGCTTGCTGCAACTACGGAAAGCCTACATGCAGCGACAAAGACCCAGTACAGCAACCTCCCCCCCCAAAAAAATGTGTACTATGAGAAGTGTAAGCAAAGGTAAATTATGCTGCATTCTCAATAATACAGGTATCATTTTATTTTTGTCAATTTATATATAAAGAAATTTATATATATATATATATATATATATATATATCATAGTTTTAATTTTCATTTCTTTGGTCACTCAGTTCAATTCAGTTCAGTCACTCAGTCACGTCTGACTGTTTGCAACCCCATGGACTTCAGCACGCCAGGCCTCCCTGTCCATCACCAACTCCTGGAGTTTACCCACTCAAATCCATTGAGTTGATGATGCCATCCAACCATCTCATCCCCTGTCGTCTGCTTCTCTTCCTGCCTTCAGTCTTTCCCAGCATCAGGGTCTTTTCAAATGAGTCAGCTCTTTGCATTAGGTGGCCGAAGTATTGGAGTTTCTGCTTCAACATCAGTCCTTCCAATGAATACTCAGGACTGATCTCCTTTAGGATGGATTGGTTGGATCTCCTTGCAGTCTAAGGGACTCTCAAGAGTCATCTCCAACACCACAGTTCAAAAGCATCAGTTCTTTGGTGCTCAGCTTTCTTTATAGTCCAACTCTCACATCCATACATGACTACTGGAAAAACCATAGCCTTGATGAGATGGACCTTTGTTAGCAAAGTAATGTCTCTGCTTTTTAATATGCTGTCTAAGTTGGCCAGAACTTTCCTCCCAAGGAGTAAGCATCTTTTAATTGCATGGCTTCAGTCACCATCTGCAGTGATTTTGGAGTTCAAGAAAATAAAGCCAGTCACTGTTTCCATTGTTTCCCCATTTATTTGCCATGAAGTGATGGGACCAGATGCCATGATCTCTGTTTTCTGAACGTTGAGCTTTAAGCCAACTTTTTCACTCTCCTCTTTCCCTTTCATCAAGAGGCTCTTTAGTTCTTCTTCACTTTCCACCATAAGGGTGGTGTCATTTGCATATCTGAGGTTACTGATATTTCTCCCAGCAATCTTGATCCCAGCTTGTGCTTCCTCCAGCCTAGCATTTCTCATGATGTACTCTGCATGTAAGTTAAATAAGCAGGGTTACAATATATAGCCTTGATGTACTCCTTTTCTTATTTGGAACCAGTCTGTTGTTCCATGTCCAGTTCTAACTGTTGCTTCTTGACCTGCATACAGATTTCTCAAGAGGCAGGTCAGGTGGTCTGGGATTCCCGTCTCTTGAAGAATTTCCAGTTTATTGTGATCCACACAATCAAAGGCTTTGGAATTGTCAGTAAAGCAGAAATAAATGTTTTTCTGGAACTCTCTTGCTTTTTCGATGATCCAGTGGATGTTGCTAATTTGATCTGTGGTTCCTCTGCCATTTCTAAAACTAGGGTGAATATTTTCTATTCATTTGTGTTTTTATTTTAGTTTCCTGAATAAAATAGAGATTTTCATTCCTTTTTTGACCCTTTAAATGTCCTTGTTTCTGAATTGCATGTTAACTGCATGTTCTTTATCAAGTCATTCATTACTATATTCTTTGTTAATTAAAATTTATGTAATAAGAACATTGCAGCTTTGCCATATGTGTGGAGAAGTTTCTCCCCATTTCATTTTTTCTAATCGTCAAAGAGAAGAAAAGAACAGGTTTAGAGAGAAGCATATGGGACAGCCTGTGCAGGTCCTGAGAGTGAGAAAAAAACTGTTTGTAAGGTAGCTGTAATTCATATTCCCATTATACAGATGAATAAAAGGGACAGAGAATTTGTAAATATCAGAGGCAGCCAGCGAGTCTTTGGATTGCTAATCTCTCATGACAGCAGTTACTGTCTGGGTGGGAATTGTAGAGGAGTGACTCTGACATGACTAGATTTATCTTTATCATTGTATTGCATTATTTCACCGATTATAATGAACAAGTTTCTATTAATTTTTCTGTTTGAAAAATATCAATTAAAGGAAGTGTAGTGTATGTAGTCATTGCTTCAGTGCACGTCTGTATCTGCTTGAAAAAATATGTGTTCTGCTGTAGATGCGTGGAGTGTTTTTTGTGTCAATTACATCCTGTTAGTTGATGGTGCTATTGGGTCCCTCAAGGCTCTTACTGATTGTGTTTAGTAGTTTTTCAGTTATTGAGAGAAGAGTGTTAAAAGCCTGCAACTCTAATTCTGGGTTTTCTATTTCTCCTTTTAGTTCTGTCAGTTCTTATTTCATTTATTTTGCACTCTGTTTTTTTTTTTTTTTTGCATTACATATTTAGGATTGTTCTCTTTGGTAATTGAGTAATGTTCCTCTTTGTCTTTGATAATTTTCTTTGTTCTAAAGTCTACTTTTTCTGATATTACTATAAGCAGTATTGCCTTCTTAATACTTTATATGTCTTTTCTCATCATTTAATGGTCAATCAGTTATAATTAAAGTGATTTTTTGGGTATTTTTTATTTCTTTTTTAGAATTTATTTTTCAATTGAAGGATAATTGCTTTATAGAAACTTGTTGGTTTCTGCAAAACATCAACATGAATCAACCATCGGTATATTAAATTGAGTTTTTACTAAGATAGCATAGGAATTCAGTCATTTGTTTTTATCTATTTTGTCAATCTTTGTCTTTTAATTATATTTATAAATTATATACATATAAATATACTTATTAAATATAAATTAGACTATTTCCATTTAATGTAATTTTTGATATTTATTTTTTATTTTAACTCTCAGTTGTGTCCAACTCTTTGTGACCCCATGGACACCAGGCCCCTCCGTCCATGGGATTTTCTAGGCAAGAGTACTGGAGTGGGTTCCTTTTTTCCTTCTCCAGGGAACTTCCCGACCCAGGGATCGAACCCGGGTCTCCCGCATTGTAGACAGATGCTTTACCGTGAGCCACCAGGGAAGTCAATTTTTGATATGTTTGTGTTTAAGATTACCATTTAAGGATTTGTTAGCTTTTCCTCCTTTATTTATTTTCTCTTCCCTAATTTTTTTTTGTAACGAACATATTTTAGAATTTTTGAGTTGAATTCCATTTTGATTCAGGTGTAGTATTTTTGTGTGCATCTTTTTGTAATGATTCTTTTAGTGATTGTAGTTATGCAGACATAAATTATCACAATCTACTGGTGTCAACATTTTTGTAGTTCAAGTGAAGTATAGAAATTTTACCTCCATTTAGATCCCTTTAATCTCCATTCATATAACATAAGATTACATAATATTATCTTAAAAATAAGAAAAAGACTCTGAAATGCAGAGTGGGAAAGGCACACTACTTAGGATCTTGGATCCAAGAAACAAGACAGTGATGAATTACCTGAGATTCCTTTTTGCCTCCCATTAGTTGTTCTTGTTCAGTTGCTAAGTCGTGTATAAATCTTTGTGACTCCATGGGTTGTATAATGCTATGCCTCCCTGTCCTTCACTATCTCCCAGAGTTTGCTCAAATTCATGTCCATTGAGTTGGTGATACTATCTAACCATCTCATCCTCTGCTGCCCTTTTCTCCTTTTGCCTTCAATCTCTCCCAGCATCAAGATCTTTTCCAGTGAGTCGGCTCTTCACATCAGGTGGCCGAAGTATTGGAGCTTCAGCTTCAGCATCAGTCCTTCCAATGAATATTCAGGGTTGATTTCTTTTAGGATGGACTGGTTTGATCTCCTTTCTGTCCAAGGGACTCTCAAGAATCTTGTCCAGCACCACAATTTGAAAGCTTCAGTTCTTTGGTGCTTAGCCTTTCTGGTCTTCCGTGACTACTGGAAAAACTGTAGCTCTGACTATTTGGATCTTTGTCAGCAAAGTGATGTCTCTTCTTTTTAGTACCCTGTCTAGGTTTGTCATAGCTTTTCTTTCAAGGAGCAAGCGTCTTTTAATTTCATGGCTGCAGTCACTGTCAGCAAGGATTTTGTAGCCTGAGAAAATAGAATCTGTCACTGCTTCTACTTTCTCCCCTTCTATTTGCCATGAAGTGATGGGACTGTATGTCACAATCTTGGTATTTTGAATGTTGAGTTTTAAGCCAGCTTTTTCACTCTCCTCTTTCACTCTCATCAAGAGACTCTTTAGTTCCTCTTCACTTTCTGCCATTAAGGTGGTATCATCTACATATCTGAGGTTGTTGATATTTCTCCTGGCAATATTGATTCCAGCCTGTGATTCATCCAGCCCGGCATTTCACATGATGTATTCTGCATAGAAGTTAAATAAACAGGGTAACAATATCCAGCGTTATAATAACTCCTCTCCCAATTTTGAACCAGTCAGTTGTTCCATGTTCAGTTCTTTTTCTTTTTTTTTTTTTTACATACATATGTATTTTTTATTCAACATTTATTAAGCCCCTACTTTATACAGGTAAGCTTTTGTTAGAACAGTCTTATGGACTCTGTGGGAGAGGGAGAGGGAGATGGTGGGAAGATTTGGGAGAATGGCAATGAAACATGTAAAATATCATGTAGGAAACGAGTTGCCAGTCCAGGTTCAATGCACGATGCTGGATGCTTGGGGCTGGTGCACTGGGACGGCCCAGAGGGATGGTATGGGGAGGGAGGAGGGAGGAGGGTTCGGGATGGGGAACACATGTATACCTGTGGCGGATTCAGTTCTTTTTCTTTTCTTCTCATGCACAAGGAAGTGGTAAATTTATTAGCTTTTTATTTTTTTTAAATACAAATTTATTTAATTGGAGGCTAGTTACTTTACAATATTGTATTGGTTTTGCCATACATTGACATAAATCTGCCATGGGTGTACATGTGTTCCCCATCCTGAACCCCCCTCTCACCTCCCTCCCCATCCCATCCCTCTGGGTAATCCCAGTGCACCAGCCCCGAGTAATCTGTGTCATGCATTGAACCTGGACTGGTGATTTGTTTTACATATGATAATATACATGTTTCAACTGTTTCTTTTTGACCCACACATAGATTTCTCAGAAGGGTAAGGTAGTCTGGTATTCCCATCTCTTTAAGGATCTTCCACAATTTGTTGTGATCTGCACAGTGAAAGGCTTTAGCATAGTCAATGAAGCAGGAGTAGATGTTTTTCTGAAATTCCCTTGCTTTCTCCATGGTCCAACATATGTTGGCAATTTGATCTCTGGTTCCTCTGCCTTTTCTAAATCCAGCTTGAACATCTGGAAGTTCTAGATTAAAATACTGCTGAAGCCTATCTTGAAGGATTTTGAGCATAACCTTGCTAGCATGTGAAATGAGCGCAGTTATGTGGTAGTTTGAACATTTTTTGGCATTGTCCTTCTTTGGGATTGGAATAAAAACTGAACTTTTCCAGTCCTGTGACCACTGCTAAGTTTTCCAAATTTGCTGGCATAGTGAGTACAGCACTTTAACAGCATCATCTTTTAGGATTTGAAATAGCTCAGCTGGAATTCTGTCACCTCCACTAGCTTTTTCGTAGTAATGTTTCCTAAGGCTCACTTGACCTCACGCTCTAGGATGTCTGGCTCTAGGTGAGTGACCAGACCATTATGGTTATCTGGGTCATTAAGACCTTTTTTGGTATAGTTCTTCAGTGTATTCCTGCCAAATATTCTTAATCTTTTCTGCTTCTGTTCAGTTCAGTTCAGTTGCTCAGTCATGTCCAACTCTTTTTGACCCCACGGACTGCAGCACACTTCCCTGTCCATCACCACCTCCCAAAAGCTTGCTTCTTTTAGGTCCTTGCTGTTTGTGTCCTTTATTGTGCCCATCCTTGCATGAAATGTTCCCTTGATCTAATTTTCTTGAACAGATCTTTACTCTTGCCCATTCTGTTGTTTTCCTCTATTTCTTGGCATTGTTCATTTAAGAAGGCCTTCTTCTCTTTCCTTGCTATTCTCTGGAACTCTGCATTCAGTTGGGTATATCTTTCCCTTTCTCCCGTGTCTTTCACATCTCTTCTTTCCTCAGCTATTTGTAAGGCCTCCTCAGACAGCCCTTTTACTTCTTGCATTTCTTTTTCTTTGGGATGGTTTGGTCCCTGCCTCCTGCACAGTGTAACAAACCTCTGTCCATAGTTCTTCAGGCACTCTCTCTACCAGATCTAATCCCTTGAATCTATTCATTACCTCCACTGTATAATAATAAGGGATTTGATTTAGGTCTAGTTTTCCCCTACTTTCTTCAATTTAAGTATGAGTTTTGCAATAAGGAGCTGATGATCTGAGCCACAGTCAGCTCCAGGTCTTGTTTTTGCTGAGTGTATAGAGCTTCTCCATCTTTGGCTGCAAAGAATATAATCAATCTGATTTTGCTGTTGAGCATTTGGTGATGTCTGTGTGTAGACCCACCTCCTGTGTTGTTGGAAAAGGGTATTTGCTATGATCAGTGCATTCTCTTGACAAAACTCTTAGCTTTTGCCCTGCTTCATTTTATTCTCCAAGGCCAAACTTGCCTGTTACTCCAGATATTTCTTGACTTCATACTTTTGCATTCCAGTTCCCTGTGATGAAAAGGACATCTTTTTTGGGTTTAGTTCTAGAAGATCTTGTAGAACTTCATAGAACTGATCAGCTTCAGCTTCTTTGGCATCAGTGATCAGGGCATAGACTTGGGTTACTGAGATGTTGAATGTTTTGCCTTGGAAACAAATCAAGATCACTCTGTCTTTTTTGAGATTGCTGACAAATACTACATTTTGGGCTCTTTTGTTGACTATGAAGGCTACTCTATTTCTTCAAAGGGATTCTTGAGCACAATAGTAGATATAAGGGTCACCTGAATTACATTTGCCTATTCCTGTCCATTTTAGTTCACTGATTCCTAAGATGTCAGTGTTCACTCTTGCCATCTGCTTGACTGTGTCCAATTTACCTTGATCCATGAACCTAACATTCCAGGTTTCTATACAATATTGTTCTTTACAGCATAAAACTTTATTTTCACCACCAGACACATCCAGAGCTGAGCATCATTTCTGCTTTGGCCCCAGCCGCTTCATTCTTTCTGGAGCTATTAGTAATTGCCCACCGATCTTCCTCAATAGCATGTTGGACACTTTCTGACCTGCAGGACTCATCATCTGTTGTCATACTTCTTGCCTTTTCATACTGTTCTTGGGGTTCTCGCGGCATGGATACTGAAGTAGTTTGTCATCCCCTTCTCTAGTGGACCACATTTTTCAGAACTCTTGTCTGTAACCTGCCTGTCTTGGGTGGCCTTGCACAACATGGCTTATAGCTTTATTGAGTTACACAAGTCCCTTTGTCACAGCAAGGCTGTGATCCATGAAGGGGTTGCCTCCCATATATTCCAGTTTGAGTGTTGGAGACATTTGCACCCAAGGAAGATCAGTAACCAGGTTAAAAGTCCAAAGAAAATCTTTCTCTCTCTACATGGGAAAAAAGCAATTTAGCAAGACTGGAAACAGTAACCACCTATACCAGCCAAACATCATGGAAAAGCACAGGGGCTCTGTGACTTCAGTCAGCAAAGCCTGAGTAGAGAGCCTAAATTTCCACTCCCACTTGGAAATAATAAGACTTTATATTAAATTTTTAATATCAAATTTATGTTATGATTTTTATTCTAAATGTGTTAAGTCTGTTTCATGATTCAGAGTATAATTATCTTGGCCATATGCACTTAGAAATAAATTTTGCTGTTAGGTGGAATGTTCTGTACATTATTCAGGTTTTGTTGATTGGTAGTGTTGTTTAGTTCCTCTATGATATTTAATGATTTTATGTTTACTTGTTTTATCAGTTCCTGCAGGGAGTACTGAAGTTTTCAACCATAATCACAAATTTGTTAATTTCTTTCAATTCCATCAATTTTTGGCTCATATTTTTGAAGCTCTGCTGTTAGTTGCATGTTTTATTGGAGGATTGATGTTCTTATCATTGTGTATTATCCCTTTTTATTCCCCAGTATTACTTTTCTTTCTGAAGCTTACTTTGTTTGATTTTAATATAGTTACTCCACTTTCCATTTGTATAATATTAGCATGATTTATGGAGAAGGCAATGGCACCCCACTCCAGTACACTTGCCTGGAAAATCCCATGAACGGAGGAGCCTGGTGCACTGCAGTCCATGGGGTCGCACAGAGTCGGACATGGCTGGCGTGACTTAGCAGCAGCAGCAGCAGCATGATTTATCTTTCTTCATCCTTTTCTTTTTTATTTATATTGATCCCTGGGTTGAGAAGATCCCCTAGAGGAGGGAATAGCTACCCACTCCAGTATTCTGGCCTGGAGAATTCCGTGGACTGTATAGTCCATGGGGTTGCAAAGAGTCAGACAGGACTGAGTGACTTTCACTTTTACTTAAACTTGGAGTAGATTTGTTGTTGGTAGTGCATATCTGAATCTTGTTTTTAAAAATCCAATTTGGAATTAAATTCACATTTAATGTAATTATTTGTATGATTGGATTAATGCTTTTTTCCCCCAGCTATTTTCCATTTCTTTTATCTGTTCTTTGCTCCCCTCTCCCTTTTCTGCCTAGAGCATTTTCAGTGTTTCTATTTTATCTCCTCTATTAATTTATTATTTATACTTCTTTTAAAATTTGTTTTAGTGGTTAAGGTAGGGCTCATCATATGCATATATAACTAATAGCATCTTCAAATGATATTATACTATTTCATTTGTACTGTAAGGAGCTTCAGCTGTATATTCTCAATTGTTCCTTCCTATCCCTTGTGCTATTGGCATACTTTTTACTTTTTTATATGCCATAAACATACAAGGCATTACTGTTATTTTTGTTTTAGAGTAATTGAAAGTAAGAAAATGTCAATTTTATCTTAATTTATTCCATTTCATTTATTCTTGTTTTTTTTTCGTAGATCCAGATTTCAGTCTGATATATTATTTTTGCCTGAAGAAATTTAACAGTTCTCGTAGAGTAGGTATGTTAGCAATAAATTTCCTTAGTTTTGTGTGAAGGTATTTGTTTTTTCTTCATTTTCGAAAGTTAACTTAAACTATTTATTTCCTTGGCTGTGTTAGGTCTTTAGTTCCCCATGTGGGCTCTAGAGTGCACAGGCCTAGTAAGTGTAGCAGGCTGAGTTGCCCCACAGCATGTGGGATCTTCGTTCCCCCACCAGAGGTTGAACTCCTGTCCCCTGCACTGGAAAATGGATTCCTGAGCACTGGACAACCAAGGAAGGCCCTGAAAGTTACTTTTGCAGGATAAAGAATTCTGGGTTGACAGCAGTTCCACTCCTGTATATATCTGAAAAAACCAAAACACTAATTTGAAAACAAACATAACACACACACACACACACACACACACACACGAATACTGCGGCTACTGCTGCTAAGTCGCTTTAGTCGTGTCCGACTCTGTGCGACCCCACAGATGGCAGCCCACCAGGCTCCCCCGTCCCTGAGATTCTCCAGGCAAGAACACTGGAGTGGGTTGCCATTTCCCTCTCCAAAAAAAAAGAGTTTTTTTGTTTCATTTCCCTCTATGAAAAAGGACAAAGGTTTGCCATTCCAACATGGATGGACTTGGAGAGCTTTATGCTAAGTAAAATAAGTCAGACAAAGATGAATACTGTATGATATCACTTATATGTGGAGTATAGGAACTACAACAAACTAGTGAGTGTAACAAAGAGCAGCAGTCCCAACAGATATCGAGAATAAGCTAGTGGTTACCAGTGAGGAACGAGGAGTGAGGGAGGGGCAATATAGGTAGGAGATTAAAAAAAGGTATTAATAGATTATATGAAATCATGTGTGTGAAAGTTTAAAGCACTAAATAATTTAAATAATCTTTCATTCTATTAAAAAACAAAATAAAGTGAATCTACCTCAAAAGGAGGGAAGCTTATTACCATGAAGAGTATTTGCTGAATAAGTAAATGAATTCAATATTTAAAAAATGAATTCTGGGTTGACAGTTTGTCTTTCAACATTTAAATGGCATTGCCTTCTAGCTTAGAAGTTTTCTGATAAGAAGTTTGCTGCAATGATTGTCTTCGTCCCTCTGTATATAATGTTTCTTTTCAAAAATTTCTCATTGTCTTTGTTCTTAGCACTTTGAATGGGATAGAGCTATATATTTTTAAAAATGTATCATGCTTACTCTTTTCTGGACTTCTTGGATTTATTGCTTCATCAGTTGAGTTCAGTTCATTTCTGTCGCTCAGTTGTGTCTGACTCTTTTCAACCCCATGAACTGCAGCACACCAGGCCTCCCTGTCCATCACCAACTCCCGGAGTTCACTCAGACTCAGGTCCATCGAGTCGGTGATGCCATCCAGCCATCTCATCCTCTGTTATCCCCTTCTCCTCCTGCCCCCAATCCCTCCCAGCATCAGAGTCTTTTCCAAGGAGTCAACTCTTCGCATGAGGTGGTCAAAGTACTGGAGTTACAGCTTTAGCATCAGTCCTTCCAAAGAACACCCAGGACTGATCTCCTTTAGAATGGACTGGTTGGATTTCCTTGCAGTCCAAGGGACTCTCAAGAGTCTTCTCCAACACCACAGTTCAAAACTGTCGTTAATTTTGTAAACTTTTGTCCTTTATTTCTTCAAGTATGTTCTATTGGCCCTTTGTTTTCTTTCTTGTCCTCTGGCATATTGTTAACAGCTTTTGATGTTCTATTAAAATTTTTTTCATTCCTTTTTTTTTGGTTAGGTTTCAGTTTGAGTAATTGCTATTGACTTTTCTTGAAGTGTATTTGTTCTTTCAAATGTCAAGTCTGTTGGTGAGCAATTGAAGTCATTCTTTATGTCTGTTACTGTTTTATTTATTTCTAGTGTGCCTCTGCTGAAATTACCCCTTTGATCTTGGATGTCTTCTACCTTTTAAATTAGAAACTTTAACTTATTAATAAAAATTACTTTAAATTCTCTGCCAAATAGTTTCAGTGTCTGGGGGAGAAGCTGGATTTTGCATAGGATTTTAAGCCATGCTCAGAGTTGCTTATCACTGTGTAAGTTTATAGAGAACCATTGCAGACCAGAAAGTTAGCCAGCTTGTTGGGAATAAAGTTGACATATTAAAACAGAAGAAATGTCTGGCACTCTTTAGAATTTTATTCTCACTGGAACACTTAAATGTGGTAAACTTAGTTCCATAGCTCTAAATTCACAATCTCTTCATCACAAGGGCTTTGTCTCTCCTTTGCTAAGTCACTTCAGTTGTGTCCGACTCTGTGCGACCCCATAGACGGCAGCCCACCAGGCTCCCTTGTCCCTGGGATTCTCCAGGCAAGAACACTGGAGTGGGTTGCCATTTCCTTCTCCAATGCATGAAAGTGAAAAGTGAAATCACTCAGTCACTCAGTCGTGTCTGACTCTTAGCGAGCCCATGGACTGCAGCCTACTAGGCTCCTCCATCCATGGGATTTTCCAGGCAAGAGTACTGGAGTGGGGTGCCATTGCCTTGTCCATCTCTCCTTTAGCTCATAGCAAGTGTTCTGAGCTCAAATTTAAGTATAATTTTGAGAAGAATATATTACAGGTTCTTTTTGACCTAATTTGTTAAGAATGTTTCTTTTTATCTGTCATAATCTTCTGTCCCTAATTTCTACAGGCAATATGTCTCTAGAAAATGCTCCAAAGTCTTCAGCACATGGCCAGACTACTAACATCAATATTTTTTCAAAATACAGTGGTGGTTTTAGTTTCTGAAATAGCTGCAAAAATCATGAGGGTGGCTTTGAGGCATAAACATACACACACAAATAATGCAATAGTTCTTTTTAAAAAATTCTTGGATTTTTTTTGCTCATCTTGATATTGGGGTGTATGTTCTTACCAGGGACTTTTTTGACATGTGAATAATGTAAAATTTACTTCACAAGCTATTCACCCGTCTACCCAGGTCTCCACCCATTTATCCACTCATCCATTCCTTTATTCCACAAACATCTCCTAAGTGCCTATCTGCCAGATACTTCATGAATAATACAAAGATGCTTCTTTCAGGGAGTTTATCATTTACAGGAGGAGATAAGATGTAATAATAAGGAGCAGTAATACACAGTAAAGGGTGATGTTGTTACCGCTTCTTAGAAGCAGAGACTGTGAGGAATACCTGTGTGCCCTTTCAATTGCTAACTAATTTCCTGTCTGCATTCTCACCTGTGTTCAGTTGCACACCTCAGACTCAATAAGAAAGAGTCTGCTGGTGTTCCTTTCATGTTCTCTGGGGTTAAAAATCTCTCCCTGATGTACATGCACAATCCCAATAATATTTATGAGAGTTACTAGTGACAGCAGGAGGCTCTGCCCTTGAAGCTATCGGAAGGGATTTGAACAACTTTTCAGTGAAGATTAATGGTTACAGGAGAGAAAAAAAATCTTGGTCTGTCAGCTGGAAGTTAACACAAAGGGATATAACAGAAGAAAACCAGCAAGCATACTTTACAAGAGAGGTGTGTTTGAAGAGTTTATGTTGAAACTGAAGCTTGATGAATTACATGTATAATGCTACTGACAGGAAAGTGTCAAAGTTGGTGAATAACAACAGAGAAAATAATGAGGGTTGCTATTCCGGAATGCCAACAGTCTGTTGGTTCAAGAGCATAGTAAGCAAATGGCATTTCTGTGGGTTAAATTCATTTGCCAAGACAGACTTAGAAAGAAAGCTGGCTGCAGTGGAACTGTGCTGTGGAGAAGGAGATGGAGATTATATTTCCAGTAATGACTCAGGCTTCCAAACTTCCAGTGAGTAAAGGACCTGGAATGAAGCAGAGTTGCTTGTACTTTGTCTTTTTGGTCTTCCCCTATCTTCTCTGCATTGAGAATCTAGATAGAAAAACACAGTGAAGAATGAAGTTTGTAGAGCCCTGGTTCAGGAATTTTAATTATTTCCCAAATATATGTTGTATTTTAATCATTCATCAGAAACACTGTTGAGACAAATTTGATTATCTGGTTTGCTTTGCAATATTACCTCTTCTTTTAAAATTAATTTTATTTACTTATGTATTCTTGGCTGCACTGGATTGTCATTGCTACTGGGCTTTCTCTAGTTATGGTGAGCAAGGGCTACTCTCTAGTTGCATTGCAGTGGCTTCTCTTGTGTGGAGCACGGGCTCTAGAGCAGGCTCAATAGTTGTGGCATCAGGCTTAGTTGCTCTGGGGCATGCTCTGATCCTCCTGGATCAGGAATTGAACCTATGTCTTCTGTTCTGCATTGGTAGGCAGACTCTTCACCACTGAGCCACTAAGGAAGTCTGGAATATTACCTCTTCTTATTGTAACTAAGATGCTTATGCCTTCTTTGCCATAAGGCTCCTTCTTTAAACTTTGACTCAGCAAGTGGATGCTATCTGCAGGATCCTTCCTGCCCTCACTCATTTTGGTGGTCTGGAATCACAGACCTTCTGCTATATTCCACATTACAGAAAGCTGCAGGGAAGAACCAGGCTGGGTGTCACCATCTTTACGAGTAAAACAGAGTTCTCTATTATTTGCCCTGCTATCAATATCCTCTACCTGTAACAGAAAGCCATCAACTGAGATAGAATCTGTGGCTAAAGCTCCCCATCCTTACAGAGCACTCTGTCCTGCTGTCCTCGAGGGAAAGCAGTGTCAGTGTGGGTCCAAGCAAATAGTTACCCTCCTTCTCAGAGATGGTGTGGTAACTGTGGTTTTGACAATTTGCCCCCTTATGTTTTATTTTCTTAATTCATCAGAGAAAAAAGTTATTCACAATGAACACATTTTAATATGTACATGAATATATTTACATTATATAAAAATATATGTTTCTATGTTTTTACTTGGATTTCATGAACCTAATTGAGGTTAATACATTTAAGAATGAGAATAAAAAATATTGGGTAGGCTTTGAATATTATGTACTACTGGAAACTGCAAATAAGTGAAGAATTAAATTTATTCAGGTTTGAATTTGTGCAAAGCAAGGTCTGAGTGATGGTATTTCCCTGGATATTTCAACAAGAAGTTGATGTGACATAAGACTAGAAATTGTTTTGTAAGTATGATGTGTAAATGACTGTGACAGCAACAAAAATAATTATTTTGTACTACCACTAATAATATTGTGCTATATGTTAAGATTTCTGAACATGTATTATCTCATTTAATTTTCACAGCTGTTAAGTGTGATATACATGGTAATATACATTTTATAGGGCTTAAAAAAAGTTAAGTGATTTGCCAAAGTCACACAGTGTTGAAACTTAGAGCAAAGACATCACCGAGTCTCATAAAATATCCCATAACATCTACATTTTGAGATTTGTTGCTTGAACAGTGAGTGGCCCAGGGCAGGATTATTCACACACAAGTACTTCCAGATGCTGGAGGAATTGCAGAGGATGCCTGGCATGCATTGCTTTGGGTTAAGTGGGTTCTTTTTCTTTGCTCAAAAGTTCATTTATACCCTGAGGTTTATATCTCTACAACTGAGGGCATATTAACAGAACAGCTAAAATCCTGACAGTAAAATTGATGGTAAATATTAGGTCAAAGGATGATAATGGGATAAATTAACTGCAAAATGTGAGAACAAGAAGGCTTAATTTTGCATTTTGGCAGTGTTTTAAATCCCTTTTCATTCAATTTAGTTCTGCTTTGTTTTCTTTGAACATTTTTGGCTGCATTTACTGCTCTATCCTTGAGAGGCTTGCTGATTGTAGCTTCATGCCTTTCCTTAATTTACAGTAAAAGTTTGTAGTTAAATTCTTGAGGTGCACTGAAATTTTGGATATTAATATGCCTGCATTATTTTCAAGTTAAGTTTGCTTTTTCCTGGTTTACAAAAATGGTAGTACCATTTATTAAAAAATGTTCAGCAAGTTCTTCTACCTCACTTTAAAGGTCGCTTCTGAAAAGCAGAACGTCCTTCACAGGATCGTATTTGAGTTTGCCATCCATACACTCATCACAAGGTTTGGATCCAGCCCAGGTTGTTAAGATGCTTTTCCTTGACTGGCACGAAGTGTTGATTAAAGTTCTGTTTGGCTTGTACTCAGTGGTTAGCCAACTTTTGCAAGCAGTATTCCTAGGAATACTGTCCTCTGTATGACAACATTTAAAATATCATGTACCAGAAATGACACCTATAATATCTGGGCTGGGGCTTAGTCACTCAGTCATGTCCAACTCTTTGTGACCCCATGGACTGTTTTCTGCCAACTTCTCTGTCCACGGGATTCTCCAGGCAAGAATACTGGAGTAGCTTGCCATTTCCTTCTTCAATAATACATAGAGGGTATTTTTAAAAAAGAAGATCAGGTATTCCTACCTGAATAACGCAACTACTTGCTTTAACTCAGGGGTTTTTCCCACTCAGGAAATTGCCTCATCTTTTCTTAGCCAGAGCTCATTTTACTTACTTATTTTAACATAACACATTATATTTATTAGCTTGTTTGTTCATCAGTTCTTGCACTCATTTGTGATTTTGTTTCTTCCACCAGTCCTCATTTATTGAAGCCATACCCAGAATCTGGCCCAAAGTAGATATACAATAAATATTATAAATATTAACTGAATAACAGAAGGATTTTTCCCAACTTTATTGAGGAATAGTTAAGTATAATTGCATATATTTAAGTGTATAAAAATAATTTCACATACACATATGTACAATACTTGTATGCACATGTACAATACTCTGTGGGATGATTACCAAGATAAAAATAATTCATACATCAATCATCTTACATAGTTAAGATTTTTGGGGTGTGTGGTGAGAACATTGAAGATCACTCACAGTGATTTTCAGGTCCATGATATTGTGTTATAACTGCAGTCACCAAAGTTTGTACCTCTTGACCTTGGTTTTGTTGTTCAGTCACTCAGTCATGTCCAACTCTTTGCAACCCCATTAACTGCAGCACACCAGACTTCCCAGTCCTTCACTATCTGCTGGAGTTTGCTCAAACTCATGTCCATTGAGTCAACGATGCAATCCAACCATCTCATCCTCTGTTGTTCCCTTCTCCTTCTGCCTTCAATCTTTCCCAGCATCAGGATCTTTTCCAATGAGTAGGCTCTTAGCATCAGGTGGCCAAGATATTGGAGCTGCAGCTTCAGTATCAGTTCTTCAAATGAATATTCAGGGTGGATTTCATTTAGGATTGACTGGTTTGATCTCCTTGCTGTCAAAGGGACTTCTCTACCACCGCAGTTCGAAAGCATTGATATTTTGGTGCTCAGCCTTCTTTGACCTAGATCTTCTTATTTCCCTCTCCCCCTAGCTACTGGCAATCACCATTCTACTCCCTATTTCTATGAAATTGACTTTTATTTTCTTTTAGGTTCCACATAGAATTAATACCATACATTATTTGTTTTTCTCTCTGGCTTATATCATTTAGCAGAATGTCCTTCAGTAGCACATGGTGGAATTTCCTTTTTTCTGTGGCTGAATAATATTCTATTGTATGTATGTATGTGTATGTGTGTATATACATATATATAATTTTGTTATATTCACTAGTTTTAATTTTTCAGATTCCACATATGAGTGATAATATTTAGTATTTGTCTTTCTCCGTCTCACTTACCTCACTAAACATAATATCCTCCAGGTCCATCCATGTTGTTCCAATTGGCAAAATTTCATTCTTTTCATGACTGAGTACCATTCCATTGTGTGTATATACCACATCATTTTATCCATTTATTTTTTGATGGACACTTAGGTTTCCTTCATGTTTTGGCTATTGTAAATAATGCTGCTATGAACATTGGGATGCGTGTATCTTTTCAAATTAGTGTTTTTGTTTTCTTGTGATATATGCCCAGGAATAAAATTGCTGGATCATGTGGTAATTCTAGTTTTAGTTTTCTGAGGACCCTCCATACTGTTTTCCACAATGGCTGCACCAATTTATGTTCCTACCAACAGTGTGCAAGGGTTCCCTTTTCTCCACATCCTTACTGACACTTGTTGCTTCCGGTCTTTTGATGGTAGCCATTCTGACAGGTTTGAGGTGATAACTCATTATGGTTTTGGTTTGCATTTCTATGATGATAGCAATGTTAAGCATCTTTTCCTATGCCCATTGGTCATCTGTATGTCTTTTTTTGAAAATGTCTATTCAGGCCTTCTACTCAGTTTTTAATCAGGTTGTCTGTCTTTTGATATTAAGTTGTATGAGTTGTTTATATATATTGGATATTAACTGCTTATAAGTCATATCATTTGCAAATATTTTCTTCCATTCAGTAAGTCTTTTCTGTGTTTTATTTTGTTTTGTCAATGGTTTCCTTTCCTGTGCAAAAGGTCCCACTTGTTTATTTTTGCTTTTGTTTCTTTTGTTTTAGTAGATAGATAAAAAAAAAAAATTCGTGTGATTTATGTCAAAGAGTATGCTGCCTATTTTTTTATGTAGGAGTTTTATGGTTTCTGTCTCTTAATCCATTTTGAGTTTATTTTGTATATGGTGTGAGAAATTATTCTAATTTTCATCCTTTGACACATAGCTGTCCAGTTTTCCAAGCACCACTGGTTGAAGAGATATTGTCTTCTCTATTGTCTGTTCTTGCCTCCTTTGTCTTAGATTAATTGATGATGAGTGGGTGGATTTATTTCAGGGCTCTCTCTTCTGTTCCATTGATCTATGTGTCTGTTTTTGTGCTATATCACATTGTTTTGATTAATGTTCCTTTGTAGTATAATCAGGGAACATGATTCTTCCAGCTCTGTTCTTTCTCAAGATCTCTCTCTCTCTCTCTTTTTTTCTTTTTTAAGATTTATTTATTTATTTTTCAGCTGTGGTGGATCTTTGTTGCTGCACTCAGGCTTTCTCTAGTTGTGGCAAGCAGGGGTTAGTCTCTAGTTGCAGCACTTGAGCTTCTTGTTGTGGTGGCTTCTCTTGTTACAGCTTGTAGGCTCTAGAGAGCAGGCTCAGTAGTTGTGGGGCATGGGTTTAGGTGCCCTGTGGCATGTCGGATCTTTGTGGACCAGAGGTCAAACTGGTGTTCCTTGGATAGCAAGGTGGATTCTTAACCACTGGATCACCAGGGAAACCCTCAAGATTGTTTTGGCTATTCAGGGTCTATTGTGTTTCCATAAAAGTTTTTAAAGTATTTGTTCTAGTTCTGTTAAAAATGTCCTGGGTATTTTGATAGGGATTGCGTAGAATCTGTAGAATGTCAGAGGTGGTATGGTCATTTTAACACAGTATATATTTCCATTTGTTTGTGTCATCTTTAATCTCTTTCATCTGTCTTACAATTTTCTGAGAAAACCTTTATGTTTATTGCCAGGTATATATATATTTTGATGTGGTGGTAAATGGGGTTGTTTCCATAATTTCTTTTCCTGATTTTTGTTTTTTTTTTCAGTTTTGGCTGTGCTGGGTCTTTGTTATTATGTGTGGGCTCCAGAGTGTGCAGGCTCAGTAGTCGCATAGCATGTCATTTAGCCTTCACTTATTTGTGGGCTTTTTTTTTTTTTTCCAGTTTTTTCCCTTGTAGTTGGTTTCTAGTCTTATAGTATTGTGGTTGGAAAAGATGGTTGATTTGATTTCTGTGCTGTGTGCTTAGTCACTCAGTTGTGTGTCTGACTCTTTGCAACCCCATGGACTTTAGTCTGCCAGACTCCTCTGTCTGTGGGGATTCTCTAGACAAGAACACTGGAGTGGGTTGCCATGCCCTCCTCCAAGGGGTCAGTTTACTTAAAGTTCGCAGGGCTTGTTTTGTGTCCTAGCCTGTGATCTCACCTGAAGAATATTGCATATGCATTTGAAAAGAAGGTGTATTCTGCTGTTTTTGGATGGGTGTGTATGTGTATATATATATAATATGTGTATATTTTATGTATATATGTTATGTATATATTGTATATATATATTATAATTAATTAGCTTTTAAAAATATTTACTTATTTATTTATTTTTGGCTCACTGGTCCTTTGTTGTTGTGTGGGAGCTTCCTGTAGTTGCGGAGAGTGGGGACTACTCTGCTGCAGTGTGTGAGCTTCTCATTGCTGTGGCTTCTCTTGTTACAGAGAATGGGCTCTAGACATGCATGCAGGCTTCAATAGTTGCTGCACATGGGCTCAGTAGCTGCAGCTCATGGGCTCCAGAGCACAGGTTCAGTGGTTGTGGCACATGGGCTTGGTTGCCCCACAGCATCTGGGATTTTCCCAGACCAGGCACCAAACCGGTGTCCCCTGCATTGCAGAGTGGATTTTTAACCACCAGACCACCTAAGAAGCCCTGTATATCTATTTAATAGTTGAATAATATTTCTGTGTTTCTTTGTGTGCATATGTGATATGTATTTATTACATTTTCTTTATCCATTCATCCATTGAAGGACATTTAAATTATTTCCATGTCTTGGCTGTTATGACTAATACTGCAATAAACATGGGAGTACAAATATCTCTTCAAGATATGGGATTTACTGATAGAAGTATTTTTAATAAGGTTAGTGTTGGCAAGAATGTGAAAAGATGGTGGGAATGTATACAGGTATGACTTTATGGAGGGAAACTGACAATATGTGAGAAAGTCCTTAACAGTTTCCTTGAGAATTGTAAAGATTTATCCTATGAAAATCATCAGATATTTGATCAAAGATTTGTTATCTTTGACACAAGACATTCATCATATTATTTATAATAGTTAAAAGCAACCAAAACATCTGATATAGGATAACATGCAATTATTAAAGTGATGTTTTTGAAGATCTTTAATAAAATATCAATGATACTATTAAAATGAAAACTGTATATAATTGGATAATTTTGAGTTTGTAGAAAAATTAAAAATTATATATACACATGTACATTATTTGAAGAAAGTTGAGAACAAATGTAGTGGAATATTTAAGGAGGTTATCTCTGGGTGGAAATAGTAGGTATAATTTTAATGTTCATTTTTAATATGCTCACTATTCCCTCCAAAATTGTTTGCAATGAGTATGTAATATTTCATGATTACTTAAATGTGTTATATTAAAAAATTGCTTTGTAAGAGTAATAACTAATGTAACTTTGTAGAAAACATTTCTTCCAGGCCCATTGAACTTTGAATAATGGTGTGTATAATTTAGAAAGCCAAGATGAGATTTTTAAATTGCTTTGAATCATTTTTTGGTCACTCAACAATAGAACATCAAAGAGAACAAATGTGTCTCTGAAGCTGTAATAAAGTCCATGTATCTTTCTTGTTGTCTTGTTCAGCAGTGTAAGATAATTATATTTATGATTACAAGCAATTGTTTCATTAAAATATCAGCCAGCCTTATATTCTTGAATAAATCAAAATCTTTAACATGAATAGATGTGGGTTTAATTAAGTTATGCATCATATTGATCCCTCAGGGGCTGAGCATCTGTCTATACCAGGTTCTGGTGGCTTTTGTGAAGAGCAGGTTTGTTTGCAGCAATATGTGATTCATTTAAGGAAATGTGGTGCTTTTAGACATAGCCTCATGGACTATGTGAATGATATATTGATGCTGTTGATACATAACCTGTTGGAGCAGCCCTGAATGCTCCAGAATTTCATTGTTGAAATGGACAACAAAGTTAAGCTCATAAAGGCACCTTTAAAAAGAAGAAAAACATGTAACTAAAAATGGCTATAAATGGGTTAGAAACATCTTGAGATTCTCCATGAAAAAAGACATTGCTTAAATTTTAGCTATGATACTGAAGGATAGAGAGATGTATAATTGTATGAATAAACATATACTCTTAAAGGTTAGCATTATTTTCATTTACATTAAGTTCACTGTTTTACATGAAGATAAAATTGATTGCATTTTATGATGAAAAAATAGTAATTACCTGGCATTAATCATTAGAATATTATTTCTTCATTTTAAAAATAATTTTATTTGTTTATTTTATTTTTGGTTGTGTTGGGTCTTCATTGCTGCATGGGCTTTTCTGTAGTTTTGATGATGGGCTTCTCATTGCAGTGGGTTCTTAACAAAGAACAGAGCACCAGCTCTAGGGCACATGGGATTCAGTAGTTGTGACTCCAAGGCTTTAGAACACAGGCTCAATAATTATGGCCAGTGGGGTTAGTTGCTCCGTAGTATGTGGGATTTTCTCAGATAGGTGATTGAACCCATGTCTCCTGCATTGGCAGGTGGATTCTTTACCACTGAGCCAAATGGAAGCCCTATTTCTTCCTCTTGCAGGGGAGTAAATGGAACCTCAGTAATGGTGATTAACTTGGAAGTCATGCATCTCTTAAGGCAAGGTTCTAATTCAGCTTGGTCTACAAGCTATGGGCTTACCCTAGAACTCTACAACCCTTTGAGGGAACTTGACTCTTTCAAGGACACAGAATTGGCTCTTCAACCTACCCAAAGACATCTACTTCACTGAACATGAGCTCAAGGCAGAGATCACCCAAGGCAAGTCCCTGGGCGGGTAAATTCTGCCACCCGTGGCTGTGAGAAATGTTCCAGGGAAAAGTTGGGTCAGACTTTCTGGTTTGGTTGAGTCAATAGAGTCAAGTATTAATAGGGACAAAGGGTAGCTCTCTTCATTTCCGTGTCTGGAGCCTGGCCTCCTAGTGAGGGCCTTTCCACCCGTGAAGGCAGAGCTTGCCAAATCATTAAAGCTTCAGCTGGGAAGGAAATTATCCAGTATCTTTGAATTAACTGTGTCCCTTGGGTCAGTGGTGCTGAACTATTTGGATTTAGATTTCGTGTATTAGAGACACAGAGTTTCCTGGCAACACTTGAAAACATGTCGAGTGCCAATTCTCTGTTCACCTGTTCACCTGTAGTTATGACAGAGATGCTGTCATCCTGTGGCCTGAGAGGGGTAACTGTACACAGTATTTCTCCTAATAATTACCCCTTTGCTTACTTCCTGCTATTTTTCTGCTAACCTTGTTGTGGATTATCTGCTGGCTTTCTGCCCTACTGCCTTCCCCTGCCAGGTGCTGTATGTGCATGGGGATCTACTCCTGCTGCAGTGGGAGACCAAGGTGCTTCTCTGCCAAGGCTATATGAAGAGGTCCAGGGACATGCACATCGAGAAGCAAGCCAGCCAGGGGTCCTTCATGCAGCACAAATAAACACCCTGGTTAGAACCTGGCATTTGCGTTTATCTCACTTAAGCCTTAAAAATCCAATGAGAAGAGGTGTTGGAACACCTTCCTCTCCCTTCTCACCAGTAGGGCATGACCCATGCTAGTTGAAAATTATCACTTTGGGTGACATCAGGAGGGTATTCCCTTAATTTGTGAAACCCAGGTTTCTAGAAATAGGGTGTGCTTTTTTTGTTGTTGTTATTGTTTGTTTTTGTTTTTGTTTTTTTGTGGTCAGTTGCTTAGAAATAGCTAAATGAATAAAACCTGCATTGTTTCTTCTTTATTAAAAAGCTTACCTTGGCCATGACCAATGTGAATATGAATGCAGTGGTCCAAATGAAAATTAATTCCTATTTTACCTTGAAAGAGCTCCAACATATAGGTTCTACCATATTATGTGATTCACATTGCTTTGAGACATCAAACATTAATGATTCATTTGTGGATTGTTGCTTGGTTGATAGGAAACTGTCTTGGAGGCATTTTTTAAAAATAATACATTCAGGGGAAAAATTTGGCTGTTTTACCCTGTCTACTAATAAGAAAAGGATGATAGATTAAACAAGAGTTTCTTTCCCAGGGTAACCATTAAATATTTATGTAGGACACAGCAAATAAGCATAATAAGAATGAGTTTTGGCAAGTTAACAGCACAATTTATCTTTAAAGTGCTTTATAAGAACAAGCTAATTAATCCTCCCACCCTCTGTATGATAAAGTGAAAATATTATTACCCTTCCTTTCTTTGGTTGTTCATCAACCTAGTTTTGTTTGAATAACTTTTAGTTTGAATGTGTTTTGGATCCTACTTGATGTCTTCCTCAGTGATAGATCTATTGTTGTAACTTGGGAGACCCATCTGATGATGTGACACGCTCAAAGAAGAGATTAAGTCAAACTGAGCTGACCAATCACTGCTCCAGAACTCACTCACAACTTTCTGAAGTTGTAAATAGATTGGAGGTTCTCAGAGGACCATGGGTCCAGATGAATAAACAGATTCCTACCATACATTTCTCACTGACAGGAAAAGATAAAAGTTAGATTTTACCCACATGTGTCTGTTGTGAAAGTGAAAGTCACTCAGTTGTGTTCCAACTCTTTGTGACCCCATGGACTGTACAGTCCCTGGAATTCTCCAGGCCAGAATACTGGAGGGGAAATACCTTTCCCTTCTTCAGGAGATCTTCCCAACCCATGGATCCAGATTGCACTAAACCAGTGACCATCATTCTGCTGATTGTGCAGCAGTTTTACAGAAACTGATTTTGTGGTCAGTTTCTCAACTTACCAATTTTATCAACTTTTTCTCCCCAGTATTGTTGAGATAACTCAATATGTTGAGATATGTCAATAATGTTGACATATAACATTGTATTAGTTTAAGGTAGACAATAGGATGGTTTGATATATGTATATATTTAAAATGAATAAGGGTTAGTTGACAACCCACTCCAGTTTTCTTGCCTGCAGAATTCCATGGACAGAGGAGCCTGGCAGGCTACAGTCCATGGGGTCACAAAAGTGTCAGCCATGATTTAGCGACTAAACAGCAAGGCTTAGTTAACAATGGTGATTGCAGCCATGAAATTAAAAAATGCTTTCTCCCTGGAAGAAAAGCTATGACAAACCTAGACAGTGTATTAAAAAGCAGAGATATCACTTTGCTGACAAAAGTCCATATAGTCAAAGCTATGGTTTTTCCAGTAGTCATGTACAGATGTATGGATCTGAGAGTTGGACTGTAAAGAAAGCTGAGCGCTGAAGAATTGATGTTTTTGAATTGTGGTTCTGGAGAAGACTCTTCAGAGTCCTTTGGACAGCAAGAAGATCAAACCAGTCAATCCTAAAGGAAATGAACCCTGAATATTCATTGGAAGGACTGATGCTGAAGCTCCAATACTTTGGCCACCTAATGTGAAGAGCCGATTCATTGGAAAAGACCCTGATACTGGGAAAGATTGAGGGCAGGAGGAGAAGGGGATGGCAGAGGATGAGATGGTTGGATAACATCATTGACTCAATGGACATGAGTTTGAGCAAACTCAGGGAGATAGTGAAAGACAGGGAAGCCTTGGTTTCTGCAGTCCATGGGGTTACAAGGGCTTCCCAGGTGGCGCTAGTGGTAAGGCACCCACTGGCTGATGTAGGAGATGTAGGAGACGTGGGTTTGATCTCTGGGTTGGGACGATCCCCTGGAGGAGGGCATGGCAACCCATACCAGTATTCTTGCCTAGAGAATCCCATGGACAGAGGAGCCTGGCGGGCTACAATCCATCGCATCGCAAAGGGTCTGACACAACTGAAGCGACTTAGCATGCATGCACACATAGGGTCACAAAGAGTTGGACATGATTTAGCAACTGTACAGTAACAACCTCACATAAGTACATTTCCTTCCTGTGATGAGAACTTTTAAGATTTATTCTCTTAACAACTTTCAAATGTGCAACTATTGTTACAGTAGTTAGCATGCTGTACATTATGTCTCCAGGGCTCTTGGAGGTTTGTACCTTTTGACTACCCTCATCCATATCTTCCCTAACCCCTGGTCTTGGCAGCCATGGTAACCATTAATCTCTTCTCTGTTTCTATGATTCATTTTTTTTTTTTTAAGACTTAACATGTAGGTGAGATCATATGCTATTTATCTGCCTGACTTATTTCACTTAGTATAATGACCTTAAAGTGCATCTATATTATTGCAAATAGCAGAATTTCATTCTTTGTAATGGCTGCATAATATTTCTCTCTCTGTGAGTATCACATTTTCTTTATCCATTCATCTGTCAGTGGACATTGTGGTTGTTCCATGTCTTGACTTTTGTAAATAATGCTGCAATGAATGTGAGTGCAGATATCTCTTTGAGATCTTGTTTTCATTTCTTTTGGATCTATGTCCAGAAGTGGAATTGCTGGATCATATGGTGGTCCTGTTTTTATTTTTCTCATTTTATTGGTTTGACATAATTTAAAATATACATGGAAAAGTTGCAAGACTACTGTAAACAACTGCTCTAGATTCTCCACTTCAATTGTGCCAACTGTTGTGCTTTTGCCCCATTTGCTTTATCATATTCTCTTCTCTTATCCAAAATGGATAAGATATAATCTGATTTTCTCATAATTCTGAGTATGCAGGTATTCAGTATTTGAAAGGTTTAACCTTAAAATGATATTATTGATTTGTTTTAAAGACAAGACTTCAACTAGCAGTAATATTTAATAGAGTTAAATAACTCAAGAATAAAAGACATACATTTTGAATTTAAGGTAAATCTCTTACATTGAGGGCTAGCTCTGACACACAGTAGGTATTCAAGGGTCCAGTGAATATGATCATAGGTTATTTAAATGCATAAATATTCCAAAATTGTTTCTATTTCCTCTGCTTAATACTCTTTCTTTCTGCAACAAGGAGATGAATAAGAGTAACTTTTATCCTGTAATTTAGAATGTGAGTGTTTAACCTTTCAAACTTGCTTAATAATGAAGTCATAGACAAAAAGTTATCTTTACATTAGTGAATTAAAACTTTGTGTTTTTATCAGCTTCTATTTAAGCTTAATACTGCAAAAAGTCATCATATTCACCACTGTAGTAAATCTTACGTTAATTACTGCCAGTTTGGATTTGGAATCAGGGAATATGCTTATCTTTAAGAAAGAAGATTATCAGGGACTTCCCTGATGGTCCGGTGGTTAAGGCTCCATGCTCCCAATGCAGGGGGCACAGGTTTGATCATTGGTCAGAGAACAAGATCCTATATGCTGCATGGTACAGCCAAAAAAAGAAAGACTATCATGACATAAAATGTCTAAAATCTTAAATCTGAAAGCATATGAATTAAAAGGAGCCCCTTGTCATTACTTCATCATATTTGGCAAGGAAAAATGGGATGCTTTACTTGTGTTAATGTCTTTTTTTGAGAGGAATTTGTAATCAGTTGCATTGTAGAAATACTTTCTGGGTCAAGGCACCTGCCTGGTATTCCACTTTCCTTCCAATTAGAGCACAATTAATTTTTATTAAAAAATTTGTTGTTGACATAATTTATCTATATTGTCCTAAGAAGTTAAAGTATCTTTAGATGAATATTCTAATCATGTCTATGTGGTCAGATTCTAGAAGACACTATGCTACTTATGGTGGAGATACCTACACTGATTAATTTTGTGTGTTAACTTGACTGGGCCAGGGGGCACCCAGACATTTGGCCAAATGCTATTCTGAGTGTGTTTCTGGCGAGGTGAATGTCTGAATTGGTAGACGGACTAAAGCAGACTGGCTTCCCTGATGTTGGTGGGCCTCATCCAATGGAAGACCCAAATAGAACATAAAAGCTGAGTAAGAGGGAAATTTACCTCCTGACTGTTGAGCTGGGACCGTGGTGTGCTCCTGCCCTTGAATCGGAACTCGTATTATCAGCTCTTCTGGTTCTCAAGCCTTTGGACTTGGAGATCTTCGGGGCTTGTCAGTCTCCATAATTGTGTGAACCAATTCCTTAAAAATCTCTCTCACTTTCTGTCTGGTATCTAAAGCTCGGATTAGCAAAATATTCTATAGGGTACCTGCCCATCTCATAGTCACTCCTCTTCTTTGGTATTTGCTTTCCAACCTGCATTGATGGATTCTATAGCTGTTTTATCATATTTAACTCTACCTTCTGGTCACAGTTGAATAGTTTAGAGATGGACACCTGGCTCCAAGTGGGTCTTTCACATTATTTGTCTCAAGAATTTGAAACTGGGCCTGAGAAAGAGGGAGAAAGCATAGTGTCCTACTTGGCCAGCATATAACATTGAAACTTGGGAGCTGTGGGTAGCTGTTTTCTGTCTTGTGGGTGAGAAGCAGAGAATGCTACTCTGCAAAGAGAATAGTCATCGTCACTGGTGGAAGACAAAGAAGGGGCTCCTGACCCACTTCTCATTCCTGTTCCTGTCACTTCCTCAAGGCGGGATGCTTTTTTCTTGTAATCCTCCTGTACCATAACCCTTCCCCTCCACTGAGTATTTTACTTTTTACTTAAGTTGGCTGAAGTTAGTGTCTGTGTTTGCATTGGTAGCCTATAGTACAGTAGGGTTCACTCGCTCAGTCATGTCCGACTCTTTGTAACCTCATGAACCACAGCACGCCAGGCCTCCCTGTCCATCACCAATTCCCGGAGTTTACCCAAACTCATGTCTATTGACTCGGTGATGCCATCTAACCATCTCATCCTCTGTTGTCCCCTTCTTCTCCTGCCTTCAATCTTTCCCAACATCAGGGTCTTTTCAAATGAGTCAGGTCTTCACATCAGGTGGCCAAACTATTGGAGTTTCAGCTTCAACATCAGTCCTTCCAATGAACTCCCAGGACTGACCTCCTTTAGGATGGACTGGTTGGATCTCCTTGCAGTCCAAGGGACTCTCAAGAGTCTTTTCCAACAACACAGTTCAAAAGCATAAATTCTTCAGTGCTCAGCTTTCTTTATAGTCCAAATCTCACATCCATACATGACCAATGGAAAAACCATAGCTTTGACTAGACGGACCTTTGTTGACAAAGTAATGTCTCTGCTTTTTAATATGCTGTCTAGGTTGGTCATAACTTTCCTTCTAACTGCCTACCTAATACATTGGCCTGGTCTATTTGTACTTCTATTTGTTAACTAGGGCCAATGAGGAAATCGAAGAAAAAGTAGGGTGGGAACCTGAGCTCAGGTGTAGCTCACTGAGAAGCAGCCACGAATCAGTTCTGGTTGGAAGCTAACATCTTCATGGAATTTTCCAAAGTGCATCGTCAGTTTTTGTATTAAGAAAACAATGCACAAACCAGTAGTGTAAGTATGACTTAACTCATTTTTGAAACACCGACTTGGTACTGTCAGAAAAGACTATACCTGTCCTGCAAGGATGAGTTTTTCCTAAAAATTATTTAGCATTGTGAATTCAGTGTTAAGGTTCTGGTTCTTCTCTGTTAGACTGTTGTTCATTAACTGTGAAGATGTAGATGAAATCCTTCTAAGGCATTATGAGAACAATGCAAAATTCATTGTGAGTAGTACCTACACTACTCACCTGGGGATTAAATAAGAAATGTGTTCAGTGCCTGATATGTAGCAAGGTCTCTATAAGTGTTAACTGTTATTTTCAGATTTAGACTAAAATAGTTTAAAGTTTTATTTATCTTTGCAATCCCATGTGATTCTTCCCACACATAATTTAAGCAGTATTTTTAAAAAAACTATTTACTACTCTCTCCATACATCTCACAATAGGTAGCCAATGGGAATTTGCTGTATGTCTCAGGGAACTCAAACAAGGGCTCTGTATCAACCTAGAGGAGTGGGATGGGGAGGGAGGTGGGAAGGAGGTTCAAGAGGGAGGGGACATATGTATGCCTATGGCCGATTCATTTTGATGTTTGACAGAAAACAACAAAAGTCTGTAAAACAATTATCCTTCAGTTAAAAAAGAAATTAATTAAGAAAAAAAAGAAAAAAGTATTCAGTTGCATCCCGCTTAGTTGTGGCACGCGGGCTCTTTGTCGCGTCATGCAGGATCTTCCACTGTGGTGCATGGACTCTCTGTGGCTTCAGGGCTTAGTAGTGTGGCGTGTTGGTTTAGTTACTCTGTAGCGTGTGGAATCTTAGTTCCCAGACCAGGGATTGAACCAAAGTCCTCTGCATTGCAAGGCGGAGTCTTAACCACTGGTTGTTGTTGTTTATAGTCGCTCAGTCGTGTCCGACTCTTTGCGACCCATGGACTGCAGCACACCAGGCTTCTCTGTCCTCCACTGTGTCCTGGAGTTTGCTCAAGTTCATGTCCACTGAATTGGTGTTGCTATCTAACCATCTCACACTTTGCCGCTCTCTTCTCCTTTTGCCCTCAATCTTTCCTAGCCTCAGAGTCTTTTCCAGTGAGTCCACTCTTCACAGCAGGTGGCTAAATTATTGGAGCTTCAGCTTCAGCAACCGCTGAAGCACCAGGGAAGTCCCTAGGTGCTGTTTTTTGGCTCTGCACCTATCTGCCTCGAAAAGTACCCAAATGGATGTGAAGTAAATCACTGGGCTCCTGTCAACATCTAAACCAAGGCATTCCTGCTGCAGAACTTCCAGAGCAGTGCATTTAAAGGTGAGGACACAACATAATTCCTTTTGGTAGCAAAATGAGAGTAGGGTTTTGGTATCCAACTCCATCAACAGCCTAGAACAGCAGGGCCCTCCAGTGCTGTACTTAGTCCTTCTCAGTTCTTCCTTCTGCCCTTTCATTATTGACGGTTATGAATGAAGCTGCCAAAGAAAGGAAGGAAGGGAAAAGGTAGGCAGAATTCTTATTAAAGTATTTCTGTTTCTAGCAAATTACTACTTGTGATTGCTCTACATTATGTAGAGCAACACATTTATCTGGAGGCCTTTTTTTAAAAAAAAAAAAAAGTGAACGCTACCTTATAATGCATACTAAATAAAACCAATAGATTCCAGATTAATTTTTAAAGAGCAGCAGTCATGTTCTGCATGTAATAATATTGAAATTAATACATAATTAAAGTAGATTTGTACAGAATAGTTCACTTGAGAGTTGACTAGTGGAGAACAAAATCGAACATCTCCAAAGGTGACCCACAGCTCTGTATTCACATTTTTCAAACAGAGAAATCAGTGTTTCCTTGAGGCAAACTCACACTTCCCAGAGGCTTTAGAGATGGTGGAGAACTTTGACCAAGGCTAAAACCTCCCATGTTAGCTCCTCGGAGGTGGCACTGCTAACGATTTTCACCTTTCTTGCTGCTGCTGCTGCTAAGTCGCTTCAGTCGTGTCTGACTCTGTGCGACCCCAGAGACGGCAGCCCAACAGGCTCCCCCGTCCCTGGGATTCTCCAGGCAAGAACACTGGAGTGGGTTACCATTTCCTTCTCCAATGCATGGAAGTGAAAAGTGAAAGTGAAGTTGCTCAGTTGTGTCTGACTCTTAGCAACCCCATGGACTGCAGCCTACCAGGCTCCTCCATCCATGGGATTTTCCAGGCAAAGTACTGGAGTGGGGTGCCATTGCCTTTCACCTTTCTTAAGGCAAGTCATTGGTTCAAATCTTGTCATTCTGGAAAAGTAAGCAAGTAGTGCTGCCAAACAACATAGCTTTAAATATAAGTTGAACTTATTCTATTGTAATATTATAATGATAAAATGGACACCCCCAAATGACAGGGAAGTAGACTGGGTGTGATTCCTTGCCCTGCAGCTCTACTGCAGTTGCTTTAATAAATGTCCGAGTTGTTGTTTTTGGAGAGGGCCCCTCTGCGGGGGCAGATAACAGCGATGGACTTCATCTGATAGCAGACAGCATCTATAGCCTTTGTTGTTGTTGTTTAGTTGCTCAGTCGTGTCCGACTCTCTGCAACCCCATGGACTGTAGCCTGCCTGGCTCCTTGTCCATGGGATTTCCCAGGCAAGAATACTGGAGTGGGTTGCCATTTCCTTCTCCAGGGGATCTTCCTCACCCAGGCATTGAACTCAGGTCTCCTGCATTGGCAGGTGGATTATTTACCACCGAGCCAATAGGAAAATGCATTAGTGAATAGCTGTTGCTTTAAAAAAAAAAAAAAAACCTCAGTATTAATCTCTCCTTCCTCTGCCATCTGCTTCCCAGTTTCTTTGGGGTGGGGGTGCCAATTCAAGTACTTCATGTGAGATTGACCTTATCCTTGGCTCCAAGAGTGGGCTTGAGATGCAGAGGGTCACATCCACCAGGCCACCAGGTGATTGGTTTAGGAATGAGCATGTGACCCAAATTGGAATAGAGGCAATAAAACTCAGATGTAGAATTTTAGGAGACTTCAGGGAGAGAAGCCTTCTCTCTTTTTGTGGACTTAGAACTGAGAAGAGGAAGACCTGGAACTTGGAGCTGTGCTAAGATACAAACCTTCCAGAGAAAGAAGCCAACACAGAGAAAAACAGATGCTGAAAAGGCAGAGGCAGCTTTCTATAACACGGCCCCACAGACTGCAACTCCATGCGTTGCTATCTAACCATCCCACACTCTGCTGCCCTCTTTTCCTTTTGCCCTCAATCTTTCCTAGCTGATTTAAATAGACCCAGCTGTGCCTGCAGTTGCTCCACACCCTCACTTTTCAGTTAAATGAACTGGTAAATTCTTTTTGTTGCTTACTCTTATTTGAACTGGAATTTTTTGCTATTGCAACTTAAAAAGTATTGAAGAATACGGGATTCTTGGAAGTCTGTGCCTTTTCTCTAGTTTTATCTTAAGAGAATTCAGGTCACCTCCCCCTGACAAATTTGGGGAGGCTGCTGGAATTTGGGGAGGTTGCAGCACTTACTTTGGTCTTTGGAATCACCCCAGGCCTCTACCTTGAAGGGTAACCCTTATGGCCCAGGAAAGTGACGACGAGGAGGAGGAACTAGAGGGATGGGAAGCTGAAGTTAATGATCCAGCTGTCCCACTTGTCTTCAGTTCTCACTTAGAGAAGATACCTCCAGGGTAGAGCCCTTCCAACTTTAAGATGTACGAATGACCCGAGGCTTTTGTTAAACAGGGAGACTATGGTTCATTAATTCCAGAATACAGTGTGTGGTTCTGCTTTTCAACAAGCTTCCAGGATGCTGCTGTTCCAAGGACCACACTCTGAGTTACATGGTTCTAGCTTGGTCTGTGCCTTCACAGTTCATCTCTGCTCCAATCTAAAGTCTAGACAGGATCCCCAGACTGATGGGATTCTTCAGGGAATCCTACTTGAGAGATTTTCCTAGACCCTTTTACTCCCCTCTTGGCAAAGCTGTTGAGCTAGATAGGGTTTTGCCTGAGGTTCATGGGTTATGCTATGGATGAAGTGTCTAGAAATATTCCCAGTTTCTTGATGAAAAATCACTTATTTTTGTTCTGAAATAGTTTATGTAACATTTATCTAGCTCTATTAATAACATGAAAATTTCTACTTGGATTTTTGCTATTAAAGTTTTCCCAGAAGATACAACACTTATTACAGATGATCAAGAGCTAGTTTTGCCCTTCAAAACTGAGACATATCTTTTTCCCTCCAAGGGCTCCATGTAGATTTTCCAGACCAACCACTAACTGGTCCTGGAGGAACCCCAAGCCAATATTATAGTTTTAGGGAAATGGGTCAAAAGTCAGTCCTTTTTAAAATAAACACATCAATTCTGAGCCCACAAGTTGTTTTTACTTTTCTCCCTGAAATGACAGGCTAAGTAAAATGATAGGAAGAATTCCATGTTAGTACTGAAAGGGCTTCCCTGGTGGCTTGGAGGTAAAGAATCCTCCTGCTAATGCAGGAGATGCAGGCTCAATCCCTGGGTTGGGAAGATCCCCTGGAGGAGGAAATGGCAACACACTCCAGTATTCTTGCCTGGGAAATCCCATGGACAGAGGAGACTTGAAGGCTACAGTCCATGGGGTCACAAAAGAGGCGGACATGATTAAGCAACTAAACAACAACAGCTGAAGGGGAGGGAAGAGTGTAAAGAAAGATTTGAATACTTCCTGAAACATATAAAGCATATGGAAGAAGGCTGAAGAGAAACAAGTAAAGGATCTTTCCCATAAAACAAAGGATCCGCTGCAGAAGCGACCAGCTGACTCTAGTCTCAAGCTCAGAAGTGACTGTGTGCGTTGGGCCAGTTTGTTGTGGGCACAGGGTTACAAGCTAGAATGTTGGCTGTTTTTGTCCATCTACAGAGATATTTTCATAGAAAATTGGTAGCAAATACTATGTTAAACTAGAAGTCTAGTGCAAGTGAAGGCATTACAAAACATGAGAGATGCTGGGATTAGGAAAGAATCTGAAGAACCACTGGAGAGGAAGATAAAGACAGTGAGGTAGACAGGTAATACTGATGAAGTGGGGTGTCTGTGTCTGTGTTGCGTGTGTGTTGAAAATCAGTGACAGTCTCTCTGAAAGAAGGTTAAAAGGAGACAATGCCATAATAATTAGACTTCAGGAATCTGCCTCTTCTTAGAGTTATTAGAATAAGATACAAGCTTGATTAGTATTCCTACTGGGCCTTTTGCTTAACTTCCCAGCAAAGGGTTTTATTTCCCTGAAATATGATTCCAATATGATGATCATAAGTCTTGGTTAATTTTAAGACATTTCTCTTCACTTACAAAAAAGGGCTCATCTGCAGCCCCTGCCAAAAACTCATTAAAATACCTTTTAAGCTCTCCTTTAAGGTCATTTTTAGTATTCGTTGCAGTGTTAATTAGAAAACTGCAGTTTCCTTTATTCTTCCCAGAAACCCTCTCCAGTAGCATCTTTGATGCTGGTATTTTGCTGACTGCCTTGTTTCCCTGAATTGAACTCCAGCAGAATAAATGGCTCTATTTTTGCTCTGCTATATTTTCTTTAGCTATTAGTTTTGCAGCCTTGATCACTGATAAATCTAAAGCTATCATTTATTAATTTATTGGGATGTTCTTTACATTCTCCACAGAATCAGAGAAGATGCCAATTAAATTTGTTACTGCAAATGTGAAATCACAGAAAATAAATGTGTATATTCACAGTACTCACTTCCATCATGTTGAATCCCAGTTTCCTAAGATTACAGAATGTCTTATATGCAAATTCAATATATACGTATTGCTGTATTTTGCAGACATCCAGAAAATATCATTCAGTTATTGCCTACCAGAAAATGCACAGAGGAAAAATGTAAACTTTATGTTGTGTGTGTGAGAGACATTTCCTGAAGAAGACACAGGAACCTAGCTTTTAGTCCCAACATGGGTCTTTTTTCCGCAGCAAGTCAGGGACAAACACGAAGGCAGTCTTTGCAAAACCTGGCCACGCCTGAAAACTACCTGAAGAAGCAGTGTTAGTCGTTCAGTCGTGTCCGACTCTTCACGACTCCATGGACTGTAGCCCACCAGGCTCCTCTGTCCATGGGATTCTCGTGAGTAGCCATTCCCTTCTCTGTGTACTCAGGTCCTTTATTGAGTCATGCTGGATCTTTAGTTGTATGCCGACTCTCTAGTTGTGGTACACGGGTTTAGTTGCTCCGTGGCATGTGGAATCTTAATTCCCTGACCCAAGGATGGAACCCTTGTCTCCTGCATTGCAAGGTGAATTCTTAACCACAGGACCACGAGGGAAGTCCCTACATCTGTCTTTAAAACCTGCACATTAGTCTGTGTTTCCTCCCCGCCACCCCCAGTTGTGCAGTGCACAATGCACACAGCTGCACATGACAGTCCTGGCTGAAACCTGACAGGGCAGGGGCGAGATGCGGAAGATAAGAAGAACCTGAGATTGCCTGGGAAACTCTGAATGAGGAGCAGGGAGGCGTGTGAGGCAGTGGAGCACAGTGGTCAGGGGCTTCGGATCAAGCATACCTGTGTGATTCTCAGAGCTTATACTCTCTAGCTTTTACCTGTAATTTCCTCCCTCCCTCCCATTTTATTCAGGTATAACCGACACTAATTTAACATCTTAAGTTTCAGGTTTTTTTTTTTTTAATTATAAAGGGATAATAAGTGGGCAGTAAGTTTGTCAACCCCTGTGAGGTCATTTCTCATATTGAATTCTTCTGGGAACCCCTTTAGTTCCATGGCTACAGCACATCTCAGTTCCGCCCACTTTCCTCCACTCTCCCCATTGGCTTCCTGGGCCAAGCCTCCACCATCTCTCATCTGGGTGGCAGTAATGGCCACCTCATTACTGCCCCCACTTCCACTCTCACTTGCTTATCTAACGTTCACTCCCCACACAGCAACCAGTATCATCTTTAAAAAGTGCAAATCAGATCATGCCAAACCTCTGCTTAAAACATTCAGTGCTTTCATGTGGCTTTAAAACAGGATCACAATTCCTCACCTTGGACCCCAAGGCCCTGCATCATCTGGCTCTCACCTACCTTTCCAGACTCACCTTGGAATGCCCTACCTCTGGCATCTTTTCTGTTCATCTAGCAAGCGGGCTTTTTCGCATCTCAGGGCCTTTGCACTTGTTCTCTCTGTCCGGGATCTCTTCCTCCAGGTCTATGCATGGCTGTCTCCTTTGTGTTCTTCCTTAGCTTGGCTGTCACTATTCCAGAGAGTCTTCCCTGATCATGCTCTCTGAAGTAGACATCCCCTCTCTGGGTATTTTTAATATCTTCATTTAATTATTTTGCTTTCTAGTACTATCATCATCTGTAATCATCTAATTATTATTTGTTTTCTTTTTTATTACTGTCTCCACCCACCTGGAAAGCAGCCTCCATGATGTCAGGGTCGTGTTTGGTTTGCTTGGTGTATCCTTAGGGATTAATCCCCTTTCTTGGAAATTAATATACTCAATAAATAGCTACTGAATAAATGAAAGAGTGAAAAGACATGTTAAATGTTTAGCATAATGCCTGGCACATAATAAGTTCAGTTCAGTTCAGTCACTCAGTCATGTCCAGCTCTTACTGACCCCATGGACTGGAGCACACCAGGCCTCCCTGTCCATCACCAACTCTCAGAGTTTACCCAAACTCATGTCCATTGAGTCGGTGATGCCATCCAACCATCTCATCCTCTGTCATCCCCTTCTTCTCCCGGCTTCAATCTTTCCCAGCATCAGGGTATTTTCCAGTGAGTCAGCTCTTTGCATCAGGTGGCCAAAGTATTGGAATTTCAGCTTTAGCATCAGTCTTTCCAATGAATATTCAGGACTGATTTCCTTTAGGATGGACTGGTTGGATCTCCTTGCAGTTCAAGGGACTCTGAAGAGTCTTCTCCAACACCACAGTTCAAAAGCATTAATTCTTTGGTGCTCAGTTTTCTTTATAGTACAACTCTTACATCCATACATGACTACTGGAAAAACCATAGCCTTGACTAGACGGACCTTTGTTGGCAAAGTAATGTCTCTGCTTTTTAATATGCTGTCTAGGTTGGTCATAACATTCCTTCCAAGGAGCAAGCATCTTTTAATTTCATGGCTGCAGTCAGCATCTGCAGTGATTTTGGAGCCCCCCATAATAAAGTCTGCCACTGTTTCCACTGTTTACCTCTTTATTTGCCATGAAGTAATGGGACCAGATGCCATAATCTTAGTTTTCTAAACGTTGAGCTTTAAGCCAACTTTTTCACTCTCCTCTTTCACTTTCATCAAGAGGCTCTTTAGTTCTTCTTTGCTTTCTGCCATAAGGGTGGTGTCATCTGCATATCTGAGGTTATTGATATTTCTCCTGGCAATCTTGATTCCAGCTTTTGCTTCATCCAGTCCAGCATTTCTCGTGATGTACTCTGAATATAAGTTAAATAAGAGGATGACAATATACAGCCTTGATGTACTCCTTGTCCTATTTGGAAGCAGTCTGTTGCTCCATGTCCAGTTCTAACTGTTGCTTTTTGACCTGCATACAGATTTCTCAAGAGGCAGGTCAGGTGGTCTGGTATTCCCATCTCTTGAAGAATTTTCCACAGTTTATTGTGATCTACACAGTCAAAGGCTTTGACATAGTCAATAAAGCAGAAATAGATGTTTTTCTGGAACTCTCTTGCTTTTTCTATGATCTAATGGATCTTGGCAATTTGATCTCTGGTTCCTCTGCCTTTTCTAAAACCAGCTTGAACATCTGGAAGTTCACGGTTCATGTATTGCTGAAGCCTGGCTTGGAGAATTTTGAACATTACTTTACTAGCAAGTGAGATGAGTGCAACTGTGTGATAGTTTGAGCATTCTTTGGCATTGCCTTTCTTTAGGGTTGGAATGAAAACTGACCTTTTCCAGTCCTGTGGCCACTGCTGAGTTTTCCAAATTTGCTAACATATTGAGTGCAGCACTTTTACAGCATCATCTTTCAGGATTTGAAATAGCTCAACTGGGATTCCATCACCTCCACTAGCTTTGTTCATAGTGATGCTTCCTAAGGCCCACTTGACTTCACATTCCAGGATGTCTGGCTCTAGATGAGTGCTCCAGCGCCATGCAGCCCCTGGCACATAATAAGTGCCAAATATTCTATTGTTGTTTAGTTGCTCAGTCATGTCCGACTGTTTTGTGACCCTGTGTGCTGTAGCCCACAAGGCTTCTCTGTCCATGGGATTTCCCAGGCAATAATACTGGAGTGGCTTGCCATTTCCTTTTCCAGGGGATCTCCCCAACCCAGGGCTCGTACTTGCATTTCTACATGTCCTGCACTGGCAGGTGGGTTCTTTACTGCTGAGTCACTGGGGAAGCCACCAATATATATTAGACAATTATATTTTCGTTATTTTACCATCTATTTCACAGGACTGGTGAAGCGATTAGTTGGGATGAAATGTGAAAGGCACTAACTGCAGCCACCATTTATGGAACACTTAGAGTTGCATTCATGTAAGGGGGATGAGGGATTCCCTGGTAGCTTAGCTGGTAAAGAATCCACCTGCCATGCAGGAGACCCTGGTTTGCTTCCTGGGTCAGAATGATCTGCTGGAAAAAGGATAGGCTACCTACTCCAGTATTCTTGGGCTTCCCTGGGGGCTCAGCTGGTAAAGAATCCACCTGCAATGCAGGAGACGTGGGTTCAATCCCTGGGTTAGGAAGATCCCCTGGAGAAGGGAATGGCTACCCATTCCAGTATTCTGGCCTGGAAAATTCCATGGACTTTCTAGTCCATGCGGTTGAAAAGAGTCAGACATGACTGAGCGACTTTCACTTCACTTCTCAATGGGGATGAAGAGGGTTGGCATTTGGCTGTTTATTAGGGAGCCCATAGATATTTAGCTGAATTTTCAAGCATTCGCACTAATATTATTCAGATTTTAAAATCCCAAGTGACCAAGTGTTGTATTCCATGTAGGGAAGTATAAGACAAGTGAGCATATTATTCTGGGCACAGTTTGTTCTATGAAGCAAGTTACTAAATAGACCTTATTGTTGGAAGCATCATTAACTCAAATATTCCATTAACTTGCCCTTCCTACACTTGACAGAATCAATCTTGTTTGTGCTAGAAAATTTGTCCTCCTATAACAGGGATATAGATGAAACTATTTTTAGGTGAAATCTGAAAAACTATCAGCTGAAGGAAAGATTCTTCAAATATAAAGGCTGCTTTGTTGTTGTTCAGTTGCTCAGTCATGTCCAACTCTTTGCAACTCCAGGGAATGCAGCACGCCAGGCTTCCCTGTCCTTCACCATCTCCTGGAGTTTGCTCATACTCATGTCCATCGAGTCAGTGATGCCATCCAACCATCCCATCCTCGGCCATCCCCTTCTCCTCCTGCCCTCAATCTTTCCCAGCATCAGAGTCTTTTCCAGTGAGTCAACTACCAGCATCAGAGTCTTTTCCAGTGAGTTGGCTCTTCACATCAGGTGGCCAAAGTATTGGAGCTTCAGCTTCAGCATCAGTCCTTCCAATGAAAATTCAGGGTTGATTTCCCTTTGGAATGACTGGTTTGATCTCCTTGCCATCCAAGGGACTCCAGCACCACAGTTTGAAAGCATCAATTCTTTGACATTCAGTCTTCTTTCTGCCCAGCTCTCACATCCATAGATGACTCCTGGTAAAACCATAGCTTTGATTATATGGATCTTTGTTGGTAAAGTGACGTTACTGTCAGGAAATTTATTCTGGGTGTGGGATATCCCAGTGTAGCAGCCCAGAGGCGCATCTCATACTGCCTCTCTTGGCAAAGAGCCTGGCGCATGGACAATGCTCGTAAATGTTTGTTAAGATAATGGAAAAGTGAATTAAAGTCTAGGTGCATGCCTGCTGCGTAGCCTGAGCAGAAAGAATATGAGATCAAAAGCTTTGAGTATGCACTGGTTCAAGTCACTATCCTGTTGTTTACTAGCTGTGTAACCTAAGGCAAGTGATTTAATTCCCTCAAGGTTGGATTTGGAAACCATAATGTGGGAAAGCACTGTTAATTCTGTAAGACTGGTGTGGTAACAACTGGGAGATAAGGTAGCTAGCTGAGTGCAGTTGACTGTTTTTACTTCTCTCCCTTGCAGCTGGTCTCAGAAAATTAGCTTGTTTTTCCTTCTTTTCTAATCTTTTCAGCCTCTCTACAGCCAAAGGAGACCCACAAGCCATAGAGTGGCCCATAGTCTCTACACACTCTTGTTTCCTAGAAGATAAATCCAGGGGCTTTTGATTGTATGTCTCTAAAAAAATTATTTATTTGGCTGTTTTGGGTCTTAGTTGCAGCGCATAGGATCTTTGTTGCGTATGTAGGGTCTTACCTTGAGGCACATGGGCTCTATAGTTGTGGCGTGCAGGCGTAGTTGCTCCACAGTATATGGGATGTTAGTTCCCTAATCAGAAATTGAACCTGTGTCCCCTACATTGGAAGATGGATTCTTAACACTGGACCACCAGGGAAGTCCCTGTATGCATTTTAATATTATTTAAAATGTGAAACACAAATAGGAGATGGTTCATATAATAAACACAGTCACTGATAAATATTTTGTAATTTGCTTCTGAAAAACTAATTAGAATCCCAGCTGGCCTCCTAACTCTATGCCCTTGTTCTTGTGAAAGGGGTCATCAAGCCTGCTAGCCTTCCAACTTCTTCCTTAGGAAGAAGGGATCTCTTCAAGCAGTTATGAAGAGACAAAGTAGATTAGTAGGTGCTTCTTCCTTGTTTCAAGTGAACAATTTGTATCTCTGGGGATCTTTAGCCTGAGTGATTTTCATTTTAACAGAATCTATGCCTCACCCAGAAATAGTCATCTCAAACATACCTCACACTGGATAGTGACGTGGTCTGCAGGGGTTGTCTTTGAATAAATAAGAGACCTCTAATAGGTTTTCAGACTACCCTGATAATTCCCAGCAAATTCCTATATACTTGAAAGAAAACTTGACTTGTAAAGATTTTGCTTTAAATCTCAGTTCTGAAACTAGGTTGTAATTGAATTTACTCACTCAGTTCACTAAGTTATAAACATTTGTTGAGTCATTCCATGTGCTGTGTATTGTGCTAGGATCTCAGAATTAAAAAGATGGAAAGACATGTTCTCAGTCTCCAAAGAGCTTCAACTAGAATGGGAGAGACAAGCACATATAAGACAATTCTGTGATAGAGGTGGGGAGAGGGTGCAGTTGTTAGAAAGGAGAGAGGAGTTATTTCTTCCTGGCTTGGCAGGTGCTAGGAACTTGAGTTTTAAATTATTTACCCCCCAAATTTGTGACTTCAAGCAAAACTTATCATAGCTTTTGTGGGTAGGAGCACAAATGATGTACCTGGAATGATGTACCCACATCGTTCTTTTTTACAAATGTATCTATTTGGCTTCATCAAGTCTTAGTTGTGGCACGCAGGGTCTTTGTGGTGTTATGCAGGATCATTTGTTGTGGCGCATGGAATCTCTAGTTGTGGCACGTGGGCTCAGTTGCTCAGTGGCAGGTGGGATCTTAGATTCTAGGCCAGAGATCGTACCTGCGTCCCCTGCATTGCAAGGCAGATTCTTAACTGCTGGCTAAAGTCCAGGGAAGTCCACCTGCATGGTTCTTGCTGACATGTTCTTGCATGACAAAGCTGCAATTGACATGTCAGCCATCCTGAGTGCTTGGCTGGGGCAAGATCTGCTCCCAAGCTCACTCAGGCTGTTGAACTGAGATCTTTATCAAGGCAGACTTAAGATGGTGGAAGAGGAGAAGCACATTCAAGGAAGAGGGACCCACATGAGCTGAAGCATGAAAGCATGAGCACTGCCTGACTTGAGAATATCAACATTTAAAAAAAAGTAATTAATTAATTTTAATTGGAGGCTAATTACTTCACAATATTGTGGTGGTTTTTGCCATACATTGACATGAATCAGCCATGGGTGTACATGTGTTCCCCATCTTGAACCCCCCCTGCCACCTCCCTCACCATCCCATCCCTCAGGGTTGTCCCAGTGCACTGGCCCTGATCACCCTGTCTCATGCATTGAACCTGAACTGGAGATCTATTTCACATATGGTAATATACATGTTTCGATGCCATTCTCTCAAGTCATCTCACTCTCACCTTCTCCCACAGAGTCCAACAGTCTGTTCTTTACACCTGTATCTCTTTTGCTGTCTTGCATATAGGGTCATTGTTACCATCTTTCTAAATTCCATATATATGTGTTAATATATGGTATTGGTGTTTTTCTGACTTATTTCATTCTGTATAATAGGCTCCAGTTTCATTCACCTCATTAGAACTGATTCAAATGCATTCTTTTTAATGGCTGAGTAATATTCCATTGTGTGTATATACCACATCTTTCTTATCCATTCATCTGCTGATGGACATCTAGGTTGCTTCCATGTCCTGGCTGTTGTAAACAGTGCTGTGCTAAACATTGGGATATACGTCTCTTTCAGTTCTGGTTTCCTTGGTGTGTATGTCCAGCGGTGGGGTTGCTGGGTCGTATGGCAATTCTATTTCTAGTTTTTTAAGGAATCTCCACACTGTTCTCCGTAGTGGCTGTACTAGTTTGCGTTCCCACCAACAGTGTAAGAGGGTTCCCTTTTCTCCACACCCTCTCCAACACTTATTGTTTGTAGACTTTTGGATAGCAGCCATTCTGACTGGTGTGAGATGGTACCTCATTGTGGTTTTGATTGGCATTTCTCTTGTAATGAGTGATGTTGAGCATCTTTTCGTGTGTTTGTTAGCCATCTGTATGTCTTCTTTGGAGAAATGTCTGTTTAGTTCTTTGGCCCATTTTTTGATTGGGTCATTTATTTTTCTGGAATTGAGCTGCATGAGCTGCTTGTATATTTTTGAGATTAATTCTTTGCCAGTTGCTTAATTTGCAATTATTTTCTCCCATTCTGAAGGCTGTCTTTTCACCTTGCTTATAGTTTCCTTTGTTGTGCAGAAGCTTTTAAGTTTAATTAGGTCCCATTTGTTTATTTTTGCTTTTATTTCCAATATTCTGGGAGGTGGGTCATAGAGGATCCTGCTGTGGTTTATGTCAGAGAGTGTTTTGCCTATGTTTTCCTCTAGGAGTTTTATAGTTTTTGGTCTTACATTTAGATCTTTAATCCATTTTGAGTTTACTTTTGTATGTGATGTTAGAAAGTGTTCTAGTTTCATTCTTTTTTGCAAGTGGTTGACCAGTTTTCTCAGCACCATTTGTTAAAGAGATTGGCTTCACAGGTGAATTCTATCAAAAACTTAGAGAAGAGCTAACACCTATCCTACTCAAACTCTTCCAGAAAATTGCAGAGGAAGGTAAACTGCCAAACTCATTCTATGAGGCCACTATTACCCTAATACCAAAACCAGACAAAGATACCACAAAAAAGAAAACTACAGGCCAATATCACTGATGAACATAGATGCAAAAATCCTCAACAAAATTATAGCAAACAGAATACAACAACATATTAAAAAGATCATATATCATGACCAAGTGGGCTTTATCCCAAGGATGCAAAGATTCTTCAGTATTCACGTATCAATCAATGTGATACACCACATTAACACATTGAAAGATAAAAACCATATGATTATCTTAATAGATGCAGAGAAAGCCTTTGACAAAATTCAACATCCAAATATGATAAAAACCCTCCAGAAAGCAAGCATAGAAGGAACATACTTCAACATAATAAAAGCCATATATGGTAACCCCCCAGTAAACATTATCATCAATGGTGAAAAATTGAAAGCATATCCCCTAAAGTCAGGAACAAGATAAGGGTGCCCACTCTCACCACTACTATTCAACATAGTTTTGGAAGTTTTAGCCACAGCAATCAGAGAAGAAAAAGAAATAGAAGGAATCCAGATTGGAAAACAAGAAGTAAAACTCTCACTGTTTGCAGATGACATGATCCTCTACATAGAAAACCCTCAAGACTCCACCAGAAAATTACTAGCGCTACTCAATGAATATAGTAAAGTTGCAGGATATAAAATTAACACACAGAAATCCCTTTCATTCCTACACACTAACAATGAGAAAATAGAAAGAGAAATTAAGGAAACAATTCCATTCACCTTTGTAAAGAAAAGAATAAAATACTTAGGAATAAATCTACCTAAATAAACAAAAGACCTATATATAGAAAACTATAAAACACTGATGAAAGAAATCAAAGATGATACAAATAGATGGAGAAATATACATGTTCATGGATCAGAAGAATAAATATAGTGAAAATGAGCATATTACCCAAAGCAATCTATAGATTCAATGCAATCCCTCTCAAGCTACCAATGGTATTTTTCAGAGAACTAGAACAAATAATTTCACAATTTTTATGGAAATACAAAAAACCTCGAATAGCCAAAGCAATCTTGAGAAAGAATGGAACCAGAGGAATCAACTTGCCTGATGTTAGACTATGCTACACAGTTACAGTCATTAAGACAGCATAGTACTGGCACAGAGGCAGAAATATAGACCAATGGAACAAAATAGAAAGGCCAGAGATAGATCCACGCACCTATGGACATCTTATCTTTGACAAAGGAGGCAAGAATACACAATGGAGAATTTCAACATTTGACTGGAGTTCAGGAGGCAGGGGTAGGATGGAGAGTGATGAGTGTGATAGCAGTGGTTGAAAGTGAGGCTGCAAAGGTAGGGAAAATTCAGTTTACAATGGGCTTCATGTAGAGAAATAGAGAAAACTGAACTTTATCTCAAGGTGCTGAGGAACAATAAGGTTTTTTAACGACAGTCATGATTATATATTTACTGTCAAAAGATCACCCTTGGCATTGTTCGTGTGTGTGTGTGTGCTCATTTGTTCAGTCATGTCTGACTCTGTGTGACCCTATGACTGTAGCCCCCTGGGCTTCTCTGTTCATGAGATCTTCTAGGCAAGAGTACTAGAGTGGGTTGCCATTTCCTTCTCCAGGGGACCTTCCCAACCCAGGGATCGAACCCAGGTCTCCCACATTGCAAGTGGATTCTTTATCACTGAGCCAACTGGGAAGCCCTATTGTTGATACAGGGGTTATTTATTATACCTACAGTTGTCTCCATTAGATTCTCATAATCAATATGCATGCTAACTTCTTTGGTCTGTAGAAGCAAGGTGTTTTGGGGCTGTACAAGGAGCCATCAATTACCTATCTCTAGGTTACAGGAGCGTGTGTATGATGCTGGTGGTGGAATGGCAGAAGGATGTGCAACTGATCTGTTTTTCTACCTCAGGAAAACCGGCTAAACTTACATTATGAGCAGTTGCTTGTCCATCTCTTAGTGGGATAAAATGGAATTAGCTCTACAGATTATTCATTTTAGCCCCTCTAATTGAGAGCCATCCCACTGTCCCTGTCTTGAAGCTTAGTTTTCTGAAGTTGGAAAGTTTATTTACTTATTTGTCTGCACTTGGTCTTTGTTGCAGCATGCGGAATCTTTAGTTGTGGTGTCATGGCAGGAGCTGCATTGCTCATAAGCACCTCACTGTTTTGGGGGCTTCCCAGGTAGCACCAGTGGTAAGGAACCCACCTGCCAATGCAGGAGACATAAGACACTCAGGTTCAATCCCTGGGTTGGGAAGATGCCCTGGAGGAGGATACCGCAACCCACTCCATTATTCTTGCCTGGAGAGTCCCATGGACAGAGGAGCCTGGCAGGCTACGGTCCACAGAGTTGCAAAGAATCAGACATGACTGAATTGACTTAGCACACACTTGAACTCTTAGTTGCAGCATGTGGGGATCTAGTTCTCTGACCAGGGGTCGAACCTGGGCCCCCTGATTTGGGAATGTGGAGTCTTAGCCAATAGACCACCAGGAAAGTCCCTGAAGTTGGAAAGTTTTGGAAAGCCATTAGCAAAATAGATACTAAAAGACAATAAATATGGGCATATTCTAGTGGTCTTTTAGAGATTTAGAGGCTTTTGACATGGAACACAATAAAGCAATCATACCTTGGTTTCTTGTTTGTGAAGTAAGAATCTTGAACATGGTGGGCTCTGAGGCTCCAGAGTTTCACATTCTGAGCTTATCTGTAAGTTCAGACTGAGAAGTCTGCTTGTTTATTTTACTTCCAGAGATTAATCTTCACTCAGGCTCTATTCTTCCCATTTCAGCCTGATACAAATTCCTTGATGGTTGGGGTCATATCATTGTGGATAAAGGCTTTTCTTCTTGTATTGTTACAAAATGTGTAGAGAATCAGTTGCTAAGATAATATTGGGACTTGTAAATGCATTTACTTCCCTCTGTACTGCTGACAAACTGAACTGTTTTCCTTTCCCAGGAGAGACATTGCCATTTTCAACAGGGAGTATATAATGCACGAAAAGAGGAAGAGCCGCCTGTGATAAGGCAGCCGTGGACGGCCTGTCCCACTGCTGTCAGTCTGCTGGGAAGTAGAAAGAGGCCGTGCTTGCACTGTGTGCTCAATCCTCTCGGCCACACTCAGCTGCTGGTGGAGCAGAGCTGTAGTCAGGCCAAACCTGTTTGGGGGCCCATGTGGTTAAAGGCACAAATAAAGTTGCTATGAACATTCTCATATAAATTTGTGTGTGTGCATACGTATGCTTCCATTTCTCTTGAGTAAATACCTAGGAATGAAATAACTAAATAATATGGTATGTATATATTTAGCTTTTGAAGAAACTACCAAACTGTTTTCCAAAGTTGAGTTACCATTTTACATTTCCACCAACAGGGTATGGGGGTTTCATTTCCTCCACTTTCTCTAATGCTTGATACGATCAATCTTTTTAGTTTTAGCTATTCTAATAGATGTGCAGTGGTGTCTCACTGTGGTTTTAATATCCATTTCTTTAATGGGTAGTAATATTGAGCACCTTTTCATGGGCTTGTCATTTGTATATTTTCTTTAGTGCAGTGTGTGCTCAAATCTTTTCCCCAATTAAAAATTGGACTGTTTGTTTTTCTTGCTTGCTTTTGATAGTTCTGTATTTTCCAGATGTATGTTCTTTATTTGGCTTCCCAGGTGGCTCAGTGGTGAAGAATCTGCTTACCAATGCAGGAGACACAGGAGACTCAGGTTAGATCCTGGGGTTGGGAAGATCCTCTGGAGGAGGAAATGGCAACTCAGTCCAGTATTCTTGCCTGGAAAATCCTGTGGACAGAGGAGCCTGATGGGCTACAGTCCATGGGATAGCAAAGAGTCAGACACAACTGAATGACTGAGCATGCATGCAAAGTTCTTCATCAGGTATACAATTTGAAAAAATTTCCTTCTAGCTCATGACTTGTCTTTTCTTCTTCTTTACAGTGTCTTCTGAGGAAGAGAAATTTTACTTTATTTTATTTTATATTCTTTTTGGACATTAAATTTATTTTATTTAAAAAATTATAGTTGATTTATAATATTGTATTAGCTTCAGGTATACAGCACAGTGATTCAGTGTTTTTATAAATTATACTCCATTTAAAGTTATTATAAAATATAGGCTACATTCCCTGTACTGTAGAGTATATCTTTGTAGTTTATTTCACACATTTGTTTATTTGTTTATTTCACACATAGCAGTTTGTATCTCTTAATCTCCTACCTCTATTTTGCCTTCCCTTACCCTCTCCCCCCTGATAACCACTAACTGGTTCTCTGTCTGTGAGTCTGTTCTGTTTTATTTTTAATAGGTCATATATAAGTGAGAAAATATGGTATTTGTCTTTCTCTGTATGACTTACTTCACTAAGCATAATGCCTGTCAGGCCCATTTCAGTTCAGTGCAGTTCAGTCGCTCAGTTGTGTCTGACTCTTTGCCACCCCATGGACTGCAGCACACCAGGCCTCTCTGTCCATCACCAACTCCCAGAGTCCGCCCAAACTCATGTCCATTGAGTCAGTGATGCCATCCAACCGTCTCATCCTTTGTCATCCCCTTCTCCTCCTGCCCTGAATCTTTCCCAGCAGCAGGATCTTTTCAAATGAGTCAGCTCTTCCCATCAGGTGGCCAAAGTATTGGAGTTTCAGCTTCAACATCAGTCCTTCCAATGGACACCCAGGACTGATCTCCTTTAGGATGGACTGGTTGGTTCTCCTTGCAGTCCAAGGGACTCTCAAGAGTCTTCTCCAACACCACAGTTCAGAAGCATCAATTCTTCGGCTCTCAGCTTTCTTCACGGTCCAACTCTCACATCCAAACATCACTACTGGAAAAACCATAGCCTTGACTAGACGGACCTTTGTTGACAAAGTAATGTCTCTGCTTTTGAATATACTATCTCGGTTGGTCATAACTTTCCTTCCAAGGAGTAAGCATCTTTTAATTTCATGGCTGCAGTCACCATCTGCAGTGATTTTGGAGCCCCCCAAAATAAAGTATGTCATTGTTTCCCCATCTATTTGCCATGAAGTGATGGGACCATGTACCATGATATTAGTTTTCTGAATGTTTAGTTTTAAACCAACTTTTTCACTCTCCTCTTTCACTTTCATCAAGAGGCTCTTTAGTTCTTTGCTTTCTGCCATAAGGATGGTGTCATCTGCATATCTGAGGTTATTGGTATTTCTCCCTGCAATCTTGATTCTAGCTTGTGCTTCATCCATCCCAGCATTTCTCATGATGTACTCTGAACATAAGTTAAATAAGCAGGGTGACAATATACAGCCTTGGCGTACTCGTTTCCCCATTTGGAACCAGTCTGTTGTTTCATGTCCAGTTCTAACTGTTGCTTCTTGACTTGCATATAGATTTCTCAGGAGGCAGGTCAGATGATCTAGTATTCCCATCTCTTGAAGAATTTTCTACAGTTTGTTGTGATCCACACAGTCAAAGGCTTTGGCATAGTCAATAAAGCAGAAGTAGATGTTTTTCTGGAACTCTCTTGCTTTTTCTATGATCTAACGGATGTTGGCAATTTGATCTCTTGTTTCTCTGCCTTTTCTAAATCCAGCTTGAATAAACTGTTGGGAACTAATTAACCTAATTAAAAATAAACTAATGGGACCTAATTAAACTTAAAAGCTTTGCCCAGCAAAGGAAACCATTGATAAAATGAAAAGATAGCCTATTGAATGGGAGAAAATGTTTGCAAATAATAGGAAGGATAAGGAGTTAATATCCAAAATATATAAACAGCTCATACAACTCAATACCAAAACTCCCCATGACCCAATTAAAAAATTCATATAAAGGCTGAATAGACATTTTCCAAAGAAGATGTACACAGAGCCAGTGGGTCACATGAAACGTTGCTCAACAGTGCTAATTACCAGGGAAATGCACATGAAGGGTAGAGTTTTTAGATATAAAGTCCAGGTTATCGATTTGTTTTTTTATATATCATGATTTTGGTGTTGCTGCTAAAAAAATCTTTGCCAAAACCTAAAAGGTCTTAGCAATTTTTTTCTTGTGTTTTTTTCTACGAGTTTTATAGATTTTAGGCTTTACCTTTTTTTTTAAGGATTAATGAATGAATGAATTTTTTGGCTGTGTTGGGTTTTCATTGCTGCATGCAGGGTTTCTCTAGTTTTGGAGAGCGAAGGGCTACTCTTTAGTTGGAGTGTGTGAACTTTTCATTATGATGACTCCTCTCATTGTGGAGCACAGGCTCCAGGGTGCACAGGCTTTAGCAGTTGGGGCACATGGCCTCAGAAGTTGCAGCCCTTGGGCTCTAGACTGGGGACTCAATACTTGTGGTGCATGGGTTGCGGTTCTATGGCATGTGGGATCTTCCTGGACCAGAGATTGAACTTGTGTCTCCAACATTGCAAAGTGGATTCTTAACCACAAGACCACCAGGAAAGCCCTAGGCTTTACCTTTAGATCTGTGGTCCATTTCAATTATTTTCTTTTATATGATGTGAAGTATAGCTTAGGGATATCCAGTAATTTCACTTGTTGAAAAGTTAGTCCTTTGCCACATATGTGGTTTCAAATTTTTCTTTCCATATGTAGCTTGTCCTTTTTACTCTTAATATTATCTTTTTCAGTACTGCTGCTGCTGCTGCTAAGTCGCTTCAGTCATGTCCGACTCTGAGCGACCCCAGAGGCGGCAGCCCACCAGGCTCCCCCATCCCTGGGATTCTCCAGGCAAGAACACTGGAGTGGGTGCTATGTCCTTCTCCAATGCATGAAAGTGAAAAGTGAAAGTGAAGTCACTCAGTTGTGTCTGACTCTTAGCGACCCCATGGACTGCAGCCTACCAGGCTCCTCCGTCCATGGGATTCTCCAGGCAAGAACACTGGAGTGGGGTGCCATTGCCTTCTCCGTTTTTCAGTACAGTAGTTGTTAATTTTGATATAGTCACATCTGGCAATTTTGTCTTTTATGGTTTGTAATTTCGGAGTCATGTTTAAAAAGTCATTGCTGCTTAAAAAAAATTTCTAGGCTAGGATTGAATTTCCATCTTTTAGGTATCTGTCCACTGTGTGATTATCAAATATACAAATATGGATGAAATATTCTTAGTGTATGTAATATATAAATCTTATGAAGAATATATGTATTGTTTCAGAAATTTAAGAGGGGTTAGGGCAGTGATGTGTGGCAAATTTGTGACAAAAGGTATTTTGAAACTTTCATGGGAAGAAAAGAAGAAAAAATTGCCATGGATTTTTGTTTTGTTTTGTTTTTCTTTGAGAACAGATGAACAATAGTGGAGATGGGATAAAGTTTAGCATCAGTGCTAAATAGGTGGTATTTATATTTGGACTTAAAGTGAAAGATTAACCATAAAGTATTAGTGACTATCATCTTATCATGTGAACAATTACTGGGAATTATTTTGGGTATGGGCTTCTCTGATAGCTCAGTTGGTAAAGAATCCATCTGCAAGGCAGGAGACCCTGCTTCGATTCCTGGGTCTGGAAGATCATCCGGAGAAGGGATAAGTTACCCACTCCAGTATTTTTGGACTTCCCTTTTGGCCCAGCTTGTAAAGAATCCACCTGCAATGCGGGAGTCCTGGGTTCGATCCCTGGATTGGGATGATCCCCTGGAGAAGTGAAAGACTACCTACTCTAGTATTCTGGCCTAGAGAATTCCATGGACTGTATAGTCCATGGGGTCGCAAAGAGTCAGACACGACTGAGCAACTTTCACTCACTTCACTCATTTTGTGTACAGAAAATAAAACACTCACGTTCCTTTGTCTACATCTGCCTAGCAAATACCCAGTTTGGGACCCATGGGACAATTTGCCTTCCTTCCACTTACTAAGAGCAGGAGACTATCCCTGGTCAGTAGCTTTTCCTGTTCAAATCATCGCTACTTTCCTTAGGCTCTCTGGCCAGCTCATACATCTCCTTGATTCTGGCAGCTGCCTCAGCTTGTACCTCATCAGTTCAGTTCAGTTCAATAGCTCAGTCATGTCTGACTCTTTGCGACCCCATGAATCGCATCATGCCAGGCCTCCCTGACATTCACCAACTCTCGGAGTTCACCCAAACTCATGTGGATTGAGTCAGTGATGCCATCCAGCCATCTCATCCTCTGTCATCCCCTTCTCCTCCTGACCCCAATCCCTCCCAGCATCAGAGTCTTTTCCAATGAGTCAACTCTTTGCATGAAGTGGCCAAAGTATTGGAGTTTCAGCCTCAACATTAGTCCTTCCAATGAACACCCAAAACTGGTCTCCTTTAGGATGGACTGGTTGGATCTCCTTGCAGTGCAAGGGACTCTCAAGAGTCTTCTCCAACACCACAGTTCAAAAGCATCAATTCTTCAGCACTCAGCTTTCTTCACAGTCCAACTCTCACATCCATACATGACCACTGGAAAAACCATAGCCTTGACTAGACAGACCTTTGTTGGCAAAGTAATATCTCTGCTTTTGAATATGCAATCTAGGTTGGTCATAACTTTCCTTCCAAGGAGTAAGCGTCTTTTAATTTCATGGCTGCAATCATCATCTGCAGTGACTTTGGAGCCCCCCAAAAATAAAGTCTGACACTGTTTCCACTGTTTCCCCATCTATTTCCCATAAAGTGATGGGACTGGATGCCATGATCTTCGTTTTCTGGATGTTGAGCTTTAAGCCAACTTTTTCACTCTCCTCTTTCACTTTCATCAAGAGGCTTTTTAATTCCTCTTCACCTTCTGCCATAAGGGTGGTGTCATCTGCATATCAGAGGTTATTGATATTTCTCCCAGCACTCTTGATTCCAGCTTGTGCTTCTTCCAGCCCAGCGTTTCTCATGATGTACTCTGCATATAAGTTAAATAAGCAGGGTGATGATATACAGCCTTGACGTACTCCTTTTCCTATTTGGAACCAGTCTGTTGTTCCATGTCCAGTTCTAACTGTTGCTTGCTGACCTGCATATAGGTTTCTCAAGAGGCAGGTCAGGTGGTCTGGTATTCCCATCTCTTTCAGAATTTTCCACAGTTTCTTGTGATCCACACAGTCATCAACGCAAATTGTACCTCATGGAAGCTATCAAATGTGCTGCCCTCCCCTGCGCTTCAACTTGTACCTACCTGAACATGTATTTATATCCGCAGCTATCCCTCCGTCTTTTACTCCAGTCCAGAAACAACGAAGGTTCTCCTTCTCGTTGCAGGTCACTTCTCACCTCCCTTTATCCTTGACACCCCTTTCCCTGATTCCAAGATGACCTTCCTTTGTTATTCCCTTTGTTTCTCATATCCACATTGCTGCTTTTCCACTGGGCTATTCTTGCAGTAAATAAATGTGATCAATAAACGTGATCATCGCTCGCTTATCCTGAAATTATTTCTCCCTTGCACTCCAGAGTTGCCTTCATGCTTTTGCTTCCTATCCTATCCATGCTTTTTAACATTACTAGCGCTACTTCTCCTGTTCCAGCTTCCTCTTCCACCTGTTGCATCCTGGGCTCTGCCCCCACCACTCTATTGGAACCACTCTCTCCCTCGGGTTCAAAAACTCCTTAATTGCCATATCTAATGGACATTTCTCAAGACTATTTTTCGGACTTCTCAGTTGTATTTACTTCTTTTTTGAAACTCTACACCCTTGGGTACCGTGAAATTGTACTCTGTTGGTTCCTCTTCTGCTTCTCAGACTATTTTTTTGTCTGCTCAATGAATTTTTCTTAAAGTAAGTGACACATCTAAAAGAGTGATAAATGTATGCACACTGGAACTGTTTTTGTTTCTTTGTCAAGCTTTTTAGGTTGGGTATTCAAATGAAAATCTTATTGTTAACTTTTGTTTTTCGGTTTAGTAGGTCATATGTTCTAATTCTAGTCAATTAACTTTTGACTTAACATTTAGCCTAGCAGAGAAAGTGTCCATCTGAATCTGTTTACCTTCTCTCTTTGCAAGAATCTGGATGGGCATTAATCTGTGCCCTGAACTAGCTGAATTCAGAGTGTTCAACTCATAGGACTGAAATATATAATGCTGTGCTTTAAAATTATGCAAACCTTAGGAATCTGTAAATGAGAATTGAATTTGGAGCCTAGAGGTGGAAAATGTGATTAAAGAGAATATGATAGCTTCTGAGATTTTTTTTTTCTGGGCAGGAGTAAAAGTAAAAGGCAAATCTTATTTGCTTTTTTCTCTAGCACGTAAAAAGGCAACACAAAGGCTTAGAAATACAAAGTTGCTTTTGGCATTTAAATAGATTTTTGCCATATAGTACCGTAATCCTTGTTTTAGTCAGCAAAGGAATGTGAAGGTTCAAAGTTAAGGATAAATTCTTTATACTTACAGTTTTTTTGTTTGTTTCTGACCTTTAATGGTAAATTCTGTTAACTGCTTTTACTTTTTCTTTTTTTTTTTAAAAAAATTTTATTGGGGTACAGTTGCTTTACAATGCTGTGTTAGTTTCAGGAGAACAGCAAAGTGAATCAGTTGTACATATACATATATTCATTCTTTAAACATATGATTTTACTGCTGTGTTTGATAGAACAGAGAGAAAACATTAAATATAAATGTATTTTTTCTATCAGTAGTATTATACTTTTGTTGGATAGAATGAACCTCTTAAAAGTCTGGTCTAATTGAAACCACTTTGGTCATTTAAAAAAATTGTCAATGGTCATTTCATTTGTTTCAGAATTTCAAATATATAGATACTTAAAAAAAAGAAAACTATCTAAATGGCTTAAAAAGAAGTCTGTGAAGGTTGATGCAGGATAAAGCAATTGTGTTTGTATTTATTCTGCATTTTATTATAAGAGATTTTGTTTCCTTTCACTTGCTCACATGAAATATGGCTGGCTGATGCCCCATAAACAGTACTAGCCTTCTGCAACTGAGAAGAGAAGTGGCAGCGTGCCTGACTAATGGCCGTTAAAGTCTCCAATGCGCAGGGATCAAATTAAATAAGGCTCTGTGTTGTCAAGATTTAGAATCTACTGCTGCACCAACATTTATTCATCTGCTTTTTATTTAGCTCCAAAGGCTTGCAGGTCAGCTGCCTCTGCTCCGGCTGCCTTCCGGGGAGGCGGAAGGGACGGGCGCATTTACAGTGCCTCGGGGTGGCGGTGTTTGACGGGTAAACCCCCACAAGTTGATATTCCTCTTTCTCTCCTTTTCTCTTCTCTCTCCCTCTTTCTTTCTCTTTTGCATGCTATTTTTAACCTCTTTTTCCCAAGAAGCATTTTATTTATGTCTTTATGAACACATGTATTGTTTACTTACCTTTCCATCTCCGGAATAATGGGAGGTTCCTGAGTGACATAGGAGGGACCATTTCCTTACATTTAATAAATGTACATAACAGGTGATTTTTAAAAATCAAATACGAAGCCTCACCAAAAAGAAAGTTACATAAAATAACCATAGACCAAATGTGATTGTAAGCCATCCTGCAGTCTGTAGGAAAAAAGTGGCTGGGGAGACGGACTGCACGTGCTTCCCTGGGGGGTGAGGACAGAAATGTTTCCTGGTTGGTGGTGCAGACAGCTCAGGCCGAGATCTGAAAACCTCCTCTTGGCCATTTCGCTGCTAACCTCAGAGGACACTGCCGTTTTTTGCCTGGCTGACAGTTTTATCGATGGGGCTTGAGGATGAAGGAGGCCTGCTCTGCACTTCCAGGACTGATTGGTCTCTGCATGAGTAAGGGCAGGTTAGGGGTGGGGGGTCAGGAATCATGGTTTTACTAATCCTGGAGGCTGGATGCATGTGGGACAGGGTTAACCTGGCCCAGTGTGTTGTTCCACTCGGTCATCCTAACTGTACTTTAAATTATAGATGCCTCGTGAGTGCCAGTATGCTGTGTAACGTTTGCTCAGCAAAGCCAAAGCTTCAGACTTTCATTGCCAAGATCCAGAGCCCGTCTAGGCTGCCTCCAGTTAAACTGCACCATGTTTTCTTCCTGATTCCTCTTCTTTCCTCCTATTAATCCTGTTCTCTACATTTCCCGTCTCATTTCTTTGGTCTTAAATTCAGTTTCCTGTCCCCTAGATCTTTACAGGTTCCCATTTCACCACTCATATGACCCTGGATATTATCAATCTCTGTGTTGCTTTAATTTTCATAACTTCGGTTATTAGTGAGATGGCACATGAAAAGCAAACACACATTACTTCTTTTGTGAGTAGCTTGTTCATGTATTGTATTTTTCCCCCCATTGGAAAGTCATCTTTTCTTTGTTAGTATTTAAAATACATTATGTATATTCATTCTTTGTCATGTGTTTCAAGGGTTTTTAAAAACAATTTTCATTTTTCTTTTTTAGTTTGTTTATGGGAACTATTTTTCTGTGTAGACTTAAATCTTTGTGAATTTGAATCTATTATTTCTGCTGTGATTCTTAGCTTTGTTGTCTGGTTTTCAAACCTCAATATTGTAAAATCTATTTTTGTACATTTTTTCTTTTCTTTTCAAAACCATTGAGTTATCACTGACATACAAAAAGATGCACATTTTTAATATATTAAACTTAATGAGTTTCTAAATATTGCTCTTCCATAGAGAGGAACAAATTGTGCCATTTGCAGAGATGTGGATGGACGTAGAGACTGTCACATGGGGTGAAATATGTCAGAAAGAGAAAAACAAATATTGTATTTAACACATATATGTGGAATCTAGAAAAATGGTACAGATGCACCTAATTTCAAAGCAGAGATAGAGACACAGACGTAGAGAACAAATGTATGGACATGGGTGGCAGGGGTGGGGGGGGAATGGGGGAGGGATAAATTCGGAGATTGACATTGACATATATACACTGCTGCTGCTGCTGCTGCAGCTAAGTCGCTTCAGCCGTGTCCAACTCTGTGCGACCCCATAGACGGCAGCCCACCAGGCTCCCCCGCCCCTGGGATTCTCCAGGCAAGAACACTGGAGTGGGTTGCCATTTCCTTTTCCAATGCATGAAAGTGACAAGTGAAAGTGAAGTCGCTCAGTCGTATCCAACTCTTAGTGAGTCATGGACTGCAGCCTACCAGGCTCCTCCGTCCATGGGATTTTCCAGGCAAGAGTACTGGAGTGGGGTGCCATCGCCTTCTCTGCATATATACACTACTATGTATGAGATAGATAACTAATGAGAACCTACTGTATAGCACAAGGAACTCTTTTCAATGCTCTCTGGTAACCTAAATGGGAAGGAAATCCAGAAAAGGGGATATATGTATATGTATAGCTGATTCACTTTGCTGTACAGCAGAAATGAACACATTGTAAAGCAACTATACTTCAATAAAAAAAACAAGGCCATAATAAAATAAGAGAATGACTTAAAAGAATGATTTTCTAGATAAGTATTTACACGTGAAATTATCATCTTAATTTCTGTTGTGAACATATCTATTACCTCCATGAGTTTTCTCTTGCCTTCTTTCTTTGTTATTTTCATTGCATTTTGTGATGAGAATATACTATAAAATCTATCCTCTTAGAAAGTTTTAAAATATATCGTTCAGTATTGTTTACTACAGGAGCTATACTGTGAAGTACATCTCTAGGACCTAGTCATCTTGTATAACTGAAACTTTTTATCCTTTGCTAGGGAGTTTTTCCTTACTTTAAAATCTTTAATCCAATTATTACTATCTTCTGGTATGGGGTAAAGAGGAAATCTAACTTCATTCCATTTTGAGAATAATACATTGTTTGACCTAATAAACATAAATGCATTAAGTACCAGGCACATAAACGGACTCTGTGATGTAGGTTCTATTTTTATTCCCACTTGTCATCAGAGAGCAGTGAAGCACAGAAAGTCACAGAAGGCTCTAGGAATCCTAAAGGTGAGTCTCTTTCAACAGTCTCCCTCTGTCTCTTGAGGGTCAAAGATTTAAAAGTTTAGTGTAGGTCTTCCCTGGTGGTCCAGTGGTTGACAATCTGCCTGAGAAATCTGTATGCAGGTCAAGAAGCAACAGTTAGAACCGGACATGGAACAATAGACCGGTTTCAAACTGGAAAAGGAGTACGTCAAGGCTGTATATCGTCATGCTGCTTATTTAACTTATATACAGAGTATATCATGTGAAATGCCAGGCTGGATGAAGCACAAGCTGGAATCAAGATTGCTGGGAGAAATATCAATAACCTCAGATACGCAGATGACACCACCCTATGGCAGAAAGCAAAGAGGAACTAAAGAGCCTCTTGATGAAAGTGAAAGAGGAGAGTGAAAAAGCTCACTTAAGACTCAACATTCAAAAAATGAAGACCATGACATCTGGTCCCATCACTTCATGGCAAATAGATGAGGAAACAATGGAAACAGTGAAGGACTTTATTTTCTTGGGCTTCAAAAAATCACTGCAGAGGTTACTGCAGCCATGAAATAAAAAGATGCTTGCTCCTTTGAAGAAAAGCTATGGCCAACCCAGACAGCATATTAAAAAGGAGAGACATTACTTTGTCAACAAAAGTCCGTCTAGTTAAAGCCATGGTTTTTCCAGTAGTTATGTATGGATGTGAGAGTTGGACCATAAGGAAAGCTGAGCACTAAGAATTGATGCTTTTGACCTGCAGTGTTGGTGAAGACTCTTGAGAGTCCCTTGGACAGCAAAGAGATCCAACCAGTCCATCCTAAAGGAAATCAGTCCTGAGTATTCACTGGAAGGACTGATGCTGAAGCTCCAATACTTTGGCCACCTGATGTGAAGAACTGACTCATTGGAAAAGACCCTGATGCTGGGAAAGATTGAAAGCAGGAGGAGAAGGGAATGACAGAGGATGAGATGGTTGGATGGCATCACTGACTCGATGGGCATGTGTTTGAGCAAGCACCACGAGAATGGTGAAGGACAGAGAAGTCTGGCGTGCTGCAGTCCATGGGTCACAAACAGTTGGACACAACTGAGCAACTGAACTGAATTGGCAATTCTCTGTGAGGACTTTAGAAGTCTGGGTATATCGAAGAGCCGACATCTCTGTCTACAAGCATGAGAAATGGAACAATATGAAGTCAGAGATTAATGGAATCAGAGAGAGTTACAGATTCAGGAAGCAGAAAAAAATCAGAAGGACTGGGACCAGATCACAACAGTGCTATTTTCATTGTCTACACTTAAATCCTTTTATGCATCACAGCCTTGTCATGGTGAAGGGGCTTGCCTAACCCAGTGAAGTTATGAGCCATACTGCATAGGGCCACTCAAGATGGATGGGTCATAGTGAAGAGTTCTAGCAAAACATGGTCCTCTGGAGGAGGAAATGGCAACCCACTTTTCCCCCCATTTTTCTGAGTGAGAAGGATGTTGAAGCCAGCACTAAAACCATACCGCATATTATGTGTAGTTAACTGTGCTTAAGTTAACTCCGCTAAATCGTCAAGTTTAATCCATTGTGTGGGGTCACTTAACACCTTATAGTTTTCTTTGTTACTATAAAATTCTTAGTAGAATAATTTCTTCATATACTGTGAAGAGAAGTGCCAGAACTTGAATCTCTGCTGATAGCTTTATGCAAGATTCTAGAGCGTGGAGCAGATTTGCATTCCACAGAGGGATGGTTTGTTACTTAAGGCCTATGCGAGCATGCTAAGTTACTTCAGTCGTGTCTGACTCTTAGTGACCCCATGGACTGTAGCCTGCTAGGCTCCTCTGTTCATAGGATTCTCCAGGCAAGAATACTGGAGTGGGTTGCCATGCCCTCCTCCAGGGGATCTTCCTGATCCAGGAGTCGAACACGTATCTCCTGAATCTCTTATATTGGCAAGCGGGTTCTTTACCACTAGTGCCACCTGGGAAGCCCATTTAAGGCCTCTGACTTGGGTTAACCCAGGAGAAAGAATTGTATGGCATTACAGGCAGTGAAGAGACTTTGTCTCGTATCTAACCAGACCTTTAAGTATAAAGGAAGTTGAGCTCAGGGCAATAAATGGCTTGTGCAAAGCCACTGAGGCCACCAAGCTTGGCCAGAACTGGTATGTTGATCTCCAGGTCCTACCCCTCAGTTCTTCACCTTCTGCATCTTGATTCCGCCAAAATTGCTTCTTCTGGCAAGGAAGAGAATCTCTCTTAATCTATTTCTGAAATAAAATTTTCTCTGCCATTTGCAACACTCCAGAGAATAGGAACATAACAAAATCATTGTTTTGCGTTAATACTTCCATTTCCAGCTATCTTGGCAATCAATCAGAACTTTTATCTCCTTGCCTGAAGAGACAAGGACATTTAATTCACAGCAATTTCCTTTTTCCTTTCTCTCAGAGACTCTATTAAACAAAACATGATGGATCACACTCAATATTTGCATGCCAGCTAAAACAGGGACAGAACGCTGCTAGAACAGAGAGGATCCTACCTTTGCCTAAGCCTGACAGAGGTGAAGTGGAGGTTAGCGCTGGGAAATGCTCAAATTCTGCCCTTGTGAGTCTTCACTCTTGGAAGGTGGCCCAATTGACAGCCAGAATGAAAACTGGAAACTGTGCTTAAAATTAATAAATTCTCATCAACAAAGATCATGTTGTTTAGTCGCTCAGTCATGGCCCACACTTTGCAACCCCATAGAGAGACTCTTTGTAGCCAGAAACAAAGATCATAGTCCTACCTAATTAAGGCTGGGCTTCCCTGGTGGCTCAGTGGTAAAGAATCCACCTGCCAGTATAGGAGACACAGGTTCAATCCCTGGTCCTGGAAGATCCCCAGAAGAAGGAAATGGCACCCCAGTCCAGTATTCTTGCCTAGAGGATCTCAGGAACAGAGGAGCATGGTGGGCTACAGTCCACAGGGGGTCACAAAGAGGTGGACACGACTTAGAGACTGACCATCAACAATAATTAAGGGCACTTTTTGGTTTTGGCTGCTCCATAAGGCTTATGGGATCTTAGTTCCTGGACCAGGGACTGAACCCAGGCCCTCAGGCAGTGAAAAGGCCAAGTCCTAACCTTTGGACTGTCAGGCAGTTCCCAAGGCTAGTTGTTTTTTGATAACACTTGTATTTTAGAAAACTGATCTGGGGCATAGTCTGGCCAAGAATTCCTGTTACTCTACTGGTCATTTCAGTTCATTCGCTCCTTCTCATAGCGATTAGAACAGAAATTTTTTGAATCTGTGTATTTATAGAGACCATTCATCTTTCCTATTCTTCACAGTACCCAGGAGTGCTTGCCTTGTATGTATTTTAGAACAACCCAATGTATCTTACAGTCTTTTGCAAATGGAGCTGTTGATTGTAGTGTTGACAGGACCACAAGGGGATGCCCAATCCAGCTGCTAGTTTTATGCAGAGGATGATATTTCTACCTGTATTTTCTTTTCTACAGGGAGTTTATCATTTGCTTGAAAACAAGGTTAAATAGTGAAATGTTGACTTGAATGTGAGTCTCCCGCCTCTTAGTGACAAAGCTGTTTTCATTCATATATTTATTCATTTAAGAGATCTTATTGTGTTGGGCATATAAACAAGATGTAGTATCTTCCCACAAGAAATTTACAGACAGGGGAGGTATTATAGGTAAATTAACACTAATAATATGGTGTGATAAACACCATTGTGGAATGAATGTGAGATTCTGTGGGAGCACAGAGGAGAGATTCAGAATGCTATTTGGGGGATTTAGGGAAATTGTTAATTTCCTTAATCCTCCCGTAATGCAATGTAAGGAAAGAGTTCCAGAAAAAGTAAAATCTAAATTGCAACCTGAAGGCTGGACTGGAGTTAGCTTCGTGATGCAGTGGGGGAACCAGGCAGAGGGAATCATCTGAAATGAGAAAGCCTGGCTCATTCATGGGGAAATGTGCCCTTTGTGTACAGGATGACTGTACATGGACAATGATGAGAAAAGTTGGAAAGAGAAATTGTTTAGGCTCCATAAGCCATGTTAAAGATTTTGAACTTGCTATGTATTGCAGTGGGAAAATGTTGAATGATTACTGGAACACGAATGACAAAAATACCTTTAGGCTACAGAACAGTTCCCTTGTGTCTCAGAGGGTAAAGAATTTTCCTGCAATGCAAGAAACCCAGGTTTGATCCCTGGGTTGGGAAGATCCCCTGGAGAAGTGCATGACTATCCACTCCAGCATTCTTGCCTGGAGAATTCCATGGACAGAGGAGCCTGGTGAGCTGTAGCCCATGGGGTCACAAAGACGCGACTGAGCAACTAACACAGAGAACAACTTTTTGGGCTAGGGTATGGGTGATAGATTAGACAAAATCAAGGAAACAGACACCCCCACCACAGCCTGGATTGTCTACCTACAAAGTCTTTTGTCACAGTTGATTAGAAGGAAACTTACTTAGGAAATGAGCAAATGTTGGAATTTCTGTTGATTTGGTAACCATGCTTCATAGTCCTTCCAGGTTCCCAAACTCCAGTACTCTTGCCTGGAAAATCCCATGGACAGAGGAGCCTGGTAGGCTCCAGTCCATGGGGTCGCTAAGAGTCAGACACGACTGAGCGACTTCACTTTCACTTTTCTGCATTGGAGAAGGAAATGGCAACCCACTCCAGTGTTCTTGCCTGGAGAATCCCAGGGACAGAGGAGCCTGGTGGGCTGTCATCTATGGGGTCGCACAGAGTCGGACACGACTGAAGCGACTTAGCAGCAGCAGCAGCAGCAGCAGCAGAGTAGAATACCTTCCCCAGGCGGGGAAGGTTGTGCCAGTAGATATTTCCTGTCTTATGTCAGGGAATCTTCAGCTCATCCTGTCTTCAATCCCCTCTATGTTCTGGCTGGTGATTACTGTTCTGGTAGCAATACTCACAGCTCTTTTCCCTCTTTTGACATTCCTTATTATATGTCTCTTACTCATGGTCCTTGATTTTAATTTGTTATCTACTTAAGGAAGGAGGCTTTATGCAATCCCAAGCCTATGGGCCCTCCAGTGACTTTTCAGATTGCTCATTCTTTCCCAAATTGTAGATTGGCCATCCTTTCCCAAATCCTTTCTCTGTACAGTGGGATCCACCTGAGGATGCATTATGCTGCTGCTGCTGCTAAGTCGCTTCAGTCGTGTCCAACTCTGTGCGACCCCATAGATGGCAGCCCACCAGGCTCCCCTGTCCCTGGAATTCTTCAGGCAAGAACACTGGAGTGGGCAGCATTTCCTTCTCCAATGCAGGAAAGTGAAAAGTGAAAGTGAAGTCGCTCAGTCGTGTCTGACTCTTATTGACCCCATGGACTGCAGCCTACCAGGCTCCTCCATCCGTGGTATTTTCCAGGCAGGAGTACTGGAGTGGGGTGCCATTGCCTTCTCTATGCGTTATGCCAAGTGAACATATATGAGAAGTAAATAGTCTCCAGTCATACTGCCTACTTCGCTAGCTCCTCGCTGCCCATGACAGGCTCACCATCGTGCCATTTTGTAGAGACCAACACTGCTCTCAGGAACAATCCTCATGCAGGTCACGTCAGGGGATGATTTGTTTTGGCCCCATTCACTTTCTTTCTTTCTTTTTTGCAAACATTTTAATTTATTTATTTATATTTTTCCATCATGGTTTATCACAGGATATTGAATATAGTTCCCTGTGCTATACAGTAGGACCTTGTTGTTTATCCATTCTAAATGTAACAGTTTGCATCTACCCACTCCAGATTCCCAGCCGGTCCTTCTCCCTTCCTCCCTCCCCGTAGCAACCACAACTCTGTTCTCCATGTCTGTGAGTCTGCTTCTGTTCTGTAGGTAGGTTCATCTGTGCCATATTTTAGAGTGCACACATAAGTGGTAGCCTATGGTATTTTTCTTCTCTTTCTGACATACTTCACTTAGTATAATAATCTCTAGTTGCACCCGTGTTGCTGCAAATGTTGTCCCCATTCACTGTCAATGCTAATGTGAGTTTGAATTTAGAGGCCAAGATGGATCACTTCTAAAGTCAAGAGACAGTGGCTTGGGACTTCCTTGGAGGTCCAGTGGTAAAGAATCCACCTTGCAATCTGGGGACGTGCTCCCTGGCCAGGGAACTAAGACCCCATATGCCACGTAGCACCTAAACCTGTGCCCTGCAGCTGCTGAGCCTGCAGGCTGCAACAAGAGAGCGTGTGTGGTACACTGAAAAGATTCCACACGATGCAGCGAAGATCCTGTGTGCCTCAAATAAGACCTGATGCAGCAAAAAAAAAAAAAGAGAGAGAGAGAGAGAAAGATAGATGGTGGCTTGTATATATTCCAAGAGGAGCTTAGAGAGTAACCTGACAAGGATCGGGTGATAGAAGGGCTGAAGAAGGTCTTTGGAGCTGCCAGGACCTCCTTTTCCCATGACTCCTCTTCTTTTATTTCAGACAATTTCCTGTATTGAACAGAAAGTGTTAACTCCTACCTTCCAACATAGGTGTTCACACTGACCCTAGAGTTGATCAGATCTCAAAGTTCGTATCCCCCTCCAATTCACTCACTAAGGTTATTGTCTCACAGATACACAGATCTGGCATTTATCCACCTAGATACCAGAAACAAGCCTAGGATATGCCCTGTTGTCTCCAAGGAAACCTTTTAGGCAAAGCTATCCTGGGATTCCAAACCTGTTTCCGCAGAACCTATAATATTTGTTCAGCTAACATTTCCTAACTTGAATTGAACTTCCAAAGATGTGAATGGCTCGAAATCTCCACATGCAGCTTGCATTTTGCAGACAAGTCCCCATGCTGATGGTGCAGTGTTGTGGGGTGGGTAGGGAGGAGGCCTACTATTTGGGACCCAGAGGTGGCACCCGATCTAGGCTGACAGGGGCCTATCAAGGTGAAGGTGATGGATGGATTTGCATAAGGGAGGCAGTTATTTTAATAAGGATTATCTGAGTTAGCTCAGAATAACCAGCTGCTTGTCTCCACAGGGAGCACCATTTGACATAAATGAAGACAAGGACAATGATTGAGTCTGAAAGAGAGTTAATTGAAAAGGAGTAACTCGCTCTGATCTGCAGATTGAGCTCCTTAGGAGGATTCAGGGGAGCCAGAGTGAGTCAAACGATTTTACATGCAGGAATTTCCCTGGAAGATGCAGACACTGTTACTCGATTGACCTCAAATCAGGAAAAGGCCAACATCACAGCAGCTCAAAGGGTGTTAGTTTCCTGGGGATGCATCTCTTAATTGCAATGTTCATTACAGTGGTGCCTTTTTTAAAAAATTTTAGAGTTAGACAAGCTTTTAAAAAATATCAAAGGCAGGGAGAATGAAAGAGTGGGGAGTTAAGTATTTGACCCTTCTTCATCTAACAAATGGAGAAGGCGATGGCAACCCACTCCAATACTCTTGCCTGGAAAACTCCATGGACGGAGGAGCCTGGTAGCCTACAGTCCATGGGGTCTCGAAGAGTCGGATACGACTAAGCAACTTCACTTTCACTTCTCACTTGCATGCATTGGAGAAGGAAATGGCAACCCACTCCAGTGTTCTTGCCTGGAGAATCCCAGGGACAGAGGAGCCTGGTGGGCTGCCGTCTATGGGGTCGCACAGAGTCGGACATGACTGAAGCGACTTAGCAGCAGCAGCAGCAGCACATCTAACAAAATGTCTTCAGCTTTTGGATTGAAAGATAATTTTGTTCAGTTGAGGACCCATTTCTCTATTAATTCTTCTGGAAATCAAGAATTAATAAGCATCTGTTGAGGAAAGGCTGGTATTGATTTTTCTCTTGATGAGTATGAGCTACATTCTATACATTTTCTACTATGTTATTCAGATCTCTGCTCAAATGTCATCTCTTCAGACAAGTTGTATAGGACCAATCACCCTGTCTACATGAGAGCCCCATCATTCTCTATCAATAATTACCCCAATGCATTTTTTTTTTTTTTGGTGTTTAGTATGATATTTTATTGAGCTTTCCTAGTGGCTCAGTGGTAAAGAATCTGCTAGCAATGTAGGAGACCCAGGTTCGATCTCTGTGTCAGGAAGATCCCCTGGAGGAGGAGGGCATGGCAACCCACTCCATGGGGGTTCTTGCCTGGAGAATTTCATGGGTAGAGGAGCCTGGTGAGTTATAGTCCATGGGGTCGCAAAGAGTCGGACATGACTGCGTGACACTCACTAACTCATGATGTCATACTGCATACTTATTTTTCTTTCTAGCCTGGGTGACTGTGACCTTCATGAAGGCAGGAACTTTGTTTAAGTTACTACTGTATCTTTAGTACCTAAAATAGTGTTTGTCACTATTAAAAACGAATGACCAAGGGCAGGAATTTTTGTGTGTATTTCTAGTGTGCTATATTCACTTTTTATTTCCTTGTGTGGAAAGCTATTTTATTGCAGATTTTAAAGTTCTTTTATGAAGAAACAATAATAACAAAGAGATAAAAGTACTATTAGCAATAAACAACAGGAAAGCTGGTCACAGTGGGGGAAGAAACACCAAAAATTAACAGCTGAAGAAATAAAGTGTCACAGAAATGAGCAGCCTAAATATAAGTATACCACAAAACTAACTTAGGTGAAGTGAACTATGTAAGAGCCATGGCATAAATTTCATCATACAGTTGGTATATATGATTCTGTTAGGTGATCAATGAACCCTGTGACTAGTCCTTTGCTTTTTATTGAACTTTTTATTGAGATAATTATAGATTCACATGCATTTGTAAGGATTAATAAAGGAAGATCCTGGGAGCTCTAATGCCAGCAGGACTAGTCACGTGCCACCTATCTTTAAGGGCAGAGAGCCACACTGTTGATTTTAAGAAATGAAAAGAGGATAGTTCCAATGTAAGATAACATCACAGGGGGCTCCTGAACTCACATCCTCCTATGCACACGAAACCTATAGTTACACATGGAGCTGCTGCTGCTGTTGCTGCTAAGTCACTTCAGTCCTGTCTGACTCTGTGCGACCCCATAGAGGGCAGCCCACCAGGCTCCCCCATCCCTGGGATTCTCCAGGCAAGAACACTGGAGTGGGTTGCCATTTCCTTCTCCACATATGGAGCAGTTCCCTCCAAAAGAAATCCAGAAACTAGCTGAATGACTCTTACACATCATGAATGGGAAAAAACCCACATCAAGAAGGGTTGGACAGGCTGAGATACACTCTTACTCTAAACCTTCCCGTGGCTCAGTCACCTACACTTCAGTGGGATCTTACAACTCCCAATTTCTCCTTGAGGAGTGAAGGACTTGGATTCAACATTAAGCAACCCAGCTTTTAAAACTGCCACCTGGGAGACAGGTCCCTCAGCTCAGAAAGCCAAGGGGACTTGGCGTCTCAGAGACTCACAAGGCTATAGCAAGCCAGGAACCAGTTATATTTAAATGTATTTATTTGAAATTAAAGGATAATTGCTCTACAGTATCGTGTTGGTTTCTTCCATTCATCAACATGAATTAGCCATAGGTATACATTATGTCCCCTTCTTCTTGAACCTTCCTTCCACCTCCCTTCCCATCCCACCCCTCCAGGTTGTCACAGAGCCCCAGTTTGAGTTCCCTGAGACATACAGCAAATTCCCACTGGCTATCTATTTTACATATTATATGTATTTGTTTCCATGTTACTGTCTCCGTTTGTCCCACTCTCTCCTTCTCCCTCTCTCCCCGCAGTTCCATTCTTCACATTTGCATCTCCACTGCAGCCCTGCAAATAGGTTCATCAGTACCGTTTTTATAGATTCTCTATATATGCATTAATATATGATCTTTTTCTCTGACTTACTTTACTCTGTTATGACCAACCTAGACAGCATATTAAAAAGCAGAGACATTACTTTGCCAACAAAGGTCTGTCTAATTAAAGCTTTGGTTTTTCCAATAGTCATTTATGAATGTGAGAGTTGGACTATAAAGAAAGCTGAGTGCCAAAGAATTGATGCTTTTGAACTGCAGTGTTGGAGAAGACTCCTGAGAGTCCCTTGCACTGCAAGGAGATCCAACTAGTTTATCCTAAAGGAAATCAGTCCTGAATATTCATTGGAAGGACTGATGCTGAAGCTGAAACTTCAATACTTTGGCCACCAGATATGAAGAACTGACTCACTGGAATAGACCCTGATGCTGGGAGGGACTGGGGGCAGGAGGAGAAGGGGATGACAGAGGATGAGATGGTTGGATGGCATCACCAACTCAATGGATATGAGTTTGAGTAAGCTTCAGGAGTTGATGATGGACAGGGAGGCCTGGTGTGCGCACTCCATGGGGTCGCAAAGAGTTGACTCGTGAAAAAGGGTCACTCGACACGACTGAGTGACTGAACTGAACTGAATTCACTCTGCATAATAGGCTCTGGGTTCATCCATCTTATTAGAACTGACTCAGATGTGTTCCTTCTTATTTCTGAGTAATATTTCCATCGTAAGAAACGGTTTTTGAAAAGGACTGGCTGTGACTACCCCTGGCCCTCGCCCCCAGCTCAGCCCAGATGAAGCAGATTGAAAAGCCTATCTCTACCTTTCTCTGAAAGAGGCCTCTTCATACATCACAAGCTGCTGCCTGAAGGTCAGGTTCGTAATGCAGCACACCTGTGGGGGCTGACTGAGTTCCTCCCCTGAGACTGAGGAGGCCAGTGGGTGAGAACTATCTCCGAGCTCTCTCTCCAGCCTCCTCCAGGACGCTGGTGTCTCCACTGTATTTGCTGGAATATTTCCACAGAGATGTCAAGCTGCCCTTCAGAAAGGTTTGGAAATGATTTTATTCTCTGGTAATGAATGAGAATGGAGGTTTCTCCTCATTCTTGCAAACATTGGCTGTTATTTATTTTTAAATGCTTGGTGTTTTTATTATTGTTTTTGATATGGACCATTTTTGCAGTCTTTATTGAATGTGTTACAATATTGCTTCTGTTTTGTGTTCTGGTTTTTGGCTATGAGGCACTGGGGCTGTAGAATCCCCAACCCCAGTATTGGAAGGTGAAATTAACCACTGGACTGGTAGGAAAGTCCTTTGGCTGTTGTTTCTTAAAATCGATATCATTGGCCATTTTCTAATGGGATGGTGGATTTTTGTCTATTTGTTTTGGATCAGTGGCTTTCAACTCTGGCAGCTTGTGGATCTCCTGGTGAACTTCTAAATAATACTTGAGTCTCAGCCCCAGCTGATTAAATTACAGACTCCTCAGGCAGTTCTGATGCTCAGCCATGGTTGACAGCCACTCTTTGGGGCTAGGATGGGAGTTGATGGAGGCACAAACTGCTGAGGTATAGATTTGGTTCAGGAGCTCATAGTACAGCATGACATCAAGTCAGAGCAACCACCCAAATAGCCAGATCAGCTGACAAATATTATTTAATGAGCTCTGCAGATAATCAAGGCTCACTCTGTTTCCAGTGACATCATTTCAAAGCAGTGTTTGTTGGAGAACTGGTGAATTTGGCCAACGCAGCCTGGGTGTGAAGTTCTGAGTCCCTGCTTAGAGTCACAAGTTTAATGAACATCTGGGTTATCAAGAATAGAAACGGCTTCTTGACAAACAATGCATATTGTGTGTGTGTTTAAGCTTTTTATTTTGAGATATTTGTAGATTCCCATGCAGTTGTAAGAAATAGTATTGAGAGATCTCACATACCCTTTACCCTAAACTGTAGGACAATATGGCAACAGGATATGGGCCCTGACAGTCAAGGAGCAGACCATTTCCATCACCACAAGGAATCGCCCATGTTGCTTTTTTTTAGCCACACCCACTTCCCTTCTAAGGCAACTCCTTCCTTAACTACCAGATACCATGAAGCTAGTCTCCAGTTCTGTATACCTGACATTTCAAGAGTGTTATATAAGTAGAATCATACAAGATACAACCTTTAAGGATTGTTTTTTCCCACTCTGCACAATTCTCTTGTGATTTATTTAGTGTGTCTTATTTATTTATTCCTTATTAATCAATATTTATTGATATTCCTTTTTATTTATCAATATTCCTTTTTATTTCTGGGTAGTATTCTGTAGTAAGGATATATAGTTTAACCATTCACCACTGAAAGAAGGTCTGGGTTGTTTCCAATTTTTGCAAAGAAAGTTTCAATAAACATTTATGTATGTGTGTGTGTGTGTATACATATATAAATATATATATTTGTGTGTGTGTGTATGTGTTAGCATGTCTCCATTTCTTTGGGATAAGATTGCTCTTGCTGGATGATTTGAAAGTTTATTTTATTTTATTTTTGCAAAACTGCCAAACTGTTTTCCAGAGTGACTGTACTATTTTACATTCACACCAGTAACGTATGAGTAATTAACTTCCTCTACATCCTCACCTACGTTTGATGTTGTCATTTTTAAAAATAAATTAGCTGTTCTGATAGACATATAGTGATAACGCTGCTGCTGCTGCTAAGTCACTTCAGTCGTGTCCGACGCATTATGGTTTTAACTTTGTTTCACTAGTGGCTGTTGATATTGAACATCTTTTCATGCGCTAATCTGCAGTCTGTGTATCTTCTCTGGTGAAATATCTGTTTATGCCTTTTGCCCATTTTGTGATTGGAATGTTGGTTTTGTTGTTGTTGTTGTTTTTTACTGTTGATATTTGAGAGTTCATCATATGCTTGTTCTTTGTCAGATATGTGGCAAGTATCTTCTCTCAGTCTGTAGCTTGTTTTTTCATTCTCTTAACAGGGTCTTTTGTAGAGCAAAAGTTTTAAAATGAAGTTCAGCTTATCAAATTTTCCTTTCATGGATTAAACTTTTGGTGTCAAGCCTAAGGGCCCTTTACCTAGACTTGTGTTCCAAAGATGTTTCTCATGTTTCCTTTTTTCTAAAAGTTTTATAGTTTACATTTAAGTCTGTGATCCATTTTGGTTTAACTTTATATGTTTCTTTTTTCTTATTTTTGTGTTGATAGGTCTTCAATTGCTTGAGCACAATTTATTGCAAAGGCAATCTTTTCTCCATTGAATGATTTCGTACCTTTGTCAAAAGTCAGTTGGGCATGTTTGTACGAGTATGTTTCCGGGCTCTCTGCTTTGTCCAGTTGATCTATGTATTCCTCTGGTAATATCATTGTAATGGTTACTGTAGCCAAATAGTAAATGTTGAAATTGAGTAGACTGATTCTTCATATTAGTTTTTTGTTTTTGAAATTGTTTTACTTTTATAGTTCCTTTATGTCTCTACATAAATTTTAGAAACATTTTGTCTGTCTACAAAAGATATTGCTGGGGTTTTGGTAGAAATTTTGTCACAGCTGTACATCAATTTGGGGAGAATTGACATCTTTACTGTGTTTAGTCTTCCAGTTCATAAATGTAGTGCATCTCTCCATTTGTTTAGATTTTCCTTCCTTTTCCTATTCCCGCTTTCCTCCCCCTTCATTCCTTCTTTCTTTTCTTCCTTCTTTTCTCAGTATTATATAGTTTTCAGCATGCATATCCTGTACGTGTTTTGTTAGATTTACATATAAGTTTTTCATTTTTTTGAGCAATTGGAAATGGTATTGAATTTCTACTTTTGGTGTCTATATACTCATTGCTAATATATAAAAGTATAACTGATTTTTGTATGTTTTCTTGTGTTTCATGACCTTGCTGAACTTATTTATTCCATAAATTTTTTTTTCAGATTCTTGGGCATTTTCTCTGTAAACTATAATGTCATCTGCAAGCATTTTAATTTTTTTCCTTTTTGATCTGCATGGCTTTTACTTCTTTTTCTTGTCTTCTTGCACTAGCTAGCATTTTCAATGCTCTGTTGGATAATAGTGGTGTGGGTAGACATCCTTGAATTGTTCTCAGCCTTAGAAAGAAAGCATTCTGTCATTGACCGTTAAGTATAATGTTAGCTGCAAGTTTATTTATTTATTTTTTTGTAGATACTCTTCATCAAGTTGAGGAAGTTCTCCTCTATTGCTATTATTCTGAAATTACTTTTTTAAAACTATGAATGGGTGTTGAATTTTGTCAGTTGCTTTTTCTGCAGCATTGATTTAATTACGTGATTTTTTTTTTCTTCTTCTTTAGTGTGTAATATGGCAGATTACACTGAGTTTTTAAAACTCATGGGTTGCAGTGGTGATGGGGGTGGTTGTTGTTTTTTGTTATTTAGTTGCTCAGTCATGTCTAACTTTTGCGACCCCATGGACTAGTCTGCCAGGCAGGCAGAGGGGATGAAATTTCCAGCTCTCTACTTGGCCTTCTGTAACAGCACATTGGTGTGGTATTGTAGCCTTCTAAGCATAGAAATATAAATTCTCCACTCAGCCGTTTCTGGGCTTTTGGTGACGGGGGTTGGAGCCACAGTTTTGTATTGTTTTTCTGGTGTTTGGCTACAACAGAGCAGTTATTATGTGAAACTCTTCTTAGGCCGCCCCTGATTTGGTTCTTGGATTGAGAGAGAGTAAGTTTATTTATTCTTTTACTTGTGGATGTTTCTGGTTGTTTGGCTTGGGATATTTGAGGCAAAAAGAAGATTCAAGGAACTTACCACTGTATCCTTCCCCTGGTTCTGTTGAGCCTAATTGGTCTTCTTTCCACCTTTCAGGGTTTCCTTGTCTTTGTGTATTATGGCCAGAGATTTTATTTTTTATTATTTTATTTTAAGATTTATTTTTTTTATTGATGTGGACCATTTAAAAAGTTGTTTTTTTTTTTTTTAAATTGAACTTGTTACAGCATTGCTTCTGTTTTATGTTTTGGTTTTTGGCCTTGAGGCATGTGGGATCTTGATTCCTCAACCAGGGGTCAAACTGCACCCCCTGCATTGGAAGGTGAAGTCTTAATCCCTGGACTGCCTGGAAAGTCCCATGTCCAGAGTTTTTAGTTGTACTTGGCAGGAGGAATAGGAGGAAGTATTTCTACTCCATATTCTTAGAAGTGGAAGCATGTAATTTTAGTTGTGGCCACGTTGAATGCATTAGGTTGAACTAGTCAGGATAAGACATTTATTTACACATGGCGACTTTCCTTCCTCATCGTTCTGCATGATAGAAGTATTATTTGCCTGCTTTAGCAAATGAAATCTTGATTACATGTTTTCCAGTACTGAAAATGTTGAATATTTTGTTTCACACATTTCACTTAAGCCTAATATCTGTCTCCAGAATTCTCTCTTATTAGTTATTATTTTGTTACTTGTCAACAGGACCCCAATTAGAGACTTTTGTGTGGAAAGAATGAAGGTTTTAGGGGAGGCATAACTCTTTTTGTGGGAACTGTCCTTGGGGATGGTCTTAGGGAAACACAAAGGGAAAGATAGGGAAGAGGGAGGGAGACAGACACTGTGTAGAGTCTATATGTTGGGTGCCTCACAGAGGTTATCTCATTTGATCTTACAGAAGTATTGTTACCATCTCTGATTTTCAGCTGGAACCTTGGCTAGAGAGGTTAGGATGATTTAAGTAGATGTGTCCAAATTGGTTTTTAAGCCTGTATATTGACAACAGCTTTAGTTGTTCTCCCAAGCTGCCTTCACCAGGTCATGAAATCATCACACATTTATATTGAAGTTTTGCCCTCAGTTTATGCCCGTTTATTCTGAAGGATATACTGTGATAAGACAGTGGAGATAAGATCTATGATTACCTCGTCCTGCTGGCTTCAGTGACTATCTTGCACTTTATAAAATGATACCCAGCCGATGGAATACGACAGTTATCTTTCCTCATATTTCAACCTAGGCAACTGGATTCATGAAAAAACTTCTGAAGAGGAGTATGGGATAAGGATTTTGGGGAGAAAGAAAAAAATTATCAAAGGATGACAGCAAAAGAATATAGGCTAGAGAACTGTGTGTCTCAATAAAGCATCACTAACAGTCCAGCAGAAGCGTTTTAAGCATTAAAAATGAGAGTATTTTGACCTAGTCAAGTGTCACCCAAACATAAAGTTGTGGCAAATAGTGTAAATTAGGTAATAGAATTTAGGTTCAGGAGAGAAGTATCAAGCAGTTTGGTTCAGTCACTCAGTTGTATCTGACTCTTTGCAACCCCATGGACTGCAGCACTCCAGACCTCCATGTCCATCACCAACTCCCGGAGCTTGCTCAAACTCATGTCCATCTGCTATCTAACTATCTCATCCTTTGTCATCCCCTTCTCCTCCTGCCTTCAATGTCAATATAAAACACAAAAATTGTATGATGTGGGATTCAGTAACATAGGCTAAAGTACAGTAGTTTCATGAATTATTTTCTGAGATGTGACAGTGATATTGTGGCTTTATAGGGGAATGTCCTTGTTTAGGAGATGCCTGCCAAACTGTTTTGATGTCATATGTCATGATGTCTGCACCTGACCTTCAAATTGTTCAGTCAAAAAAAAAAAAAAAAACTTGGAATATTTTATTCCCATATTCACTTTACTTTGTTGCCACCTCTCCCTTGGACACAGTGCCTAGGGCCAAGATACTCTGGAGGGTCTACAAAAATGTTTTTAAAACATCCTTCTAAAATTAAAAGACAAAAAATGAATTTCTAGGTCAAATATTTTAACTTATAGTATTCATAATTCACTTTTATGCCAACACATCCATAAAATAGAGTTTTAAATATATTTTTATTGAGGAAAAGGCACACAAAAGTGTCTATGGCCCAGGAAAGCCATAAAGTGGTTCTCGATGCCACCATTAGGATTTAAACTTCAGGAGGTCCAAGATAAGTGGTTCCTTGGGTATTATGGGCAATCAGCACAGTGCCAGCTGTGACCATAGTCTCAATTAGCATTTGCTGATTGAATGAAAGGATCGCTGACAAATTTTATGAACATTGAACATATTCTTCTGCTAAAGGGTATAAAATGCCCTTCTAATAAGCGAAGTATGTATTATTTTTGGATTATCAAACGTTTTGAATTGTTAGTGTCTCATTCCCTCTTTGGGAGAAGGCAGTGGCACCCCACTCCAGTACTCTTGCCTGGAAAATCCTATGGATGGAGGAGCCTGGTGGGGTGCAGTCTGTGGAGTCGCTAAGAGTTGGACACAACTGAGTGACTTCACTTTCACTTTTCACTTTCATGCATTGGAGAAGGAAATGGCAACCCTCTCCAGTGTTCTTGCCTGGAGAATCCCAGGGATGGGGGAGCCTGGTGGGCTCCCGTCAATGGGGTCGCACAGAGTCGGACATGACTGAAGCGACTTAGCAGCAGCAGCAGCAGCATTCCCTCTTTATTGGATACGTAGGATAATTGGATACATAGGAAGGAAAAGAGGGATCAATGGTTGAGGCATCATTTGTTGAATACTCACTATATCGGCATATATATAATATAATATAAATACAGATACATAGTGCATTTAGATACTCAGTTCAGTACAGTCGCTCAGTCATGTCTGACTCTTTGCGACCCCATGAATCGCAGCACACCAGACCTCCCTGTCCATAACCAACTCCCAGAGTTCACACAAACTCATGTCCATCGAGTTGGTGATGCCATCCAGCCATCTTATCCTCTGTCGTTCCCTTCTCCTCCTGCCCCCAGTCCATCCCAGCATAAAGGTCTTTTCCAAAGAGTCAACTCTTTGCATGAGTTGGCCAAAGTCCTGGAGTTTCAGCTTCAGCATCAGTCCTTCCAATGAACACCCAGGACTGATCTCCTTTAGGATGGACTTGTTGGATTTCCTTGCAGTCCAAGGGACTCTCAAGAGTCTTCTCCAACACCACACTTCAAAAGTATCAATTCTTTGGTGCTCAGCCTTCTTCACAGTCCAACTCTCACATCCATACATGACCACTGGAAAAACCATAGCCTTGACTAGACGGACCTTTGTTGGCAAAGTAATGTCTCTGCTTTTGAATATGCTGTCTAAGTTGGTCAAAACTTTCCTTCCAAGGAGTAAGCGTCTTTCAATTTCATGGCTGCCATCACCATCTGCAGTGACTTTCAGTTCAGTTCAGTCGCTCAGTCATGTCCGACTGTTTGCGACCCCATGAATCGCAGCACGCCAGGCCTCCCTGTCCATCACCAACTCCCAGAGTTCACTCAGACTCACGTCCATCGAGTCAGTGATGCCATCCAGCCATCTCATCCTCTGTCATCCCCTTCTCCTCCTGACCCCAATCCCTCACAGCATCAGAGTCTTTTCCAATGAGTCAACTCTTTGCATGAGGTTTTGGAGTACCCCAAAATAAAGTCTGACACTGTTTCTGCTGTTTCCCCATCTGTTTGCCCTGAAGTAATGGGACCAGGTGCCATGATCTTTGTTTTCTGAATATTGAGCTTTAAGCCAACTTTTTCACTCTCCTCTTTCACTTTCAACAAGAGGCTTTTTAGTTCCTCTTCACTTTCTGCCATAAGGGTGGTGTCATCTGCATATATGAAGTTATTGATATTTCTCCTGGCAATCTTGATTCCAACTTGTGCTTCTTCCAGCCCAGCATTTCTCATGATGTACTCTGCATAGAAGTTAAATAAGCAGGGTGACAATATACAGCCTTGACGTACTCCTTTTCCTATTTGGAACCAGTCTGTTGTTCCATGTCCAATTCTAACTGTTGCTTCCTGACCTGCATATAGATTTCTCAAGAGGCAGGTCAGGTGGTCTGGTTTTCCCATCTGTTTCAGAATTTTCCACAGTTTATTGTGATCCACACAGTCAAAGGCTTTGGCATAGTCAAAAAGCAGAAATAGACGTTTTTTCTGGAACTCTTGCTTTTTCCATTATCCAGTGGACCATTCCACATGGACCACAGCCTTGTCCAACTCAGTGAAACTAAGCCATGCCGTGTGGGGCCACCCAAGACGGATGCGTCATGGTGGATAGGTCTGACATTATGTGGTCCACTGGAGAAGGGAATGGCAAACCATTTCAGTATTCTTGCCTTGAGAACCCCATGAACAGTATGAAAAGGCAAAAAGATAGGGCACTGAAAGATGAACTCCCCAGGCCAGTATGTGCCCAATATGCTACTGGAGATCAGTGGAGAAATAACTCCAACAGGGTATTAACCCCAGAGCATCAGATGAGGGCAAGCACCTCTGTACAGCTTTCTTTTTCACATCCAGTTCTCTTTCCTAGAATCACAAGGTGATTTCCGATACCTCAGTTCCAGGCATTACTATCGATAACATTTATAGATAAGGCACTTAATCCCGAATCATTCAGTCAACAAATGCTATGTGAAAAGCTAAAAATAATCCCTGAGTTTTCAAAGGCAGCTTGCTCAAGACACTTGCAAACGACACATTCATGGGAGGCAGAGTGGAGTGAAGCAGACAAGAGAATGTGCATTGGAATCGAGTGAGCTGGCTTCAGGTCCTGGCCTGGCCACTTTCTCACTGAGTGATAATGAGGAGTTGCTCAACCTCTTGGGCCTCTCTTTGCTCATCTACAAAAGGAAGTATTGTTCATTTTTATATATGAGGTATTTTATAAGGATTAAATGAGGTCATTCCCATAAAGTGCATTTGAGCACATGATAAATGTGCACCTGAAAAATGCCAACAGATGCTTCTTGTTACATTGTTGCTGCTGCTGTTGTATGCAAATTATCTGCAGAAAAATGTTCATAAACTCATCCTGTGGTTTCCTCCTACAGACAGACACATTGGGTTCAAAGCATGCGGAAAGAGGGCCTGAAATGCAGATATATAGTGTCTAAGTGCTTTGGCTGCATCCCTTCATTCTTTCTGGAGTTATTTCTCCACTGATATCCAGTAGCATATTGGGCACCTACTGACCCGGGGAGTTCCCCTTTCAGTATCCTATCATTTTGCCTTTTCATACTGTTCATGGGGTTCTCAAGGTGTCCTCTGCATATCTGAGGTTATTGATATTTCTCCCGACAATCTTGATTCCAGCTTGTGCTTCATCCAGCCCAGCATTTCTCATGATGTACTCTGCATAGAAGTTAAATAAGCAGGGTGACAACATACAGGCTTGATGTACTCCTTTTCCAGTTTGGAACCAGTCTGTTGTCCCATGTCCAGTTCTAACTGTTGCTTCCTGACCTGCATATAGGTTTCTCAAGAGGCAAGTCAGGTGGTCTGGACTTTAAGAAAGATCTTGGGGACAGGTTAATGAGGACAGGAAACTGCTGGAGACGGTTGCAGGAGCTGTTGCAACACTATAGCATTTTGGTGGGCTGCAAAGCTACTGCAGGACCAGTGCTCTTGGCCCGGGTTCTGATGGGGGAGTTTCCCAGGCTGGGGAGGCGGTGTGATCAAACGGCTCCAAGTTGAGGAGGACACTGTCACAGAGCAAGCAGTCTGTGTGCAGGAGACCTGGGTCTATCAAGGAATTAATGGGAGTGTTGTGTTAGTTGCTCAGTCATGTCTGATTCTTAGTGACCCCATGGACTTTTGCCTGCCAGGCTCCTCTGTCCATGGAATTCTTCAGGGAAGAATACTGGAGTGGGTTGCCATTCCCTTCTCCAGAGCAAGCAGTCAGTGTGCATGGCCCAGGTCTATCAAGGAATTAATGGGAGAGGAGGCTGGAAATGCAGGTTGGAGGGAAACAGTGACGCGTGGAAGGCTTTGAATGAATAACTAGGGGTAATGCAGGACAGGCAGGGAAGGACAGCGTCCCAGTTAACTGTCAGCTACTCTGATGAAGTAGAGTACACACATCATCAGACCTGTGTTTTAGAGAGAGTGGCAGATATCTAAAACCATGGAGAGAAGCTGGTGTTAGAAGGAGAGGAAAGAGGAGGAGGAGGAGAAAGAAGGAAACTATTGTAATAATATAGACAGAAGGTGATGAGACCCTGCACCAGGGCCAGGTCTTTAGACATAATTTTCAGGGGATAAATGTTAGATACTTTATACGACAACATCATACCTTAGTGAGGCTTGTTTGGCAGAAGATTTCTTCCCAGAGGCAGAGTTAACACAGGCCACATAGGCATGAATTACAGGAATTAGAAGGATGTATGCTCAGGCATAGCAACCCACTCCAGTATTCTTGCCTGGAGAATCCCCATGGACAGAGGAGCCTGGTGGGCTATAGTCCGTGGGGTCACAAAAAGTCAAACACAACTGAGTGACTAAGCACAGCATAGCACATGCTCACCATATCTATTTATAATTCTGATACCCAATGCGGAAAAATGATCGTCAACACCAGTGTCCTAGGGTAAACAAGATCATAAGATCTCACACGTTATGATGTAGAGATAAGAAATCAGTTTTCAATTTTTAGGTTTTTGTTGCTACTGTTTATTTTTAAGCTGAGAGTGAGATTGATCCAACTTGGTGTGCCCCCTTTAACTGAAAGGAGTTGGGATTCCAGATGCTTTCATTCTTTTACTCTTCTGTGTTAATATTCCTGTGCAGGTGTATGTGGTTTTGGGGGTGTCTCTTCTCTAGGTGGTGGCTACGTGGGGGTAGATGATGTAGTATTTGTTCTGAAAAGCAAAGGAGGTGATGGATGTGAATATAGATTCCGTAATGCTGAGCTTGCTCTTCGTTTATAGCAGAGCACTTTGCACGCAGGCTCAGATTTTATAGGTGACTTTGTTTTAGTATGAGTGTAAAATTTTGCTAGATGTGTCTCCAGCAGACTTTCACCAGAAATTCACCTCTATTTGAACTGTGTAATCTTCCTTAAGATTCCAGGAGAGATTTTAGTACAAAGTAACTCTTAAGTTATGAAATGACACAATCACAGTACATATGAGACCCAGTCCTAGTGAGTGGGCTCTGCAGGCTTTAAAATGGATTCTGTCCATTTCTAAGTAGAAGTAGCAGCAGAAGTCAAGTCAGTATTTCTGTGTTCCCAAGGGCCCACTCTTTTATTCTTTTTTTTGTCCCTGATATCCATTGTGAATACAATCTTGCTTTACAAAATAAAATGGGCAATAGTATGGTAGATTGGATGAAAACTCTCATTTCTTCACTCCCTTCCTGTGTTACTATTACACATCTACAGCCTCTGTTGTGTGACTTTGCAGAACATCTCCCCAGAGGTATGGCTTCCTTCCCCATCCCTTGGTTTGTGACAATGTCCAGTTCTGAGAAGGATTCCCAGGTGGCTCAGTGGTTAAAAGTCTGCCTGCCAATGACACAGGAGATATGACTTTGATCCCTGGGCCGGGAAGATCCCCTGGAGAAGGAAATGGCAGCGACTCCAGTATTCTTGCCTGGAAAATCCCATGGACAGAGGAACCTGGCAGTCTATGGTCCATAGGGTCACACAGAGTCAGACACAACTGAGCTACCAACACTTTCATTTCACACTCTCATGGGTGCTTGTTAATTTGCCTACTTGTCTATATCTCCATATGTTACCTGCTTAGAGGGTAAGTCTTGTCCCATTTCCCTTAGTAGGCCATACTACTTTGTACACTTTGATATCAACTTAAAAGTTGATATCTCTGCCTGCCATTAATAATAGTGATAGGAAAACAGCAACAATAGATTACATAGTGATTAAAAATATAAGCTTTGCAACCAGATTGCTTTTGTTCAATTATAGCTTTTCTTCTTAGTTGCTATCTGACCTCGATATCTTGGTGCCTCAGTTTCATCATCTGTGAAATGGTAATAGTAACAGTGTACCTACCTCCGAAGACTAAAGGAGTAAGTGAGCTAATACATGTAACATGTGCATAGTCTGTCTTTCCATTAGGTATAAGTTAAAGTGAAAATGACCAAGCACATAAATTTTTAAATTAATTGATTTATTTTAATTGTAAGATAATTATTTTACAGTATTGTGATGGTTTTTGCCATACATTGACATGAATCAGCTGTGGGTGCACATGTGTCCCCCAGTCCTGAACCCTCCTCCCGTCTCTCTCCTCACTGCATCCCTCTGGGTTGTTCCAGAGCACTGGCTTTGAGTGTCCTGCTTCATGCATCAAACTTGCACTGGCCATCTATTTTACATAATATACATGTTTCAAGGCTATTCTCTCAAACCACCCCACCCTCGCCTTCTCCCATATAGTCCAAAAGTCTGTTCTTTACAACTGAAACACATAAATTCTTTAGTAGAGTCCTCAGAAAGGTATTGCCTCAGTAGTTTGGCAAAATTTATACTAAAGGCATTTTGGATTCACTCTAAGAAAATAAAAGTTCAAAGAATCAAACTAATTCCAAGTAATGTTACTGCACTCCTGAACAGAGTCCCCAAAATATTTAAAGTTATAGAAAGTACAATTTTAAAAAAAGCCATTCAACCCAACAGTGTATAATTCATAATGTCTAGAATCCAATATAAGCTACCACTTGTTGCAAGAAGCAAGATAACTTCATCCATAAACAGGAGAAAAAGTATTTAATAGAAGTGTATATATATAAATGACAAGAATGAAGAATGACAGAATAAGTAGAGAAGGATGTTAAAATATTTGTTATAAATGTATATGTTCAAGAAAGAAGAGAGAAATACGAGCAAGTCAAAGGGAGATAAGGAAGATATAAAGAAGACAAATCGAGCTTCTGAAAATGAAATATACATTATCTAAAAAGAAAATTACACTGGATAGATTAACTGCTGACTATACATTATAGGGGGCTTCCCAGGTGGCCTTGTGGTAAAGAACCCACCTGCCAATGTAGGAGACATAAGACACGTGGGTTTGGTCCTTGGATCTGGAAGATCCCCTAGAGGAGGCATAGCAACCCACTTCAGGATTCTTGCTTGGAGAATCCCATGGACGGAGGATCCTGGTGGGCTACAGTCCACAGGATCACGAAGAGTCAGACACACCTGAAGTGACTTAGCATGTACGCATGCAGACATTACAGAAGAAAAGGTTAGTGAATTTGAAAATGTAGCTATAGAAATGATCCAAAATGCTCAATCCCCAGAGGAATTTACTCCACTGATTCTCGTGTCAGGGATACTGAGTAAGGAAACTTCTCAGTATGTTCTCAGAAGGAAAAGGTGAAGGTGTGATAATGACTATAAGCCACCCAGCTCCTTTTTAGGAGGTTAAACTAATATATATTATTTCTGGAACTCCAAACTGGTAAAGTTGCGGAACTTAGAAAATCCCCATGGTGAGGAGTTCATATGTCCTCTAAAGGTAATCTTTTGGTCCTGGGTGGTCTCTCTCAAATACTGCTTCTTGAATAATCCTTTAGGTGGACATTGGGTGGCAGTGGGCTGCTCAAGACTTACTTTATTGAGGACATGGAAGAGGAATGATCTGTTTAGCATCAAGTAGATCTGCAATTATTACCCAGGTCTGACTGTACTGCCCTACAGCTGCCTAAAAAAAAATGCACCTATTTGATAAAATAAAGGAAGTCACTTTTCAGACCATCAGCAGCAAATGTATTTGGCAGAATGATTGAAATTTTCATTTTAAAATATCCTTTGATATGAGGAAATACATGTTTCCTAGAAACACTTTAGTTATTCCATTGCCCAGATTTCTGTTTTACCCAGATTTCTTCCTGGATGCTTTAGAACTTTTCCAAAGAATGTCTTTGCTTCCATAATTCAAAAGGGCCATCTTAATGCATAGCCCTCTTATCCTTAGTAAGATCTGCTTCTTTACAGGTTATCTTTGCAGGTGTTTCCTTGTGCCAATACTGCTGCTCTCTCCTTGTTCATATTCTTCTTTGGTCTGGCCGTCAATCTGCCTCTGATTATTCTATATGGATCTCTTCTCTTCACTAGCACCATTTCCTCTCATATCTTTCTTCTTTGGAATTCAAATAAATGTATCCCAGTTACAAAGAGAGTAATCTTCATTCTCTAATCAAAACTTATTAACTCCAAATGATCCATTCAACCAAGTTCCAATGAGAGATAGAAAAAGGTTTCTAATTCAAGTGATTATTATGATGCATAACTTACATGTGTATCAGAAATGTAATTAAATTGCGTGTTATTTACTGACTTCATCATTACAGCTGCATGAATGAAGCTTAATCACTCGGTTGCTTTTAACCACATTTAATTTATAAACTGTCATGCCAAAAATTTTACTTTCAAGCTTTCCATAAAATGGTTAAAACCCCAGAGGAAGGAAGAGATGATAAAGCCTGCATATATGATTACAGGATTATTTATAGTGTGAATCTGGTACTTCTGACTTCAAAGTTGTAGGGGTCATATAACAACGTTACTCTCAATCATTCTCTCTGAGACCACTGGAGAATTGTCTTGTAGCTCAGTGCTTGTGCTAATTATTGTAAATTTTCTCTCGTGAAAAATAGGAACAATCATTATTGTAGTTTCTCAGGAGTTTGGTGAATATCATACAAAATCAGAAGGGGTAGAAATAGCAAACTATTTGGTGGCTGTGGCATGGCAGAACTGGAAAGGCCCTAGAGAGTATTAGACTGATGCTATTAGTCCAGTTTCCTCTTTTGGTAGATGGGTAAACTGTAAAATTGCAGGGAACTGTATTGATGCCCACCAGTCAAAGGGCCACCAGAGACAGTTCAGGTCACAAGCAGTTGGGTTTATTACTTGATGCAACAGGGGCGATTAACCTGATGGGTAGGTATGGGCATCAGAATAAGAGGCTCCAGGAAGATTTGTTACAGAGTTTGGCTTTAAGTTCGATGACTTGAAGGAGGGTTCAAGGAGTAGAACTTTTCTATGCATAGGTATTATCAGGAAAAGGAATAATTCTATTTGAATTGTATTTAGGATGCAAGAGGAGCAGAGTGGGGATAAGGCTGTCACTGATTTTTCAAAAACAGCATATGGCACTCATTGTAGCTGGGAGTGGGAGATGTTTGGATATTTCTGTGATTTGCATGTTGTTCTTCTGTTTGTCTAGGATCAGATACGATTGCCAAGTGCTCTTGTGTTTTTCTCACTCCATCACCACGCTAGAGTGAGATCAGACGGTGTTGGTACTCTGTAATACCATTCGTGTCCAATAGAAAACCATATTCTAGCAGTACCAGGCCAGCTCCCAGCTTACAGCTCTCAAGACTTCTGTGCTGTTTCTCATTAAGACACCCCAAATGGGAAGACTAGGGGTGGTAGTGTCCAGACTTGACCGTAAATCTCTTGAGTTCCAGGACGGAGGCCTTCTCATTACTGCATACCAGACCACGGACGTCTGTAATGTGAGGAAACCAACGAAGTGGACAATGTGCAGAATGTGGAATTTGATAAAATCAGGACCAAATCCTGGCAATGCCACTGAATTGATGTCCGTGAGTTTCTTTTCCTCGGTGAGGCCATTGAGTATCTTTAGATGACTGTTGTTTCCTAATTCTGTGCAGTTAATTTTTCAGGAGGGTCTAAAAGATACAATTTTTCTTCAGCTTCAGGAAAACAGTATAACAGATGCCAGCTTATCCTGGCGGCTTAACTTTTAATTTAAAGTAGATTTAGATTTTTTTTAATCTTACAGTTTTTGAAATCCTTATGTCAGTACTGGCAAATAGCTGATACTATCAGGCCTTGGAATGTAATGAGATAATTTCCTGAATGGTATTGAATGTTAGGGGAAAAAACACCACGCAGTGTACTTTTCCTCTTGCCCAATTTTAAGGCAGTTATTCAGACTTAATACCTCAGGTTAGTAAAGTTGTATTCTTTCCTATTAACCTCCAATTGGGAGTATAACTCTCAAGTAAAAAGTCTCAAGGATATTCTCCCTTGTTACATATTTCATTTCAACTCTTACCTTGAAAATTGTTACAAGGTTTTTACTTCTAGAAGGTATTTACAAAGACTATTTTGTTTTTAAAGGACACAATCTTAAGAAAAGAATCACAACAAATATATACATGAAATAAGTTTAGAAAGTAATATGTCTATAATTTCTTTCAAACAAATGATGTTCCTATAAATTAAATTTATGAATAAAACCATGCACATTTTCTGGAAGCCTTAGGTTTTCCTTTCAATGTTTCTTATCCAAGGGATGAGATGTAGAAAAGAATTTCAAATTTCAGAGGGAAAATAAATTGCATAAATAAGGAAAATGATATTGAAACAGATAAAATGGGTAAGTGAAATTTCTAGAAATCACAAGTTATAAATAGAAAGTCTCTTCCTTTTACATTATAGTCACAGGAGGGTTCTGTTGGCACAGGGGTTGATTGTGCCCAGGGCACAGGGGCCACAGAGCTTGGAGAAAGGATTTGAAAGTAATCATTAGAAAGTAGAAGTCCCCCACAGCTTTTCCAAACCCAGAAATGCTGGATGAAATATACAACCACAGGAAACCTTAAGAGAGTGTCGATCTCAAAGATAAGGAAGAGAAATCCCATTTTCATACACCGCGAGGAGTTCAAACCTGAACAGTGAGGTAAAACTAAAGTCTAATTCACAAAAGCTGAAGACCCAGGCTGGGTAAATGTGGGTGGAGCTTCCCTATGAGGTTAGCTCTCATGATGAAAAGAATTCCCACTGAAGATGTCAAAAAGTATCAAGAAATTCTTGAGGAAGGAAACAAGTCATTCTATGAAAATACAGTCACAAGTGGATGTGTTAACAGCCCAACAATTTCCAATAAAGAGCAATCTAGAGAGGACGCTAAGTATTTTAAAAGGATGATCAGAGATGAAGAATAGAAACCATAACATAAAAACAGGACATTATATAAAAAAGGAAAAGTTTATATAAAAGAACCAAATATGAATTATCAAAATAAAAGATAAATGAATAGGACTTTAAATTTGGAAGCAACAATAACACCAATAACATATTTAGGAATTTAAAAGCAAGGGGACACTAAAAAAATAGAATATTTAGCTACTAATATTAAGTCCTAATCTATCATAATCACAGTAAGGCATAAATAAACAATTGGAAACAAATCCAATACCTGGATGAAAGAGCAGATTCTGTTGTGTTTATACAATGGTGTACTTAACTAGTGTAGTTGAAAATGAATAACATCAGTAAGTAGTAATCGAGACAGATTTTTTTTTTTAAAGAAGCATTGAAAGTGAAAGCAAACTACTGCATATTGCATGATAACATTCACATCCACTTGATAAACCCATAATACAATACAATATGCTCTTGGATAGATAATAAGTAATTAAAATGTAAAACCATGGAAAGAGAGAATCACGCAAACTTTAAACCGTGTTAACAGTTGCTCCTGGGGAGAGGTGGAGAAAAATTAAACTTGGGCCATTTTCAGCTGGATCTTCTAGTGTATCTGTAATGTCTTATTTACTTATATTGAAAAACTGAAGCAAAAATAACAGTTTATATTCCTAGAAGAGAGATAATTTTTATTGTACTTTATTTTTGGGTGTGTTTAAATTTTTTCACAATTTAAAATATAGGAAAATATTTAAAATATGAAAAACAGAACAACTTTCAGGTGAACATGGAGTTTAATCACAACTCATAGTCTGTGCTTCCCCACACATAGGAGTGACTCTGCCATGGGAGGCTCATTTTTGAAGTATAGTATAGTGGCCAAAGAGAAATAAAAGTTTTCTGTGTGAATTCATGCAACCCAAGTATGCGGAAAGGCGAGATTATTTTTTACTTTTTCTTCTAGCTTTATTTGAGATATAATTGACACTCAGCACTTTATAAGTTTAAGGTATACAGCTTAATGATGTGACCTACATGCATTGTGAGATGGTATCACGATAAGCTTAGTGAACAGCCATCCTCTCGTATAGATACAAAATTAAAGAAATAGAGAAAAATTTTTTCCTTGTGTTGAAAACTCTTAGGATTACTCTCAACACTTTTCATATATAACACACAGCAATGTTAATCATAATTGTATTTATCATGTTGTATATTATATCCCTAGTAACTATACATCTTACAACTCGGAGTTGGTACCTCTGACCACCTTCATACAATTCCCTCACCTGCCCACGCCATCTATAGTAATCATCAATGCAATCTGAGAAGAGATTACCTTTTAAGTGCAGTGTTTCTATATTTACCCTGTCATCCCCTCACCTTTGTTAGTCATGTTGACAAGTCTTTCCCAACATAAATAGATGTGCAAGTGAAAGAAAAATAGAAGTGGTAACATCTGAGAGGCAGAGTACTCCCCTGAAGTTCTTTTTAGTTCTCAGAGAAAAGAGGTCTTTCTCTTGACTTCTTGTTTTTGGTACAAGGTGCTATATGACAGCAGGTAAAAGGCAAGGATTATCTGCCTAGAGCTGTATGAACTTTGATCATAGTAGAATGAAGCCATTTGAAGAATCTAATCAGTATCAATAGGGAAAAATATTTAATTAAAAAATATTTGTGTTTGGCTGTGCCGGTTCTTTGCTGCTGAGCGTGGGCTTTCTCTAGTTGCTGTGAGTGGGGGCTACTCACTAGGTGCGGTGCGCAGGCTTCTCACTGTGGCGGCTCCTCTTGTTACGAGGCACAGGGTCTAGGGCACTCGGGCTTCAATAGTTGTGGTACACAGGCTCAGTTGCCCCGCGGCATGTGGGATCTTCCTGGACCAGGGACTGAACTGGCATCCCCTGCATTGCAAGGTGGATTCTTAACCACTGGACCACCAGGGAAGCCTCCAAAAGCCTCCAGCTCCACAATTCAGTGACCAAAGCCAGGAAGTATGTTTCTATAGAAATAGAAATTAGAGAACTGGTAATTAAATCATTTTAGGCAATTAATAATTTAAGAGACAAGTTTAACATGCCCTTTGCATTTAATGTTAACTATAGTTTAACATTTTAATTGCCCCAACTGGATGTGAAATAAAGCAAATTTAATCCTGCAACTGTTCTTTTCTATTTACTTTAACTGATAAGTCTTTCCTGGGTCTGCACATGAAATTTTTCTTTTTGAAATATTTGTAATTGTGCCAAATATGTGTAGATTTAAAAAAATATCATGTTTTTCAAAGCAATTAAAAGTTAGGTAGGCCCTATTAAAATTCAGAAGTAAAACTTGTCATTAAATGAAGTAGTCTGTGCGCTGAATACCAAAGGACTTAGCAGTTTGAGGTTGATGACTCTGAGCCTAAGCTAAGGCAGAGTAACAAGGCTTTTGTGACTGAAACATGAATTAAGTCACAATTTTAGAAAGTCAAAGGGAAAATAATTTGCATATATAAGAAATAGAGTGGGGCAGTTTTTTCTTTAAACATCTTTTGAAATTCAGGTCGATCCAATGAATGTGAAGAAAGGAAAAAAGTACTCAGGCCTCAAAATAAATAGAGTGCATATAGAGTACATATAATAAAAAGAGATAATTTGGGCATATATCCATAGAACAAAGTTTCTGTTTCATTGGGGGTGGGGGGTTTCGCACAGTGAAGGTGTTCCAAGCAGAGTAAAATGGAGGAGTCGTTGGTGCTGTAGAGGAACAAAATTTGCCATGCATCTTTCCACTACTGAGCCAGAGTTGTTGACGACACATCTCATCACTATTGAGGCCACACTCTACAGCAGGCACGCCGTTACTAATGGTCTTGAATTTTGGATCACAAGACCCACCACTAAGTGCCTGACGTATTAATGATGCTCGCACTCTGTGATCACCTGTTTTAACTTTTATGTCTGACTTCTTTCATATCTGTTTAGTCTGTCTGCTAATATCTCAGTCACCCCCTAAGACATCTCTCTGTCATTTCTGCTTAACGTGTGTGCTTTTCTTTATTTGATTTTGATTATTTGATTTTCATTCTTCAACCATTCCTATTCTAATAGGAGGACTGAAGCAATGCAAGAAGTTGCCATATTTTCTTCATCATAGTTCAGTTGCTCGGTCATGTCCAACTCTTGTGACCCCATGGACTGCAGCACGTCAGGCTTCCCTGTCCATCACCAACTCCTGGAGCTTACTTAAACTCATGTCCATAGAGTTGGTGATGCCATCCAACCATCTCATCCTCTGTCATCCCCTTCTCCTCCCGCCTTCAATCTTTCCCAGCATCAGGGTCTTTTCAAATGAGTCACTTCTTAGCAGCAGGTGGCCAAAGTATTGGAATTTCAGCTTTAGCATCAGTCCTTCCAATGAATATTCAGGACCAATTTCTTTTAGGATGGACTGGTAGGATCTCCTTGCAGTCCAAGGGACTCTCAAGAGTCTTCTCCAACACCACAGTTTAAAAGCATCAATTCTTTGGCACTCAGCTTTCTTTATAGTCCAACTCTCACATCCATACATCACTACCGGAAAAAACATAGCATTGACTAGATGGATCTTTGTCAGTAATGTCTTTGCTTTTTAATATGCTGTCCTGGCTGGTCATAGCTTTTCTTCCAAGGAGTAAGTGTCTTTTAATTTCATGGCTGCAGTCACCATCTGCAGTGATTTTGGAGCCCCCAAAAATAGTCTGTCACTATTTCCACTGTTTCTCCATCTATTTGCCATGAAGTGATGGGACCGGATGCCATGATCTTAGTTTTCTGAATGTTGAGCTTTAAGCCAACTTTTTAACTCTCCTCTTTCACATTCATCAAGAAGCCCTTTAGTTCTTTGCTTTCTGCCATAAGGGTGGTGTCATCTGCATATCTGAGGTTATTGATATTTCTCCCAACAATCTTGATTCCAGCTTGTGCTTCCTGCAGCCCAGCATTTCTCATGATGTACTCTGCATATAAGTTAAATAAGCAGGGTGACAATATATAGCCTTGACGTCCTCCTTTCCCAATTTGGAACCAGTCTGTTGTTTCATGTCCAGTTCTAACTGTTGTTTGTTGGCCTACGTACAGATTTCTCAAGAGGCAGGTCAGGTGGTCTGGTATTCCCATCTCTTGAAGAATTTTCCACAGTTTGTTGTGATCCACACAGTCAAAGGCTTTGGCAAAGTCAATAAAGCAGAAATAGATGTTTTTCTGGAACTTTTGCTTTTTCCATGATTCAATAGATGTTGGCAATTTGATCTCTGGTTCCTCTGCCTTTTCTAAATCCAGCTTGAACATCTGGAAGTTCACATGTTTCTTTATTTGGTAGCTAACAAAATATTCTCTCCTTTGAAACTGAAAGTCACTCAGTCATGTCTGACTCTTTGTGACCCCATGGACTGTACAGTCCATGTAATTCTCCAAGCCAGAATACTGGAGTGGGTAGCCATTCCCTTTTCCAGGGGATCTTCCCAACCCAGGAATAGAAGCCAGGTATTCCACATTGCAGGCAGATTCTTTACCAGTTAGCTGAGCCACCAGGGATGCCCAGGAATACTGGAGTGGGTAGCCTATCCCTTCTACATGGAATCTTCCTGACCCAGGAATCTCTTCTTTGGGTAAAGCCTGATTTGGATCTAAAATTTAAAGCCAGTTTCAGCCCAAATGTTGGGGTGGTTCTTAGACCTATGGGCAAATTTCATGAATTTAAGATTATTTTTTTCATAGTCTTCTGATTCCTGAAGGACTATGGATCAACCAGACATGATACTAACATTAATAGCTAGACCCTAACTGTGGTTCTGTAGAACTCTGTTGCAGAATAGATCTGTCTGCAAAAGTGGTAAACTAAAATAATTTTGCCTATCCACTGATGCTTTAGGAAAGCTCACCCTACTACAACATTGCACTCAACATGAAGACAAGCCACAGATATGGAATTCAGGGTCAGACATCAGCAATCCCCTGTGAGGACCACAGGGCAGATCTCTGGAAATGTTGCAGTGCCTACAGCTCAGCCTTTATGAAAGAGCCCATTTACCTGTGTTTGGAGCTGTCATAAACTTTGATGACCTGACAAGGTTCAAGTGCCCCATGGGAATCACTTGCTAAAGCTCAAATTTTAAGGTTATCCATTTACAAACAGATAAAAACAATGAGCAAAACAAAGTAAACAAACAAAAAACCTTCCAAGTTACATGGCACAGTGTGGACTGCTGAAACCAAATGTCCAGAAGCAGTCTTTGCTTGGGCCATACCAGATACCTCAGCCTCCAGTTATTATTTTACCACCCAAGTTCCAGTCTTCGTCTTTTTTCTGGTCCTTGAACTAGGACATTAGAAGGACAGTATCTAACAGTTCCTTTGCCCATTCAATTAAAGACAGAGGAATTAGACAAAGGAATTAGAGACCAAAACACCAACTCATTACTAATAGGTGTTTGGAAAATACGACTTAGTTGTATGAGAACTGTGATCTTTTTAATGCCGCATCCCAGAAGTAGATAGGTTTATCAAGACAACCTTAGAAAGTATAGGCAATTCTTGAGGAGTGAAGCAGCCAGCTTCTGAGCAGACCACAGCATGTGCTTCCTAAAGTCTGGCTGGCATTTCTTAGGTTTTATCCCAAATTTATCAATCATCTTGTCACTTTCCTAAGAGTGTTCCAGTAACAGGAGTCCCTCAATATGAGAACAGGAAGCCAGAAAGGAGGGGGTTCCCTTTAACAAAGGAGGTAAGACATGAATCCAGATATCCTTTATACCAACAAGGGTGAAGGACCTCTTAAAAACAAACTCAGCTGCTTTAGTTCCTTACTTCTAAGGAAGAAAGAAGATTCACTTATGATTATTGTCATGAGGAAGACAGCTCTCACATTAGATCTTTTTAAAAACTCAAGAAACTTTGATGAAGTAGCCAGTTATTTAAAAAAAAATGTATTAATAAGAACAAATGATATAAGGGGAAATATGAGAGTGGGGAAAATCATTGACCAGGACCTTAAAATAAGTAGGAATAAATATAAACATTAGACCTTAGAGGACAGGAGACACAGCTCAAAGCAGGGAAATTGTAGAGGCATCCTTGGCATAAATATTGCAAGAGAGTAAGATAGGAAAGCTGATGGTGATGTGAATCTTCTCAATTCTGTCATCACAATTTAAGCTCCACTGCCTTACTCCACCCTTGGTTAGCTCATCTCATCCTGATTATCAAGTTAATCCTAGTTGTTATTCAGTTCAGTTAAGTCGCTCAGTCATGTCTGACTCTTTGCGACCTCATGAACCGCAGCACGCCAGGCCTCCCTGTTCATCACCAACTCAAACCCATATCCATTGAGTCAGTGATGCCATACAGCCATCTCATCCTCTGTTATCCCCTTTTCCTCCTGCCCTCAATCTTTCCCAGCATCAGGGTCTTTTCAAATGAGTCAGCTCTTCCCATCAGGTGGCCAAAGTATTGGAGTTTCAGCTTCAATGTCAGTCCTTCCAATGAACACCCAGGACTGATCTCCTTTAGGATGGACTGGTTGGATCTCCTTGCAGTCCAAGGGACTCTCAAGAGTCTTCTCCAATATCACAGTTCAAAAGCATCAATTCTTTCGCGCTCAGCTTTTTTTATAGTCCAACTCTCACATCCATACATGACCACTGGAAAAACCATAGCCTTGACTAGATGGACCTTTGTTGACAAAGTAATGTCTCTGCTTTTTAATATGCTATCTAGGTTGGTCATAACTTTCCTTCCAAGGAGTAAGCGTCTTTTAATTTCATGGCTGCAGTCACCATCTGCAGTGATTTTGGAGCCCAGAAAAATAAAGTCAGCCACTGTTTCCACTGTTTGCCATGAAGTGATGGGACCGGATGCCATGATCTACATTTTCTGAATGTTGAGCTTTAAGCCAACTTTTTCACTCTCCTCTTTCACTTTCATCAAGAGGCTCTTTATTTCCTCTTCAATTTCTGCCATAAAGGTGGTGTCATCTGCATATCTGAGGTTATTGATATTTCTCCCGGCAGTCTTGATTCCAGCTTGTGCTTCTTCCAGCCCAGCGTTTCTCATGATGTACTCTGCATATAAGTTAAATAAGCAGGGTGACAATATACAGCCTGACGTACTCCTTTTCCTATTTGGAACCAGTCTGTTGTTCCATGTCCAGTTCTAACTGTTGCTTCCTGACCTGCGTATAGGTTCTCAAGAGGCAGGTCAGGTGGTCTGGTATCACTTATACAATTTTTTCTAAGGCTCTTAAAATGCACAAGTGGTCACAACTGGATCTTAGTACTTCTAATCCAACATACTTTTCTGGTTCATCTTCTAATTAAGAGTCATATCTTGGCAAGTTGTGGTCTCAAAGGAGTGAATTCTGGACATTGTTTTAGGCCACAAGGCAGGTGGTGATCTGCTGGATCATCCAGCCTTCTTGTGGGACCGTGCAGCAGGTAGTGATGACATAAGGAGCAACCTGAAGAAGGTAGTTTCTTTGAGCAGCACTACAAGTTTAAAATCAGGTAAAGATCTCTCCTCCTGCCTGGGCATAGAGAAAAAATGACTTGATGGGCTTGCATTCATGGAAACACATCCATCTTTGTCTTCCCCACACATCTTCGAAGGGAAGCACAAATTATTTTTAATGTAGCCATGTTATGCCTTGTAAACATAATTAGGAGACACATCATCATGATGTGACTCCTCAATGTTGTGAAAATCTTTTAGACAACACATATTCAAATATAGTAGAATTTTAGCCCTCCTTACAATCTTTACTTAGCTAGTTGTCAGGAAAATAAAGAAATCTAGACTTATATATTATTCAAATTTAATACATTAAAAATTCATCTCAAGTGAGAGTAGGGAGGTGAGCACAGTAGAATGCTAATAATCTTCAAAGGTGATAACTTTAGATAATGACTCTCATTGTCAAGTCTCGCTTGGGTCTTGATCTCTACTGCCCTTTCACTTCCCATAACTAGAGATATCTGGCTGCACACTTCAGGTTATCACTTAAATCAAGCCTTTGTGATTTAAAATGGAGGCGGCCATGTGGGTAATCAGGTCTTGATTATTCCGGTTCTGATAACTGAGCTTTTGCCCCTCATTCTCAGCTTTTGGCTTACATGTAGGACCCAAACTTCCAAGGGGGGTCCTCTTTGCTCTTATAGTTTCCCCCCTGAGAGCATTTCACAATACTTTTTAAGTCTTACCATGTGTCCTGTTTTATTTAGCTGTGCTGGGTCTTCTTCACTGCAGTGTGTGGGCTCTTCATTAGGTGTGCAGTTTTCTCCAGCTGAAGCACGTGGGCTTCTCTAGTTGTGGTATGTAGGCTTCGTTGCCCTGCAGTGTGTGGGATCTTAGTTCCCTGACCAGGGATCAAACATGCATCCTCTGTTTTGGAAGGCAGATTCTTAACCACTGGACCACCATAGAAGTCTCTCGTTGGTCCTATTTTAAACATGAGAGAGCCTCTTACCTCTTAGGGGCTGTTGTGAGGATGAAATAAGATGTAATTTACGTGAACCACCTAGACCACAGGTACTCTAATGCGCGGCAAGGCCCTGCTGTCCTGCCTTCTCTTTCTAGGCATTTACTGAAGGCCAAATGTTGTGCTTATCATCCCAACGATTGAAGTCATTTGATGACAAATCTGTTCAGCCATCTGCTATAGCATTTGGAAGCTCCAAATATATAACCAGTACCGGGCACACACATCCCAGCCAAATGCCCTATGACCCTCCCAAAAGCTAGCGTGATGTTGGATTGTCCTTCTGAATGATAACAAGATTCCCCAGTAGAATTTAAGAGAATGCAAAAATTTCTGATATTAGTCACAAAAATATATGCTCTATAAACCTCAGTTTCCTACAATTTTATCTCTTGATCAACTACTATCAGATGCCTACTAACCTGCTCTTTTTTCTCTGATTTTCCTTACCTGGATATTTTGTACTATTTTAGTCAATTGTGTACACATCCAGTAGCTAATTATAGAAACTCTGGCACCCACTAACTGGCTAAATGACCTTAAGCAACTTACTTATTCTCTCTGAATCTCAGGCAGTTCATCTGAAAATCCAATAATAATCTCAAAGAATGATTGAAGATAAACTGAGGGGATATATCTAAGCAGCAGTTCTCAAACAGTTTTGACTCAAAGCTCCTTTCATTCTTAAAAATTATTGAGGATCTCAAAAAACTTATTTACATGAGTTCTGTTTATACTTACTCTTAAAACTGAGAAGTATTTTTTAAAGCACTTATTTGTTAATTTATTTACATAAAGCAATAATAAACCCATGACATGTTAACATAAATGAAATTAAAATAACCATGTACTTTTTTATTTTTTTAAATTTTATTTTATTTTTTAACTTTACAATATTGTATTGGTTTTGCCATATATCAACATGAATCCACCACAGGTATACATGTGTTCCCCATCCTGAACCCTCCTCCTTCCTCCCTCCCTGTACCATCCCTCTGGGTCGTCCCAGTGCACCAGCCCCAAGCCAGAACTTTAGTGAGTGGCATTATTTTATATTTTGTCAATCTCTTTAATGTCTTGAAGAAAGCTGGATTCTTGTATATTCCTCTGCATTTGATCTTTTGAAATATATTGTTTTGGTTGACATACATGAAAAGAATGTGGCTTCATATAGATATGTTGCTAGAAAAGAGAAAATTGCTCTTATAGCCTTTTTAGGTAATCATGGATATGCTCTATTATAGATATTCTACGCAAACTCAACAAATGATGGTTTATAAGAAGGTTAGTTGCATTCTGGAATCTTAAACTGTATCAAAAAACATTCATACTTTGTAATATTCAAATCCATTGATCTGGCTTGTGCTTTGAATGGATCCTTCATTTAAGTACGGTTTAATGCATTGTGCATGGGTCAGTTGGAAAATATTGGTTTACTGAGTTGTGCAGGTCATCCAAATGTTGACATATTTTGTCATAGGATATTAAAAAAAACACATTTGTTAAGCTCACTATCCATTGGATCAACAATGTCTTTAAGTATTGGAAAACTGTCAAGCTTGTGGTGGTAAATACAAGTCTTCAACATTCTAATTTTCACTTGAAAGTTCAAATTTTATCAGTGGCCACAAATATTGTTAGCTGTTTTTCTTGAGGTGACAGGTTTACTATGTTCATTTTCAAGAAAGCGTCTGCCAAATACTGAAGTCTGAAAAACATCATTTTGTGCTTTAGCTGCTCATTCAAGTACAAATGGTATCCCATGAAAGAAGTGGCAAGTGCAGCTTGCAGCTCAAATGATGAGACGAGTCCCTTTCCTCGAGACAACCATAGCATGCACTTCAGTATGTAGCAGATGAACTCTGTGTGCACTTTTCATTTAATCATATACTATATTAAAAAACGGGCACTCAGGGGTAAAACTTAGCAAAATTAATTCCTACTGCTTCATTAAAAACAATCTTAAATGAAGCTGGCTTTTAGTTTTTAATTTTTTTTTGTCTTTTAATTTTCAAAATTAAAGTCTTTGCTGTTCAGTTGCTCAGTCATATCCAACTCTTTGCAGTCATGTGGACTGCAGCTCGCCAAGCTCCCCGTTCCTCACCATCTCCTGGAGTTTGCCCAAGTTCATGTCCATTAAAGTCTTTAATTTTTTCTTACAAGTGCATTGCTATGAAGAGTACAATTAGTATGATACATTTTAATTTTGGTGCCTTGATTCATACCAAGGTGCCATCAGTTTTTCCCTTGGTTATTCTTACATCACCAATACAAATGCCAGCATAATGAAGACAGACATATTACTTCTTAGCATTATTCTAAAAATAGTTTTGACTTTATAGAGTCATTGATAGGGTCTTGCGGAGAAGGCAATGGCACCCCACTCCAGTACTCTTGCCTGGAAAATCCCATGGGCGGAGGAGCCAGGTAGGCTACAGTCCATGGGGTCACTAAGAGTTGGACACGACTGAGTGACTTCACTTTCACTTTTCACTTTCATGCATTGGAGGAGGAAATGGCAACTCACTCCAGTGTTCTTGTCTGGAGAACCCCAGAGATGGCAGAGCCTGGTGGGCTGCCATCTATGGGGTTGCACAGAGTTGGACACAACTGAGGCGACTTAGCAGCAGCAGCAGCAGCATAGGGTCTTGAGGGTCCCAAGGATTCTTAAACCATACTTGGAGTAGCATTAGATATTACCTGACCTAGGACAGAGTAGGTCCTGAGTAAGGAACATCGATTCCATTATTAGAATGTAAATATTTTATCATGTATGTGTATGTAGCTCGTCTTTCAACCTATGGTGTGGAGGGTTGAGTTCATGGTACGTTATCATCCTGGGTCTGTGGGAAAGGCCCTCTCTCCAAGTTTCTACCTATTAATAATTCGAATCTCTTCCCTTCATTACCCCAGACTGAGTACTAGCAGCTGCTTCCTGTGATAACTAAAGTGCTCCCTTTGTGCCTTTTTGGGTAACCAAAACCTGGTGTAGAAATAAGCAAAGGTCACCTGGATGAGAACAAATACAGGCTGTTTACTCTGTTTACTCAAGGTCATCCACCGTCACCTGCATTTGGCAGAGTCCTGAAGGCGGGAATGTGAGTGGGGAAGCTGGATAGTGAGAAAACAAAGGAAGGGCTTTGGGCATGCCCTGATGGGAGGTTTCTGTATGAAAAAGCTGGAGGTGGGCTCGTTAGAAGTGGGCCTTCTTGTGTGGCTGATTTCAAGGGCATATTTGGCTTTCTCTGATTGGTTGTGAGTTGGAAGCGGGGGCAAAAATATGGAGGCTGGTTGTCACCAACCAACTCCTGACCAAACTTGGGTTGACCGCTGTAGTAGTTGTGGGGTCGGAGTTCCATTGTCACATATGGTCTAACCATTGCCTGTTTGTGTATCCAATCTCTCACTGGTTAACAGTTCTTTTTATTTATTTAAAAATAGTTTTAATAAATGTTAACCACTTACAATCATTTATTAATTTACTGTTTTGGGTTGTGCTGGGTCTTCACTGCTGTGCAGGGGCTTTTCTCTCGTTGTGGCGAGTGGGGGCTACTCTCTGGTGGCGGTTCGCTGGCCTCTTGGCGGGGTGGCTTCTCCTGTTGCAGTGCACAGGCTCTGGGAACTCAGGCATTGGTAGTCGTGGCTGAAGCCTCTAGAGTGTGGGAGCAGTAGTTGTGATGCCTTGGCTTAGTTGTTCTGCAGCATGTGGGGTCTTCCCAGGCAGGGACTGAACTGGTATCCTCTGCATTGCAAGGCAGATTCTTAACCACTGGACCTCCAGGGAACCCCAACAGTTCTTTATATTAAGTTCTCTCTTTTAAAATAACTGGTATGTTCACTGTTGCCTAGGGGGACGCTGATGAAATCACTAAGCTGTGTGCCCATTTTTTTTCTTTAAAGTCACTCAGCCATATTTGACTCTTTGTGACCCCAAAGACTGTAGCCTGCCAGGCTCCTCTGTCCATGGAATTCTCCAGGCCAGAATACTGGAGTGGGTAGCCATTCCCTCCTCCAGGGGATCTTCCCAACCCAGCGATCGAACCCAGGTCTCCCGCATTGCTGGTGGATTCTTTACCAGCTGAGCCACCACAGAAGCCCAAGAACACTCGAATGGATAGCCTATCCCTTCTCCAGGGCATCTTCCCAAGCCAGGAATTGAATCGGGGTGTCCTGCATTGCAGGCAGATTTTTTACCAACTGAGCTACCAGGGGAGCCCCCAAGCTGTGTTCCCACAGTTAATGGTTAATACAGTTAACCTTAAGAAGTTAATGGTTAATATAGTTAACCTTTAAAATTTCATGGATAATATAGTTAACCTTAAATAGTTTCTTATAATAGGAAATAATTGAGTAAACTATTGGCCGGGTATTTAAATGATCAAAAGCCACTGTAAAGTTCTCCATAAAGATGAAATACTTAGAAAGGATGGAAGGCGGTCCAGTGGTAGGATGATACAGAAGAACAAAATTTCCTACCCACAAATGTGTTTATTTGGCTTGAGGATTGATTTAGGCTGATTATTTTTTAAGAAACAGAGGCATCAGGAAGTTTTTCTTGTTACTCCCCTTTACTGCCTAAAAGAATTTAGGGAAAGGGCTTGCTCTGGGACTAGAGCTATCACCAGAGATAACAAAGTATATGGTCTAGGTAGGGTCAGGGAGACTTGGCAGGGCCTAGGGATCAGAGTCAGTTCTGTGTCCATTGCCTCTGCATGACCCAGTAAACATTTACTTACCAAGTATTTGCTTTTCCGTCTTGAAATAAATTGCCTTCTTCACCTTTGAAGTCCCAAACCACTCCCCCTACCCAGTATCCTCTCTGTCTTTAATGGTAGATGGCACTTAAGGTGAGAGCTTCAGCTGTTTTGCCAAGTTACTCAGTTTTCCTGGGTCTCTTGTGTGCATCCATGCTATTGAATTTGTTGGTTTTTCTCCTGTTAATCTGTCTCATGCTAATTTAATTCTCCAACCTGCCAGAAGAACCTAGAGGGTAGAGAACAATTTCTTCATCCCTGACAGTGACCAACTCAGACTTGCTTTGGTGGCTCAGATGGTTAAAAAAAAAAAGTCGCCTGCAATGCAGGAGACCTGGGTTTGATCCCTGGGTTGGGAAGATTCCCTGGAGGAGGGCATGGCAACCCACTCCAGTATTCTTGCCTGAAGAATCCCCAGGACAGAGGAACCTGGTGGGCTACAGTCCATGGGGTCACAAAGAGTCAGATACAACTGAGCGACCAACCACACAGCACAGAGTGTGTCTGGGATGCGTGATTTTCAGTGCTAAAATTGGGACAATCCAGGAAAACTGTGATAACTGGTTGTCCTATGACAGTGTCCAAAGCTGTACTTCATTAACAATCATTTGTCTTTTTCCTTCCTACACAAATAATACAATGTGCTCCAATCAATACAAACAGCATTCTGTTTCACTGAGTGGGGAAAATCTAACACATGTTAAAAATTAACAAACAGAAACCCCAATTAAATAAAAAACCAGAAGGGGGAGCTCTTACACCCTCTGACTGTAGCAGAGCACAAGAGAAAAAACAGACTCCTCTTTTTTTTTCCTGGCAAGGGCTCTGCCAATGAGAAGCTGAGAACTCTTTGTTTACTAAGCCCTCCCAGCCTCCTTTCCCCTCTGGAAAAGAATTCTCTTCCCTTGTGATGAGGGGACCTACACATGGCTGTCATGGTTGCAGACCCCAAATTGCAGTTCTCTGCTGATTCCAAATAAGCCTATGTTTGCTGGAGAAATATTTGGTGGTCTGTTTGTTTCAGGTCAACACTTCCAACCTGGTTGTGTGAGAGATGGGAATAGTTTCGTAGCCATCCTCCATTGAGAGTGTGCCCTTTTTTTCTGGGTAAACAATGATCTGAGTTTTGAGGAGACAAATCATTTCCTTAATCCAATCAGTCCTTACAGGTGTTATTTAAACAGTCTGTGTCTGTTCCACACTTAATCATATTAAATATGATTCAATTTACCAAAATAATTGAAAAAAAAAAGCAGCTTTCAGAAGTGTAGTACTATTTTTAGAAGTGGGAAATGCTCCCCACTCCTACTCCTGTGCATAATGCTGCGTGAGGATGATTACAAACATTCACAGGTGATATTGAAATTAGGCAAAAATGTGTATTTGTTCCAAAACAACTGAACAAAGGAAATGGAGATAAACACAAAGTATTTCATCATCTGAAGACATTTTCTCTAGCTTCTTAACAGAGGCAATTTAATTCCAAAAGATTGCAGGTATTGATTGAAGTGCTGGCCTCTAGATACTTAACAGATGAATGAAACCCATGAAAAGGGCACTTAATGTTCCCATTTCCCAATTTGAGACAACAAGTACTAATAAAGGGTGAGAGTTAATTTTAGAAAATTATACTTGTCCCCAAAAGATTGCATTTATTGAAAATGTTTTATAAAATAGGGTTGTAGGTTATTAGTCTAAAACAATACATCTCTTTTAATTCGGCTTAAAAGAGAATGAGGTCAGAGCAGCTTCCAGGGAGAATGCCTCCAGATACTGCTGTGGAGAGAGAGGTCAGCCTCAACTGCCTGAAGCAGAACTGGCCCTGCTGCTGCTGCTGCTGCTAAGTCACTTCAGTCGTGTCCGACTCTGTGTGACCCCATAGACATCAGCCCACCAGGCTCTCCCACCCCTGGGATTCTCCAGGCAAGAACACTGGAGTGGGTTGCCATTTCCTTCTCCAATGCATGAAAGTGAAAAAGTGAAAGTGAAGTCACTCAGTCGTGTCTGACTCTTAGCGACCCCATGGACTGTAGCCTTCCAGGCTCCTCCATCCATGGGATTTTCCAGGCAAGAGTACTGGAGGAGGGTGCCATTGCCTTCTCCAACTGGGTCCTGAGAGAGTGTCTAAGCTAGGGAAAGGCTTTTGTAGAGTTGTAGAAGTGTGTGAATATCTGCTTCCCGATTTTAGGTCTTCTATTCCCTTCTGTTCTGTTCTCTCCACATTTCCAGTTTACAGTGTTTTCAGCTGCTCCAGATTTTTGTATACCTATGGACTACCAAGGGCTTCCCTGGCGGTTCAGGTGGCAAAGAAGCTGCCTGCAGTGCAGGAGACCCAGGTTCAATCCCTGGGTTGGGAAGATCCCCTTGGAGAAGGGAATGGGAACCCACTCCAGTATTCTTGCCTGGAGAATTCCATGGACAAAGAAGCCTGACAGGCTACTACTGGTCCTAGAGTTGAGAGGAGTCAGACACGCCTGAGTGACGAAACACACACACACACAGCCTACCAAAATGGTACCTCTAGGCGAGCCTGCCTTAAGCAACGGGAGCCATGATCTCTCCAGGGAGTTTATATCTGACATTTATCCATTAAAAGAAATGAAATACCTGCAGATCACATGCAGTCTCTTAAAAGGAGTATCAGTTTCTGACATAGAACATATAAAACCAATAAGTCATCTTGCAGTGTGTTAAGTGACTAAGGAGATGAGTTAGGAAGAGGCATTAACAGTGCTTTAGATGGTCAGGTTCTTTGGGCAGTGTGCTAGGTTTTATAAATGTTAGTGACTTTAATCTGTGCAAAAATCCTATGATAATATCCATGATTGAAAGTGTGAGCAGACTACTTAAAGAGGATACTTGGTCCAAGGTTGTTCAGATTGCTGTACATGGGCTTAGTCTATTTGCTCTGTCTTAACTATTTGGTTCTTTTTTTTTTTTTTTTTTTTGATAAATCATGGTGCTGCTGTTAAGTCGCTTCAGTCATGTCCGACTCTGTGCGACCCCATAGACGACAGCCCACCAGGCTCCTCCGTCCCTGGGATTCTCCAGGCAAGAACACTGGAGTGGGTTGCCATTTCCTTCTCCAGTGATAAATCATGATAGCCACTGTCAAAGCAAAAAATTCGGTGGGATAATGCTAAATGGTGAGGAAGATTTTATTCAAGATTGTGACTACAGTTGTAGAAGACAACAATTGATTCTGAGCTCAACTCTGCTGTAACAAAGACCTGAGTTAGGAGGATCTTAGGTCATCTTTGTTTGCTAATTGGCTTTATTCAAAGGAAAAATAAACTTTTTTGTATGTTTATGGCAGGAGATAATTTCACAACCTGGAGTAAGATGCCCTCCAGAGTTAGGCTCCTATCCTCCCATGGAAACTGGGAGACAGGGTCTTTATCTACCTCAGTGATTGCATTTCAGAAGGATGGCTCTCAGGTCTCTGAGAAGGATATTCCTGGGTTGTAAGACTAGCAAGAAGCTTTTGAAAAGATTTACATTTACAATTACAAATTTTTTGAGGTAAATGCTTTAAGAAAGAGGTCAGGCATCTGGAAGCAGGAAGGAGCATGTCTGAAATTTAGTCAGGCTGAGGGAAATGCTGAGGCACTGGGCCTTGGCCAGTCCTCCCTTTTGTTCCAGAGAAGCCAGGCATCCATCAAAAAGCTTAAAAAAATGAGTCCCATGTAGTTTGCTCAGCGAATTTCTGTGATTGAAGGACTAGTTGAAACATCTGCTGAGTCTTGGCAGTAGAGAATATTTGCTGGATGGTGTAAGCAACCCATTCCAGTATTCTTGCCTGGGGAATCCCATGGACAGAGGTACCTGATGGATTACAGTCCACGCGGTTGCAAAGAGTCAGATATGAATGAGTGACTAACACTTTCACTTTAGACATTAGAGATGTTTTGGTGAGATTGTTCATATTCATGATTATTTTCCAGAGCAGAGCATGGAAGATGTGGGAGTTGCACTGAATTTCCTAAGAGCCCACAAAGCAGCAGCTTCAGGCATGAAGGTTATCCATGCATGATCTGCTGAATGATGAGACCTCAAAGTTTGTACAAAGAGACCCAGCTTCAGGTCACAGGGCTTCTTTGTAGCCTGGGGGAGAGGCGAGCTACAAGGCAATCTAGGGTCCAGGAAGGATTTGGGGGTGGCGGTGGCAGTGTCAAGTTTTAGTTTTCAGTGACTCCAAGTCAGAAGGGTGGGAGAAGAATTAAAAATGTAAGTTTGGAGGGTTGAAGTTAGATGCTGAAGGAAACTGCAAAAATTTAAAATTTGGTAGGAACTGAAGAAGGCAAAGGCACCCCACTCCAGTACTCTTGCCTGGAAAATCCCATGGACGGAGGAGCCTGGTTAGGCTGCAGTCCATGGGGTCAGGAGGAGTCGGACACGACTGAGCGACTTCACTTTCACTTTTCACTTTCATGCATTGGAGAAGGAAATGGCAACCCACTCCAGTGTTCTTGCCTGGAGAATCCCAGGGACAGGGGAGCCTGGTGGGCTGCCGTCTCTGGGGTCGCACAGAGTCAGACATGACTGAGGCGACTTAGCAGCAGCAGCAGCAGCAGGAACTGACAATTTGTGCAAGATGACAGGATCTAGTATAATTTACAGATAGGTATCAATACCATGCAGTTTACAAAAAGGTAAAAAGAAAATAGCTTGAAGACAATGAATAGGACCAGGATCTGACAATGCGCAAGGCTGTGATGTAGTTTTCTACTGAAACAAAAAATTTCTGTCCACAGTCACCTCACTTCTGATCAGTGATAATCAAAGTAACAGTATTTTCCATCATAAAAGAAATCTGGCCTCATTAGGTTTGACCTGATTATTTACAGAGGTACAGCAAGAATGGCAATTAACCACATATACCTTTTAAATTTTGCTTTGATGAAAGCTTTTATAGGGAATTTCAGATTGGAACTTTAAAAGCCTCTTGAGCGCAGGAAGCTGAACTTGTCACCAGATTTTATGTGCAGTACTTATAGATTTGGATGAATTCCTGTCTTTTGGGGATCCCCAATATCTCCTATTTTCTTGGCTTGCCAGGAGTGACTTTTCTTACTCATCTCTAAGGCTGGGAACATATAACCTGGGTTCCAGGCTAGTTTTCCCAAGAGGATTTTGGAATTGGTTCCATAAAGTTGATCTTAAAATTCCTTAAAATTATCTAGTCATATCTGATTTTATGCAAATCATTCTCAAATGTGACAGTATAGTCAAAGCCTCGGTTATTTAATTAATATTTCTAATTATGTTCTGTTAAAAGGAGGACAGATTTTTGGTGAACATAAGCAGATAATTATATTGCTATGAAAATAAGAATACTCAAAAATTTCTGAATTCTAGGGAAATCAGGCAGGGAGAAAAGATAAATGTTTCATTTTTGTTTGTAAAAGATTATTTAATAAATTTTTATGAGTTATAGCTTAGGAGAAAACAGAAAGGGGTTCTTTATCTCAAGGAAAGATATTAAAGTACCAATAATGTTCCAAACAAGACGCATAATCTTCCTTTATCAGTTCATACAGTCCTGTGGACTAATTCTTGTCCTGCTTGATCTGGGGTTAGCAATCTCATGAACCCAGCAATTTCTCTACCAGAGTTCTGGAAATCCTGACGCAGTTTGGTAGCATGGTGCGCTCAGTGTTATTTGAGCAATGTCATCAGAATCCAACAGAGTTCTTCCCTGCATCTCTGAGACAGTCCCTTTAGGTTGAAGATGATGCACTGTGTCCTGTACCTGAAGGTCAGGTACGGGACAGAGGATTGTAAGAGCTTTCAGGGAAGCATCCTTTCTCTGTGAATGACAAGAGACTTAAAATGGCTGTGTATAAAGATATTATGAGAATTAATTGCAAAAATAATGCAACTGACAAGGATATTCTGCTGTTTCTGAGACATACATTAAAGAAAATCTTGGAATTACAATTTGACAAAACCGTACTGTTGTTTGAGATCAGCCATAGCAGCACCAGGACTTATTATGGACATCAGGGACATTGACACATTTCTAGGAATTCGTATAATTTTTGAAATACACACACACACACACGTATATATTTACCCATTTACCTATACAAACACAACCTAGGGAAGATTAGGTATCTTTTCTTATTTGACAGTGATTCCTAAGCAATTTAACATATTAAAAAATCCTAGTCTTTTTTTTAAATCTTTTTTTTTTTTTTAGCAAGGTAAAAGATCCTTTGTGACCTTTTCTGGGGCCCTCTGGGAAATCTCACATACAATTTTAGATGTAAAAGATATAATTTAGGATTAGCTTTGGGAAAGGCAAAATATCAAATGTTGTTAGAAGGTTTGAACACCTGGTTAAACTGAATCATGAGTCATTCAGAAACCATGCTTGGCTGCCTATTTAATTAAAATGACAATAAAAGATTTCAAAAGTAAATATAGGAGGTAACATAATTGTAAAATAAAATTCTTAGCTTTATCAAAAGTGATAAAACTTGGTTATTTTAAATAATCAAGGACATGATATAGTCAACATAAAGCAGAGAGATTATTCTAGACAGAGTCTTTACTTCCTAGGTGGATGAGTCAGAAGGTAAAGAAAACCTTTTATAGCCTCTTAAGAGCAAACTGTGAGACAGAGTGAAAGACAGGGAAGCCTGGTGTGCGACAGTTCATGGAACTGCAAAGAGTCGGACATGACTTCGTGACTGAACAACAAAGAGCAAACCAATAACCCAAGAAACTTTTGTAATTTTATCAGAGAGGAAACCAAACTAGTTTTTCAACAGTTTACTGTTGATTAGTTCATATATAGTTGTTGTTGTTTAGTCACTCAGTCGTATTAAACTCTTTGCTGCCCCATGGACTGCAGTATGCCAGGCTTCCCTGTCCTTCACCATCTCATGGAGCTTGCTCAAACGCATGTCCACTGAGTCAGTGATGCCATCCAACCGTCTCATCCTCTGTCGTCCCCTTCTCTTCCGGCCTTCAATCTTTCCCAGCATCAGAGTCTTTTCCAATGAGTCAGTTCTTCACATCAAGTTACCAAAGCATTGGAGCTTCAGCTTCAGCATCAGTCCTTCCAATGATATTCAGGACTGATTTCCTTTAGGATGGACTGGTTGGATCTCCTTGCAGTCCAAGGGACTCTCAAGAGTCTTCTCCAACACCACAGTTTAAAAGCATCAATTCTTTGGTGCTCAGCTTTCTTTATGGTCCAGCTCTTACATCCATACATGACTACTGGAAAAACCCTAGCTTTGACTAGACAGACATTTGTTGATAAAGTGATGTCTTTGCTTTTTAATATGCTGTCTAGGTTTGTCATACCTTTTCTTCCAAGGAGGAAATGTCTTTTAATTTCATGGCTGCAGTCATGAAATTTAATTTCCATCTGCAGTGATTTTTGAGCCCAAGAAAATAAAATCTGCTACTGTTTCCATTGTTTCCCCATCTATTTGCCATGAAGTGATGGGACCAGATGACATGATCTTAGTTTTCCGAATGTTAAGTTGTAAGTCAACCTTTTCACTTTCATTAAGAGGCTCTTTAGTTCCTCTTCACTTTCTGCCGTAAAGGTGGTGTCATCTGCATATCTGAGGTTATTGATATTTCTGATGGCAATCTTGATTCCAGCTTGTGCTTCATTCAGCCCAGCATTTCGCGTGATGTACTCTGCATAGAAGTTAAATAAGCAGGGTGACAATATACATCCTTGATGTACTCCTTTCACAATTTGGAACACGTCCATTGTTCTGTGTCCAGTTCTAAATGTTGCTTCTTGACCTACAGATTTCTCGGGAGGCAGGTGAGGTAGTCTGGTATTCCCATCTCTTAAAGAATTTTCCACAATTTGTTGTGATCCACACAGTCAAAGGCTTTAGCATAGAGAATGAAAAAGAAGTAGATGTTTTTCTGAAATTCTTTTGCTTTCTCTGTGATCCACAGATGTTGGCAATTTGATCTCTGGTTCTTCTACCTTTTCTAGATCCAGCTTGAACATCTGGAAGTTCTTGGTTCACATACTGTTGAAGTCTAGCTTGGAGAATTTTGAGCATTACTTTGCTAGTGTGTGAGATGAGTGCAGTTGTGCGGTAGTTTGAACATTCTTTGGCATTGCCTTTCTTTGGTATTGGAATGAAAACCGACCATTTCCAGTCTTGTGGCCACTGCTGAGTTTTCCAAATTTGCTGGCATATTGAGTGCAACACTTTAATAGCATCATCTTTTAGGATTTGAAATAGCTCACCTGGGATTCCATCACCTCCACTAGCTTTGTTCATAGTGATGCTTCCTAAGGCCCACTTGACCTTGCATTCCAGGATATCTGGCTCTAGGTGAGTGATGACACCATCATGGTTATCTGGATCATTGAGATCATTTTTGTATAATTCTTCTGTGTTTTCTTGCCACCTGTTCTTACTATCTCTTGCTTCTGTTAGGTCCATACCATTTCTGTCCTTTATTGAGCCCATCTTTGCATGAAATGTTCCCTTGGTATCTCTAATTTTCTTGAAGAGATCTCTAGTCTTTACCATTCTATTTTTTTCCTCTATTTCTCTGTATTGATCATTGAGGAAGGTTCTCTTATCTCTCCTTGCTATTCTTTGGGACTCTGCATTCAGATGGGTATATTTTCCTTTTCTCCTTTGCCTTTCACTTCTCTTCTTTTCTCAGCTATTTTTAAGGTAAACAGTATGAAAGGCAAGTTCCTTTGTAGAAACTTGTAAATTTTTAGCTAGATTTGACCACTAGAAATTGAATTTTTTTTTCTGCATTTCGTGTGCATTCTGGCTGTTCCCACATTTTCCTCTTTCTTATTCTGGAACAACTGTTCCATCCTACACACTTTGCATACTTTTAACACAATGTTGTTTCCATTTGCCCTATTGTTTCTAATAGTTTATACACATTGATGATAAATTTTAAGTACTAACTTTTCTAGAGAACTAAGGAATAGATAATTATGAATTATATATCATACGCCAGCATTTTATAACAGACTGGCAAAAGTTACGAGTATACCATCCCATAGTTTTTTACCAGATTTGCTTCCTTATAGCTTCTCAAATATCTACCTTTCTGTACCATATAAAATAAGAAGCTAAAGCACATGAAATTTAATTATGCTTAGCAATTAATGTTTCAGTATTTAATCTTACTTAGAAATGATCTAGACATTTAGTGAATAGCTATTAGTTAATTTAGCATAAGTCTAAGATGGTGAGTCACCAAAAGGATGTTGGAAACTATTTTTAAATAGACATTATAAAACGTAATTATTGTTGAAATAAACCAATTATATAAGATACATGCTTCTGGAAGGACTGATGCTGAAGCTGAAACTCCAATATTTTGGCCATCTGATGTGAAGAACTGACTCCTTGGAAAATACCCTGATGCTGGGAAATATTGAAGGCGGGAGGAGAAGGGGACGACAGAGAATGAGATGGTTGAATGACATCACGGACTCAATGGACATGAGTTTGAGTAAGCTCCAGGAGTTGGTGATGGACAGAGAAGCCTGGTTTGCTGCAGTCCATGGGATTGCAAAGAGTCGGACAAGGCTGAGTGACTGGAGTGAACTGAACTGAGCATGCTTCTGGTTAGTCTACCTGCATGTTCCCCATGCCAACAGCCTCTAATCAAAGCATTCCCATTTCTCCCCTATGAAGGTTTCTTTCTCCTCTGTCTGCCTTTGATTCTCTGCCACATGTGAGTGATGGTGACTGGATCCCTTCTTATATAAAGCTATGAATAATACCTGTTACTTGCTCTCATTTGGGTGATTTTTACTTCCATACACCCATGAGACACCATTTATAGTATCTACTTTACTGTTTATGAGCTACTAATATTATCAATGGAAACCTTTCTAACATCCATTAAGCCAGTTCACCCAGTTTCTAGTCTAGCAGGAAATAAAGATGACTGAGGTATTTGTTAGACAAGGCTCTGGTCCATGTGATTAGATTGGTTAGTTTTCTGTGATTGTGGTTTTGTCTGTCTGCCCTCTGATGGAGAAGGAAAAGAGGTTTATGGAAGCTTCCTGATGGGAGAGACTGACTGAGTGGGAAACTGGGTCTTGCTTTGATGGGCGGGGCCATGCTCAGTAAATCTTTAATGCAATTAAAGAGTGCCTGAAAAACATCTATTTCTGCTTTATTGACTGTGCAAAGCCTTTGACTGTATGGATCACAACAAACTGTGGAAAATTCTGAAAGTGATAGGAATACCAGACCACCTGACCTGTCTCTTGAGAAACCTGTATGTAGGTCAGGAAGCAACAGTTAGAACTGGACATGGAACAAGACTGGTTCCAAATAGGAAACGGAGTACGGCAAGGCTGTATATTGTTACCCTAATTATTTAATTTATATGCAGAGTACATAATGAGAAATGCTGGGGTGGATGAAGCTCAAGCTGGAATCAAGATTGCCAGGAGAAATATCAATAACCTCAGATATGCAGATAACACCACCCTTATGGCAGAAAGTGAAGAAGAACTAAAGAGCCTCTTGATGAAAGTGAAAGAGGAGAGTGAAAAAGTTGGCTTGAACTCAACATTCAGAAAACGAAGATCATGTCATCCGGTTCCATCACTTCATGACAAATAGATGGGGAAACAGTAGAAACAGTGTCAGACTTTATTTTTTTGGGCTCCAAAATCACTGCAGATGGTGATTGCAGTCATGAAATTAAAAGACACTTACTCCTTGGCAGGAAAGTTATGACCAGCCTAGACCACATATTGAATAGTAGAGACATTACTTTGCCAACAAAGGTCTGTCTCGTCAAAGCTTTGGTTTTTCCAGTAGTGATGTATGGATATGAGAGTTGGACTACAAAGAAAGCTGAGCTCTGAAAAATTGATGCTTTTGAACTGTGGTGTTGGAGAAGACTCTTGAGAGTCCCTTGGACTGCAAGGAGATCCAACCAGTCCATTCTAAAGGAGATCAGTCCTGGATATTCTTTGGAAGGAATGATGCTAAAGCTGAAACTCCAGTACTCCGAAGAATTGATGCTTTTGAACTGTGGTGTTGGAGAAGACCCTTGAGAGTCCCTTGGACTGCAAGGAGATCCAACCAGTCCATCCTAAAGGAGATCAGTCCTGAGTGTTCATTGGAAGGACTGATGCTGAAGCTGAAACTCCAATACTTTGGCCACCTGATGTGAAGAACTGACTCATTTGAAAAGACCCCGATTCTGGGAAAGATTGAGGGAGGGAGAAGAACGGGACATCAGAGAATGAGTTGGTTGGATGGCATCACTGACTCAGTGGACATGAGTTTGAGTAAACTCTGGGAGTTGGTGATGGACAGAGAGGCCTAGCGTGCTGTGGTCCATGGGGTCGCAAAGAGTCGGACACGACTGAACGACTGAACTGAACTGAAATATTTGTTATAGTTATGTTTTAGAATGTGGCCTTTCTCATCGTTAAAAATCTACAAATAACAAATGCTAGAAAGGGTGTGAACAAAAGGGAACCTTCCTACGTTGTTGGAAGGAGTGTAAATTGGTGCAGTTACTGTGGGAGGCAGCATGGAATATCCTCAGAAAACTAAAAATAGATTTGTCATATGATTGATAAACCCCTCTCCTGAGCATGTACTTGGACAAAACTGTAATTTCAAAAGATACATGTATCCCTGTGTTTATAGCAGCACTATTCACAAGAGCAAAGTTGTGGAAATAATCTAAATGTCCACTGACAGATGAATGGATAAAGAAGATATGGAATATGTACACAATGCAATATTACTCAGTCGTAAAAAGATTGAAATAATGCCATTTGAAGTAACATGAATGGACCTAGAAATTATCATACTAAGGGAAGTAAGAAAGAGAAAGATAAATACTCTATGATATCACTGTAAGTGGAATCTGAAACATGACTTAAATTAACTTATCTATGAAGCAGAAACAGACGCTCACAGACACAGAAAATGGACTTGTGGTTGGCAAGGAGGGGTGGGGGAGGGATGGATTGGGAGTTTGGGGTTAGCAGATGCTAACTATTATATATAGGATGGATAAACAACAAGGCCCTACTGTATAGCACAGGGAATTATATGTTTAATATCATGTAATAAACCATAATGAAAAAGAATATATATGTATATATATACATTATATGTAATAAAGAATTATATATATATATACACAATAAAAAATAATGTGTGTACATATATATATATATACATTATATACATTATATATATATGTACACACACATATATATACCCTGCCATAGTTTCCCTTTCCACTTAGAATAACATACTTAGGGATGCTTCCTCTGGCCTCTCTGATCTCACTTTGTTCTGTCTTCTGCTTCACATGATAGACCAAAGCTTTACTGTCCATTCTGTTTCTTAAACATGTCAGTCTCCACCTCACCTGCACCTCCAACAAATACTTATACTTGGCTCAGAAAGCAAAAGTCTCCAAGATCATCATTGACTTTTCTCTTCCCACCATATCTTATGTCCATTCTACCCATAAAGTTGATCAACTCTGCTTGCAAAATATGTTCAGCCTCTAACCACTTCTTACACCTTCTGCTGTAACATCCTTATCCAAGCCTTCATCCTCTTTTGCCGTGATTACTGTTGTAGCTCCCTACCTGGTCTCCTGCTCTAAGTCTAATTGACAGAATGGTGGAGTCAGTCTGTTACACGCATCTCCAGTTGCATCATCCTCTGACTCAAACTTACCTGTCTTGTTAGCCACTGCTCACAACCTTCCCATCTCACCCACAGTGAATGCAGTTGCCTGGGTACCATGGGCAGGGAAGGCAGACCAGCTCTCCTCTGCACCCTAATATCACCTCCTCCCAGTCTCCCTGTCATCCATGTGCACTCCTGTCAAATGGGCCTTATTGCAGTTCCTTCTTCCCTGGTAGCTCAGACGGTAAAGAATCTGCCCACAATGCACGAGACCTGGGTTTGATTCCTCGGTCAGGAAGATCCCCTGGAGAAGGGAATGGCAGCCCACTTCAGTATTGCCTGGAGAATACCATGGACAGAGGAGCCTGGCGGGCTACAGTCCGTGGGGTCACAGTCGGCTACGACTGAGTGATTATCACTGCTATTCCTGTGACTTTTCTCTCAGAGAACTTTTGTACATTCTGGACTAGAATATTCTTTCTCCAAGTATTCACATGGTTTTCCCCCTCATTTCTTTCAAATCCTTGTTCAAATGTGGACATATAAGCGAGAACTTCTCTGACCATCCTGCCTAAAACAGGAAACTGTTGGGACTTCTCTGATCGTCCAGTGCTTAAGACTCTGTGCTTCCACCACAGGAGGTGAGGGTTCGATGCCTGGTCAGGGAACTAAGATCCTGCATGCCAGGTGGTGTACCGCCCCCTGAAGGAAGCTGTTTTCTGATCACTGTATACCCACTATCCCCTGGTTCTCTAACATGACTTTCATCCCTTATTCTACTTAATTTTGCATCTTAGGATGTCTACTGTTTGATATATTATTTATTTACCTATTTGCACTTTGTTTTATGGCTTATCTCTTTTCAGTGAAGTATATGTTCCGTGGAGGCCTGGACTTTTCCTGTTTTGGTCACACTTTGTCTCCTGTACCTATGACATTACCCAAACCTAGTGGGCACTTGATGTTCACTTGTTCAGTGAATGAGTATATCATTGGAGTTTTCAAATATATGGCCCTTTTTCTTGATATAAAGCGATCTAAATTGCATTTTCATCCTTTACAACAAGGTTTCTTGAACTTGGCACTTTTGGCATTTGAGGCCGTAGATTCCTTGTTGTGGGGGGTTGCCTGGTGCTTTGTAAGGTGTTTAATAGCATGCCTTCCCTCTACTCAGTAGAGTTAGGACCAAGCTCCCAGTTGTGATGAGTGAAGATACCTCTGGATATTGTCAGATATCCACTGGGGACCAAATTTACGCCTAATTGTGACTCAGCTCAAATATGATCTCCGTTAAGGTTTGACTGATTTTACCCTCAGTCTGAGTTAGTGCTCCTTTTTGTGTGCTTTGATAGTAATTTGTGTGTATCTCCCCCTATTTGTGTGTGTGTGTGTGTGTGTGTGTGTGATTGTTTTCTATGTATCTACATAGTAATTACCTCCTTAACTGTCTATACCAACCAAATGGTGACACCCTTGAAAGTAAGAACTCTGGCTTTTAATCTCTGATCCTCATGTGTTTAGCATTGTTCTAGTACACACAAATGTATGAAAATATGAGAAAGTGTTTTTGAGTGATGGAGTGACTGAATGGCGCTTATTTTCCTGGCTAGGTAAAACCACTGAAAACAGGTTTGATACATTCCTCCCCATTTGGTAGTCAAGAAATCAACTAGGGCTTTGACAATCCTAGGATAAATAAACAGAACTATAGAGGGAAAAAATCTGAGAAATGAAGGGCAGTGAAGATTAGGGCTGAATGCCCACTGTAGGGAAGTAACTCCTATCAAAGAGAATCATTCAAAAGTCTGTGCAGACATAGGTGCTATGGATTATTTGAATAGTTTAGGCATGCCTACATCTAATGCACCAGAGGTGGGTAATTTTCTGCCCTATTTTTTCCCAGGACATGAGATGAAACTATCAGTGACATTATTTCTCCTCTCAAAAATTCTCCTGAAAAAAGAAATCTGAGGTAAGTGATACAAAAACAAGCTTGTGACTCATTTGTTTTAGATATTGCTGAGCTATTTAAGTGAGAGTATGAGCAATTTGATTCTTGCATTTGGACTATTTCACCAAAAGTGGGATGTGTAATTTTATACATATTTGAAGTTCTTCTTGTTTTTCTGGTTTGATGTTCTCTCCTGCTTTGCAAAAATAAAGAAAGAAATAAGTGAAGCTTGCCTATCCTGCATTATTTTTTCAAGTGTCCAAAAAGATTTAGTGTTTTGGTAATAACTGGAATAAAATTAAATTTCATTTTAAAATCACATTGAAAGTTTTCTAACATCTTTATCTAGAGAGATGTCAGTATGCATATTTTCAGGCAAAAGTGGAATCTACTGTGTATGTAAAATATATTTCTGGTGATAAACACTGATGGGAGGAAAAGGCACAAGCTTTCCTTTAACCCTCAACCCCAAAACTTCACACACATTCTGTGGGAAGGCTGAGTGGGAGAGGGATGAAACAGACCTGGAAAAGATAGAGTAGTTGCTAACGGAGACTGAGGAGGTAACTTCATATCCTTTCCTCCCCTGGAAATGTCAGAGAGTAATTTCATGTGCCTAATATCGCTTTATCCTTAGAATATCCTGTGAAATAGACAAGACATATTTTTTCCTCCATCTTACAGTAAAGGGTAATGATGTCTGCAGTGACTAAATGATTCCAGTAAAGCTGCCATTCTGGTAAGGAGGCATCCATTCAGTGGAACTCAGCCATTCAGTCTCACTTTATGAGGAACACTGAGTTCACCTATTGCCTGACTCACTTCATGTAAAGTGGTGTGATCTCTGCAGAACCCTCAGGAGGCTCATTGATGTTCATGATCAGATTTCATGAGGTTCAGAGGAATTATGAAATGGATCACTGTGATGGATGTCTTTACACGTGCAAAAATCCACTGGAAACATGAGTGAGTTATCTTTGGTTGCTTCTGCCAAACTTCATGATTCAACACAAGTCCTAAAGGAGAAGAGGTCAGATGACTCAGTTATTAATTTTTTTTTTTGATGACTTGTGTATTCTGCTTTAGGAAACTAAAATAGAATGGCCTAAATTGAGGGTGATATCAGGAACAGTAGCCCAAGAATCATGATCTTGTTTTTCCTCTCCCATTCTCCTTCTACACATTTCTGAATAACTAATGCTTACTCCTTGGAAGGATAGTTTTGACCAACCTAGATAGCGTATTAAAAAGCAGAGACATTATTTTGCCAACAAAGGTCCGTCTAGTTGAATCTGTGGTTTTTCCAGTAGTCATGTATGGATGTGAGAGTTGGACTGTGAAGAAAGCTGAGCGCCGAAGAATTGATGCTTTTGAACTGTGGTGTTGGAGAAGACTCTTGAGAGTCCCGTGGACTGCAAGGAGATCCAACCAGTCCATCCTAAAGTAGATCAATCCTGGGTGTTCTTTGGAAGGAATGATGCTAAAGCTGAAACTCCAGTGCTTTGGCCACCTCATGCGAAGAGTTGACTCATTGGAAAAGACTCTGATGCTGGGAGGATTGGGGGCAGGAGGAAAAGGGGACGACAGAGGATGAGATGGCTGGATGGCATCATGGACTCGATGGACGTGAGTTTGAGTGAACTCCAGGAGTTGGTGATGGACAGGGAGGCCTGGCGTGCTGCAATTCATGGGGTTGCAAAGAGTTGGACATGACTGAGCGACTGAACTGAACAGAACTGAACTTGTTGTTCAGTCACTAAGTTGCGTCTGACTCTTTGATGACCCTCATGGACCCTCCTAGCCCTCCAGGCTCCTCTGCTATAAAGCCCTTCAAATGAAAAGAACTTCCTGGTGCTGGGCTGCTGAAAACACTAGATTAATATTGTTTTATTTTAATATCATTGATTTACAATGTTCTGCCAGTTTCAGGTGTAAAGTGATTCAGTTATGCATATATATAAATAAATATATTCTTTTTTTATATCCTCTTCCATTATAGATTATTAGACAATTGAATATAGTTCCCTGTGCTATACCGTAGGTCTTTGTTGGTTATCTATTTTATATACAGTATTAGCTATATATATATTTTAATTCCAAACTCTTAATTTAGCCCTTCCCCCGCCTTGGTAACCATAAACTTAAAAAAACACAATATTGGCTTGAGAGAAGAAAGAAAAGTAGTTTGACTCTTTATTGACTGCTGCTACTAGGAAAAGAAAATTTGATGAAACAGCCTCAATCTGCGGGATATTTTAGCACAAATGTGAGCACAGAGGAACTCCAACTGTCATCAGCAAGCTCAGACTTGAGTGTTTTTTTCTTCTCCTGGTTCTGGCATAAACTCAGAGAAGTAAGGGTCTTTCCTAGTTCCTCCAGTTACTCCAAATTCTATCCTAAAACAGGTTGAGCCTTTAAAAAGCGAAGTATGTGGAAAACCTTTGTTATGCTCCTCATTATGTAGTTTTACCATGTTTTAATGTTTTCCTTCAGACTTTATCAAGTGCCAACAATGTCAGCATAAACAAGAAAAGCCTAAAACAGCCATGTGAAATTTATGACTACTGTTGCTGTAAAATGGTAAGGTATACTATTTACATCAGTTATTCGTGGTTTTTTTTATCTTGGTGCTAAATACCTAGTAATTGTCTGGTAGATATTTGCTGAATGAAAGAATAAATGGGTTACTAGCAGGGCCTTTACTATTTCAGACCCTGTGTTATATGCTGGCATGTTTTGGCAAGTCAGACAAGGTCTGTACCTTTCAGAAGTTTGGAGTCTAATGGAATCAGACTCATTCATGATCATACACATATATAAACTGTGATTTGAACTGTGAAGGAAAATTATCTCTTCGAGAAAGTTTTCTACATTCTGTAGAAAAAGGAAAAGTTTTGTTGCCTTGAAAAAAATGGTTTGATTTTCCTGGGTGGTACAGTTGTTAAGGATTCGCCTGCCAATGCAGGAGATGCAAGAGACATGGGTTTGATCCCTGGATCAGGAAGATCTCCTGGAGTAGGAAATGGCAACCCCCTCCAGTATTCTTGCCTGAAAACTTCCATGGACAGAAGAGCCTGGTGGGCTATAGTCCATGGGGTCACAGAAGAGTCAAACATAACTGAGAGACTGAACACATAGATATACAACTGATTAAAATGGATCAGTTTTCTTCTTTTTATTCTATTTGCCAAGAAACTCAGACCTAATTTGAGTCTAATTTCATAAATTATGATTTATTCATTTTTATTGATCTTAATATTCTAGTTATTCATTTTTTCATTCCATAAATACATATTGAATACCTGCTGTGTACCAGGCTGCAAATATATACAGTATTAGACAGGCATATGGTATTAAAACAGACATGGTCCTTACCCCTATAGAGATTACAGTACAGAGGGGAGAAATAAATTAATTAGTAATTATGTTAGAAGTATAGTCACCACATGTGAATAGTCTTATAGGGCTAGGTACTAGGCATGGTACTAGGAAGAAAATAATGGACAAGAAGGAAGACTGATTTCTTTCTTCAAGGAACTGGTATTTTGAATGGAGACCTGAAAGATGAATTATGCAGATGGTGAGAGAGAAGGGGTGTGTGTGTGTGTGTGTGTGTGTGTGAAGTGGCTTGAGAATTGGAAGCGTGGAGGACCCAGTGAACCAGCGCAGGCAAAGGAGTATAAAAACTCTTGATGTGGAAAGATCTACTCTGTAACAACTAAAAGAAAGCCCAGTTGGCTTATGCTTATTGAACTAAAAGGAGAAGGGCACTAGATGGCATAGGAGGTCATGCAAGGCTTGTAAGTCTCCTTTAAGGATTTGATTTTTATCTTAGGTTCATAAAAAGCTGTGGAAAGAATTTCACGGGAGAAGTGACGTGAGTAGAATCGCATTTTATTGTGTTTACTCTCTCAGCTCTCTGTGAAGTAGATTTGTTATTGTTCATTTGCTGAGATGTGTTCAAATCTTTTGCGACCCTATGGACTCACTGTAGCCCACCAGGCTCCTCTGTGGGATTTCCCAGGCAAGAATATGGGAGTGGATTTTCATTTCTTTCTCCAGGGTATCTTTCCCTGACCCAGGCATCGAACCCATGTCTCCTGCATTAACAGGCGGATTCTTTACTACTGAGCCACCAGAGAAGCTGTGAAGTAGATTAGAAAGAAACAAGTGAGAATTAAAAATATTGTGATCAACCATTCTTGTTAAGATTTTCAGTAATGTGTATAACATTGCAGTCTTTTTGTTTAAATTTAAACTTATCATTGCCATGAGGAAGATTCTGTCTTTTCCTTTTGTGGTTGTTTGAAATAGGCCATTTAAACAGGTCACTGAATATTGTCAGGATGATTCTGAAAGGAGCTTTGAAGGCAAATGACTGAAAGGAGAAAACAGTAATAGAAAATAAGAAATAGTAGGGGAAAAAAAGAGGCTAAAGACCCTGAAAGTATTGTTTTATAAGTTTGTTAATGGCTGGCCATACATACCTGAACTTGATTGGAGATGAAGTTTTTCTCGTTTTTATTCACCTGAGCATACAAAAACATCATTAGTAGTGGGACATTAATGTATGTTTGTAGAAATAATTAACTAATTAAGACATTCTTATCTTCTCCAAAAGTCCTTACACTCCATAAAAGAAGCTATATTGGGGAGATTTTTCTTCTTTCTCTTTCCCCTGACTTCTCTCTCCATTAGGGCAGAGATAATTATGAAGTCTATAATGCTATGGACCTTGTCCTTTGTTTTTTGGTGAAAGTGAAAGTGTTAGTCACTCACTTGTGCCCTACTCTTTGCAACCATGTGGACTGTAGCCCGGGAGTTGGTGCTGGACAGGGAGGCCTGCCATGCTGCCATCCATGGGTTGCAGAGTCAAACACGACTGAGTGACTGAACTGAACTGAGACGGTAGCCCGCCAGGCTCCTCTGTCCATGGGATTCTCCAGGCAAGAGTACTGGAGTGGATAGCCATTCCCTTCTCCAGGGCATCTTCCTGACTGAGGGATTTTGGTGGGGAGGGCAATAAAGCAATTAATATAGCAATATGATCTTTACCTTTTCTTGTGATGGAATTGATTGTTTCTGTGAGTTCATTTTTGGTGCGACTCTCTGCCTAGAAAAAAGCCGACTCTAAAGTTTGGAATGTTTAAATTTCACACTGATGTCCTTAAGACCGCCAAAGAGCATGCTTGCATATGAATTCACGTTTTCGGCAAATGCAGAGGAGAATGGGGTCTGTGTTTCAGTCATGCTGTCACTTAGGCGGCTCCTCTACTCTGATAATAGCTCTAACTGGTTTATTAGTCCCTCACACGTATTCATCTCACAATGAAATCATTTGTCTCTTGTTAGGGACGTGCACAATATTGGACAAGAAGTGCCACAGGCTACATTTCAACTCTCCATCACAACCTGACTGTCCAGCAAAAACCTTTAAAAAACACACTCTATATATTTCACACACGAAGTCCCCACAGCCAAATTAAGATGCTGATAGCTCCAGCTAAAGATGCTGGAGTGCTACTGAGAAGGAAATGTTTCTCCACTGCCATATCTATTTAGAATTTCAATTTCAAGCAATTGAACATTTTATTTTTGTGAAGTCTCTGGCTCTGTATGTTTTCAGTATAGGAAGATACATTTTATTTTTTCGTCACTGAAGACTGTAATAGTTGTGATGGGTCAGATATGGAAATAGAATGTTCTGAATGTCATCTCAATATTTTTTTTCAACTGCATGAAAAAAACCTGCTCGTGACCTCCTGACCTCATTACAGTAACTCCTTTGGGAGAAGACATTCAGATATCCTGTCTAGACCCTGACTTCTTATTAGCCCCGTATTCCTGTCCTTTCTAATAACTCAAAATTCCCTACTGGCTCTTATGTTTCCATGAAGCTGTAACTTATTCCAAAATATTTTCCTTCAATGGCACAATAAATTATTCAGCAAAAAATAGCTTAGTATAAATGTATTACCAACTTTCCATCTTCATATTCTAATCTTCCTTTCTCACCCCACATCTATCCCTTTACTAGGCTTCAGTGGGACCTCTATCCATCATCAAGGCACTAATGCAGACATTATCCTCGATACCTCTGTCTTTTTCACTTCTTATATCTGACTATCAAATCTTGTTAATCATGATTTTAAAATATCTCTTAACTTTGAGCTTTCCTACATTTCCTGGTTGCTACTTTATTTCAAGACACATTTTCTTCCAATTGGACCAATAAGGTGGCCTCCGGATGGGTTAATATCTGTTTCTAATAGATGTAGAGTTTGCTAAGACAATGCAGCACCAGTAAGTAGGCGGAAAATACAGTTTAAAAAATTCTCAGGAATAAACAATGACAGATGTTCATGTTTTGGCATAAATTAAACCTCAGAACTTTATTAGAATGTTGAAAGTGATATTAGAAATATTGAGTAAATGCAGACCCATGGCATTCTCTTAGATGTGATAGATACCTATTTTCTCTCTATTTCATATTTCTAGTTCAATCCCAATTAAAGTGTCATGAAGATTGAGTTTTATATTTCACAAAAATACATCAAATAGGATACAAATAGCTCTGCATACATGCAAATGCTTTTTAACATAAGCCAAAGAATATTTGGAAACATAGCCAAATTCAACACCAAGAGAGAGAAATCTCCATGAGACAAAAATGTAGAAAACATGTGACATCAAAGGTGTGAGCAGGGGCTTCTGCCAACATCTCCATAGGTTGTTAAAAATATATTGATATCTTAGCAGTTTGGTTCTGTGTTTTAGATACACACAGAAAGAGAATTTTTTTAACCATAGATATCAAATGGCTAGGGTACTAGTACTAAGTATCTTGCCAAAAGTCAGGATGATCAAGGGTTGCCCTATCCCAGAAATGAACACCAGAAAGGCTCCAACCTCAGCCTATAGGAAATGCAAGAAAGTTTATCTTCCATTAGCTTGTCAGTGGGCACAAAATGCCCTTGAAAAATGAGAACTTCAGATTATGTCAGATGAATGTGAAGGGTCAAGAAATTAAGAGCCAGTGAAATACCTGGGACTTGCTGTGTTGAGCAGGAAACAGTCCAGAACATATTTTCCTTCCCCTAAAAGGAATACATAATAAGATAAAGATGAGCTTCTAGTAAAAGTGTTCAAATCACACAGAATGAACCATTATGGAAGAGAGTCACAGATCCAGTAAGTGGAGAACTTAGATGCTTAGAACTAGAAATAACTAAACAATCTGAAAAAAGTTCACAAAGCTTATTTAAATTATTCAAAGAGATAAAAACACATAAATCATGAGACAAGAACCAAAAATGATTAATTAGAAAGTTTTTTAAAGGTCTCTGTATAAAACATATTCTGGGGACTTTCCTGATGATCCAGTGGCTAAGACTCTGTGCCCTCGACACAGGAGACCTAGGTTCCATCCCTGGCCAGGGAACTATATCCTACATTCCACAGCTAAGAGTTTGCATGATGCAACTAAAGATCCCACAGGCCCCAACTAAGACTCAACATAGTAAGATAAACAAAAAATTAAAAAAAAGAATTCTGAATCCAAAGACTGAACAGTAAGTTAAACAACTGAAAAGAGAATTCATAAACTGGACAGTGAGTCTGAGAAAATGACTTCAACTGCACCATTAGGACAGAAAATGATGGAAAACATCAAAATATTATTTAAGGAATATGGAAGTATGAGAGACAGTATGTGTCTAATAGGCAGTATTTTGTTAGTAATGGGTAAGAATTTTATAAAGTTGAAGAAGAGTTTTATAAAGTTGACTTGCCCGTGAGTGTGCAGGAGTCTCCGGTGGAGGCATGGGTCAGCCGTGGCCTGCTGCAGGGTGGGGGCACTGAGTGCAGCAGTGCCTGCATGGGACCTTTTGAAGAAGGTCACCCTTATCTTCATTACCTCCATCATAGTTTGGCCTCAGATCAAGCAACAGGGATCTGTTTGATCCTCCCATCAACAGAAAATTGGATTAAAGGTTTACTGAGCATGGCCCCACCCATCAGAACAAGACCCAGTTTCCCCCTCAGTCTCTCCCATCAGGAAGCTTCCATAAACCTCTTATCCTTCTCATCAGAAGGCAGACAGATGGAAAACCACAATCATAGAAAACTAACCAGTCTGATCACATGGACCACAGCCTTGTCTAACTCAGTGAAACTATGAGCCATGCCGGGTAGGGCCACCCAAGACGAACATGTCATGGTGAAGAGTTCTGACAAAACGTAGTCCACTGGAGAAGGGAATGGCAAACCACTTCAGTATTCTTGCTTTGAGAACCCCATGAACAGTATGAAAAGGCAAAAAGATAGGACACTGAAAGAGGAACTCCCCAAGTTGGTAGGTGCCCAATATACTACTACAGATCAGTGGAGTAATAACTTCAGAAAGAATGAAAAGACAGAGCCAAAGTGAAAATAATACCCAGTTGTGGATATGACTGGTGATCGAAATAAAGTCCAGTGCTGTAAAGAGCAATATTACATAGGAACCTGATGTTGGATCTGTGAATCAAGGCAGATTCAAAGTGATCAAATGAGATGGCAAGAGTGAATGCTGACATTTTAGGAATCAGCAAACTAAAATGGACTGGAATGGGTGAATTTAACTCAGATGAGCATTATATCTACTGCTGTGGGCAAGAATCCCTTAGAAGAAATGGAGTAGCCATCATAGTCAACAAGAGTCCAAAATGCAGTACTTGGATGCAGTCTCAAAAATGACAGAACTATCTCTGTTCCAAGGCAAACCATTTAATATCACAGTAATCCAAGTGTATGCCCTGACCAGTAATGCTGAAGAAGCTGAAGTTTAACAGTTCTATGAAGACCTACAAGACCTTTTAGAACTAACACCCTTTTCATTACACTTTTCATTACAGGGGACTGGAATGCAAAAGTAGAAAGTCAAGAGATACCTGGAGTAACAGGCAAATTTGGCCTTGGAGTACAAAAGCAAAGGCTAACAGAGTTTTTCCAAGAGGACACACTGGTCATCACAAGGACCCTTTTCCAACAACACAAGAGAAGACTCTACACATGGACATCACCAGATGGTCAACACCAAAATCAGATTGATTATATTCTTTGCAGCCAAAGATGGAGAACTCTATACAGTCAGCAAAAACAAGACCAGGAGCTGACTGTGGCTCAGATCATGAACTGCTTATTGCCAAATTCAGACTTAAGTTGAAGAAAGTAGGGAAAACAGTAGACCATTCAGGTATGACCTGAATCAAATCCCTTACGATTATACAGTAGAAGTGACAAATAGATTCAAGGGATTAGATCCGATAGACAGAGTGCCTGAAGAACTATGAATGGAGGTTTGTGACACTGTACAGGAAGCAGTGATCAAGACCATCCCCAAGCAAAAGAAATGCAGAAAGGCAAAATGGTTGTCTGAGGAGCCCTTACAAATAGCTGAGAAAAGAAAAGACATGAAAGGCAAAGGAGAAAAGGAATGATATACCCATCTGAATGCAAAATTCCAAAGAATAGCAAGGAGAGATAGGAAAGCCTTTCTCAGTGATCAGAGCAAAGAAATAGAGGAAAAAAATAGAATGGGAAAGACTAGAGATCTCTTCAAGAAAATTAGAGATACCAAGGGAACTTTTCATGGAAAGAAGGGGAAAATAAAGGACAGAAATAGTATGGACCTAACAGAAGAAGAAGATATTAATTAGAGGTGGCAAGAATACACAGAATAACTATACAAAAAAGATCTTAATGACACAGATAATTATGATGGTATTATCACTCACCTAGAGCCAGACATCCTGGAATGCAGTCAAGTGGGCCTTAAGAAGCATCACTATGAACAAAGCTAGTGGAGGTGATGGAATTCCAGTGGAGCCATTTCAAATCCTAAAAGATGATGCTGTGAAAGTGCTGCACTCAATATGCCAGCAAATTTGGAAAACTCAGCAGTGGCCACAGGACTGGAAAAGGTCAGTTTTCATTCTAATCCCAAAGAAAGGCAATGCCAAATAATGCTCAAACTACCACACAATTGCACTCATCTCACATGCTAGAAAAGTAATGCTCAAAATTCTCCAAGCCAGGCTTCAACAGTACATGAACCTTGAACTTCCAGATGTTCAAGCTGGATTTAAAGAAAAGGCAGAGGAGCCAGAGATCTAATTGCCACCATCTGTTGAATCACTGAAAAAGCAAGAGAGTGCCAGAAAAACATCTACTTCTGCTTTACTTACTATGTCAAAGCCTTTGACTGTGTAGATCACAACAAAGTGTGCAAAATTCTGAAAGAAATGGGAATACCAGACTGTCTGACCTACCTCCTGAGAAATCTGTATGTAGGTCAACAAGCAACAGTTAGAACTGGACATGGAACAACAGACTGGTTCCAAATCAGGAAAGGAGCACATCAAGGCTGTGTGTTGTCACCCTGCTTATTTAACATACAGAGTACATCATGAGAAATACTGGACTGGATGAAACACAGACTGGAATCAAGATTGCCGGGAGAAATATCAATAACCTCAGATATGCAGATGATACCACCCTTATGGCAGAAAGCAAAGAAAAACTAAAGAGCCTCTTGATGAAAGTGAAAAAGGAGAGTGAAAAAGTTGGCTTAAACTCAACATTCAGAAAACGAAGATCATGGCATCTGGTCCCATCACTTCATAGCAAATAGATGGGAAAACAATGGAAACAGTGGTAGACTTTATTTTTGGGGGCTTCAGAATCACTGCAGATGGTGACTGCAGCCATGAAAGTAAAAGATGCTTGCTCCTTGGAAGAAAAGCTGTGACCAACCTAGACAGCATATTAAAAAGCAGAGACATTACTTTGCCAACAAAGGTCCATCTAGTCAAAGCTATTGTTTTTCCAGTAGTCATGTATGGATGTAAGAGTTGGACCATAAAAAGCTGAGCACTGAAGAATTGATGCTTTTGAACTGTGATGTTGGAGTAGACTCTTGAGAATCCCTTGGACAGCAAGGAAATCCAACCAGTCCATCTTAAAGGAAATCAGTCCTGAATATTCACTTGAGGGACTGATGCTGAAGCTGAAACTCCAATACTTTGGTCACCTGATGTGATAAACCAACTCATTTGAAAAGAGTCTGGTGCTGGGAATTATTGAAGGCCAGAGGAGAAGGGGACAACAGAGGATGGGATAGTTGGATGATATCACCAACTCAATGGACATGAGTTTGAGCAAGCTCTGGGAGTTGGTGATGGACCTGGAAGCCTGGTGTGCTGAAGTCCATGGGGTTGGAAAATGTGAGACATGACTGAGCGATTGAACTGAACTGAACTGATAGAAGTTATCAGAAAGAAAATAAAGATGGCTTATAAGCATACATTTTAAATTGCAATATCTTTCTCATCAGTAGCAATAGTTCTCAAAATATAATGGGTTTACACCCTCAAAATAGTGAAGGAAAATACTGTTGGATGGTGACTTAAATTCTAAATTAAATATGCATGATTTCATTAAAATGGAATCTGAATAGCTTAGGTTATTCTGTGGATTTAACAGAAGTCTCAGTGGTCTAATGGAATGAAAGTTTCTCATTCTCACTCAATTTGCTGCAGAAATATCCAGATTAACTTTTCTCCATGCATTGGCTCCTTAATGCTGGCTACTCCTAACTCTTGGTTCTAGAAACTCACCAAGAGGCCTCCATTTTTTCTTTTTTTTAGCAGCTGGAGAGAAAGGGACACAGAGAGGTTTTCTGTGTCTCTTCTGCTTCAGCTCAGAATTGACATATGTCACTTCTACTCACGGTCCATTGGCCAGAACCAGGCAATTAGCCCACCTAGTTTTAAGGGATATTAACATTGGGAAAGTGTGTCTTTCACTTGCCTGGAGAAAGAGGCAGACTGGGCATTGTGAGCACTAACAATTTCTACCATTGTTCAGCTCTCTTGTCATCAGATCTTCAGTTCACGCTTCTTCCCAAACACAGAGCTTACTAATCCCTTTCTCCTTTTTTAAAAAGAATTTTATTTATTTATTTTTAGTATTTGGCCATTTATTTTTAGTTTTTTATTTATTTTTGTTTTTTGAGTCTTTGTTGCTGCATGGGCTTTTCTCTAATTGCAGCAAGCGGGGGCTACTTTCTCATTTCAGTGTGCAGGCTTCTCACTGCAATGGCTTCTCCTGTTGTGGAGAACAGGTTCTGGGGCAGGTGAGCTTCAGTAGCTGTGGCACATGGGCTCAGTAGTTGCGGTTCCTGGGCTGCAGAGCACAGGCTCAATGATTGTGGCCCATGGTCTTAGTTGCTTGGCAGCCTGTGGGTCTTCCTGGATCAGAGTTCAAACTGTGTCCCCTGCACTGGCAGGTGGATTCTTTACTACTGAATCACCAGAGAAGCCCCACTAATCCACTCCTTAACTGAGAAAACCCAAATGTCTTATTCAGTCACAAGATTATGGTCTAGGTCCAAGATCTCTGGAAGATGCAAAGTCTTCCCTCAATTAGATCCAGGTATAGCAGAAGGCACTAATAGTAAAGAACCCACCCACCAGGGTAGGAGACATAAGAGATGTGGGTTTTATCCCTGGATCAGGAAGATGCTCTGGAGGAGAGCATGGCAACCCACTCCAGTATTCTTGCCTGAAGAATCCCATGGACAAGAAGAGCCTGGAGGGCTACAGGCTATGGGGTTGCAAAGAATCATTTGAAGTGACAGCATGCATGCACATAGCTCTTCTTGGACTGAGGGAACTCTGATACCAAGTTCTCCTCTCTTAAGACACAACTGGTGATGGTGGAATGAGCTTTGCTTGTGTACGATAAGTACTTCCGATTAGAAATGGGGCTGATATAAAATGCACAGCAGTCACTTGTCTGTAATAACTGAAATCCTGATGGCAGACATTATGAGGACATGCTAGCCTAGTGGCGGGGAATGTTCCTTAATCAGGCCCAATTCTGACCTCGGAAGGGGCTTTCTTACCACTCCTTTCTCTACTTTATGGCTCCTCCTTATGGCAAGGTGCTTCCTTTTTGTTGCATATTCCCCTTAGCCACATCTGAAGTGCTGTCGTGAAATATGCTGTCCTTGGGAGATATATTGCTTTCTCATTATGCTACCTGCTCATAGAAATTTGGATGCTCAGGTTTATTTTAAAGCTTGAACAGTCACATGCATTTTTTTAATTCAAGCTTTTTAGTAAATCTCCATCAAAATTTGTTAGACTTCATTTTTATTTGGTTGAAGTCAGTTCCATATGCCAGTAATTACTTCTAGAGTTCGTTTCAAAGTAATATCCTCCAGACATGCTCTATATCTCTTTTTCTTCTCTGCATATCATTTTTTTTCTCTCTCTACTTAATGAGAGCTACAATGCAGATGTCAGGCTCCTGAAGAGTGGATAAATCCTTTATTCTCACCTTTATTCTGAGTAATTTTATCCAGCTGAAAAGTTTTATGGGATGTTTTTCCTTAGTGCCTTTTAAAAAAAGTCTTACACTTTATGGCTTGCAACACAGGAAGATTTGACTTTTCAAACTTACAAGGTCCTGAATGTCTGAATTGCTGGACCTCATAGGCAGATGATCTAAATTTAAACCATGAACTTAACCTGATATCTTGAGTATCATTCAGGGTTTTAGATATAATCCTGGAGAAAACTAGCAGCTCTGTTTATCCAAGCCATGGGCTTTCAACCGGTTGTGATAGAAGAATAGTTGGAGAGAAAAGTTGAATATACTGATAAGAGCATGTCATACACAACAGAGTAAAGAATCTGAGCTGAGTTAAGTCAGAAGTGGACATAACAAAGGGCCTGAAGGAAAAAAATAAAACATCAAATGATTGGTCATCCATGTGGAGAGGAGGACAAATAGCTTTTCTTTTCGTGGATCCTTGGTCCACCTTTGTGGATGTTGACACGGTGCAAAATTGGGCCACTGAGACTATAGTTCCAGAAGGCCTACTCATTTGTTAGCACAGAAACCAGTGTTAAATATTGGTGTACTACCACCCCCGCCTCCCCCCACCCCAGAGGACTCCTAAAGTTTTCAGAAAAGATAATGCTATTCTTTTTGGGGGTGTTATTATGGTTTACTGGCTACTCTTAGCCTCAGATTCTAGGGAATCCAAAATACCTCTAGCTGCTTAGATCACAAGGACAATGGAAAAGTGTAAGAGATAAAATGAGAAATGAATGTACCTTGAGCTGGTGTCATTGTCAGCCATCTCAGATATTTAGAGAAATCACCGGACAGGTAGTGCCTGGAGAAGACAAAGCCCAGGCAAACCTAACTCCTGAAATAGCTGACTGTGTACAGGGAGGCTAGTTCTGGACCAGGCCATTTGTGAAATGACAGCATCAGTGTGATTATCAGCACTATTATATATGTGTTACTGTGTCCTGGATGAAGACTAAATCTGAAGTATCGCAGTAGTAACAATTGAAAATAGTATCTTGACAGAGGAACTTGATACAGTGTGACTTATACACCCCTTAGGGTAATAACACACCCTTAGGGTAATAACACAGCTCTTCACATTTGATAGGTTGAAGTCTCCTGAAATACGCTCGTGAAAGTTTATCTCCCAACTCACCCCCTGCCCCACCTTAATACCAAAAGATATTCTAGGACTTGCTTCCTGCCATAGTACATAGAACCCATGTGCTAGGGGCTTTATAGCACTCATATCACAGCCTGGATGGAGGCAGAGAGCAAAAAGAGGGGTACATATCATAGACTAATCTGAGTCCAAGCCATATCCATATTTCATTCTTTCTTGCCTAGACCCAAAGCACCGAAGGAAAACTAAATTCTGTATTTTTTTTTTTTTAAATAGAACTATTTATGACAGAAAGTGGGAAACGGAAAGTGTACCCTGAGTTATTTTTAATACTAGGATGAATAAATAATTGCATTGCTAAATTCTCTTTAACTCATACTTTCCCTACCTAATTTAAAGCTGTTGTTCATGAGCGAAAGTGGGTACACAGCTTTCTGCCGTCTATAGTAAGCAGAGAATCTTCTGTATTGTCCTGAATATAATAAAATCCATATAAGGTAGTATCACATATCATATCTTCAGCACAGATGGTTTTCACACAACACGTTATGTCATTGGCTCTGTGGTTTTACAAATGGCCTGACCCAGAACTGGTCTTGTATTCACGAGGTAGGTTTTCCTGGGTTTTGTCTTCCTCATCTACCACCTGTTTGGTGGGAGTAAGGCACTGTCTCCCCCTTACAAATCCAATCACAAAATGTCAACCCTAATATGAAGTCAAGAATCTGTATAGATTCACATTAAGACATCATATCTTGCCAGAAAGCATAAAAACCCATTTTGTTTTCTAGCTGTTGATGCAGATCTCTAAAAGGAATAAAATTAATGAGAGTACCGCATTCACAGAAATCTCTGGGTCAGGTCTGCAGATGCCAGCATTGTTGTTATGGTGTCATCACTTGACAATCACAGAGACGGTTTTTAAGAATCCCCCAAGAGCATATTGCACATTATAACTTTTTCCTGTAGTCTTGAATCAGTTCAGAAAGCTTGTTAATTGCTTAAGCTACTCTAAACCTGTTTGGATAGAAAATCATCCAGAAACCTATTAACTCACTCCTCTCTCAGCATGGCCCTTTATACAGACCTGAGTATCAGTTCTAGATAAATTATTTTTTAAAGATATTATTCAATATTTCATCAATTTCCAGCACAATGGGCGCCTTCAAAATAGCCTCCATAATCTTTCTTCCCCCTGAAGTGTGTACAAATCTAATTCCTTGTTAGATGCTAATTGTAACTGCCATATAACTGTGTCTCTGAAACTTTCTAAAAATGTTACCCATATGTCAAGGTCTTTCCCTAACTGCCTGGTTATCCTAATGAGAGAGTTATTTTTTATTTCTCCTGCTGACTGCACCTCATTCAGTTTGTAAGCTAAATATATCGACTATAAAAATATCTTCACTATAACTAAAGATTACCAGTAATGGACCATGACAATAATTGTAATAGATAGTCCTGCAAAAGCATCATTAGTATGGGTTGTGTGAGGCTGGAAAATCTCCCTCATCTTTGGTATATTACTGAATTAACTCATTTTATATGGTAGTTGAAAAACCTCTGGAAAACAAACAAACCCAAGTGAAATTGATCAATGTATAAACATCTCTGAAAGCCTTTGGGTATGCAGAATTTTAAGAAAGAACCTAAACAGTTGATGAGAGAGAATGTAGGCTGAGAGTAGGAAATTGGTGTTCCAAGCTGAAATAAAATCCTTAAGATTGTTGGAGAATATGGTTCTGCATGTAGTGTAGGGGCTCTTATTTTAACCTGACCCAGTGTAATGGACACTGTAGTATGCTGCTGAGACTCCCTACTTAAGGACAATCTCCCAGCTGACTAACTGCCCAGGACTCAGAGCTGAATCTGCTTCCTATAACCACTCTTGGCATCACGTCTTGGGTTAAGTCTCTCTATGGAAACTGCCCTCAGCAGAGGAGAGCTACCTTGGTCAAGGTTATACTTTGGTTCCTGTGGGATTGGCTGATTCTGTTGCTATATATCTTAGTTTGTTTTCTCTCTTTGTGTAATCCTTATCCGTGATGAGGGATCAGATCACAGTCCCTACAGACATTCTGCACCAAATCTCTAGACCTGAAATAGGTACACCATTGCTGTTCCTAATGTGGAGTTGTGTTGATGTTATTTTTATATCATATATAAAGTCATTTACTTGGGTAACTCTTACACTAGGGAAAGGGGAAGTCTCAGATATTTTAAGGACTATTGGACATAGAGTCTCAGCTGATGTTGATACCTAGCACCCAAATTGTCATCATAATCCCTTGGTTAGAATAGGTTAGCCAGGTGATAAAGTTCTGCTCCAAGTTGGTCAAAGAGCAAGTCCACTAGGGGCCATGGAGCAGTGGTCATTACCCAGTCTCTGTTTCTGAGTCTAATTAGAGCAGATATACTTATTATTTGACACAGCAGCAGTTTTAATTTCTTGGCCTGTGGAGTAACAGTTATTGTGGTCGGTAGGATCCGCTTCTTTCTCTTCCCAGTCCTGTCTTTTCTTTCTGTCTTTCAGACAGTGGTATTCTGATAACTGTTTAACAATGGCATCTCCCAAAGTGTGTGTGGGGATCACCCTTGCTTGTTGCATTTGCCAATTTCTGAGACGTAGATTTCCACCATGGCCAGTTTTCAACTATCAACTTGGAATCATTGAACAGAATTGGGAAGAGACACACATAATTGCTTCTTGCTAGCTGGTACAGGTTGGTCCATTTTAGAGGCGTGGCCAGCAGCAGTCCCTAATGGAGCAGCTGTGGCATTGGTGGTATGGACTGTGTGGAGGAACCTGCCAGGCATGGCGTGTGTCTTAGCCAAGTAGTAAGTGATGAGCCTGGAGGAAGTGTGGGTGGTGGCCTGCGCCGGCAGTGGGGCACTGGAGCTGCCAGACTACATCTATTCAAAGATGGTGAGGTGTTACAGACAATAACATGTGATACTGATGTGGCTGGAAAAAATCAGTGCTGAGATCTGGGGACTTTTTCCCCCAGATGGTAATAGTAACTTTATTCCAGGATTTGTGCCATGCTTCTTATGTAAATACATACTGTAATATATTTAATACATATACTGTGATGTGAGATGGGAATACCAGACCACCTGACCTGCCTCCTGAGAAACCTATACGCAGGTCAGGAAGCAACAGTTAGAACTGGACATGGAACAACAGACTGATTCCACATAGGAAAAGGAGTACGTCAAGGCTGTATATTGTCACCCTGCTTATTAACTTATATGCAGAGTACATCATGAGAAACGCTGGGCTGGAGGAAGCACAAGCTGGAATCAAGATCGTCAGGAGAAATATCAATAACCTCAGATATGCAGATGATACCACCCTTATGGCAGAAAGTGAAGAGGAACTAAAAAGCCTCTTGATGAAAGTGAAAGAGGAGAGTGAAAAGGTTGGCTTAAGGCTCAACATTCAGAAAATGAAGATCATGGCATCCGGTCCCATCACTTCATGGGAAATAGATGGGGAAACAGTGGGAACAGTGTCAGACTTTATTTTTTGGGCTCCAAAATCACTGCAGATGGTGATTGCAGCCATGAAATTAAAAGACACTCCTTGGAAGGAAAGTTATGACCAACCTAGATAGCATATTAAAAAGCAGAGATATTACTTTGCCAACAAAGATCTGTCTAGTCAAGGCTATGGTTTTTCTAGTGGTCATGTATAAATGTGAGAGTTGGACTGTGAAGAAAGCTGAGCGCTGAAGAATTGATGCTTTTGAGCTGTGATACTGGAGAGGACTCTTGCGAGTCTCTTGGACTGCAAGGAGATCCAACCAGTCCATCCTAAAGGAGATCAGTCCTGGGTGTTCACTGGAAGGACTGATGCTGAGGCTGAAACTCCAATACTTTGGTCACCTCGTGTGGAGAGTTGACTCACTGGAAAAGACTCTGATGCTGGGAGGGATTGGGGTCAGGAGGAGAAGGGGACAACAGGATGAGATGGCTGGATGGCATCACCGACTCGATGCACATGAGTTTGGGTAAACTCTGGGAGTTGATGATGGATAGGGAGGCCTGGTGTGCTGCGATTCATGGGGTCACAAAGGGTTGGACTCGACTGAGTGACTGAACTGAGCTGAACAGTACACCACAATCCTGAGAACGACGCTGGAAGGCAGATGGGATTATTTCCATTTTATAGATGTAGAAACTAAGACGGAGTGAGGTTAAGTGATGTTAAGTGACATATATATTCCTTAAAATATAAAGGAAGAAAAAAACAGAGTGGCTAAAGAAAGTAAGTTGAAATGGCTGAGGTTTCCTTGATTATTATTTAATCCTTTGTGTTATTTATATATACTTTACTATATGTGCTTTCCCATTCTGTTGTTTTCCGCTATTTCTTTGCACTGATTGCTGAGGAAGGCTTTCTTATCTCTCCTTGCTATTCTTTGGAACTCTGCATTCAGATGCTTATATCTTTCCTTTTCTCCTTTTCTTTTCGCTTCCCTTCTTTTCACAGCTATTGTAAGGCCTCCCCAGACAGCCATTTTGCTTTTTTGCATTTCTTTTCCATGGGGATGGTCTTGATCCCTGTCTCCTGTACAGTGTCATGAAGCTCTGTCCATAGTTCATCCGGCACTCTATCTATCAGGTCTAGTCCCTTAATTCTATTTCTTACTTCCACTGTATAATCATAAGGGATTTGATTTAGGTCATACCTGAATGGTCTAGTGGTTTTCCCCACTTTCTTCAATTTAAGTCTGAATTTGGCAATAAGGAGCTCATGATCTGAGCCACAGTCAGCTCCCGGTCTTGTTTTTGCTGACTGTATAGAGCTTCTCCATCGTTGGCTGCAAAGAATATAATCAATCTGATTTTGGTGTTGACCATCTGGTGATGTCCATGTGTAGAGTCTTCTCTTGTGTAGTTGGAAGAGGGTGTTTGCTATGACCAGTGAATTCTCTTGGCAAAACTCTATTAGTCTTTGCCCTGCTTCTTTCCGTACAATAAGGCCAAATTTGCCTGTTACTCCAGGTGTTTCTTGACTTACTACTTTTGCATTCCAGTCCCCAATAATGAAAAGGACATCTTTTTGGGGTATTAGTTCTAAAAGGTCTTGTAGGTCTTCATAGAACCATTCAACTTCAGCTTATTCAGCATTACTGGTTGGGGCATAGACTTGGGTTACCGTGATATTGAATGGTTTGCCTTGGAAATGAACAGAGATCATTCTGTCATTTTTGAGATTGCATCCAAGTACTGCATTTTGGACTCTTTTGTTGACCATGATGGCTACTCCATTTCTTCTAAGGGATTCCTGCCCACAGTCGTAGATATAATGGTCATCTGAGTTAAATTCACACATTCCCGTCCATTTTAGTTTGCTGATTCCTAGAATGTTGATGTTCACTGTTGCCATCTCCTGTTTGACCACTTCCAATTTGATTTGATTCATGGACGTAACATTCCAGGTTCCTATGCAATATGCTCTTTACAGCATCGGACCTTGATTCTATCACCAGTCACATCCACAACTGGGTATTGTTTTTGCTTTGGCTCCATCCCTTCATTCTTTCTGGAGTTATTTTTCCACTGATGTCCAATAGCATATCAGGCACCTAGTGACCTGGGGAGTTCCTCTTTCAGTATTCTATCATTTTGCCTTTTCATACTATTCATAGGGTTTTTAAGGCAAGAATACTGAAGTGGTTTGCCATTCCTTTCTCCAGTGGACCACATTCTGTCATGGGAAATAGATGGGGAAACAGTGGAAACAGTGTCAGACTTTATTTTTCTGGGCTCCAAAATCACTACAGATGGTGACTGCAGCCATGAAATTAAAAGACGCTTACTCCTGGGAAGGAAAGTTATGACCAACCTAGATAGCATATTGAAAAGCAGAGACATTACTTTGCAAACAAAGGTCCATCTAGTTGAATCTGTGTTTTTTCCAGTGGTCATATATGGATGTGAGAGTTGGACTGTGAAGAAAGCTGAGAGCCGAAGAATTGATGCTTTGGAACTGTGGTGTTGGAGAAGACTCTTGAGAGTCCCCTGGACTGCAAGGAGATCCAACCAGTCCATTCTAAAGGAGACCAGCCCTGGGTGTTCTTTGGAAGGAATGATGCTAAAGCTGAAACTCCAGTACTTTGGCCACCTCATGTGAAGAGTTGACTCATTGGAAAAGACTCTGATGTTGTGAGGGATTGGGGGCAGGAGGAAAAGGGGATGGCAAAGAATGAGATGGCTGGATGGCATCACTGACTGGGTGGCCGTGGGTTTGAGTGAACTCTGGGAGTTGGTGAATGACAGGGAGGCCTGGCTTGCTGCAATTCATGGTGTTGCAGAGTCGGACACGACTGAGTGACTGAACTGAACTGATATGTGCTTAGTCGTGTCTGACTCTTGCAACCCCATAGACTGTAGCCCACCAGGCTCTCTGTCCATGGGGTTCTCCAGGCAAGAATACTGGAGTGAGTTGCCATTTCCTTGTCCAGGGCATCTTCCTGACTGGGGTTTGAACCTGGGACTCCTGCATTGCAAGTGTATTGTATTTCAATACATAAGTAAAAGCCATTTGCTGTTTTCTACAGGATCTGGGAAATGCAGTAGTGGGAAAGCCAGTTCTTGTTTAGGTCCTAAACAGTCTTGGGTTTAATTTCTCATTGATTTGACTTCCTTATCTCATCAGGGTGACATTTTGTCTTGAAAGAGTAGTTAATCTGTGTCAAGCAAATTGATAATAGGTGTCTTTATAGAATAGAACATAAATAGATTAATCATTATTTGGAGAAGAGACAGCCTAGAATATCTTTGATCAGTGCATTCTCTTTGCCTTAGGACAATTATTTAAGAAACAGAATCAATTTTGGATGGTAGTTTTTGATAAGTATAGTGTCAAAATAGCAGGATGGCTTTATATCACTTTATGTATTATAAATTATATAATTCATATAGTTATAATGAACTAGAATTGCCTTATCAGCCAGAGAACTTCTCCCCTTATCAATATTATTGGAGCACATTCTTTAGTATCCACATGTAAAGATTCTTTTAATTACCCAAATTATCGGCATTGTCACATCCAGTCTTATAGCTTATGTTTCATTAATTACATTTTAAATTGGCAATTTCCACACTGATTCAGGAGTCAGTATAACCCTATCATCATTGTATTTACAAGTCATATTTTAATGAGTTTTTTTATGGGAAGATAGTTTCTTATGGACAGTCCCATATGTGTACAGAGACCTTGTGGTCTTCTAATGAAAGATTAAATTAAAAGGAGATATGAAAGTGTGAAGTGTTGTCTAAAGCTCACTCAATCACCCCTCTCTCCCATAATCTAAGAATCTTGTGGACTGAATATTATGTTTATTTGAAAAATTCTTTGGCCCTTTATTCTGAATAGTCTATTTTTTATTTGCTGTATTAAATATCACCATGAAATCAATAATAAATATAACAAAGAATATTAGCAAAGCAAGGCATGCAGTACCCCATCTGTCTTGAAAAATGCTTACTTGTCAATTTTTGCTGACTCACGTTTTAATGGATCACCCTGTGCTATGGAAGCAATTAATATTCTATGGAAGTAGCTAATGTTTTATGGTGTGACATCTGCAAAAAGGAATCCTACTTTCTTTGCACAGAAGCTTAGAGATGAGTATTGTACAGATTAAATGAATCCTACTTTCTCTGCGCAGAAACAAAGAGATGAGTATTACACAAATTTTCACAGCAAAAAGTAATGTTAAATTTAAAGTTTCAGTAACTATTGTAAAAGCCTGTGTCATTGACATTTCTGAGTAAAATGGTAGGTTGTTTTTTCCTCTATGATTAGTACTGAGAACGTGCTTTTTACATGTGTGTGAGTTTTGCTGTAAAAAGAATGTATTGTCCAAAGAGTACCATGAGCTAATGTGTTCTTACTACCAATTTCGCCTTTGCGCCCAGCCACGTCCCCTTTAAGAAAACCAATGTAACAGTGAGTCTGAAAATAGATGAATTAAGAAATCCATCTATTAGAATTAAATTAAGAAATTAAGAAATAAATTTATGAAATGCGTTATGAGGTAATCTAGAGGACTTACAACCTAAATTGATTCATAAAATTTACTTTCCACAAATTTTCCATACACTCAGGCATGCTACCAGATGACACAGGACTAAAAGTAATAAAGGATACAATTCTAGTGAAAGGAATTGAAGGCATACCTAAATGTAAAGAGACAGCCTGACTGACATTGAGACCAGGAAAATTATTTATATGAAAATGTCTTCCCACTAGTTTGCCATTGTAAAATTGATGTCAGTATAAAATTACATCTGTAACATGCTTTTCAAGAAAACACATGCGAAGATAGAAAAAATAAGTTTTCTGCTTTATTAATAATGTTAATAGAATATGTCCTTTTTTGTGTGTGAACATTAGTTTTTGTGGGAATATTATGGACCCAGATAAATGTGATTCTCACTACATGGTAATTAGACAGTTGTTATTAGAAATATTATTCATAATAAGAGATAAAATAAAATTTAAAATGTATTTTATGATGTGATTTTTTATTTTAATTGGATTCTTTCTAAAACTTGGTATATTAAGTAGGATTTTTTAAATCATCCACATTTTAATGATCAGCGAACTGAAACTCACAGATCTTAAAGGACTTGCCATGCGATCCACAGTTTATAATCGTTAAGGTCTTTCCTTTGCAATATACTGTTGGCAGTTTGGAGGAATAAAATATGAAGATAAATGTGGTTGTAAGTTAACTGACCATCTTCATTCTGGGACAGGAGAATCATTAATCAGGTGTCATCTTAAAAGAACATTAGTTATTTAAGTGAGAAACAATTTTTAAATTTAATGGTCCCTGTTCACAATCTGCAATTACAATCTAATTAGTATATGCCAGGTATTACTTTCTTCATTACTAGCTTTTGTTGTTTTTGCCTAGAAATGTACTTTTCGCATCGTATAGCTGGGCTGTAGAAAATAACATGGGCATCATTTAAGATTTCAATCTTTATAACTTTTCTTTTCTCAGTTAAAACCTGACTTTCTTTTTGGTTATTGTTTTTCTTAATATAGAATCAAAGTACATTTATATTTGAAAATTTAAAAATGAAGAAAAACTAACAGTAAGTTAAAAATAAATGCCTTCATTTACTACAAACCATTCAGAGGTAACCACTGAAATGCTCTGTTTGTCATCTGGTAATGTCTTTTAGGGAAAGTGCTTTATTTTTTTTTAACCAAAAACTGGATCTTTACATATTAACTTATTGGACATCTTTTTTCTCTCAGTTAATTTATTGTCAAACATTTTCCAATCAATTAATATACTTTAGCTCAGTTAGTTATAAGGGCTCAAAGGCTGGTTATACCATGGAAATTCAAGCAAAAACTATATGTAATAAGCTTTATGTACGTGAAAGAAAGGAACAAAGGAAAAGACAGATATCATGTGTTTATGTAGAGATATAGAGTGTAGATACAGAGAGTCCCTTGGACTGCAAGGAGATCCAACCAGTCCATTCTAAAGGAGATCAGTCCTGGGTGTTCATTGGAAGGACTGATGTTGAAGCTGAAACTCCAGTACTTTGGCCACCTGATGCAAAGAGCTGACTCATTTGAAAAGACCCTGATGCTGGGAAAGATTGAGGGCAGGAGGAGAAAGGGACGACAGAGGATGAGATGGTTGGATGGCCTCACTGACACAATGGACATGGGTTTGGGTAGACTCTGAGAGTTGGTGATGGACAGGGAGGCCTGGCGTGCTGCGATTCATGGGGTAGCAAAGAGTCGGACATGACTGAGCGACTGAACTGAACTGAACTGATAGAGTGTAGAGGACATAGTTTTACTTCCCAACTCAGCAAGGGAATTTTTGAGCCTTCAGAGTTTTCTCATTATGTTTGTAATGTGTCTAATTATATTGAAGCTACAATCTCTCTTATTGTACCCTATCACACGTAGCTACAGTGAGCAGCTGATGCTTTTAGCATTTTACCTAAATACCTCCTTGCTCAAGGTCATGAATTCATTAAGTATATTTTCTATCCTCCTAGTTATTATAGGTAATACATTGAAACAAATTTTTGCCTCTATATAACATGCTTTGTCATTTTCTAGCTTCCTATAATGGTTTCCTCATTATTCTTCATTCTCCTTTGACAAGTTTGTTAATTTCCACTCAGCCCCAAAGGCATAGCTACATGGCTTTATTTCTTTTTATTATGAATTTCTGTATAATTAACCGTTTCTACAAGAATGCTGCATGACAAACACCAAGTTTTAGTAATATTTAATAAAATTATATTTTTTCCCTCATCTGATTCTAGGTTCTTTGAATTTTCATGTAAGTTTTAGCAGCTTGCTGGTTTCAACAAAAAGCCTTGTAATTTTGGTGTGTGTGTGTGTGTGTGTTTGTAGTATTTTGATTGGGATTGCATTGCATTGGATTGCATTGCATCTATTGACTAATTTAGCAAGAACTGATACCTTAACAATATTGAGTCTTCTCATTCATTAAAATGGTATGATTTTCCATTTATTTGGTCTTCCTTAATTTCTCTCAGTAATGTGGTAATGTATAGTTTTCAGAGCAGGGTTCTTGCTGTCATCTTTTGTTAAAATTTGTGTTTTGGAGATGCTATTAATATTATAGGTGGTATTTAAAAATTTCATTTTAAATTGTTATCTGATAATCTATAGAAATGCAGTTAATTTTGTTTGTTCATTTTTGTCTAGCATCAGTGGAAAATTCACTTATTAGCTTAGTAATTTTCTTCTTAGAATCTGTAAAAAGTTTTTATTTACATGGCAATGTAATCTATGAATTAAGATATTACTTCTTTCTGATCTTTATTAAAGAGTATATTAAAAGACGCTTACTCCTTGGAAGGAAAGTTATGACCAACCTAGACAGCATATTAAAAAGCAGAGACATTACTTTGCCAACAGAGGGCTGTCTAGTCAAGGCTATTGTTTTTCCAGTGGTCACGTATGGATGTGAGAGTTGGACTGTGAAGAAAGCAGAGCGCCAAAGAATTGATGCTTCTGAACTGTGGTGTTGGAGAAGACTCTTGAGAGTCCCTTGGACTGCAAGAAGATCCAACCAGTCCATCCTAAAGGAGATCAGCCCTGGGTGTTCATTGAAAGGACTGATGCTGAAGCTGAAACTCCAATACTTTGGCCACCTCATGCGAAGTTGAGGTGGCCAACTTTTTCAGTGAGTTGACTCATTGAAAAAGACCCTGATGGTGGTAGGGATTGAGGGCAGGAGAAGGGGACGACAGAGGATGAGATGGCTGGATGGCATCACTGACTTGATAGACGTGAGTCTGAGTGAACTCCGGGGGTTGGTGATGGACAGGGAGGCCTGGTGTGCTGCAATTCATGGGGTCGCAAAGAGTCGGACACGACTGAGCGACTGAACTGAATTGATAATGATACATACATGGATATAGTTTTCAGAATTCTCTGAGTTTTCACAAACTCCCATATTTCCTACTAATATAATATGATTGTTCTCTGGGATTTGTAATCTTTCTGAATTTAGGAAAATGGAAGCAGGGCATAAGTGGATTTATATTCCTTTGGCACCTGGCAGGCATAGAAGAACAGTTAGATGATTTTCTGATTGACACAATCCCTAGTTTTCTGGGTCAGAAGCACAGAGAGTGTGAAAGAACAAATATTTTCCTGCCTATATTTTTAGGTTGTCTTTTTATTTTCCCATAAATTGAAGCCAGTGTATGTCATTTGCTGAATTCCAAATTGTTTTTCTAAGCCTAGCCCCATAAGCCTTGCAGTTGTTGTCAATCCCTCCAAGATTATAGTGTGAGACTGTCTGATAGTTATGGTTTTCTTTGTGGTTTGGGGCATTTATCTTTTTCTGTCTTTGAGTATTTTGGTGAGAACCTGAAAGGAGGTTGCTGAGTCGGTTTCCAGAATGAACTGGAAATGCTACTACATTTTATTGGAAACTAAATTCCCAAGGCCAATTAATTCATCAATATGTTTTAATCCATTTATGTTTTAGGATGAGACAATATTACCTTTTGCATAAGAAATTTTAGTCCTAAAAATTTCCCTATTGTTAAAGGACTAAGCACTTTGTCGGAGGCCCAGGGCAGGCAGCCCCCAAATATGCCTCATTGGCATATTGATTATTTCAAATGAAAGTTACTTAAGAAACAGCAAATGCAAGACCCTACTCTTGGTCTCCCTGAAAGCAGGAAATAAATCTGTCACGTGCAAGGTGCCATCTGCATATATAAAGGTCGATAGATAATCTTATCTTCAGAGATGGGGAGTTTGGGCCAAGAAGCCTGATTAAAACGCCCTTGTTATTCTTTAATTTACTACCCCAAGCCAAACCCTGTTTAGATTCCTCACTAATTAAGCATTCAAAGCCCAAGTTTTTTTATTCTGTCAATTCCTCATAAATGTATTTTTTCTTGGCCTAAAAAGTATAAAAGCTGCCTCCTTTGTCCACTTATTAGGTCCCTTTTCCAAGACGTCCATGCATATGAATTAAAATTTGTATCTTTTTCTCCTATTAATCTGCCTTATGTCAACTTTATTAGTAGTCAAGCCACAAGAACTCATGAACTGTAGAGATGGAAATTTCTCCCTGCCTGACAGCCTTTAGCTTATTATTTGTTATAATTGTGCTTCTTATAGAAAGCACTTCCATGGTCTCATATGAGCTGAGGTTTGAATTACCCATATATTGCATAAGAGTCTGCCATAAATGATAGCTTTAGCGTGTTTTGAGGGTGGAGTTTTTGGCCCTTTGAAGTCAGAAGGTCATCCATCAGACACTCGTACAGGTCTGGTTGAATGTTTCATGGTCTCAGCTGATCTGAACTGGGTAAGAACTAGCTCTAAGTTCCTGAAAAACAATTTAAGCAACTGTTACTATAGTAAACCATATGTTGGAGGTATTATATCTAAGTAAGCTAGTGGGCCACGCTGAAGACCTTCTGTGTTCTCCATGACCTAGATGGACCATGGGATCCTCTAGGCAAGAATACTGGAATTGGTTGTCATTTCCTTCTCCAGGGGATCTTCCTCACCCAGTGATTGAATCCGTGTATCCTGCATCTCTTGCAAGGGCAGGCAGTTTCTTTACCACTGCGCCACCTGGGAAGCCCCAAGCTAGTGGAAGTTTAGTTTAAAATCAATTAAAAACAAGCAACTAAAAACAACAACAACAAAAATAAAAAACCCCAAGCAACTAAAAGCAGGCAAGGCAAGTTAGATACAGGGGACCCAAGCAGATTAGCCCTCAGTTTCAGCACCACTACCTCTGAGCGGTCTTCCTTGACAGTCCTATTTCAAATTAGGAAATTTTCTTTTTCCCTCTTTCCCCCCTCTTTCTTTCCTCTTATGTGGCCTTGTTTTTCTTTGCAGCAATATTACTACCTGTATTTTTGCCCATTTATTGATAGATTGATTGCCTGTTTATGCACTAGGAGTTTATACACTTACTGTTTTACACAATAAGTTCTATGAGAACAAGAAGTTTATTTTGTTCACTGTGCAGACCTCACACCTAGAACAGTGCCTGGCACTTCACAGGCAGTAGGTAATTAAAAAAAAAAAAAAAGTTAACTAAATGAATGATGCATTCCTTGATCTTTCTAACTAGGCAGCGTCCTCATTTCCACATCTCACAGAATTTATTACAATTAGAAAATACACACTAATATTAATCTCTCTCTCTCTCTTATATATATGTATATGTATGTATATGCATAACCATAGACTTCTCGGTGGCACTAGTGGTAAAGAACCCACCTGTCAATGCCGGAGCCATGAGTCTTGGATTCGATCCCTGGATTGGGAAGATCCCCTGGAGGAGGGCATGGCAACCTACACTAGTATTCTTGCCTGGAGAATCCTATGGACAGAGGAGCCTGGCAGAATATGGTTCATAGGGTTGCAAAGAGCCAGACAGCACTGAAGTGACTTAGCATGCACAAATGTGTGTGTGCATGCACACGCACACACACACACACACACACACACACACACTCTTTCTCTCTTCCTCCATTCTGTGTAATAGAGACTTCAAGTAAGTGGTTTAAGCAAGAGGGAAGCTTATTTCTCCTGCATGTAATAGTGCGTAGGTAGGCTGGCAGAGCCTCTCTGATCCTGGAGGCCATCTAGGGATACAACACCTTCTATCTTATTACTCGACCATCAGGGTCATAGCCCTCCTGCACACATACAGGTAATCATCACGTACACAAGCCTGCCAGCTGAAAGGAGGCAATTTCCTGTTATAGTGTGACAATTATCAGCAGCAAGGAAGTCTGGGAAATACAGTGTTTATTCTGCTCATATAAAAACTCACTTATCAGAAGGTGAAAGAAATGATATTGGAGGACAAGCAGCAGGCCCTGCTGCAATCCTTTTGTGTAATAATTTAATGGTTGTTCCTCTTTCCCACCGAACTCTTGAACACTGGTGATTTTTCTTTCCTTTTTACCCTTGGGCTCTAGAACAGTGCCATCATGTAGTACTTACTCAATGACTGTAGAGTTAAATGATTATTTTATCACTCACTATCTATGTAGGTAAATAATTGTTTTTATTGATGACACAGTTCTCAGTCAGCCATGCCCATCTGTCACTAGGGGCACTTTTTCAGGAGGAGGAAGGTAAAAAGGTTATTCTGTTACTCTAGGTGGGAGAAGAGGGAAGTTCAAGGTAGGGAAGTGTTGATGAGGACGAGGCAGGAAGAGTTGAGGAATTTTAAATTTTTTCAAGAGGAGGAACCCAGAGGTGGGAACTGTCTAAGAAAATCAGGGTGGTCCTTTGGGGGTAGTCCCTAGGTACTCTTACAGGGAAGAAGTGGGAGAGACACCCAGGTGTGTTTCTGGGGACCCTCGAGCTGCCTGGGTCTTGTGGTCTCTCCTTCCATTCCCTGAGACGCTCAGGTTCTTCATAAAATCACCATTCTGCTGAACATAGTTTCTGTTATAATTGTCTCTTTCAAACAAACAGAAAATCCTGACACATCCCTCAGAGAAGAGTCTTGAAACTTGTTTTTGGATTTATAGATAGCTAAGTTTACAATGTAAATATTTTATAAGCAAACATTTCTGGAATGTTGAAAGAAACATGGATTTCTGATGGAAGTTAGGCTTAAACTAATAGGAAAAGTATTTCTTGATTTAAAACTTGTAGGTACACTAAAAGTTAAAAAATGAATGACATTGAGTATTATAAATATTTTCTATTAAAAATAAAATTCTTGGTGAAAAAACTCATTTTCTATAACATTAATCACATAAATATCCTACATAAAGAAGTCACATTTGAAAGTTATTAAAAGGGAACAGAGTTTTTAACCTCTAAATTTATCTCTTTGACATAGGATTATTTTAGGTGATTATTTTTAAGAAACAGCATTTGTTGTTGTTCAATCACTAAGTCATGTCTGACTCTTTGCAAGCCCATAGACTGCAGCACACCAGGCTTCCCTGTCCTCAACTGTCTCTCAGAGTTTGCTCACTCATGTCCATTGAGTTGATGATGCCATCCAACCATCTCATCCTCTGTCATCCCCTTCTCCTCCTGTGCTCAATTCTTCCCAGCATCAGAATCTTTTCCAATAAGTTGGCTCTTCGCTGCAGAGGACCAAAGTATTGGAGCTTCAGCATCAGTCCTTCCAATGAATATTTAGGGTTGAAATTTCCTTTAGGATTGACTGGTTTGATCTCCTTGCTGTCCAGGGGATTCTTAAGAGTCTGCTCCAGCACACAATTTGATAGCATTAATTCTTCAGCACTCAGCCTTCTTTATGGTCCAACTCTCACATCTGTACATGACTACTGGAAAAACTGTAGCTTTGATTAGGCAGACCTTTGTCAGCAAGGCGATGTCTCTGCTTTTTAACACACTGTCTAGGTTTGTCATAGCTTTTATTCCAAGGAGAAAACATGTTTTAATTTCATGGCTGCAATCACCATCCACAGTGACTTTGGAGCCCAAGGGGGGAAAAAATCTGTCACTGTTTCCACTTTCCCCCCATCCTTTTGCCATGAAGTGATGCGACCAGATGCCATGATCTTAGTTTTTTGAATGAATTTTAAGCCACCTTTTTACTGGCTTAGGAAACAGTATGCATGTGTGCCAAGTTGCTTGAGTCATGTCCAGCTCTTTGCAGCTGTATAGACTGTAGCCGCCAACCTCCTCTGTCCATGGGATTCTCTAGGAAAAAATACTGGAGTGGGTGGCCATGCCCTCCTCCAGAGGATCTTCCCAACGCAGCGATCAAACCTGAATTTCTTAATATGTATCCTGCATGGGCAGGCGGGTTCTTTACCACTGGTGCCACTTGGGAAGCCCTAAGAAACAGCAGACATAGTCAAAGCTCTGCAAACGGAGTAGAAGTTGTCCTTTTGTAAGACATGTTTATATTTATAAGGAAAATCTCCATTTTTAAGGATGTCTCTCTCTCTGTACTAAGAAGGAAGAGGATGATGACTAAAATCTGTAGAAACTCTTACAAAGGGGAAGGCAACAACCTAAATTTTCGTGACAATCTTACTCATGGTTTAGGCCCCCATCAAGAAAAGACTTATTTTTTCTTTAACTGGAGATGATATTTTAAGGTGGTGGCTTGGTTCTTTTCAAGGGGTTCCTCAGTCTTCTGGCTATTTCCCGTGTGTACAAGAAATTTACACATCATTAAACTTCTGTTTATTTTTATTTCAGGGAGGATTCGGCCAAGAACCTAGAAAGGTAGAGGGAAAACTAATTTTCCTCACCTACATTATGAAAAATAATTTTTCTTTGAGGACTTTACATACCTAAAATAATAATATTAATAACAGGAGTGAGCAATGATCCTTAAAAGGAATAAAGCAAACAAAACAAGAAAAAACAGAGTCTTCTGAAAAGGCTGATATTAACTTGAACAGGAAAAAAAATGACAAAGACAAAGGGCATTTTAACTATCAAGCCTTTATCATGTTATTATCATAGTAAGATTTGGTTGGCTTTGCCTGAGGTGAAAGCAATTTTGCATCTTACTTTGAGTCTCATGTTAAAAAACTGCAATGTGAAAAGGTCACTTTCACAACAAATCATACCAAGGATGAAAAGTGAACAATAACGCTGTCTTATTTTGCTGAAGTTGTCTGAAGTAGCAAAATTTGTGACTAAATGTGTAGGTGGCCATGTCAGTATAGTATCAATATTTGAATCTAGAAATCTTGAAAAAAGAAAAGTACATTCTGTTTAAGTTGAAGTATATTTAACCAAATTCTAATACATCACAAGATCCATTTATATGCTTCTTCCCTTACTTAATTTCATTCTTATTTTATGAGTTAAAAATGAGTCATGTTGAGAATGGAGTTGTGGACACAGCGTGGGAAGGAGAGGGTGGGATGAACTGAGAAAGTAGCATTGCATATGTATATTACCATATAGAGACAGCTGGTGGGAAGCTGCGATAGAGCACAGTGTTAGAGCTATAGGGCTCTATGATGATCTAGAGGGGTGGGATTGGGACTGGGTGTTGGGAGGGAGGCTTGAGAGGGAGGGAATACACACACACACACACACACACACACACACATATAGTTATGGCCAATTCATGTTGTTATATGGCAGAAACCAACACAGCATTGTAAAGCAATTTTCCTCCAATTAAAAAAAAATCAGTCTGAGACAGAAGGGCCTTGTGTGATAGGCTAAATAACTGGGACATTTTTTGAAAGGAAATGTGTGTGCTTAGTTGCTTAGTCATGTCCCTCCAGGCTCTTCTGTCCATGGCGATTCTCCAAACAAGAATACTGGAGTGGGTTGCCATGCCCTTTTCCAGGGGATCTTCCCGACCCAGGGATTAAATCCAGGTCTCCCACATTGCAGGCAGATTCTTTACCTTCTGAGCCACCAGGAAAGCTCATGAAAAGAGATGGTGGGCCATTTAAGAGTACAGGGGAGTGAAATAGTGAGAGCTTGTCTTCAAAAAGATTTCTTTGTGACAATAAAGAAGACCAATAAGAGGCAGCCAGGTGGTAGGGAGGGAGATTTGTAGCAGGGGATTGACATTTGAAATCAGGTGTTCTTTTTCTCTATTTTAATGTATTTACTAAACTGCTGGGTAATGTTTGACCTTCTCCTCTTCCTACATTTCCTCCTCCTTGTTCTTTTGTCTTCAAATTGCAGTTACCTTTCTGAGAGGAATGATTTTTACTTAAAATCTTTGCTGTCCTAGTGACAGACCTCCCAGAGGTCAGGACTGACCCTAAGGAGAGATTTGAGTCCCTGCAACCATGCTGAGTTCAACATTATTATTCTTCACTGACAACTGGAGCCTTGCATTGGCTTAAACTCCTTGGGCTGTACTCCTTCTTATGGAGGAAGAGTTTGATTATATAGACGGGTGGAATGGGGGAGTGTTAGGAGGGAGGCTCCAGAGGGAGGGGATATGTTTATACATCTGGCTATTTCATGATGTCGTAGAGCAGAAACTAATACAACATTGTAAAGCAATTACATACATATATAAATATATATATATATATATTTTTTAAAGCTTTAAAAAAGGAAAGGTTTTTTTTTTCTACAAAGAGTTTTCAGGTTCCTGCTTACAGATGCTCAATTTGCCAGACCTGCCCAGATACGTCTGAACTTCAGGAAATGGTGTAGCGCAAGGCTTTCTCAGGGGTCCTAAGACCTGTAAATAGGCTTCTGACAGGCCTATCTTATCAGTTTGCTAAACATGCTGGAACCTGTCTGAGTCCCACCAGTGAGCAGGAGTGTCTCAAACTGAATTCTGTGTTCTTTACAGCATAGTAAATGCTATTTACAGCAAATATGGCAAAAATAAAAAAGCCAAATTGAGTATCTTTGTATCAAATTTAGTATCTGTTGATCAGTTTCACCAAAATAATCTTCAGAAGAACATTGTTGGGTATGCATATTTCTTATGATAACATGTCTTCCCATCCTATTTCAAAGCCAATAAAATAGTCGGACACATGACATGAGTGAGAGAGACAGGGTTGGAAAGCAGCTTTGTGGTCACTGAAATGGAAGGTAACAGGATTTTGTTACCGCAAGAATAAGAGGGAGAGGTATGTGAAAAGATACAGAGATAAGTGACAACCAGAGGGACTGAGGAGCAGAAGAGGAAACCCCATCTGGAATTCAAAATCAATACGAGGTTTCTGGGGGGATAGAAACATAACGGAACAACATACTTGTGACTTTGTCTTCAACAAATTACAGAAAAAAGAAACCCAAACCCAAGAAGGTAAAGATCATTTAGTTGAAACATATTTATTACATCTGACTGCTTTTACAGAACTCTATAGTGTTTTGTTACTATTGAAAGTAATCCCCTGCATGATACCATAGTGAATATAAGAGACACTGTTGTTTTATGCATCATCATTTTTTTAAACAAATTCTGTCAATTAAATAAGGCAAGCTAGTAATTTTGATTTCAGAAATGGTAAAATATTAAAAGTATTGATACTGAAAACTTGGCCTCTGTGTACCAGTGCCCAGTCGAATCTTGAAGACAAGAGTTTTGGGTAGAGTAGAATAGTTTTATTGCTTTTCCAGACAAAGGGAGACACAGCAGGTTCATGCCCTCAAAAACTTTGTGTCCCCACCTGAGAGGATTTGGTGAGGAGTTTTACAGCAAGGGTTGGGGTTGCTGATAAGATTAAGCTCTGTGCAGGGGCTGCATTCCTTTAATCTGGTTTCAGGTAATCTCTCTTTTTAAAAAATTTTTAAAAATTTATTTTAATTAGAGGCTAATTAATTTACAATATTGTGGTGGTTTTTGCCATACATTCACATGAATCAGCCATGAGTGTACATGTGTTCCCCATCCTGAACCCCGCTCCCACCTCCCTCCCCATCCCATCCCTCAGGGTCGTCCCAGTGCACAAGCCCTGAGCGTCCTGTCTCATGCATTGAACTGGACTGGTGATCTATTTCACATGTGATAATATACAATGCTATTCTCTCAAATCATCCCACCCTCGCCTTCTCCCACAGAGTTCAAAAGTCTGTTCTTTCCATCTGTGTCTCTTTTGCTGTCTTGCATATAGGGCCATCATTATCATCTTTCTAAATTCCTTATATATGCATTAATATACTGTATTGATGTTTTTCTTTCTGATTTACTTCACTCTGTATAATAGGCTCCAGTTTCATCCACCTCATTAGAACTGATTCAAATGTAAATTCAAAAAAAGAATTTTTAATAGCTGAGTAATATTCCATTGTGTATATGTACTCGGGTAATCTCTTGATGAGCTTCTCTGGTTCCTTTAACCTGGCCTCAGGAGGTCTTCTCTAGAATGTAGAATGCTGACATCTTCCATTTATTGGGGATTTTAGGTCTGTAAGGAGCTCAAAGATAATGTTATGTGTATCCCCTGAGGCAGAACCAGAACCTTGCCAAAGTTGTACTCTTGTTTCTTGGCTGCCCCTCCCTTGTCTCTGTATCCCTTCCCTTCCCTGATTAACAACTATCTGGATCCACTCTTTGGAAATTCAGGAAGGTCATAGAGGCTGGAGTCTATTTCCCACAAACAAAAAACAGGGGATAAAATCACAGCTTTGACTATATGCACCCTTGTCGGCAAAGTGATGTCTGTACTTTTTAATATGCTGTCTGGGTTTGTCATAGCTTTCCTTCCAAAGAGGAAGCATCTTTTACTTTCATGGCTGCAGTCACCATCCACAGTGATTCTGGAACCCAAGAAAATAAAATCTGTTACTGCCTCCACTTTTTCCCCTTCTACTCGCCATGAGTGATGAGATGGGATGTCATAATCTTAGTTTTTTTTTGTTTTTTTTTTAATTTTTCAGCACTTTATTTTTTTTTTTATTTGATAAATTTAACGCCTTTTATTGCCATACCTCATTTTACTGTGCTTTGCTTTAGTGAACTTTATAGATACATTTTTTTTTTCCTTGTTAATTTTCTGTTTAGTTGATCTATCCATAAGTGTGAGTGGGGTATTAAAGTCTCCCACTATTATTGTGTTATTGTTAATTTCTCCTTTCATACTTGTTAGAATTTGTCTTACATACTGTGGTGCTCCCATGTTGGGTGGATATATATTATATAATTGTGATTTTTTCCAGTAGTCATGTATGGATGTGAAGGTTGGACCATAAACAAGGCTGACCACAGAGGAATTGATGCTTTTGAATTGTGGTATTGTAGAAGACTCTTGAGAGTCTTTTGGATAGCAAGGAGGTCAAACTAGTCAATCCTAAAGGAAATCAACCCTGAATATTAATTGGAAGGACTGTTGCTGAACCTTAAGCTCCAGTACTTTGGCTACCTTATGTGAAGAATTGTCTCGCTGGAAAAGACCCTGATTCTGGAAAAGATTGAGGGCAAAAAAGATGGGGCTGGTAGTGTATGAGATGGTTAGATAGCGTCACTAACTCAATAGACATGAATTTGAACAAACTCTGTGTCGTAGTGGAGTTTAGGGAAGACTGGCATGCTACAGTCCATGGGATCACAAAGAGCTGCACATGACTTAGTGACTGAACAACAATGATAGGTTCCCACCTTCCACATGGAATCATTATTATAGTAGGGCAGAGAAATGGAGAGGTATCACTTGCTATCATTCTAAAGCTTGTAAAAGGAAAATGAATCACATTAAAAACCCCATGAACAAAAATATGAGATCTATATTATTGTTTGTAAGAAGGGTAAAATGTCATATCTCTAGAGGAAATAATTAAGTTCAGAAGTTGAAAATTTAAAGCAAACGAAAAGAAGGCATGAAATGTTCCTGGATGGCCATAAACTATTAAATTTGTTTACAGCACTGTATAGAAAATGAGGAAAATTTGATTTGAAAGTTGGTGTAACTGGAGAAACCAGTGGGGACTTTGTTATTAAAGTGTGTTTTTATTTCAGGAACAAAGTTGTATTGCCAACTACATACTGCTATATTTTATTTGTGTGCTCTTTTACTTATAAGTGACATTATTAATGTGTCTGTGTGTAAAATTTGAAATAAATATATTAGGAAAACCAAAAAAAACAAAAAACAAAAAAAAAACTAAATTCAAAATGGATTAAAGACCTAAGTGAAAGACCAGAAACTATAAAGATCCTGGAAGAAAACATAGACAGAAAACCCTGGGACACAAATCATAGCAATATTTTTGGGGGTCTATCTCCTAGTGCAAAGGAAATGAAATAAAAATAAACAAATGAGACCTCATTAGACTTAAAAAGTTCTGCATAGCAAAGGAAACCCTCAAAAAAAAAACAAAAAACAAAAACAAAAAACAGGGGATAAGAAAAGGCTTCCATGCCCAGGAGCCCCACAGAGTCCTGCTCGATTTCAGTATGAATCTCAGAGGAATTGAATCTCAAGACCTATCTTCCACTTGTAGATCTGCTATGTTAGATCTATACCATCTGCAATGATTTTGGGGCCCAAGAAAATAAAGTCTGTCACTGTTTCCATTGTTTCCCCATCTATTTGCCATGAACTGATGGGACTGGATGCCGTGATCTTTGTTTGCTGCTTCTTTTTGTTTAGCGTTTCCATACTAACTTTTAATTATGGAGAACCATCTGGAGGTTCCTTAAAAAAATAAAAAATAGAACTATCACATAACCCAGCAATCCCACTACTGGGCATATTCCCTGAGAAAACCATAATTTAAAAAGACGCATGTACCCCAGTGTTCATTGCAGGACCATTCCCAATAGCTAAGACATGAAAACAACCTATGTGTCTATCAAAAGATGAATGGATTAGAAGATGTGGTCCGTGTGTATAATGGAATATTACTCAGTCTTAAAAAGAAATGAAACTGGGTAATTTGTAAAGATATTTATGGACCTAAAGTCTGTCATACAGAGTAAAGTAAGTCAGAAAGAGAAAAACAAATATCATATATAAATACATATGATGTTATCTAGAAAAATGATACAGATAAACCTATTTGGAGGGCGTAAATAGAAATGCAGATGTAGCGAATGGGCATGTGGACATGGTGGGGAAGGGGATGGTAGGACATATTGGGAGATTGGAATTGATATATATGTATATATACACACACCATGTATAAAATAGATAGCTAATAGGAAGCTGCTATAAAGCACAGGAAGCTCAACTTGTTACTTTGTGATGATCTAGAGGGAGAGATGGGGTGGGAGGGAGGTCCGGGAGGGAGGGAATATGCGCACACACACCACACACACACACACACACACACACATATATATGTACCTATGGCTGATTCACTTCATTATACAGCAGAAACTAACAACATTGTAAAGCAATTATATTCCAATAGAAATTAATGAATAAAATATATGACAACAATAATCCAAGACATGAGAAACATGGAGTTGTAATTCTAAGGTCATAACACTATCAGGAAAATGACATAAGTAATAATGTATATATATATAAGAATATGTATATTAGATCATAATAAGTCAAGGAACTATAATTTAACTCAAAGACATTATTTAAAGAGTAATAAATAAAGAAGCTAATCAAGGAGAAAATGTGAATACAAAAATCAATTCTTTTCAGAAATTACAATAAAAGAGTAAAAAGAAACAACCTGTAAAATAACCACATGGTAAATTTAAATCTAAATATTATGATAATTATGTTAAATGCCAGAAGATAAATATTCTAGTTGAAAGACAAAGATTACAAGTGGATGAAAAGGAAAAAAATACCTGTAAGTTTGCTTACAAAACACATAACTTAAATATGAGCAAACAGGAAAAGCTAAAAGTATGAAGAACTATATACAATGCAAATTCTGTGTTGTCAGGATGTGGAGAAACTGGAACTCTTATATACTGCTGGTGGGGATGTAAAATGGTGCAGCTCCTATGGAAAACAGGCTGCAGTTCTTCAAAAGATTAAAAACAGAATTACTTTATGATCCAGCAGTCTTACTTCTGGATGTATATCCAGAAGTATATCTGGATATATACTGGATGTATATCCAGAATATATCTCAAAGATATATTCACACTCTCATGTTCATTGCATCATTATTAACAATAGCCAAGATACAGAAACATAAAGAAATGTGATATACATATCATGGAATATTATTGAGCCTTAATAAAGAAGGAAATCCTGCTAACTGTGACATGAGCCTGGAGGACATTATGCTAAGTGAAATAAACCAGTCCCGGAAGGAAAAATACTGCATGATTCCATTTACAAGAGGTATCTAAAATCATCAAACTCATAGAAGCAGAGAGTAGAATGGTGGAACCCAAAGGTTGGGGGAAGAGGGAAATAGGTAGTGATTACTCATTGGGTCTAAAGTTTCAGTTATGCAGGATGAATAAATTCTAGAGATCTGATGGACAGTATAATGTCTATAGTTAACAGTATTGCATTGTACTCTGAAAAATCTGTTAAGAGAGTAGATCTCAAGTGTTCTTACTACAATAAAAAGGGACAGGAGGAAACTTGGAGATAATGGATAGGTGTTTTTATTTTTTAATTGACTGAGAGATTCTTTAAATTCTACAGTGCTTTATATTTTCTAGTTTCACACACATGATTTCATATCATCCACTAATGTGCTCACTCAGTCATGTCTGACTCTTTGTGGCCCCATGGACTGTAGCCCACCAGGCTCCTCTGTTCATGGGATTACCCAGGCAAGAATACTGGAGTGGGGTGCCATTTCCTACTCCAGGGGATCTTCCCAACCCAATCCTCTAATGCTGCTGCTGCTGCTGCTGCTAAGTCTCTTCAGTCATGTTCGACTCTGTGGGACCCCATAGACAGCAGCCCACCAGGCTCCACCATCCCTGGGATTCTCCAGGCAAGAACACTGGAGTGGGTTGCCATTTCCTTCTCCAATGCATGAAAGTGAAAAGTGAAAGTGAAGTCTCTCAGTCGTGTCTGACTCGTAGCGACCGCATGGACTGCAGCCTACCAGGCTCCTCCGGCCATGGGATTTTTCCAGGCAAAAGTACTGGAGTGGGGTGCCATTGCCTTCTCCAATAGTTATTCTATATATATTCTATTTAGATATATCTGTATATCTTTATCTATATCTAGATATATCTATATCTAGGTATACCTATCTATCTATATATCTTTTTTTTTCTTAAAACTCAACATTCAAAAAACTAAGATCATGGCATCCAGTCCCATTAATTCATGGCAAATAAATGGGGAAACAATGGAAACAGAGACTATTTTGGGGGGCTCCAAAATCACTGCAGATGGTGATTGCAGCCATGAAATTAAAAGATGCTTGCTCCTTGGATGAAAAGCTATGACCAACCTAGACAGCATATTAAAAAGCAGAGACATTACTTTGCCAACAAAGGTCTGTCTAGTCAAAGCTATGGTTTTTCCAATAGTCATGTATGGATGTGAGAGTTGAACCGTAAAGAAAGCTGAACACCAAAGAATTGATGCTTTTGAACTGTGATGTTGGAGAAGACTCTTTGTGACCCCATGAACCATAGCATGCCAGGCCTCCCTGTCCATCACCAACTCCTGGAGTTCACCCAAACTCATGTCCATTGAGTCAGTGATGCCATCCAACCATCTCATCTTCTGTCGTCCCCTTCTCCTCCTGCCCTCAATCTTTCCCAGCATCAGGTCTTTTCAAATGAGTCAGCTCTTCGCATCAGGTGGCCAAAGTATTGGAGCCTCAGCCTCAGCATCAGTCCTTCCAATGAACACCCAGGACTGATCTCCTTTAGAATGGACTGGTTGGATCCCTTGCAGTTCAAGGGACTCTCAAGAGTCTTCTCCAACACCACAGTTCAAAAGCATCAATTCTTTGGCACTCAGCTTTCTTTATATTCCAACTCTCACATCCATACATGACCATTGGAAAACCATAGCCTTGACTAGATGGACCTTTGTTGGCAAAGTAATGTCTCTGCTTTTCAATATGCTGTCTAGGTTGGTCATAACTTTCCTTCCAAGGAGTAAGCGTCTTTTAATTTCACAGCTGGTATCACCATCTGCAGTGTTTTCGGAGCCCCCAAAAATGAAGTCTGCCGCTGTTTCCACTGTTTCCCCATCTATTTCCCATGAAGTGATGGGACCGGATGCCATGATCTTCGTTTTTTGAATGTTGAGCTTTAAGCCAACTTTTTCACTCTCCACTTTCACTTTCATCAAGAGGCTTTTCAGTTCCTCTTCACTTTCTGCCATAAGAGTGGTGTCATCTGCATATCTGAGGTTATTGATATTTCTCCCAGCAATCTTGATTCCATCTTGTGCTTCCTCCAGCCCAGTGTTTCTCATGATGTACTCTGCATATAAGTTAAATAAACAGGGTAACAATATACAGCCTTGACGTACTCCTTTTCCTATTTGGAACCAGTCTGTTGTTCCATGTCCAGTTCTAATTGCTGCTTCCTGACCTGCATACAGGTTTCTCAAGAGGCAGGTCAGGTGGTCTGGTATTCCTATCTCTTTCAGAATTTTCCACAGTTTATTGTGATCACATATATAATTTATATATGTATATATAATATATATTGGCTTTCCTGGTGGCTGAGAGAGTAAAAATCTGCCTGCAATGTGGGAGACCTGGGTTTGATCACTGGGTTGGGAAGGTCCCTGGAGGAGGGCATGGGAACCCACTCTAGTATTCTTGCCTGGAGAACCCCCATGGACAGAGGAGCATTTCAGGCTATAGTTCATGGAGTTGCAAAGAGCCAGACACGACTGAGCAACTAAACACAATGTATGTATATATATCATATCTTCTTTATCAGTTCCTCTCTTGGTGGGCACTTAAATTGCTTCTATATCTTGGCAACTGTAAATAACACTGCTCTGAACATTAAGGTGCACGTATCTTTTCAAATTAGTGTTTTTGGCTTTTTTTGGATATATTACCCAGGAGTGGGATTTCTGGGTTATGTGGTAGTACTGTTTTTAATTTTTTGAGAAAATAATGGATATGTTTTTACCATGATTATGGTGATGGTTTCATAAGTATATGCATATGTTCAAATACATCAGATTATATACATTTAAAGAAATGCCGCTTCAGTTTGATGGGAAAAGGATAGCCTTTTCAATAAACTGTGCTGGGTTTTTTAATTCTTATCTGAAGAAAAATGGGCCCTTGCTTTGTAAAATACATGAAGATATATTTCTGCTGGATTATAGGCCTAATTGCTAAAAGCAGAACAGATGATGAAAGAATATGTTTATTACCTGTGGTAGATGAAAATTTCTTTGTAGAATATTAAAAGCATTAATGATAAAGGAAAAAATATGAATATCAGATTTCACCTAAGTAAAAAACTATTATTCATTTAAGGATGATGTTAAGAATATAGAAATACAAAGCACAGGCTTGGAGAAGACATTTGCAATAATCTATCTGAGGAATGTCTTATATCCAGAATATATAATTGCCATAACTCAATGGGAAAAAAAAGACAGACAACCCAGTTAACAAAATGAGCTGTCTCTCTCACTCCCAACAAAGATATCCACATGGTCAATGAACAAACAGTAATGTACTCAATCTTTCTGTTGCTCAGGGAAATGAGAGTTAAATCTTCAATGTCAAAATTAGATACTATTGTAATACACAAGAATGCCTAAAATAAAGACTGATCATCCCAAGAGTTGGTGGGGATGCAGAACCACTGGAGCTCTCATCCACTGCTGGTAGGGATTTAGGATGGTAGAACCACTTGGAAAATTGTTTTAGCAGTATCTAATAAAAGTGGATATATTCAGCATTTGATCCAACAATTTCACTCCTAGGTATACTCCCAAGAGGAAAAAATGCACAGAAATGTGTGACAAAAATGTGTACAAGAATTTTCAAAGCAGCACATATTAATAGCCTCAAGCTGGTAATGCCTAAAGGTCATTTAACAAAACATGCATGTAAAAGTTGTTATATCATACAATGGGATAATATATAGCGCTAAGAACAAATGAGTTACTGCTGCATAACATGACTGACTCCACAAGATTAATGTTGAAAGAAGAAACCTAGTGAATATGATATATTATACAATGATATTTATAAGGAGTTAATAATACACAAAATTAATCTATGATGTTGGAAGTCAAGATAATGATTATTTCTGGTAGCACTGTTAATGACTTGGATGCTAAGAAGGTGGGCTTCTTGTGGCTAGTAATATTCAGTGTTTTGATCTTGGTGGTTCAGTTCAGTTCAGTTGCTCAGTCACGTCCGACTCTTTGCAATCCCATGGACCGCAGCATGCCGGCTTCCCTGTCCGTCACCAACTCCTGGAGCTTGCTCAAACTCATGGCCATTGAGTCGGTGATGTCATCCAATCATCTCATCCTCTGTCGTCCCCTTCTCCTCTTGCCTTCAATCTTTCCCAGCATCAGGATCTTTTCCAGTGAGACAGTTCTTCACATCAGGTGGCCAAAGTATTGGAGTTTCAGCTTCAGCATCAGTCCTTCCAATGAATATTCAGAACTGATTTCTTTTAGGATTGACTGGTTTGATTTCCCTACAGTCAAAGGGACTCTCAAGAGTCTTCTCCAACACCACAGTTAAAAATCATCAATTCTTTGGTGCTCAGCTTTCTTTATGGTCCAACTCTCACATCCATACATGACTACTGGAAAAACCATAGCTTTGACTAGATGGACCTTTGTTGGCCAAGTAATGCTTCTGCTTTTTAATATGCTGTCTAGATTGGTGATAGCTTTTCTTCCAAGGAGTAAGCAAGCATCTTTTAATTTCATGGCTGCAGTCACCATCCGGAGAAGGCAATGGCACCCCACTCCAGTACTCTTGCCTGGCAAATCCCATGGATGGAGGAGCCTGGCAGGCTGCAGTCCTTGGGGTCCCTAAGAGTTGGACACGACTGAACGACTTCACTTTCACTTTTCACTTTCATGCATTGGAGAAGGAAATGGCAACCCACTCCAGTGTTCTTGCTTGGAGAATCCCAGGGACGGGGGAGCCTGGTGGGCTGCCGTCTATGGGGTCGCACAGAGTCGGACACGACTGAAGCGACTTAGCAGCAGCAGCAGCAGCAGCAGTCACCATCTGCAGAGACTTTGGAGCCCAAGGAATAAAGTCTGTTACTTTTCCATTGTTTGATCTTGATGGTAATTATATAAATATGTTCACTTTGTCTCTTACACAATAATGAAATATTTAAAATACTCATTAGGTTGTAGATAACAGGGTGGCAGAATTTATGTTTAATATTCTCAAAGGAAAGGTCAAATTGAAAGTGAGGATTCATAAAGTAAATATTTGCTGCCTCCCATTTTAACTTTAAATAAAACACAAAGTGTCTTTGAATGTGAGGCAATAAATTAGATTAAAATATATGGTCAAGTTGCAATTATAATCTGAAGATTAAACACCTGATTATTTAAGAAGAATAGTGCAGATGTAATGAACTTTGAGATAGTAAAATGTCAGAAATGATTATAGACCTTTATGTATTAACAATAGATATCTGCAAAATAGGTGGCGTGAGATACATCCTCTTATTCCAAGCTTATTTGAGTAAGCTCCGGGAGTTGGCAATGGACAGGGAGGCCTGATGTGCTGCAGTCCATGGGGTCGCAAAGAGTCAGACACGACTGAGTGACTGAACTGAACTGAACTGAAAGTGAAGGTCATTTAAAAAAAGTTATTTGACTGCATTGGGTGTTAGCTGCAGCATGAGGGCTCTCAGTTGCAGCATGTGGAATCTAGTTCCCTGACCGGGGATGGAATCTGGGCCTCCTGCACTGGGAGCGTGGAGTCTTTACCACTGGACTACCAGGGAAGGTCCAAGTCATTTTGTTTGACGACTTGCCTATATTTCCCTTTTGCTCTGCCTGTCAAATCTTCCCACTTCCCCCCACCTTTCACTGCCACCCTTCTGGTAAGCCACCATCAGCTCCCACTTGAGATCTTGGTAGAATCTTTTAAAAATTTTGTCCATTTGTGGTTTGCCCCCTCCTAAATCCTTTCTCCATTCTAGAGGCTAAGTAATCATTTTAATGCCAAAGGGCATTGTGGGATTCCTTTGTTTAACCCTCTTGACTGATGTCACATTGCATTGAGGATGAAAACCACATTCAAGACACAGCATCCACAGGCCTGGGTGATGGAGTCCCCCCAGCCTCATCTCACAGAGCCCCTCCTAATGCTGCTCCAGCCACAGACACCTTTTCCCCATTTTTCATACACTCCCGACTTGTTCTGGCTCCAGAGAGCCTACTCATACTTGGGACAATCTACCTTCTGTTCCTTTCTCATCCACCAAAATAAATAAAGTCTCTCTGTAACCTTTACTTTTTTATTAGAACTCAGATTGTATGTATTTCTGTGTTTATTCATTTTAAATGCCCCCATCCCTCTAGAATGCATACTCTGTGAAGGAGAGGAGTATGATTGTTTGGGTTTTCCTTACATTTCTGGTGGCCAAGACAATGCCTGGCATATAAAAAGTGTTCAATAGGTTAAATGAATAAATATATAGTTATATAAATGAATAAATATGATATAAAAATATCCATCAGAATCCAAATTACTAGTTTTATCTTATTATCTATTAATTTAGGTTTTAATTCAGATTTGTTTCTAATATTAAAGAAAATTCCCTCCTGTTTCTTCTCCATTAACTCCTATAGTTTAGAATTTTGAATGTAGGAGGAAGATAAATATTGTTAAATTTAAATTTCCCATTTTATAGACAAGGGAGACACTGACTTACTTGAGCCTCTCCTATGAAAAATATTTTTATGAAATTTATTAGGTAATTTATCTATTGGGTCCCAACTTGAATTTTTGTGGAAGATAAAGGCAATTGCAATATAAGCTTTCCCTATTATAGCCTGACATTTATTCCATAGAACGCAATATATTTAGGGAACAGATTGACTTCTGTGTATTCTAACCTAAAACAAAGCATCATGCCTTATAAACTGTGTTTCACAAGAGATAAAATTTTTAGAATGCAAATACTTTTCCAGATCATACATATCAAGGCTTTTAGTCATAATTTCTATTTTCATTAATTCACAGTTAACATTGTCAATTAGATAAGACAGTTTCTTTCCAGGTGTTTCCCAAGTTGTCTTTGATTGATATTTTGATTATACCTTTTTCTAATTTCCCTAATAAGTAGGTAGGCTTTGTGCATTTTCTTTAAAATGTGTCATTTTCATTGTAGAGCTTCAGAGTTTCTGTGCAAAGACTAGGATTGTCCCTTAAACTCTGGGTTGCTGATGTGAGGGTGTCTGGTTGAGAGGTTGATCTGGACTTGAGTTCCTCCCTTTTTTCTAGCTTAAGGAATAGTGCCTAATCTCAGCATCATTTAGAACCTGTGGATTTTTCCTGGATAAAACATCCCCTAACATCTCATGCTCTCCCTACACCCGTGCACTTGCTTCTTTGACTCTCAGTATCATCTTCATGTACTCCATTTTTCAGAGCTAAATCTTACTCATGCTTTGGGTCAGAGCATATGGCCCTGATTACTATGACGCTGGGTTAGCCACTCCTCAAATACATTCTTAGAACTTTCCTACTATCATCATTATAGTCTTGTCAAAGTGTGCTGTGATCCTAGTCACTTTTCTGCTTGCCATGAGATGTTAGAGTTTTCCTCTGGACCTGGTCTGGGTCTGTTGCTCACCCAGTGCTTAGCACAGTATCTGTTATGTTTCTTCATAAACATTTGTTGCCTGAAGAAGTTGCCACTTAACAGCATAATTTAAAAAGAACATGAGAAAATACCAAAACTTATCCTACATCTTACAGAAGTGAATATCCTGCAGATAAGCATGAAGTAGGCATTCTTTTTCAAATAATGCTAAGAGGGCAGCAGCCATAATAATATTCACTAACATGTCTTGTTAGGACTTAATGACTCATAGGATTTATATTTGATACCAAAGTCAATCTAAAATCACAAGTTAAGGCAAAGTGTTTTCTTTTAGATCAGACTGATAGAAGTGTGGGAGAAGGCAATGGCACCCCACTCCAGTACTCTTGCCTGGAAAATCCCATGGACAGAAGAGCTTGGAAGGCTGCAGTCCATGGGGTCGCTGAGGGTCGGACACGACTGAGCGACTTCACTTTCACTTTTCACTTTCATGCATTGGAGAAGGAAATGGCAACCCACTCCAGTGTTCTTGCCTGGAGAATCCCAGGGACGGGGGAGCCTGGTAGGCTGCCGTCTATGGGGTCGCACAGAGTCGGACACGACTGAAGCGACTTAGCAGCAGATAGAAGTGTGAGACCAAGGTAGAAATTATTTTTAGGTTTGCATCGGTCTGATATTCTTCAATTTTATGTTCCCTCACTATTAAGAGAAAAATCTGAAAAGCAAGAATTCACTAGCATTTTAGTCACTTCTCCACTCTCAGCTACAATTGATTGGTACAGGGTGGACCTTACTATCTCCTCTTTTGTTATCTGTGATGTGTGTTATAGCTACAGGGACCATTTACTCCAGTCTTTCCCTATTGTCCTGGACTAATTATTTATATATATTTTTTATTTTGCATATATATATTTATATATTATTTATTTTTTAACTTTATTTTATATTGGAGTATAGCCAATTAACAATGTTGTGACAGTTTCATGTGGATGGCAAAGGGTCTCAGCCATAATACACATGTATCCATTGTCCCCCAAATTCTTCTCCCCATCCAGGCTGTGAGGTAACATTGAACAGAGTTCCCTGTGCTATATAGTAGGACCTTGCATGCATGTGAAGCCACTTCAGTTCTGTCCGACTTTGTGCGACCCTATGAACCGTAAGTCGCCAGGTTCCTCTGTCCGTGGAATTCTCCAGGGCAAGAATACTGGAGTGGGTTTCCACACCCTCCTCCAGGGGATCTTCCTGGCTCAGGGATCCATCGAACCCTCATCTCCTGCTTTGCAGGAGAATTCTTTACTGCTAAGCCATCCAGGAAGCCTAATTACATTGTTATTCCAATTACAGAATCAGAACTAAAAGAATGTCTGATTTATTGATCTTGTATTCTTCCTACCTTATCCTTTGATGATAGAGATGGGTGGGTGTGTTAGCAACAGGAGTGGCTGATCAGTATCTCACCCTGCTAATGCTATGAGTCCCCTGATGCCTTAAGTGCTTTAGGGAGAGGCTGGGACGGACAAGAGGGCTGCTGGTTTGCTCTAGGCTTTGCCTGTCTGTCTGGACTGGAGGATAAGTGACCATGGTCTCACACAACACACCTCTGGCATCTTGCACATGTAGCAGTGGGTGTGAGGGAAGCTGAGAGGCAACAGCTTTCACTGAGGGCCTAATACACTGTGTGCCAATGATTCACCCTGGGCTTGGTCTTTCACATTCATTACCTCATTCAGTTTTCCCAACAGCTCTCTGAGATAGATAACGTTCATGTCAGATTTACAGATGAGGAAACTGAAGCTTAGACAAGTGAGATAATTTCCAATGGCCAGACACAGTATTGAGTTGGTATTTTAACATGTGTTTTACCATTTGGACTTCCATGGTGGCTCAGACAGTAAGAGCATCTGCCTACAATGCGGGAGACCCGGGTTCGATCCCTGGGTTGGGAAGATCCCCTGGAGAAGGAAATGGCAACCCACTCCAGTACTCTTGCCTTGAAAATCCCATGGACGGAGGAGCCACGGATGGATGCTACAGTCCATGGGGTCGCAAAGAGTCAGACACAACTGAGCCACTTTACTGTATCACCCTAGATCCTGCAGGTGGAGAGAAGATGGGGGGAGGGGTACTAGAGTATAAGTTATCATGTGTGAAGATAATTTGCCAAGGTTCTTTCCATCAAAGGGCTTCCCTAATAGCTCAGTTGGTAAAGAATCTTCCTGTAATGCAGGAGACCCTGGTTTGATTCCTGGGTCAGGAAGATACCCAGGAGAAGGAATAGGCTACCCACTCCAGTATTCTTGGGGTTCTCTTGTGGCTCAGCTGGTAAAGAATCCGCCTGCATTGTGGGAGACCTGGGTTCGACCCCTGGGTTGGGAAAATCCCCTGGAGGAGGGAAAGGGTACCCACTCCAATATTCTGGCCTGGAGAATTCCATGGACTGTATAGTCCAAGGGGTTGTGAAGAGTTGGACTTGACTGAGAGGCTTTCACTTCACTTCCCATCAAAACTAAGTGAGCTAGGCGCAAAATGGTACTTCATTCTTATGTTTGAATTTCTGTTAATTGCCCTGAGAATGAGCATTTTTTTCCCCTAAGAGGCATAATATGGTCTCTAAGGCTTTACCTGCCCCACCTCTCCCCTTCCAGACTGATCTCACTCCAGACACACCCCTCACTCTCTGTTCCAGCCACATTAAAAGTCTCTTTGTTCCCAGAATCACACATGATCTTTCTGCTCCAGAGAATTATGCCCAGTGCTCCCTTCACGAGAATGTTTCTTCTGCCACCATAGCCCCTGTTTCTGCCAGACCATCCCTGCATTATTGCTTCTGCAGCAATGTCTCCTCTGGCTTTTCAGGCCTGAGTTAGTCCTTTTGTCTCACCCTGCTTCATAGCACATGGGGCTTCCCTGGTGACCCGGCAGTAAAGAAACCACCTGTAATGCAGGAGATACAGGAGACGTGGGTTCAATCCCTGGGTCGGGAAGATCCGCTGGAGGAGGGCAGGGCAACGCACTCCAGTATTCTTGCCTTGAGAATCCCATGGATAAGAGGAGCCTGGCGTGCTACTGACCGTAGGGTCGCAAGGAGTCAGACACGACTGAAGCAACTGAGCAGGTTATAGCACAGTATCTCCTTTTTGGTAAGGTGCATCACACCTGCACTTGTTTATAGGATTTACATTGGCAAAGGTGATATGATGTGTACAAAATGCCGCCATTTTTCTAGTACTCGGCACAGACTCTAGCGCATAGTTTTCGCACATATACAAGCCAATATTAAACACTGGCATTCTACCTGCTTGAATATGTTAATAATTTCCAGTTATTCTGACAGTGCCTTCATGTCTAAAGTGTAACAAAGCATTTTCTAAAAAATTTAAGCGTGAAGCAATATGTTTGTGGAAACAAACAGAATCAGAAAGCTTTAACTACATGTGTTGGAAAGACTTGCTCTTACTTGAATCTAGGAAGATAAAAAGAAATGCATTAGCCTTTCTGTTGCTATGGAATTGTTTTGCTAAATTTGTGATCGGGTTCACCAAAAGCTTTATTAGCACTTTTTAGAGCAAAGAAATAATGTCTGACATGGTTCACCATCTATCTGGAGCCAAATTAAAAAGAAAAATGTAAGGTGCGATGATTTGGGGGCACTCAGAATGTATCAATTATTTATGTTGACATTCATTATCAGAATAAAAGGCAGGATAAAGGCTTTGGGGGAATTGTAGGGTTCATAAAATTTCTAATTATTCTAATTTACTGTAATTAAGACACTAAAATCATCCTGACTAAAAGCAGTGATGTCTTTTAATATCAACTGAGAGGGAGGCAAGTTATTTTTGAGTTTTGGCTTTATTTACTATAACTTTTCAATATGACAGAAAAACTGGTCCTGATTTGTAAGGTTTTAAAATGATGGTTTTTAAAACTCCTAATGTGAAACTGGATAAAGCACAATTCAGAATTATAGCATTTAAGTTAAAGTATTTACAGATTCATAAAATCTATCCCATCAGTACTACATATAAACTCTATTAAAATCATAGACTTACAGAAAAAAAGGCACCTTTAATATACATTTTCATAATTTCAAGAATAGAGAAAATACAAAGAGATATGTATTAGTTCCATATTTGTAGTAGGAGTTAGCTATCCTCTCTACAGAGGTCATTTCTGGATACTGATAAGGATTTGGAAGGCAGAATTAGTACAATAGATACAAAAAAGTATATTTATTATTTTTTAAAAAGCACAGGAACTATCAAAGTAATGCCATGCTGTATTTCCCTTATGTAATTTTCAACCAATTCCTATTATGGTTGGGTTGTCTTGGATTGAGAGAAGCATAGTTTACAATGAAAGTCTACACATCTGTTCCCTAGTGCAGATCATGTTACCACTCAAGCTGCTGCCCCGGCATTTGGGAGTCTTAAAAGACTTTAGGGCATCTGCTAGTGTTGTAGGCACAGTATGGAAATATGACAACTTAGGATCATTCAAAGACCTTTCAGAGAAGGGCAAATTGAGGCTTTCTTTGAATTCTTGAGGTATTTTTACAATATCTATTTGTCTGAATAGTGTTAATTCAGAGAAGTCGAAGAAAAACTGTTTTTAATCTTTCTTTTCCTAAAATATCCAAAGTCACATCAGATAGAATGATACGTATCTTTTGAATTTTTGTTCCCACTGGGAAACATAAGCTATAGAGAGGGTGTATACAATATATATGCGCAGTGTCAAGGATGATCCTGACAGGTAAGACCCATGAAAGCACCACCCAGTGCTCCTGAAGCCCTCCATCATCTCTCTCGACCTCTGCTCTCTGAGTAATTATCACCTAGGATTCATTTCCTTTTCTTTATCTGTTCTCTGGAAATATGGGACAGCTCTGGACATATTGTTAAAGTTTGATGTTTTTGAACTATAAAAGAATGTGTGTACAACGTGTGTACAGCAGTCTGCTTTTTTTTCCCATTCAATATTGTATTTTTGAGATTTATCCATCCTGATGTATGTAGCTTATTTTATTTCATTTCACTACAACTCATTAAATGAATGCACCAAAATCTGTTGTGTGAATTGTTCAAATCCCATTACATTTCATCATATGAATAGACAGCAGTTTATTTACCCATTTTGCTGTTGCTACACATGAGTTATTTCTCATTTTCCACATTTAGAACAGTGCGACTGTAACCACAAAGATCCATCTTATACACATTCCTGGTACATACATACGGGTTTTCCAGAACTGGGTGTTCAATAGCTAGGAGTGGAACTTCTGGGCCACTGGGTATATGCTTGTTCAATTTTACTCTTTAAAGTCAAATTGTCCTCTCAGTTGGCTTTTACCAATTTCCACATTAATTAGCACTGCATAAGTGTTCCCATTGTTTCATATACTTGGCAAACAACATCTATTCTAATTTTTCCAATAGACTTAAAATTATTCAAGAGAGATAAAATTCACATATAGTTTTGTTTGGGATGAATTAATATTAGTTCTGTATATATTGTAAGAAATATCTGTATTTTAAAATATCAATGTACATCCATACTTAATTATAAAAATACTCTGCTCATGGCATCACCGTGAGTCTATTGAATTCTTACTATGCACTGGTTAAACGCCAAGAGAAGTGAGTTATGATATGTTACATACTGAGACACCAAAATCTTCCTGTTGCTTACAGTTAAGCAGTTAAAAATTATAGACACCTTGGGGAGAACTCGGGACTTCCCTGGTGGCTCAAGATGGTAAAGAATCTGCTGCAATACAGGAGATGCGGGTTTGAGCCCTGGGTCGGGAAGATCACGTGGAGGAGGCACGGCAACCCACTCCAGTATTCTTGCCTGGAGAATCTCACGGACAGAGGAGCCTGGCGGGCTACGGTCTGTAGGGTTGCAAAGAGTCGGACATGACTCAAATGACTGAGCATGCATGCCTGGGGGATAACTCATGCCTTATGTGTCAGAAATATGTAATTAGTAGCAAGATATTCTTTTTATAAAAAAATACTTATTGATTTTTTGGCTGCACCGGGTCTTAGTTGGGGCATGTGAGATCTTTAGTCATGGCATGTGAACTCTTAGTTGCCACATAGTAGCAAGATATTCTCAATGTGAAATATATTTCAGTACATTGATTTTTGTACATTCAGTCACTGAGAAAGAAGAATACATTAGAAAAGAGTTATTTATGAAATTTATTCCATAAATGGATGCTTCAGTCTTTATGGTATAATATATATGCATATACATATATGTATATATTCATATGCATATCTCTATGTATATGCACATATGCATATATTTTGTCAGATGAAGGAAAAAATTAGGAGTATTATTTTATGTCATGTAGATGAGGCATGTAATTTATTTATGAAATCTGTAACAAAGAAATTGATAGTGTGTAATTTATCTTCTGCTAACTTGACATTCTGAATAACTTCAATGTAAGCCCTAAATTCAGGTTTAAGTCTTCCTGTTATGAGTTAGAGGGTATAATTGGCAGTTACATGAGCTCTATGTTTAGCTCAATATATAGAATATGTATAATCTAGAGCTCAATAGCAAAACACAAAAAGCCTGAGTAAAAAATGGGCAGAGGATCTGGAGAGACATTTTTTCCAAAGAAGATGTACAGATAGCCAACAGATAAATGAAAAGGTATTCAACATCACTAATTATCAGGAAAATGCAACTCAAAAGGACAACATTATCACCTCACACCTGTTAAAATGGCTGTTATAAAAAAATAACAAGGGTTGGCATTTAAAAATACTCTATGTAAAAGCTTTATTTTTAGAAGTTCAGTGATCTCATAAATAGAAACACTTACTGGGAGTTTCACTCATAAAGCTCCTTAGCAGGTGCCTTAGTAAGATGTGAAGGGGAGAGAACCCCTGTGCACTGTTGGTGGGAATGTACACACTGGTGCAGATATTGTAGAGGCTCCTCAAAAAATTAAAAATAGCAGTAGCATATAATCTGGCAATTTCACTTCTGAATATTTACCTGAAATACTCAGGTGAATATACATATAATACTGGAAAGGACAGTATTAACTGGAAAAGATACATGCACCCTCATGTTCAGTGCAGCATTATCTGAAATAGCCAAGACATGGAAGCAACCTGACTGCCCAGTTGATGGATGAATGGATATAGGAAAGGTGGTTTAAGTATGCAGTGAATATTATATGGCCCCAAAGAAGGAAATTGCCATTTGTGACCACATGAATAACCTTGAGGACATTATGCTAAGTGACATAAGTCAGACAAAGACGAACACCAAATGATCTCGGTTTTATGTGGTATCTAAAAAAACAATAAACAAAGAAACAAAAATATGAACTAGATACAGAGATACAGAGAACAGATTTGTGGTTGCCAGAGGTTGCTGATGGTGGGGTAGGTGAAATGGGTGAAGAGGGTCAAAATGTACAAACCTTTAGTCATAAAATAGATGTCCTGACGTTGTAATGATGCATGATGACTATAGCTAATAATACTGTACTATATATTTGAAATATGGTAACAGCTAGATATTAATAGTTCTCATCACAAGAAAAAATACTGTAGCTATTGTGGTGACGGATGTTAACCAGAGTTATTGTGGAGATGATTTTGCAATATATACAAATATTGATGAATCATTATGCTGTATTCCTGAAACTCATATAATATTATATGTCAATTATACCTCAATTAAAACTATCTTATCTCAACATGACAAGCTTTGAGTGGCATTTGATGGCAGTAATGTATTAAGATTAATTTTTCTGATTTTGTTGCTTGCATTATTGGCATAAATAAGAATGTCTTTATTTATGAGAAATACCCATCAAAGTTTTTGGGGTAACAGGGAATCAGTTTACTAATCTATTCTCAAATGGTTAAGGAGAATAGTTATTTCTGCTAACAACTTTTTTTAAACTTTCTAATTCTTTCCAACAATATTTAATAAAAAATATACTAATAAAAAAGCGCTACCAGAAAAAACATAAAATATTCATTATATAACATATTCCTTCTAATGAACTAAGCATATTTTAATTTCTATTTAGAAATATATTGACTGAACTATTTATGAGAGTAGTTTTAACAGTGATAAGATTGTCTTGACTTGTAAGCCAGAACTCCCCAGAGACCAACATTGTATCTCTTTTTCATCACCTCGTTGGGTGTAAAATTCTCAAATTATCAAGCTGCTTTCTGGCCCATCTTACACTGGGATATTTGCCAAAATTTGTACAAAGCACATCATTGTAACTCTTGCTTGCTGTGGTTGAGAGGAGCAGTTTATTATATTCCTTTTAATTTAGAGGTTCCAAAACATTAGATTGCAACCCACTTTAGGTTTTGGAATTTTATCTTTATATTTTTAAGTGTCTTTCTGTGGCCATACTTCATAATTTACCCCATTGGTCTCTACAGCTTAGACTGGATTCCCAGGCATGGGGTGGTGGTGGTAATGGTGGCAATGCCATACAGTGTCCTTTCTCTAATTCACTGCACGTTTAATTAGAACCTACTCTTCCTACAATCACTTGAATCCCAAGCCTTGAGGAAAATGAAAATCTGTTTTCTGTCAATAGACCCAAAGCTCATTCATCTTTATTTATTTTTTACTTTATTTTTATTTTTTTTTAATTATTCAAAATTTTTTTTTTTTTACTTTACAATATTGTATTGGTTTTGCCATACATCAACATGAATCTGCCACGGGTGTACACGTGTTCCCCATCCTGAACCCCCCTCCCACCTCCCTCCCCATACCATCCCTCTGGGTCATCCCAGTGCTCCAGCCCCAAGCTTCCCGTATCTTGCATCGAACCTGGACTGGTGATTCATTTCTTATATGATATTATACATGTTTTAATGCCATTCTCCCAAATCATCCCCCACTCCCTCTCCCACAGAGTCCAAAAGACTGTTCTATACATCTGTGTCTCTTTTGCTGTCTCGCATACAGGGTTGTTGTAACCATCTTTCTAAATTCCATATATATGCGTTAGTATACTGTATTGGTGTTTTTCTTTCTGGCTTACTTCACTCTGCATAATAGGCTCCAGTTTCATCCACCTCATTAGAACTGATTCAAATGTATTCTTTTTAATGGCTGAGTAATACTCCATTGTGTATGTGTACCACCGATTTCTTATCCATTCATCTGCTGATGGGCATCTAGGTTGCTTCCATGTCCTGGCTATGATAAACAGTGTTGTGATGAACATTGGGGTACACATGTCTCTTTCAATTCTGGTTTCCTTGGTGTGTATGCCCAGCAATGGGATTGCTGGGTCATAAGGCAGTTCTATTTCCAGTTTTTTAAGGAATCTCCACACTGTTCTCCATAGTGGCTGTACTAGTTTGCACTTCCACCAACAGTGTAAGAGGGTTCCCTTTTCTCCACACCCTCTCCAGCATTTATTGCTTGTAGACTTTTGGATCGCAGCCATTCTGATTGGCGTGAAATGGCACCTCATTGTGGTTTTGATTTGCATTTCTCTGATAATGAGTGATGTTGAGCATCTTTTCATGTGTTTGTTAGCCATCTATATGTCTTCTTTGGAGAAATGTCTGTTTAGTTCTTTGGCTCATTTTTTGATTGGGTTGTTTATTTTTCTGGAATTGAGCTGCAGGAGTTGCTTGTATATTTTTGAGATTAGTTGTTTGTCAGTTGCTTCATTCGCTATTATTTTCTCCCATTCTGAAGACTGTCTCTTCACCTTGCTTATAGTTTCTTTTGTTGTGCAGAAGCTTTTAATTTTAATTAGATCCCATTTGTTTATTTTTGCTTTTATTTCCAATATTCTGGGAGGTGGGTCATAGAGGATCCTGCTGTGATGTATGTCAAAATGGATTAAAGATCTAAACATAAACCAGAAACTATAAAACTCTTAGAGGAGAACATAGGCTCATTTATCTTTAAAGGTTTGTCACTGATGTTAGGGCTTCCCTGGTGGCTCAGTCAGTAAAGAATCCACCTACATTGCGGGAGACCTGGGTTCAGTCCCTGGGTCAGGAAGATCCCCTGGAGAAGGGCATGCCTACCCATTCTAGTATTCTTGCCTGGAGAATCCCCATGGACAGAGAAGCCTGGCGGGCTGCAGTCCATGGGGTTGCAAAGAGTTGAACATGACTGAGCGACTAAGCACATCACTGATGATAACTTCTTCCAAGATTTTCTGACCTATGTCTCTCGTAGATGGCTTCTGGTAACCAACTAGTCACATAGAGCACAATGCTAATTCATTATTTCTCGGTGTAAACTAACAGAAAGCCATCTAGATCAGAATGTTTATGACAACCTTAAGGGCACACTTCTGCCTTTATTAAGGTTCCAAAGACTCTAATCAGCTGCTTCTTGGCAATGAGTTAAAAACCGTGGTAGCTAACGACACCAGGTAATTATAACTGAATGTGCCTACCTCCACTGTGGGGCTGGACCTGGTGTGCGGACCATTCTTCGCCTTGCTGGAATAGTTTCTCTCCTCTAGGGCAGTACTGGATGGGTATTACCAAATTCTACCCCACTGATCTCATTTTCTCATGACTTCTTACCAAATAAATCCTTTTTTGTTGATTTCTTCCTTCTTTAGATACTTTTCCTTCTGTTAAATTAATTTTAAAACATTCAACTGAAATTAAGTCCTGCTTTTTCTGTATTAAGTCTAGATATGTTGTCTGGAGGTGCCTTCTACTTGTAGGTGATCTCTCTAAAGAATGGATTTTAAATATTTCTTTCTTAGTTCTGAGAGTTATTGCTGTTGTTGTTTTGCCAAGTCATGTCCAACTCTTCTGTGACTTCATGGACTGCAGCCCACCAGACTTCTCTGTCCACGGGATTTTCCAGGCAAGAATACTGAGTGGGTTGCCATTTCCTACTCCAGGGGATCTTCCGACTCAGGGGTCAAATCCACATCTTCTGTGTCTCCTGCACTGGCAGGCAGATTCTTTACCAGGGAGCCTCCAGGGAGGCCTTTAACAGCTTAGGTTAAATCCAGTGAGGCCTCTGACTGACTGTTTCCTAGCTCTATGAAAATCACTTTTGGCCATCAAACTTTAGTCTTTTTTGCATGAAAAAAACACAAAGGCAAGAAATCTACATAGACTCTCTCACTTGTATCTTTAAATTATATATTTTTTTCACCATGTATGTGCTGGTTTGAATATAAATCAAGGTGAACACAACTTGAGGGAGGCTAAGACATCTTTCCCACCAGTCTTGACTGAAGAACAGGCTGCATGCCTGGTTCAGCTCAAAGTGCCATTCTATAATGACATCAGGATGACTTTGTAATGTTGTTTGGAGACTTGAATACTTTATTCATAGTCAATTACCCTTCCCACAGGGCTTCCTAGGTGGATCAGTGATAAAGAATCTGCCTGCCAATGTAGGAGATGTAGGTTCTATCCCTGGTTCAGGAAGATCCCCTGGAGGAGGAAATGTAAACCCACTCCAGTACTCTTGCCTGGGAAATCCCATGAAGGAGGAGCCTGGTGAGCTACAGTCCACAGCATTGAAAAAGAGTCAGACATGATTTAGCAACTAAACAACAAAAACTCTTCCCATAAGGTCTCTAAGAGGGGAAAAGAGTTGTGTAAAGAAAGCAGCGTGCAGAAGGAGATTTGTCTCTAAATCCCAAATCAGAGCTCTGATAATCCTGCTGGGGCCAGCAAAAGGCTTCCCTGATCTAAACTCCATAAGAAATCTTAGAGCTGCTTCTCCAATCTGAGCAGACATGAAGTCCTATTTATTATTCAGTTCAGTTCAGTCGCTCAGTCGTGTCTGACTCTTTGCGACCCCATGAATTGCAACACGCCAGGCCTCCCTGTCCTTCACCAACTCCCAAAGTTCACTCAAACTCACATCCATCGAGTCGGTGTTGCCATCGAGACATCTCATCCTCTGTCGTCCCCTTTTCCTCCTGACCCCAATCCCTCCCAGCATCAGAGTCTTTTTCAATGAGTCAACTGTCCGCATGAGGTGGCCAAAGTACTGGAGTTTCAGCTTCAGCATCATTCCTTCCAAAGAACACCCAGGGCTGATCTCCTTCAGAATGGACTGGTTGGATCTCCTTGCAGTCCAAGGGACTCTCAAGAGTCTTCTCCAACACCACAGTTCAAAAGCATCAATTCTTTAGCACTCAGCTTTCTTCACAGTCCAACTCTCACATCCATACATGACCACTGGAAAAACCAGAGCCTTGACTAGATGGACCTTTGTTGGCAAAGTAACATCTCTACTTTTGAATATGCTATCTAGGTTGGTCATAACTTTCCTCCCAAGGAGTAAGCATCTTTTAATTTCATGGCTGCAGTCACCATCTGCAGTGATTTTGGAGCCCAGAAAAATAAATTCAGCCAGTTTCCACTGTTTCCCCATCTATTTCCCATGAAGTGATGGGACCGGATGCCATGATCTTCGTTTTCTGAATGTTGAGCTTTAAGCCAATTTTTTCACTCTCCTGTTTCACTTTCATCAAGAGGCTTTTGAGTTCCTCTTCATTTTCTGCCATAAGGGTGGTGTCATCTGCATATCTGAGGTTATTGATATTTCTCCCGGCAATCTTGATTCCAGCTTGTGCTTCTTCCAGCCCAGCGTTTCTCATGATACACTCTGAAATCAAATCCCTTATGACTATACAGTGGAAGTGAGAAATAGATTCAAGGGACTAGATCTGATAGGCAGAGTGCTTGATGATCTATGGATGGAGGTTCCTGACATTGTACAGGAGACAGGAATCAAGACCATCCCCAAGAAAAAGAAATACAAAAAAGCAAATTGGCTGTCTGAGGAGACCTTACAAATAACTGTGAAAAGAAGGGAAGCAAAAAGCAAAGGAGAAAAGGAAAGATATACCAATTTGAATGCAGAGTTCCAAAGAATATCAAGGAGAGATAAGAAAGCCTTCCTCAGCGATGAATGCAAAGAAATAGAGGAAAACAATAGAATGGGAAAGACTAGAGATCTCTTCAAGAAAATTAGAGATACCAAGGGAACATTTTATGCAAAGATGGGCTCAATAAAGGACAGAAATGGAATGGACCTAACAGAAGAGAAGATATTAAGAAGAGGTGGCAAGAATACTCAGAAGAAATGTACAGAAAGATCTTCATGACCCAGATAATCACAATGGTGTGATCCCTCACCTAGAGCCAGACATCCTGGAATGTGAAGTCAAGTGGGCCTTAGGAAGCATCATTATGAACAAAGCTACTGGAGATGATGGAATTCCAGTTAAGCTATTTCAAATCCTGAAAGATGATGCTGTGAAAGTGCTGCACTCAATATGCCAGCAAATTTGGAAAACTCAGCAGTGGCCACAGGACTGGAAAAGGTCAGTTTTCATTCCAATCCCAAAGAAAGGCAATGCCAAAGAATGCTCAAACTACCACACAATTGCACTCATCTCACACACTACTAAAGTAATGCTTAAAATTCTCCAAGCCAGGCTTCAGCAATATGTGAACTATGAACTTCCAGATGTTCAAGCTGGTTTTAGAAAAGGCAGAGGAACCAGGGATCAAATTGCCAACATCCGCTGGATCATGGGAAAAGCAAGAGAGTTCCAGAAAAACATCTATTTCTGCTTTATTGACTATGCCAAAGCCTTTGACTGTGTGGATCACAATAAACTGTGGAAAATTCTGAAAGAGATGGGAATACCAGACCACCTGACCTGCCTCTTGAGAAACCTATATGCAGGTCAGGAAGCAACAGTTAGAACTGGACATGGAACAACAGACTGGTTCCAAGTAGGAAAAGGAGTACGTCAAGGCTGTATATTGTCACCCTGCTTATTTAAATAATATGCAGAGTATATCATGAAAAATGCAGGGCTGGAGGAAGCACAAGCTGGAATCAAAGTTGCCGGGAGAAATATCAATAAGCTCAGATATGCAGATGACACCACCCTTTTGGCAGAAAGTGAAGAAGAACTAAAGAGCCTCTTGATGAAAGTGAAACAGGAAAGTGAAAAAGTTGACTTAAAGCTCAACATTCGGAAAACTAAGATCATGGCATCTGGTCCCATCACTTCATGGGAAATAGATGGAGAAACAGTGGAAACTGGCTGAATTTATTTTTCTGGGCTCCAAAATCACTGCAGATGGTGACTGCAGCCATGAAATTAAAAGATGCTTACTCCTTGGGAGGAAAGTTATGACCAACCTAGATAGCATATTCAAAAGCAGAGACGTTACTTTGCCAACAAAGGTCCATCTAGTCAAGTCTCTGGTTTTTCCAGTGGTCATGTATGGATGTGAGAGTTGGACTGTGAAGGAAGCTGAGTGCTAAAGAATTGATGCTTTTGAACTGTGGTGTTGGAGAAGACTCTTGAGAGTCCCTTGGACTTCAAAGATATCCAACCAGTCCATCCTAAAGGAGATCAGTCCTGGATGTTCATTGGAAGGACTGATGTTGAAGCTGAAACTCCAATACTTTGGCCACCTGATGTGAAGAGTTGACTTATTTGAAAAGACCCTGATGCTGGGAAAGATTGAGGGCAGGAGGAGAAGGGGACGGCAGAGGATGAGATGGTTGGATGGCATCACTGATTCAATGGGCATGGGTTTGGGTTTACTCCAGGAATTGGTGATGGACAGGGAGGCCTGGTGTGCTGCAGTTCATGGGGTCGCAAAGAGTCGGACATCACTGAGTAACTGAACTGAAGTGGATGAATCAGATTAAAAAATAAAGCAAGGATCTGCCAATGTCAGGCATTTTTGTCTATTATTTTTCTTTCCCTTTAAAAAAATGGAAGCACTAATTATGCTGCTTTTTGGAATTCAGGTAGAATCTATCTATATATCCATATCTTACTCAAAGTATTATCATAATGAATCATAATGGATTTTCCATTTTAATATCAGTCTCTTAATAAACTCGACTTTTTCCCATTACAATCAATTAAGTTATTTTTCTAAGAGTGTTAAAATATTCTACTGAGAACCATGCTGATATTTTGATTTATTTGCCCAGGGTAATTCTTTAAGAAATATTTTCAAAAAGTGAAGTGAAAATATATATTCTGAATGCTGATGTGTCTGAATACACCTTTTTTTGTGCCCATGGCTGGGGATAAATCTGTCTGGGTACAACCGATAGTCACAGTCCTTTTTATCCAGCACTCCATAACATTGCTCCATTGTTTGCTAGCATTAATTTTATATACAAGATCATAAATACAGTCTAATTTTCTTTCCTTCATAGACAACCTGTTTTGGTTCTATTTTTTTATGCAATCTTGTGGGATTTCTTCTGCTGTTGCAATTCAGAATTTCCCCTAGGCTCTAAGTGTCCATTTTCTATCAATATTCATGTTCTGTCCTCAGAAGGAGCTCTTTTTATCTAAAGATCCAAATTCAGGTCCATTTCCTTGTATTATTTTATTATTGTTTCCCTGTTTACATACCAGGTTTATCCTTTGCCTTCTCACTTGGGAAATATTCTTATAGAAACATGGGAGGGATGATCAGGGCTATTGCTAATGTTCTTGTGGCAGGAGTTTCTATGCTCTGTTCATGATCTTTCTAAACTTGGATGTGTCCTATCCTTTTAGTTTCAGAGCTGTGAAGCTCAGAGAGAGTTGAAGACAAATTTAAAAATATCTTCATGTTGAATACAGGGAATTTTCTAGAAGAATTTTTAATTTACTCTTATTACTTGACTAGACATGGGCTAAAAGGAACCAGGTGTTAATTATAACTGATAACTTTTCCCTCTCTTAGGAATCGTCATTAAAATGGCATTTTATGTGTAATAACTTAAATAAATTTGTCTTGTTCAAAAAATGTTTGTATTCCTGTCACTCTCTGGTGATCAGATCATGTCAATCTTCTATATTAATAGAAATTATATATATATATATATATGTCTATTCAGACGGTCAATTTGATCTTCTCAGAAAATTATCTTCCTTGGACTACTATTTTTTTTTTTTGCCTTTACTATTTAAAAGAACACATTTAAAAATAATCTACCTGGTAGTAATATGCATATTGTTTCTAGGTACCTTACTGCTACTGCTGCTGCTAAGTCGCTTCAGTCATGTCTGACTCTGTGCGACCCAGAGATGGCAGCCCACCAGGCTCCCCTGTCCCTGGGATTCTCCAGGCAAGTACACTGGAGTGGGTTGCCATTTCCTTCTCCAATGCATGAAAGTGAAAAGTGAAAGTGAAGTCGCTTAGTTGTGTCCAACTGTTCGCGACCCCATGAACTACAGCCTACCAGGCTCCCCCGTCCATGGGATTTTCCAGGTGAGAGTTCTGGAGTCGGGTGCCATTTAGATCAGTAATTATCAACCTGATTTGTTCATTAGACTCACTGGAACTGTGACTGTGCCATGTCGCAGAACAATTAAACCGCTGGAGCTGGGGGCTGGGCTTCACTATTTTTCACAAGTGCTTCAGAACCAATGGGAGAGAGAGAAGCACTTAGTATAAGGAATTGTCTAATATAATTACCGAGGCTGAGAAGTCCAAGGTTTGAAATTGGCAGGCTGGAGAAGAGCTAATGGTGTAGTTCTAGTCCAAAAGCCAACAGTCTCAAGATCCAAGAAGAGTGAATATTTCAGACCAAGTCCAAAGGCAGGAAAAGGCCAGTGCCCTAGCTGAAGCAGACAGGCAAGAAGGATTTCTCTTACCTGTGGAAGGAGGTAGGCTGCCCTTTTCTTCTATTAATATTTGGCCCTTCAATCAATGTGATGAGGGCCCCTCACATTAGGGAGGGCCATCTACTTTACTCAGTCTATTGATTCAGAATATTAATCTCATTCAAAGACACACCCAAGAAAATGTTTGAATGGCTATCTGAGTATCCCACGTCAAGTAAAGCTGACACATAAAATTAACCATCATAAGAATTTATCATTTCCCCATTTTGTACCTGCTGCAGGAAGGTTACATAAAATCTTACGGATGGCCAACTTTCTTAGTTTATTCTGATATTTTAAATCATCATTCCAGCTGGAAATTGAAAGTGAAAGTATATTGCTATTGCAAAACCTTTAAATTGGTTTGCTACAGGGAGTTACTACATTAGAGCCATTGTTTGTCCCTGAATTCTTGGATATTCTGAACTGAAAGGAAATATAAACTGCAGCACTGCAGATCAGCTAGAAGTAATAAGACTGTCAAATTCTTTGAAAAGATATGGCAAGGAACCAGAAGTGTCAAAGAAGAAAGGAGATAACAGAGAAAACAACCATGTTTCTGCTAAAGAAGTTGACATTTTGAAACCTATATTTCTCCTCGGAGAAGGCCTCACAGCTTCTATAATTAAAATTGTTCTGAGGGGGGGAATGTAAGGGAGATGAAGAAATGAAGTATAAGAACCTTTGTCGTACTCAGTCCCAAGTGAGTGACACTCGTAGAAACTGAGCTTATATCTATGACTGGAGAACAGATTTGAAAGTCTATTTTGAAAGTCTATTACATTTTACATGCTTATGTAATGAATTCTATATGTTTTCCCCAGAGAAATTTAATTGAAATACTTGAAATCAAAGTCTTTTGGGGAAAGGCAAACATTAGAATGTTAAAATTCATCTCACATGGATCAGTCTAATGAAAAAGGAAAGCCAGACTCAAATTTACATAATTTCATTCTTCTATTCAACATTTATTTCCTACCCTAATATCATTATTTTCTGTACATAAAACATGTCTATGGGATGAAAGAGAGGAAAAGAGAGAAAGAGTAAGCATGTGGAAGTGAGGTGTGTAAGCCTACAAAATATGATGAATTGCTAAAGAAAATTGTCATAATGGTTGTTTTGTTGTGGAGCAGGAGTAGAGAATCAGAGTGGCCACCTACTCTTTACTTAAAATAATACTAAACGGTGTGTATGTATTTATCTTTTACTGTATGTGAGGCACTATGTTGGGTACCATGAGAGTCATTGGTAAAGAAGACAGTCATGCTTTATGACATCATGGGGCTGAGATAGTAACTAATTACATTAAACCATGGGGTGGTTTTGCTGCATGCTGTGATCCTAATTGTATGCTATCTATCTTTTGCCTTTATGATAATATCAATACTAAAAACATTTATATTTTCTTGGAACTGTTTAGACATAAAAATGTAGAAAGTCAGCTTTAGTGAGAAATATCTAGTTTCTAAGAAATATTTTAGGAATAAGTTTTCAGTATGATTCATGATGTAGTAAATACTCATCTACATAAGTGATACATAAGTCCCATGATTCTCCATTTATCTTTTGTCTGATGCATATTGGATGAGACAATATTTTCAAGCTCTTTCGTTGGAACATTTCATGCTGTTTTCCTTCTAAGTTGTTTAGTTCACTTCACTCAATCACTAACTTACTCATTCAATACAGGATGATTGATTGGTATGTGTATGGCTCCTTAATAGGAGCTGTATATGAAAAGGAACCAAACATTAATAAAACATAAATCCAATCTCATGAACCTTATTGACCAGTCATGTAATGAAAAGAGAAAGCATGTACTTAAGATGTGATTATGGAAAGAAGGGTTAAGTGCCATAAAAGAAGAATGAGTAGAGTTTTATTTCTGTTCATGCAAATTCAGCAAAGGGGGCATTTGACATAATACCTGAATACTAGTTACTGTTTTGGCATGTGGGGAGGAAGTGGAGAAACTTCCATGTAGAGAGAACAATGAAAACCAAACAGAGGGTGCCAGGGGAAGCAGCATTCAGTTTTATCATGCATGGAATCTTTTAACAGCATTTATTAGAGATAAGACTGGTGTAACTGGGAACACATTGGAAGGCCTTAAAAGTATCTCAAGATGTTTTTTGTTTGTTTTCAATGGGAAACTATTGAAGATTTTCAAATAACAACATCCTTAGCCTGAATGACTAAAGAAATATTGCTGCTGTTTCCTGAAATAGTGGGTACAAGGGATGTACCCATTTGAGAAGCTGTGTATGTGTTCAGGATGGGTTCTGGTGAGTCTTTCTTGGAATGTTCTATTCAGACAGGTGGAGATGCAATACCAGAAATAGTAAGTGAGGTAGGAGCTTTGGCAGTAAGTGTCTTTTCAAAAGAGTCAGCTCTTTGCATCAGGTGGCCAAAATACTGGAGTTTCAGCTTCAATATCAGTCTTAAAAAAAAAAAAAAATTCGTTTATGGCTGTGCTGGGTCTTCGCTGCCGGGCACGGACTTTCTCTAGCTGCAGTGAGCTGAGCTCCTCTCTGGTCGCGGTGCACAGGCTTCTCATTACAGCGCCTTCTCCGGTTGTGGAGCGTGGGTCCTCAGGTGTGCGGGCTTTGGAAGCTGTGGTGCACAGGCTTAGTTGCCTGTGGCATGTGGAATCTTCCCAGACTAGGGATCGAATCTGTGTCCACTGCATTGGCCGGAGGATTCTTAACCACTGGACCTCTAGGGAAATTCAAAAACAGCCATCTCGAGTGCCCTGACCATACAGAAGGGAAAGAGATAGGACTTCTCTTCCTTTTAAGGAGATGCTTGGGAAATATTCACATTTCTGCTTGAATTTCCTTGGCCAGAGCTTGGGCACATGTCACATCTGGCTGCAAAAGAAGGTGGAAATATTGTCTTTTAGGTGTGTGGCAATATCTCCTTAAACTACAGCCAGAATCATCATGTTGTTTTGCTATATGTAATCTTCTTATAGACTTTCCATTAATGATAAATCAATTTAATAATCCTGCAGCTTGGTGTTTAAACTCTTCATAATAAACCCAAATATATTCTTTCAAATTTATTTTGCATTGCTCTTACACACACACACAAGCACACACATCTCAGCCATATTAAATTCAAGAATGTTTTACACATCTCTTGCTTTTCCTATTGTGTACTTTTTTGTATGTGCTTTTTTCCACCTAGTGTTTTCATTTTCAACTATTGCTTATTGAAATTTTATTTGTCTAAGAAAGCCAATGAAAAATATCACATCTCTAAAAACATCTTTAATTCTTGAATAGTACATAAGTTTTACTCCTTTGACTTCCTATAGCTTTTGATTTGTATATTTTTCATAATATTTTATAAATTTTACCACTTATTTTACTTTGGACTTGACCTAACTTTCCTGTAGGCAGTAAGCTCCTTGAAGAGTCAAAGATATATTTCATCTCAAGTATTTCCATGCATCTTCTCTGAAACACCTAGTTTCAGATTTCTGCTTAAGTACACAAAATAGAATCACAATATTTAACTGAAATTGAATTTTTGCAGAAGTTTATGCCTACTTCTTAAGCACTATGGAAAAGAGTACAGTTATATCTAGAAACTTTTCTGGAGTTAAGATTGTGATATATTTGAAGTATGCATTTTTGAAATATAGCAGAGGATGGAGGATGTCCTTATGAAAGTGGGTAAGGGTCATGGTGGAGCTGGATATTGCTTATTCTTCGTGGGCAGAGAGGAGTTCATTTGTGTGGAACTCAAAAGCTCAGGGAAGCAACGGAAGCATGTATGTTGGATAACCTAGTCTATCTCTCATCTGTTGGTTTAGAAAGAGGTACTCCCTGAGCCAACATGATATTGCAGGATTTGAGCTTAGCATCTGACCCTAAGAACCCTGCAAAATTCCTTATGAATTCCCAAGAATTATTAATACAAACCCACCCTGATTTTCTTGTAGATTTGATAATTCATATACATTGCTTAAGAGAATTCTACTCCTAATTTAAAACAGGAGATAAAAACTTTGTTCTACTGGTGGTAGATAGATTATTGCAGAAGAGAATTCTGGATCAAATGTCTTGTGTGGGAAGGAGTGGCATTCAGATTCCTGCAGGAGAACCGAGTCTTTTTGTGTCAGTGCAGTAGGTGAAAGATCCAGATTTAAATCTCTGCTCTACCACTTTGTGAGCTTGGGAAAGTTGCTTAATCTCTGAGGTCTAAACAATAGGTATTGTTGTAGAGCACTCAGCATTGTAATAATTTATCAATATCAAATTTATCAACTGTAATTATTTATCAATACTGAATGCTGCAGATCAAAATAAAAATCATATCACAAAATCACTGGATTAAGGTGTTTGGAAGGCCAGAGGGACAGTTTCCAAGAGAACTGATAAGGTAGAAGTTGTTTGATGGATTCAGACGCTATTGAACTAGCAGTCTGTACTGTCCGTTTCCCCAGAAATACGCACCCTTTTCCATAGTGATGGGCAGAATTGTGGAGTGGAAATCCTCTTTATTGGCAAGAAACTCAGGAAATGAAAGAGATGCTGAGGCTAGTTTATCTATTCTATTTGTTACTATTACCAATTAAGATAGAGGGGAATAAGAGATCAGGAGTGTAACCATAATTTTGCTCCCTCGACAAATTTCTATTCCAACACTCCCCAACTTGGTATTCTCTTAATCTATTAGACTTAATCACCCAACAATATGATTAAGCAGAGTATAGTCATGGACAAACTTCATCCCAGGGGTGAGCAATCCTTAGTCCTAGGACAGTCGTCTTCCACCTTTAAGAGATTGCTCCCTCAATACCCACCAAACCTCCCTTGAATCATTCTTCCTGGGATCATTGAGTATTATACTCTGCAGTGATTCCAGCCTCTCAGCAGTGGCTCCCAAAACTCTCTGCAGTGGTTCAGAAGGATATATTATTATATCATTTCCATGATTTACAGGCTGAAACTTCATACCTTGTTCTATATCTCATCCAAAGTCTATGTAGCCACATTGTCCAATATAAAGAAGTTCTGCGGTGAGAATGAGTGCTGTAATGAAACTCACAAACACATAAATACCTCCCACCAACAACATCCCAGTAACACCCAGTCGCCTCAGACTGGTCCTTTGTTTTTCTTAAATTCTCTAGGAGAAAATAAAATTCAAAGATAGAATCCGTTTATAAATAAGGTCAAAGATTATAATTCCAAAAGTATCAAATCTGCAATAAAATTGTATTGCCCTCAAGTGTAAATCTAAAGTCCAAAATTCTTAGCTTAGATGCAAATCCTACATCCTTCTCTCTAGCCTGTTATTCTGCTCATTCTTAGCTAGAGTTTCTTTACGCCTCAGTAAACTTTGGATTCTGTTAGCTGCTGTAGCCTAGAATATATCTCATGGGAATGGACATTGCTTTAGGGCCTCAACAACTGTATTCCCATAAATGCAATGCATTCAAGGTTAGCTTGGCCAGTTTTGTTTCATGGCCTTTGATAAAGTTGGTCAGTGCTACTCTGACAGACTTAACAGAAAAACTAGAACCCCATTAATGCCTGGAAGAGAGGTGGGAATCTTTTCTCTAGCTTTTCAAAGCAGCAATTATTGTCCCATGCTTGGAGATACAGTAGATCTGTAGTCAACTTTTCCCTATATTGGGTCTTTTCACAGGGTGAATTTCTGTACTTCATTCTTATCGTTTCCTGTCTCCATCTCAAATCGCCCTTAACACATCACTTTCTTTTGATCACATATCATTGTCTAAGACTATATGTGTGTCTTTTTTTGTCTTACTTGTTATTAGAATACAAAGGAAGGGAAGGACATTATTGTCTTACCCTTGGTGCATACCCAAAGGTGAGAGAAACTCCTTGGACATAAAAGTCAAGCCGTGTTTATGAAATAAACAAATGGAGTAAAAACCAATACCCTACGACTTACCTATATTTAATCACAATTCTTAAGGGAAAATTACCTCTAACACTGTAATTTTTCTGATTATTATATATATTTATCAATGTATCAGCTTAGGGAATTATTTTGACTTCTTCCTCTAAATAATGAAGAATTTTAGCTCAGTTGAGCTGTGCGCCCACCTCCTGAGTGTTGTTAGTAATGCGACTTTGGAGACTTCATATTATGTACTAAAACTTACTTTCCTCATTGTGGCAGATGTTATTAAGTGACTCACTCAATACCCACTTTCTCTTAAGCTTTGGCTGCATCGCCTTCACCCTGTCTGGAATATGAATATAAATATGGGAATATGGGAGGGGCGGCAGTCATTCTGTGACCCTGTTGGAGAAGAAAGACAGACAGGTCCCAGGTCTTGATGGGATTGTTGGTAAGATGCGCCAGTCCAGTCCTGAGGTAGACTTATCTGTATTCTCTTTTCTCTTAATCCTTGCTTCCCTGTAACTTATAGTTGAATACCTTTCTGCTGATAAATTGTTTTGTCAACTTTGAGCCATAATTCTTGACACCCCAATTTGCAAAATGAGAAAAAAAGTGTTCCCATATTACTCTCCTGCCTTCTCCTCTGCCAATTTCTCTCAGCTATATCATTATTTTGCTATCAGAGTTTATAACTCTTACATGCTGTTCTATTATGGTAATTAATCCTCCTAGGATTTGCCTTCAGAGTTAATCTAAAATTTGATGAATAATGAACAGAAATATAATTATGTAAATATCAGTCACAATTAGAAACTCATATTGTGATTGGACTCAGAGAAAAAAATATAATCATAAGCCACAAAACCTGAGTAGCTCAAAAGAAGAATCTTGAAGTATTGTCAAACACAGTCTTGCAATTCACTAAATCATGTTTCATTTGATTCATCTTTGAGCTTTCTTTCATATTTTTTTCTGAAGATTTTCTTTTTCTTGTCATCATTTAAAAATGGTTTCTTTGAGACTGCCCTAGTGGTTCAGTGGTTAAGACTCTGTGCTTCCAATGTAAGGGTCACGGGTTTGATCCCTGGTCAGAGAACTAAGATCTCACATGCTGTGTAGTGCAGCCAAAAAAGGGGAAAAAAAGAAATAAAAATAGAGATACTTTTTTCATTATGTCACTAATTTTTAAGCCAGTTTCTTAATTAACTTCCTTATTTTGTGTATTTAAAATTATTTCCAAATTTACCCATAGTTTATCCACAGACATATACAAGTTCATTCTCCTAAGACCAGTGCATAATGTTGCCTCTTCTTTCCTACCTGCCTTCTAGGGATTTTTTTTCATCTTTGCTAGTATATATATATATATATATATACACACACACACACACACACACATATATATATATAATATTTTAAAATTGAATTTATTTGATTACCAATAATTCTAAACAATTTTTCTTATTGTTTCATTTTTCTTTTATGAATTATGTGTTCCTTGTTTGTGTGCATTTTGATATTAGGATAGCTGTTTTTATAGTTCTTTTATTTTGATATATAAGCTTTCTCATTTTATTACAAGCATTCTTTCAGTTTGCTGTTTGTTTTCTATTTTTATAATATATTTGTTTTTCTGTGTTAAAGATACTATTTTTTCATACAATAGTTTTAAGGTAAGGTAGAAGTTGGTTAAAAAAAATTCCCTATATGACCTTTGTCTTGATGTTATTCTAGCTAAACTTGAAAGTTAACTCTATCAGGTCATGTACTAATGTTGCTAAGTGATTTATCACAGAAATATTAGTTGTGCTTCAATTACATGCTAAACAGTGACTTTTTGGACAATTTTGTTGATGTGGGCCATTTTTAGTCTTTACTGAATTTGTTACAATATTTTTTAAAAATTTATTTTTCACTGTACCAGATCTTCATGGCTGCACAGGCATTTCTCTATTTGTGGCAGGCAGGGGCTACTCTCTAGTTTTGATCCTCGGGTTTCTCGTTGCAGTGTCTTCTCTTGTTGCGAAGCACAGGCTTTAGGACACGCAGGCTTCTGTAGTTGCAGCACATGGGCTCAGCGGTTGTGCTTCTGGGCTCTAGAGCACAGGCTCCATAGTTCTGGTTCATGGGCTTAGTTGCTTGGTGGCATGTGGGCTCTTCCTGAGTCTGGGGTCAAACTCTTATCTCCTGCATTGGCAGGCAGATTCTCTACTACTGAGCCACCAGAGAAGCCCCTAACAATGTTTTAACATAGAAAATAATGAAATATAAACCAATGTAGTCATTGATGTCATGAAGCATACATTCAAAATTAAATTTGTTATTCAAAGATCTCAAGATTGTTTATGAACACTGTCTAAGTAATATAAACAGTTCCTTGAGGTTAGGCTTAAGATCATTAAACATATGGAAAGAATATGTTCTCTCCTATACCAATTCTCCTATACCAACTTAGCAACTTACCAATTTACCAATTGGTATAGCTCTCTCCTATACCAATTTCTGTTAGCTGTGGACTTTTGGTCCACAGTTATGAGTATTAACTAATCCTGCAAACACTTTCTTAGGTCAGTTAGATGTCAAAATTGTGAAGAAAAAGAAATGTATCTTCATTTCTCTCCTTCATGGTTAAAAAATTATACAAAAGTATATGTATATATATCCTTGTCATCTTAACACTGTGTTATTGCATGTTCTCTAAAATTAAATAATTTTCCAAGTTATGGTATATATATACTTGGTATTCATTTGCTTTGCTTTAATAAGTTATATCTTACTGAAAAAATACCTTTGTCTTAATAAAGAAATAATCAACTAGTTTTGTGGCACTAGTGGTAAAGAACCTGCCTGCCAATGTAGGAGACATAAGAGATGGGGTTTCGATCCCTGGGTTGGGAAGATCCCCTCAAGTAGGGCATGGCAACTCACTCCAGAATTCTTGCCTAAAGGATCTGCATGGACAGAGAAGCCTGATGGGCTACAGTCCATAGGGTCGCAAAGAGTTGGACATGACTGAAGCGATAGCACGCATACATGCATGTTTTGTTTTGTTTTTGTTTGTTTGAGATGATAAATCCTTAGCAATATCAGGGGATGCACTATGTGTTTCCAAAATATAGGCAGGCACTGTGATGCAGAGAGGAAACAAAGGGTTTTAGAGTCAGATACTTAGGTGAGTTTTTGTCATGAGGTCTCCACCACTTGCTTGATGAGCTAATCCATACATGACCACTGGAAAAACCATAGCTTTGACTAGATGGACCTTGGTTGGCAAAGTAATGTCTCTGCTTTTGAATATGCTCTCTAGGTTTGTCATAGCTTTTCTTCCAAGGAGCAAGCATCTTTTAATTTCATGGCTGCAGTCACCATCTGCAGTGATTTTGGAGCCCAAGAAAATGAAGTCTGTCATTGTTTCTACTGTTTCCCCATCTATTTGCCATGAAGTGATGGGACTGAATACCCTGGTCTTAGTTTTTTGAATGTTGAGTTTAGCGCCAGCTTTTTCACTCTCCTCTTTCACTTTCATCAAGAGGCTCTTTAGTTCCTCTTCACTTTGTGCCATAAGGGTGGTGTCATCTGCATCTTTGGTACTTGAAAATGTACCAAATAGGTTTTCTACCTATATGCATATTTTGTTAAAGCTGATCATTCCTATGGATACTTGTTTCAAAACCCAAATAATGTAAATATTCCACCATTAAAAACAAGTTATTTCTTTATCCTATAATGTATGTATGGATACAGTGACTCTGAATAATTAATGTTTTTCTTCCAGTGATTTTCACAGACCTAAACACAGTGAAGGACTGAAGCTGAAGCTGAAACTCCAGTACTTTGGCCACCTCATGTGAAGAGTTGACTCATTGGAAAAGACTCTGATGCTGGTAGGGATTGGGGGCAGGAGGAGAAGGGGACGACGGAGGATGAGATGGCTGGATGGCATCACTGACTCAATGGACATGAGTTTGGGTGAACTCCAGGAGTTGGTGATGGACAGGGAGGCTTGGCGTGCTGCAATTCATGGGGCCGCAAAGAGTCGGACACGACTGAGTGACTGAACTGAACTGAAACACAGTATAGGTGCTTTCCGTCTTGTATTTTTGATTAGCAAATTTTGCAAAGACAAGTTATTGAACCACTATGTAAAACGATTGTCTTAATTTTCTTCTGTTTTCACAGGTTACTTAATGCTTTCTTTGCTATTTGCTAATTTTTTTATTACATTGCTGCTGCTGCTAATTCACTTCAGTCGTGTCTGACTCTGTGCTACCCCATAGATAGCAGCCCACCAGGCTCCTCTGTCCCTAGGATTCTCCAGGCAAGAACACTGGAGTGGGTTGCCATTTCCTTTTCCAATGCGTGAAAGTGAAGTCACTCAGTTGTGTCTGACCCTCAGCGACCCCATGGACTACAGCCTTCCAGGCTCTTTCGTTCATGGGATTTTCCAGGCAAGAGTACTGGAGTGGGGTGCCATTGCCTTCTCCCTAGTAAATAAATGATATGCTCAAACAAAAAACTTCCGTGGAACTAGTACTGACATGTGTGCTGTGGGCTAAGTCACTTCAGTTGTGACCCCGTGAACTGTAGCCCACCAGGCTCCTCTATCTATGGGATTCTCCAGGCAAGAAACTGAAGTGACTTGCCATGTCCTCCTAGGGGGATCCTCTCAATCCAGGGACTGAACTTGCATCTCTTAGGTCTTCTGCATTGGCAGGCAGATTCTTTACCAGTAATGCCACCTGGTTAATACTGATATAGCATGAGACATAGTCTGCGGTAGCTAGTACTGTGTGAGGAGAGTTTCACATTTTAAAGACAAAATTGAATTAATTCAGAAACCAAAAAGCTTGTTAGACAGACTTTTTAGGTGTTTTAAAGTTATAAACTGTTTTCCAAAGTATTGAAAGAAACGAGATGACTCGAAGGTATGCTAAATTAGTGATTTCTCCTATGAACTATTAATAAAAAACGAGCGTTTGAAATACAGCTTACTTTGTTGACTGAGGAAACATTCTTATATTGAGAGATAAGGTGAGAATGTATCATACAAACAAGAAAACTTGACTTGCCAAATATTACCCAGCCTTTGCGTGGAGGTGATATTCTAAGCCTTTCTGTGAGCTGGGAAAAAAACTTTTTGTGAGAAAGGACCTTGGTATACTTAAGAGTTTTGTTGATTATGAAAAGTAAAAAATTGAATAGATAATTTTTCTCTAGAAATTTTAAGGACACTTGTTTCCGTCATGTACATTTCTATAAGGATTATGGCACTTAGAAGGAAAATGTATGGAAATGCAGGAGTAAATTTCTATTATGTTGTAACTTAATCAGAAATCAATAAGACCAAAAAGCATTCAAAAATGAACAAAAAAAATGAAAAATTGCATGTTGTGTTAGTTGAGGAAAGAGTATTCTGGTTACTATTTCTATGTAACAAATTACTCCCAAAACGAGTAGTGTATGACAATTACCGTTTTATTATTCACAGATTATGTAAATTTTGACAGGCACAAGGGGATAGCTTTTTTCTGCTCCATAATGCTTGGGGTCTCAAAGGCTGGAGGCTGGAATCATCAGAAGGCTCATTCGCTCACTTGTACAGTTCTTGGTCTGGGATGATTAGTATTGCCAATATGAATGTCTACACTTGGCCTCTCTGCATAGCTTGGCTTCCTTGCAGTATGGCAGCTCAAGGTAGTCACACTTTTCACGGTGGCTGAGAGCTCTAAGTGTGAGCTCGGAGGGAATAAGACAGAAGCCCCAACACATTTTATGACATGACATAAGAAGTCAAAGCAGTGACAAGTTTTCTAGATTCAAGTGTAGAAGACATAGACAGTGTTTTTCAATGGGATGAATGGCAAAGGTATGTAGAAGGGAATATGAGATGAGAGATGGGGCTATATTTAAAATACCTTTATGTTTTAGAAAGCTTTAGGCACTCCAGTCTATTTAATGCTCTTTTGGGTCCTAGAATAAAAAATAGATTTTAACCATATGTAGTTTAAAGAGGAGAACATTATAATAAGTAAAATTGTATTATATATAATATAATGTTAAATATATTTAATAAATATTAATATATTTATTTTATTTAAAATATTTAATAAATATTAATATATTTAAATATATATATATATATATATATATTTTTTTTTTTTTACCATGGTGCTCTTCTTTATCAAATAGATTTAGTTAGTTCAGTAATTCATTTAGAATAGCTCTTTCTCTCTTGATCTATTTTACCCTGAAGAATTCTTTATGAGGCTGGCTAGGCTATTACCATGGAGAGTTTCATGAGGTGACAATCAGTGCTCTGAAAACCTGCCTTGATCTATGAGCAGTGTCGGTATACTCTGCCTGACACAGTGCTCTGGGATCTGTCTTTACTTTCCTCTGAGCTTGTTGCACCCATAGAGTCTACTTTTCAGAAGAAGTCAAGAATGCATTGTTCCATCTCCATGATGAGAGGCAGATCTTCAAACAAAAAAAGAAAACCTCTGCATTTTGAAAGACCAAATAGGTTGGCACTTAAAAGGGAATTCTAGTTGGTTAATTTAGGGCGCTGAGAAAAACATCCAGCATAAAAACGCTATCTGGCAGTGGGCCCACAACATTTTCAACTGGTTGTGAAATGGAGAGATTTTCATCACGTCGGAGACTTTGCTTTTCATTATCATGTCCTCTGACACAGGAGAATAAGTGAGGATGCACAGATTGGTCATGGTATCATGACTACAGTCATGAGCATGATCAATGCCAGTTGTAGCAGAACCAGAGATGGCCTCATGCTTGCTGACATATTTGAAGTAAAAACAACTGAACAAAAATTTTAAAATGTTTTCCCTAAAGGTCATTTTGTTCTTTTTGATTTTTGCCTTCTGATTTTTTTCCCCTTTTGTGTCTGAGAAGATATTCTGAAAATGTGAAGAGACTTTAGCTAAAAGAAGGCTTTAGAAAGTTGTCAATTTTTGGTTTTTTTTTTTTTTTTTCAGTTACTTGGCACACAAAAATTTATATGAATCCTCTGTGGTACTGGGCAACTTTCCAAGGCAGCTGTCATCCACATGATGACTCAGCAATTCAGACCACTTTAATCTTTTTGTCTGTGAAGTCCATGTAAGACCTCCATGTTCTTGGATGAAAAGAGAATCTTAGCATTGTGTAGAGGTTTTTCATGGCTTCAGGCTGAAAGTGACAAATATAGCATGTCTGCTCTCATTTCACTGGCTGGAAGTTTTCAGGTGGCTGTGTGTGACTGCAGGGATCCTGGAGGGACAGTCTTCTGTGTGCCCAGAAAGAAGAGGACTAGATGTTGGGGAGCACTGATCATGGCTGCCATAGCCATGTTGTCCCCTCAAGCTTGCTAGACATCAACAGAATCCAAACGATGTGTGATCCAAATGAATCTATTAGACGCCTAAGTTTTCTGCCACTTGTAAAAGCTAACACAGTGAAACTGCTGCCATTGTGAAGTCCATTACTTTCTCTTTTTTTTCATTTCTTGTTTCTGTAAGTTGTTTGAGATTCCTCAAATGAATTCCGCCTCTCATAGAAATTTTCCTTTCTTGTTTGTCTATTATTCTGTTGTTTCAGACAGAGGAATGTTGCTCGAGTCCTTGGGTAGAGTCTAGATTTCTTTAGTTGCAGCCGTAGCCCCAACAACTAATGTACTTACTTATCAACACTTTCAAGTCTGAATTTCTTCAACCTGAATCTTCCATGCACTATTGTAAGAGCATTTAGAGTTGTGTGATGCAGTTGGCCTCAATAGGACTAGTGCACTTTTTCTGCACTCCCAACCTGGGTGTTGGACTGATCTTTTCCCTGTACATCCTTTAAGGCTGCTTAGTGTCCAAAAGGAAATGGCCAATTTAGGGATGATTGGGGCAGGTGTTTGCATCCAATATTTGTTTATTGCATTTCTAACACTCTTCATGGCTTTGTATAAACCCAAGTTTCTGATATAGTTTTCCTTTTTCTAGAAAACTCTTTTTAATATCCTTATAGTGTAAATCTGTGGGCAGAGAATTCTCTAAGTTTTGGTTTGTCTGATATTTTATCTCTCCTTCATTTTTTTTAAAATTTTTTAAAATTAATTTTATTTTATTTTTAAACTTTACATAATTGTATTAGTTTTATATTTATTATATGTATTTAATATAATATTAAAAATATGTTCTTATATTTTAAAAATATTTTTCCCTAAATAGGAAAAGATTCTATTTGACTTTTGGCTTCTTCACAAAACACATAAAACAGGCAATAGCAACCTTTGACTTCTTCACGAAACACATAAAACAGGAAACAAAAAAGTGCGGTTAACTTCATATGAGTGAAGGTGTTCTGAAGGGAAGAGCTGTTGAGCTTTGGAATGGGTGGCTGAAAGGGTCTGCAGGACCAGAAACACGTCCTGAAGAGCTGCTCTTTCCCCTCTCTGTGACTGCTTACAGGAGAAGAGAAGACAGAGTCCTCTGTCTTACGCTGCGTCATTCACACTGATGTTACTACAGAGTGACAAAAAGGCTCGTTTCACTTTTGTGTTTAAAAGAGAAAGCACATTATTCTGTTCCCTTTCTAAACTAATGGATAGTGATTCTTTTAAGAATTTACAAGGTTTTTTTTTTTTTTTTTTTTGCAACAGCTAATCATCACTTGATAAAAAAGCACAAGCAAACAGACTGATGTCTCTGTAAGGCTCCAGTTTCACTTGGTTCTGAAAGGTAAAGCAGTTAATACATGCACAAAATTAACAATACTGCCTAAAATTGTCATACAAACCTCAGTTTACAGTGACAAGTCAAGTGCTTTGTAAGGTAAAGCTCTGTGACTTCTGGGAATGAGGTGACTTATTCTGGAGAAGTCTTAGGGAAGGACACAGAATAGGGCCAGGAACATGCCCACGTGACCACTGCTCAGTCATACTAAGGGGGCTCTGCCCTTACCTTTGAGATAGAGATGGAGAAACTTAGGAAAATCCATGCCCTCTGAGAGCACTCGTCTTGGGTTTTCCTTCTTATAACAGAGACTGATACTTAGCAGGATTGTGTAAATTCCTAAAGAAGCAAAACTCTGTGGGAACTCTGTTTTACTTGGTAGAGGAAACGCCTGTCTATCCTTGAACCTTAACCTGGGGAGGGACCAGGCATGGGGTATGCTTCCTATGTCAGCTTTCGTATTCATATAAATCACATGCAGCCATTATTCTTTTGTCTCTTTTGTCAATAGCATTGACCATTTCTTTATTGAAATTAATCTATGAAGATATTTGAGTGAAATTGAGATGTGTGCAGTAAGAGAAAAGGTCTCGTATATTGGACAGGCTTATGTTGGAATTCTAATCTACCACATACTAAATGTATGTCTGTGTGTGGCTCAGTTGTGTCCGGCCTTGGTGATCCATGGACTGTAGCCCACCGGGCTCCTCTGTCCATGGGATTTTCCAGGCAAGAATATTGGAGTGAGTTGCCATTCCCTTCTCCAGGGGTTCTTCTAGACCCAGGGATCAAACTCAGGTTTCCCACATTGTGGGCGGATTCTTTACCATCTGAGCCACAGGGAAGCCCTATACTAATTGTATAGCCCTCAGCAATGTACTTAACCTCCCAGACCCTTCATTTATTTTTCTGTAAAAATCACAGAGATTTGTAATATGAACTAAAATTAGAAGTATGAAAAGTGTGGCTCATAGTAATAGAAACTTAATAATACATATTACTTGCCTTTTTATTTCAGACACAAAAATGCTTTTGTATTGATTTTTGGAAATAATTATAGAGTTGGATAACTATTATGGATATAGATATAAGTGTAAACCTTAATAGTTGAAGCCATTCTGAGCAAAATTATTTAATGCCTCAAAGAAAGTTAATTGTTAAAAATTGTACCAACAGTTTATTTTTGTTTCTTAAAGTTTCCATTCAGTCTTCAGGCCTTGATATAATTTATAAATCCATAGAGATAGTTTTACATAAAAATATTTAACAAGTGTGAATTAATAACAGAAAGGAGCCATGATACTTTCAGGCATCATTTTGACAATATTCTTATTCTAATTATAAGTGAATAATACTTTTGTTCTTTGTCTACTAGGATTAAAACATGTTCTTTTTTGTCTTTTGTAATGCTTTGTTTTGGAGGGAGGCTAAATATTAAACATTCATATCTTAACTAAGTCTCATTGTTTTTAGGATGATATTAACTGCATAACAGTTTTCCTCTCACTATCTTACATTTATATACATATACTACATATATATATATATATATATATATATATATATATATATATTTAGTACAGTTCAGTTGCTCAGTTGTGTCCGACTCTTTATAACCCCATGGACTGCAGAATGCCAGGCCTCCCTATCCATCAGCAACTCTCAGAGCTTGCTCAAACTCATGTCCATTGAGTTGGTGATGCCATCCAACCATCTCACCCTCTGTCGTCCCCTTCTCCTTCTGCCTTCAATTTTTCCCAGCATCAGGGTCTTTTCCAAGGAGTCAGTTCTTCACATCAGGTGGCCAAAGTATTGGAGTTTCAGCTTTAGCATCATTCCTTCCAATGAATATTCAGGACTGATTTCCTTTAGGATGGACTGGTTGGATCTCCTTTCAGTCCATGGGACTCTCAAGAGTCTTCTCCAACACCACAGTTCAAAAGCATCAATTCATCAGTGCTCAGATTTCTTTATGGTCCAACTCTCACATCCATACATAACTAGTGGAAAAACCATAGCTTTGACTAGATGGAACTTTGTCAGAAAAATGTCTCTGCTTTTTAATATGATGTCTAGGTTGGTCATAGTTTTTCTTCCAAGGAGCAAGTGTCTTTTAATTTCATGGCTGCAGTCACCATCTGCAGTGATTTTGGAGCCCAATAAAAGAAAGTCTGTCACCGTTTCCATTGTTTCCCCATCAATTCGCCATGAAGTGATGGGACCAGATGCCATGATCTTCATTTTGTGAATGTTGGTATTTAAGCCAACTTTTTCACTCTCCTCTTTCACTTTCATCAAAAGGCTCTTTAGTTCTTCCCTTTCTGCCATAAGGGTGGTGTCACCTGCATATCTGAGGTTATTGATATTTCTCCTGGCAATCTTGATTCCAGCCTGTGCTTCATCCAGCCCGACATTTCACATGATGTACATTGCATAGAAGTTAAATGAGCAGGGTGACAATATATAGCCTGATGTATTCCTCTCCCTATTTGGAACCAATCTGTTATTCCATGTCCAGTTCTAACTGTTGCTTCCTGACTTGCATACAGATTTCTCAGGGGGCAGGTCAGGTGATCAGGTATTCCCATCTCTTGAAGAATTTTCCACAGTTTGTTGTGTTCCAGAGAGTCAAAGGCTTTGGCATAGTCAATAAAGAAAAGTAGACATATTTCTGGAACTCTCTTACTTTTTCTATGATCCAATGGATGTTGGCAATTTGATCTCTTGTTCCTCTGGCTTTTCTAAATCCACCTTGAACATCTGGAAGTTCATGGTTCACATACTGTTGAAGCCTGACTTGGAGAATTTTGAGCATCACTTTGCTAGCGTGTGAGATGAGTGCAGTTGTGTGGTAGTTTAAGCATTTTTTGACATCGCCTTTCTTTGGAATTGGAATGAACACTGACATTTTCCAGTCCTGTGGCCACTGCTGAGTTTTCCAAATTTGCTGACATATTGAATGCAGTATTTTCACACCAGGATCTTTTAGTATGTGGACTAGCTCAACTGGAATTCCATCACCTCTGCTAGCTTTGTTCATAGTGATGCTTCCTAAGGCCTACTTGACTTCACATTCCAGGATATCTGGCTGGAGGTGAGTGATCACACCTTCATGGTTATCTGGGTCATGGAGATCGTTGTGGATAGTTCTTCTGTGTATTCTTGCCACCTCTTCTTAATGTCTTCTGCTTCTGTTAGGTCCATGCCATTTCTGTCCTTTATTGTGCCCATCTTTGCATGAAATATCCCCTTGGTATCTCTTGAAGAGATCTCTAGTCTTTCCCATTCTATTGTTTTCCTCTATTTCTTTGCATTGATCACTGAGGAAGCTTTCTTATCTCTCCTTGCTATTCTTTGGAATTCTGCATTCAGATGGGTATATCTTTCCTTTTATCCTTTGCCTTTAGCTTCTCTTCTTTTCTCAGCTGTTTGTAAGGCCTCCTTAGACAACAATTTTGCCTTTTTGCATTTCTTTTTCTTGGGGATGGTCTTGATTAGTATTTCTTGTACAATGTGCAATGTCACAAACCTCTGTCCATAGTTCTTCAGGCACTCTGTCTATCAGATCTAATCCATTGAATCTATTTGTAACTTCTACTGTATAATCGTAAGGGATTTGATTTAGGTCATACCTGAATGGCCTAGTGGTTTTCCCTACTTTCTTCAATTTAAGTCTGAATTTGGCAATAAGGAGTTCATAATCTGAGCCACAGTCAGCTCCCAGTCTTGTTTTTGCTAACTGTATAGAGCTTTTCCATCTTTTGTGGCAAAGAATATAACCAATCTATTTCGGTATTGACCATCTGGTGATGTCCATGTGTATCTCGTGTTGTTGGAAGAGGGTATTTTCTATGACCAATGCATTCTCTTGGCAAAACTCTGTTAGCGTTTGCCCTGCTTCATTTTGTACTCCAAGGCCAAATTTGCCTGTTACTCCTGCTATCTCTTGACTTCCTACTTTTGCATTCGAGTCCTGCACGATGAAAGGACATCTTATTTTGGTGTTAGTTAGAAGTCTTGTAGGTCTTCATAGAACCATTCAACTTCAGCTTCTTCTGCATTATAGACTTGGATTACTGTGATATTGAATGGTTTGCCTTGGAAATGAACAGAGATCATTCTGTTGTTTTTGAGATTGTATCCAAGTACTGCATTTAGAACTAGTTTTTTTTTTTTTTTACTATAAGTTACACCATTTATTCTAAAGGATTCTTGCCCACAGTAGTAGATATAATGGTCATCTGAATTAAATTTGCACATTCCAGTCCATTTTAGTTCACTGATTCCTAAAATGTTTATGTTCATTCTTGCCATGTTCTGTTTGACCACTTCCAATTTACCTTGATTCATGGACCTAACATTCCAGGTTCCAATGCAATATTGTTCTTTACAGCACCTGACTTTATTTACATTACCAGTCACATCTACAACTGAGCAGTGTTTTCCTTTGGCTCTGTCTTTTCATTCTTTCTGGAGTTATTTCTCCACTTTTCTCCAGTAGCATATTGTGCACCTACCAACCTGGGGAGTTCATCTTTCAGTGTCATATCTTTTTGCCTTTTTATACTGTTCATGGGATTCTCAAGGCAAGAATACTAGAGTGGTTAACCTTTCCCTTCTCCAGAGGATCTTCCTAACCCAAGGATTGAACCCAGATCACCCTCATTGAAGGTGGATTCTTTACCAACTGAGGTATGAGGGAAGCCCATATATAATTTACTATATATAAAAAACTGGATATATGTATATAATTGAATCACTTTGCAGTATACTTGAAACTAATACAACGTTGTAAATCAGCTATGCTTCAATTATATCCCCCAAATTCTATTAAGTACTTTTAGATCTCATCTGGTAATAAGTTAGCAATATATAGTCCAATTCTTCACTCATATTTAAAGAAATTGAAAATCCAAATAAAAATAAATTTCAGTAGGAGGTAAGCAAAATTTTTTGTGTAAAAAGAAAATATTTTGTGCAAATTCCAATTGTAAATGTGTGATGTTTTTATGTCTCATTTGTCCCAGTATAACTTTCTTAAAAGAATATACTTCAATACTTAGATAGGAAATTATTTAATTTAGTGTTTTATTTATGTTTTTGAGATTGTAAAGTTTATTTCAGTTAAGATGGTTCTGTGAGTTCAAACTTTGCTGCAGCTCCTTCTACTAAAGCTGACCCTTGAACAGCACAAGTCCTCTTATAGTCAGATTTTTTTTTCATTAAATACTGTAGTACTTCATGATCTGTGGTTGGTTGAATCTGCAGCTGTAGAACTGCAGATGCAGAGGGCTGACTTTGGGACTTGAACATTTGCAGATTTTGGTATCCATGGTGGGTCCTGAAATGAATCCCCCATGGATACTGAGGGATGAATGTAGATAACAATGATAGACAAAATATTAAACTAGAAACAACCATGAATGGACTAATTTGAAAAAACAGATCATCTTGGTATAAACTTTTCAAGGCACATCGATTTGAAATTCCAAACACTTTAGACTGAGAAGTTTCTTAACTTCCAGGGAAGAAAAAAGTAGGCTACAGGAGTACAGGCAGAACTTAGCTGCATTCTTCAACTGAGCTTTCACAAGGCTTCTGTCAAGTTTGGCTTCTGAGGAAATACTGGTGTCTAACCTCCCTCAGGTTGTTGGAAAAGTTCATTTCTTGTGCCTGTAGATCTCATGGTGGCTTGCTTCTTCAAGGTCAATGAGAAAACATTTCTGACCTTCAGGAGTGCCCCAGTCCCTCTTTCGAGGGATTTTTCCCCGTTAAGTCACGCCTATCCAGGATGTTCTTCCCCTTGATCAACTCAAATTCTACTAATTTGGGCCCTTAATCACATTATAAAAATCCTTCCCCTTTGCAAGGGCCTCTGGATTTGAAGCGTCATAAATTCAGCCAGCACTTGGGGATTATATTAAGAGTCATAAGGTGTTACTTAGGGTGTGTCTGCCACAAAAGAGTATATGCATGGTTATGTGATGAAGGCAAAGGGAGAAAGGTGTCTCACTCTCTATGGTGACAAGCCCATATCTATAATGCTTAAAATGAAAGAAATTAATTATCAATATTAACAGACATAGAGGAAAATGTTACAATGATGTGCTAAAAGAGGGGAAGATGATTTGTTTGAAAAGATGGATATGGGAGGGCAATGATGACAACTGCTGCTTCTTACAGGAGAATTTGTGTAATCACATGAATTTTAGAGTAGGTGATGGCAGAAGTTTGGTAAAAATGAAAACATTAAGGGAAGAAAATAAGAGGTTTTTCAACAGTTCAAGGAAGATCCAAGTTCTTAGGGAAAAAGTGCCCTTCAAGTTACAAGCAGAATAAATGTTCAACAGATTTTAATGCAGCTGCAGAATATCATAAAAGTACAGAGGTTTCTTATATGGGTTAAGATAAAAATTCCAAAAAATGCTTGGAACATAAAAGTCAACATTTAGTATTAAGGATGATTAAGAAGAAATCTTCAAAGATATCACATAGAAAAGGCAGATTATCTACAAAGAAATGACAATTAGGACAGGTCTCAACAAAATAAATGTCAAAAGAAAATGGAGAACCACATTGAATATGTCTCAAACAGTCTATCATTTTATATTTATATAAATTAGAATTTAAGAATTAAGTTAAAATAGAGGCATTTCTAGACATCTGAAAATTAAGAGCTTACCATAACTCAAAGGTTTTTCACTAGCAGAAATATGAGAGAGAAGAAGAGTGTGGGGTATATAGATCAGTCCTGAACACAAAAATTATTTTTAAAATATCAATTAATTATAGTAAATATTAATTATAAAAGTAAATAATAATTTTGAGAGCTTAAGATGGATAGAACTGGAACTCTGGACAAGAATAAGTTATATTGGAATAAGAATGCTGTATGAATAATTAACATGTGCTATATCTGTGTTTTGTTTTGGAGGACAGAAATTAGAAGCCTTATACTTGACTAACTTATAATTATGTATATTAAAAATTAATGGCAAGTAATTGAAGCTATATACAACTATGTTTTAGATCTTCAGACCTTATTTATCTAATAACTAGAATTTTGTATCCTTTTATCAACCTCTGTTTCTCTGTGTTCCACTATCCCATCACCCCTGCCAGCCACATTCCTCCTTTACTCCTGGCAAACACTTTTCTACTCTCTCTGTTCATGAATTCAACTTTCTTAAAGAATCCTCGTATAAGTGGTACCATGCAGTATTTGTCTTTGTCTGGCTTATTTCACTTAGCATAATTTGCTCCAAGTTCCAGTTGTTTCAAGTCACAGGATTTCCTTCTTTTTAGGGTTGAATTTCATGCGTGTGTGTGTGTGTGTATAGCCACATTTTCTTGATCCATTCACCCATCAGTGGATATTTGGGTTGTTTCTACTCCTTGGCTATTGTGTATAATGTTGCCATGAATGTGAGAACACAGATACTTCTTCAATACAATGGTTTTGTTTCCTTTTTGATATGTACCCAGAAGAGGCATTCCTGGTTCATGTGGTAGTTCTATTTTTAATTTCTTTTTTTTTGACAAGTACATACACAGGTATTTTTATTGTTAAGGTATAGTCGATTTAATGTTCATGCAGTTTTCCATAGTGTCTTAGCAGTTTACATTGCCACCAATAGTGCACAAGGGTTCCCTTTTCTCCACATCCTCATGAGCCCTTATTATCTTTTGTATTTTTGAGACTAGCCAGTCTAACACGTGTGAGGTGATACCTGATCATGGTTTTGATTTGTCTTCCCCTGATGATTAGTGATTTTGGAGCCCAAAAAATAAAGTCTGACACTGTTTCCACTGTTTCCACATCTATTTCCCATGAAGTGATGGACTAGATGCCATGATCTTAGTTTTCTGAATGTTGAGCTTTAAGTTAACTTTTTCACTCTCCTCTTTCACTTTCATCAAGATGGTTTTTAGTTCCTCTTCACTTTCTGCCATAAGGGTGGTGTCATCTGCATATGAGGTTATTGATAGATGGTGATTGCTGTCATGAAATTAAAAGATGCTTACTTCTTGGAAGGAAAGTTATGACCAACCTAGATAGCATATTCAAAAGCAGAGACATTATTTTGCCAACAAAGGTCCATCTAGTCCAGGTTATGTTTTTTCCAGTGGTCATGTATGGATGTGAGAGTTGGACTGTGAAGAGAGCTGAGCGATGAAGAATTGATGCTTTTGAACTAGGGTGTTGGAGAAGACTCTTGAGAGTCCCTTGGACTGCAAGGACATCCAACCAGTCCATTCTGAGGGAGATCAGTCCTGGATGTTCTTTGGAAGGACTGATGCTAAAGCTGAAACTCCAATACTTTGGCCACCTCACGCGAAGAGTTGACTCATTGGAAAAGACTCTGATGCTGGGAGGGATTGGGGGCAGGAGGAGAAGGGGACGACAGAGGATGAGATGGCTGGATGGCATCACTGACTCGATGGACGTGGGTTTGGGTGAACTCTGGGAGTTGGTGATGTTCATGGAGGCCTGGCGTGCTGCGATTCATGGGCTCGCAAATAGTCGGACACGACTGAGCGACTGAACTGACTGACTGATGATTAGTGATGTCCAACACTTTTTCATATACCTATTGGCCATTAGTATATCTTCTTTGGAAAAATGTCTATTCATGTCCTTTGTCCATTTTTATTTTCTTTACCTTTAAAAATTTTATTTTATATTGAATTATAGTTGATTACCAATGTTGTATTGGTTTCAGATGTGTAGCAAAATGATTTAGTTATACATATACATATATATATTCTTTTTCAAATTCTTTTCTCATTTAGGTTTTCATAGAATGCTGAATAGAGTTCCCTGTGATACACAGTAGGTCCTTGTTGATTATCTATTTTAAGTTTAGTAGTGTGTATAGATCAGTCTCAAACTCCTAGTTTATCCACTTCTCCGTTTTTCCCCTTTGGTAACTATAAACTTGTTTTCTAAGTTTGTAAGTCTGTTCCTTTGCCCACTTTTAAACAGAGTCCTTTGTGGGTTTTTTGCTATTGAGTTGTTTGAGTTCCTTAAAATAATTTGATTAAAGCTTTCAGGTGAACTAGAAGACAATGTTTGTCTGTTTTAAGATGATATTCTTAGAAAAAGGAGTACCCTCAGGTTTGTGTTGATCAGTTGTCTATCTCAAAAACCTGCAACAATTAATGTGATGCAGCATTTGGAGCATTGTCAAACAGGGATATTTGTTTTGAACTCTCTGCTGCCTATCTTAGTATGCAGCCTAAGTTTCATGATTGAGTGTAAAGAGTGGATTAGCCATGCCTGTAAATGTCTGTGCTCTGTCAGATTGCTTCCAATGATATTCTTACTTTCTCTGATATTATTTCTCTATCACAATACATCACTAAAAATTCTTTGTGTTATCATGGCCCTTTAAAGTCTATCCTGCTTTGAGAAAAAACTGGTTATAGTCTAAAGATATAGGAGCTTTGATTAGTATTTAACATTCTACTGAAATTAAAATCCATATTATAAACCACCCTTAAAAATATTTTCTTTTTTATTAATTGGGTTACATTTAAGATTATTTTCCTTATTTTCAGTTAACTATATATAAGATCTTTCCATAGGCTTGGTATCTTGTTAAGCCCAGTAGATTCAAATATTTTTATAGTATAGTCTTCCTGCCAGCTAGTAAAAATGTTTTCCCCTCTCACCTATATCTATATATGTATTTGCCTGTATGGTCAGGCCAATCAAGATGGCTGTTCTCTTGCTCTCTGTACATCACCTGCTTGAGTAGTTCTTGCTTCATTCACATGACTGGCTAACCCTTTTAATTTTAGGGCTTAATCAGTAACTACCTACATGCTTCATGATTTCTTGGTGGCTCAGTCGGTAAAGAATCTGCCTGCAATGCAAGAGACTGCCTGTGATGCAAGAGACCTAGGTTTGACCCCTTGGTTGGGAAGATCCCTTGGAGAAGGGCATGGCAACCCACTCCAGTATTCTTGCTTGGGGAATCCCATGAACAGAGAAGCCTGGCAGGCTACATGACATCACAAAAGAGTTGGAGATGACTTAGTGACAAAACTTCCACCACCAACAAATGTTTGACCCCTGCCCCAGCCCCTGGTTTTCCTGGTAACTGATGAGAGAATCTGGCATTGATTTCCCCTATAAATGGTAGCCTTCTTCTCCCCCAGGAGCAATGATTGCTATTGTGTCTTGTGAGCCAACTGCCATCCTTAGTGGGATGTTGTGCCAGTACTTCGCTTAAGACTAGTGAAATTCCTTCTCCAATAAACTGTTGATGTCTGTCGCCATCTCCAGGCTCACAACTCATTCTTGCAGGCTGAAGCAGTTCCAAGGTTTACAGGCCTGTGGGGTGCAGCCCAACGCTGTATCTATAAATAAATAATCAAACTGAAAAATCAGGATTGCCTTTGATTGTGATCAAGCTGTGAGAAATTTCTGAAACACACGTGACATTGTTTGAAGAGGGAAACAACTCTGAATATGTGGCAAGGGGAAGGCTGGTTCAGAATGTGGGCGCCATCCCCAAGTGATTGAGATGTGGTGATGGCAGAAACCTGGAACTGGTGCCTTTGGGCTGCTATCCTGCCGTAGAACATCCGATGGGTCCACACCTCCTCCAGGCCTCTCCCCCGTGGGTGAGGTGGCAATAATCAGAGGATCTGCCATTGGGTGTGGATATTGAGTTTGGGAACTTGGATAGGAAAAGAAACACAGAGAGTCCCAGGTGACGGGGGCACTAGGAAGAGCTGGGGGCACCCAGGAGGCTAGCTAGGGGTACACACTGGGTCGCAGCTCCTTCCTTCAGGACACAGCAGACGGGAGAATGCAAGTCACCTGAGTGATGAGCCTGCTACAAAACCTAATGAATTCCCAGACTAGACAGTTTTCTCTGAGCTGAGTTGATCGTGTACATAGGTAATGCTGAGCTGTTAACTGAATCTAAAGCACGTCCCAGTGTGAAAACGGAACTTGTGGGACGTGGCAACTCATTGCCTGAGGTTGCCCAGAGGCAAGTCACATGTGTACTTCACTAATCTTGAGTGAAGACTGCTGGCTGAGACCTGAGATTCATGGGGTTCTCATTCCGCAGCTCAAATCTTTGAACTGATAAGAGCACAAACTACGTGTCAGATTCAGTACACATGCTCTGCATTGAAACCTGATAACAGCTCTCTTCTGTCAGATGAAGAAACAGTACTGAAGATATAAGTGGTAAAAGCAGGATGCAAACCAGCATTCCTAACCTAAAGTTACTGCACTGAAACACTTAAGAGAGAGGTCAAGATCAACTTGAATCAGTAGCCAAAAAGGAAGAAACTTGGGAACATTCTTGAAATGACATCGATTTCTCTCTGCTGGGAGTTAGTGAGGTGAAGTGGGAGAAGAACTTGGGCAGAGTTCTAACAACTGAACAGCTACCCCAGGAAAAGAGAAAGACAACAGTAATCGTAAGAAGAGTTGAATGTCAACGAACGTTTGAACTCTGAGTAGATTTTCTTTATTCAGCTTTTTCTTCTCAGGTTAAAGTTCATATGTCTTGAATTTATTTTAACGTATAAAACTTTGATACTCTGATGTTGTGATTTAGCTGTCATGAAGATCTTCAGTTTTTACATTCTCTAAGGTGTTGTGTGTTTGACCTTGAAATGACTGATAAGTTCTTTAGCTTTGGTGTTTCTCAGTTAATTAGTGTATATACTCAAATAAGTAGTCTAATCTTAACTACTGCCTGGTATTTTCTCTATGTTACATAGCAGATTCATTTAGAGTTTTTCATTTCAACTTTTACCTTCAGTGATTTAGAAATGTATGGAGTGTTTTCTGCTTCTCCACTTTTAGGACTTAAGAAGCTCTACTTAGAGATCAAAGAGGTGGACTACACTAATAAGCAGGAGGAGAGGAGATAGGAAATGAATAATTAAGATGGATTTATCAGAAACAAGTAAGTACAAACCCTGTTAGTTTTAAAAGCCTATGTCTGATTACTTGATAAAGGAATACTAAGTTGTGTAGCTTCTTCCATAGATGAAATGTCTCTTCTAAACTTTTTGCTTTAATAATTGACACATATATTTAAAACTTGGCTATTTTCAATATCTAAGCACATTTTATTTTTAATTACAATTATATTTTCAAATTTAGAAGTATTTTCAAAATAAGATTATTTGCCAAAATATTCTACTCTTCTACCCTGATAGTATTTGAGGATATCTAATCTGATCTCTCGTTTCATGTTTTTTTTTTTTTTTTTAATATTATGCATATGGAAAAAGCAAAGCAGAAGGGATTTTATCTTTGCCTAAATACCATGTTTAGGTCATCATCACTCTTATATTTTTAAATTGAAATAACTTTAAGTAGAATTTATTATATAGCATTTTGAAGATAAACAAATGTCATGATCATCTTCTAAAGAAGAGGCAAAGCAGTTTGCTAAACAGAGACAAAGCAAAGTGCCAGTCATTGCAATTTACTTTTGATTTTGCTGCGGAAAGAGTGTGAAAGTCCCCAGAGCATATGATAATGTTTGAAGTGCTAGAACACATTTTTCCCCATTAATTCTTTATATTACCGCCCACATCAAATAGGCTTTCCTGCAGTTTACTGTTAGCTGTATACTCTGAATTTAAATAGCTATAGGACTGTTCCCCTGCCTAAGGGTACAACAAATGTCGTGACTACTAATTGAAACTGTAAAGCGAGGGCGATTATTTCTTCTCTTGATACTTTGTACTTAAATATCTGACTATGATTAAGAAATAGGCTGCTCTGTTGCGTACGCTGCCTTCCCTAGTAATCACAAACAGCCAAGTAGAGTAGAGAATGCATGGGTTGTTAGTTTTTAAGTGCAGGTATAAAACCAATTGAAAATGGAACACCCTGCAGCATTCACAGGATTTCAAAAATTTTATGATAAGAAAATACTTGGGAAAATAAGGGTTATATTCTTCATTGTTTTTATTTGTTCATTAAATTAGTATTTATTGAGGATTTGTTTTGTGTTAGCACTGACCTAGGCACTGGGAAAACATCAGGGAAGCAGAGAAGAAAACAGTCCCTATCCTCATGGATCTTACATTAAATAAAATATTTAAGTTTACATGTAACATAAAATATCCTAAAAGGTAGAAATGGAATAGAAAATAGAATTTTTGTATGGAGAAAAGTGAGCTGGGACTTGAGATGGCCAGTGTAAGTTAGACAAATGGCCAGGAAAGACCTTGCAAAGAGGGAGACGTGTGCATAAAACCCGAAGTGAGTCACACAGAATATTGAAGGAAAAGAGCTCAAGCAGAAGGAAGAAAACAGCGAAGTCCCTAAAGCATGTGTGTGCTGGAAATAGGCAAGAAACCAGCAGGAGAATGGTATTGCTCAAGAAAATTGCCTCAGAGAAGAATAAGAGGTGGCCTTCAAAGTAGGAGTTTTGGAGGTGGGGCTTTGTAGATTTTTATGATGTGATGGAGAGAGAAAATCACTGGGACCTTGGGGCAGCCATCCGACAAGCTCTGTGGTATATTTTAATAAAAGTTCTCTAGCTGTGTTCTTGGGGGGAAAATAACAGTAATGGAACAAGGGCAGGAGTGAGGAGTAATGAAGCTAGAAATCATGCTCCCCTCTCTTCCTACTCTGTGCCTCCCAAGAGTGACATGTGTGGCATATATTAACTCTTAAGTGGCTTCTCTGAGTCTGTCTTGCATTGGGGTCAACTAAGGAGAGACATCTACAGGGGAGAATGGGAGGTGAGTAAAATTTACATCCTTATTACTCCCCTCTCCTGCTGTTTCAGGTCCCCAGTGTTGTCTGTGTCCATCCCCCAGGGCCTGGTTCTTGCCAGTGGTCCTCTGTGTTATCTACATCTATGACTTCCTGTAACAACTTCTAAGCGTGAAGGTTGTGATATCTTCCTGCCAGAGCTAACATGGGGATATCACGTTATCCCTTGTTGATGTTCTAATATCTGCTCATGCCTGCGTGTGTACTCAGTCACTTTAGTCATGTCTGACTCTTTGCAACCTCATAGACTGTAGCCCTTCGGGCTCCTCTGTCCATAGGATTTCCCAGGCGAGAATACTGGAGTGGGTTATCATTTCCTCCTCCAGGGGATCTTTCCAGCCCAGGGATTGAACCCGCATCTCCTGCACTACAGGCAGATTCTTCACCACTGAGCCATTAGGGAAGCCCCAGTGTCTGCTCATACCTCTGTAAATAGCTCCTTTGTTATGTCCTCCTTAACTGTTCATGTTTGCCATCTGTTTTCTGCCTGGAATTGCCTGATGCACCAGATAGGGGACATGCCATACTCTGGGGACATAGCATGGTGCTTTGGTCCAGGGTGATAGCAGTGAAGGTGGTGAAATGTGGTTGAATTATGGAGATGTGTAGACATCAGAATCTCCTGGATTTACTAATGAGCGCAATGTAGGGTGAAGTGTAAAAACATCTAGGTAATGCCTAGATTTTTGGCCTGAGGAACTCAAATAATGGAGTTGACTTTGGATATACTCTCTTGAAGTTCAAGGGAGAAAACTGAACTAGAGATAGAAAACTGGAAGTCGTATGTGGAGAGATGGTTATTACACCTTGATATAGGGTGAGATCAGTAAGGGACTGAGATCTAGTAAGAATCTGGGTCTTGGCGCAGCCTAATATTTAGAATAAATGAGGAAAAATCTGAAAAGGAGAGTGAAATGCGATTACACAGTAGGTAAAAGGCATTCCGAAAGATTGTTATATTCTGGAATCTAAGTAAAGAAACTATGCAATGAGAATGAGTAAGAAAGACTGCTTGTAAGGTTTTGAGAAACTGATGCTGGCTGACTTTCAGTGTGGAGTATTAAATTTAAAAATATATGTATATGTATATATATATGTAAATATTTTTGATACATAAGTTACAGATAGCACAAAGAGATATTTGTTTAGTCCTGACAGCTTCATAAGACAGCTTGTATTTAAGATGTGAAGATACAAATGTGACTACTTCTTAGCATCCTACAGTGTCCATCTATATGATAAGCCCTGACGGATTCTAGTGTCAGAAAGTTAAAAGTTATTTACCCTAAAGTTGCTATGTAACACAGGGAGCTCAATCCAGTGCCCTGAGACAGCCTGGAGGGGTGGAGTGGGGTTGGGAGTGGGAGGAAATCTCGAGAGGGAGGGGACATATATGTATGCTATGGCTGATTCACATTGTTGTACGGCAGAAACCAATACGACATTGTAAAACAATTATCCTCCAATTTTAAAAAAGTTATTTACCCTAAAGAAGTAGAAGCATCTGAATTAGGGGGAAAAACACAATATTCAGTGACTTCTACAGGACAAGTTCATGAATTTAATGGTATGAAGGGGAAGGAGGTGCTGCTTTTCAGCCCATCCTCAATAACCTAAATAGTGAAGAATAAGGAGAACTTGGAGCTCACCTGTTGGGAAACATATTTATGGCTACCGTAAATAATTTAAGGGAGAACTTCAGGTAAGGAGGGCAGCCATAGGCTACTTTGTTATGTCTTAAAATTCTTAACTCTCCATATCTTTTGTCTTTAAAAATAGCTAGTGATTAATTTAGTGATTAAGTAAAAATAATTCAATGAGCTTATTTTCTTGAGTTTTAGTTGATACATTATTTTTTGATATGATACATTATTATAATTCCAATATTTCAGTTCATTGGAAAAATCTCACTTTTTATGAGGTTACTCATTAATCATTACAAAAATGCTTACGTGTGTCACACTTTTATAATTAAATTATTCTGCAGAATGAGCTATTGCTGTGTGAAAGATTGGCCTCAAAACCTAATTCAATACTAGATTAGCAAATTTCTTTCCAAAGGGATTTGAATCAGAAAGCTCACAGGAATCATGTAATATATAAAAGGAGATTTATATTTACTGAATGACACCAGTCTTAATTTGTACACATATGCCAAGGTGACTAATCAAAAAATCGATATTAATAGTCCTATGTGAAACTTTTGATTCAATTCATTTCAGGCATTAAGGATACAATTTTCTAGGACCACACTTGAACTGCATTTCATTTTACTGTGAAATTTGAGAGGAGGCCTGAGATTTTCTGATTATTCTTTTCATAAACCTTTATGTTCTACATGATACTCACTTCTCCCTAGAATTATGGTTTTCACAAGCATGCTAAAGATTTAGATGATCTCTCTTACCAGCAAAATTTTTCTTTTTTAATCTTTCAAAAATATATTCAGCATGCTTCCCTTTATTTAAGAAGGTAGAGAGTTAAATAAGTAGGGGGAGGTGGATGAACCTAGAACCTCTTCTACAGAATGAAGTCAGGAAGAGAAAAACAAATATCATATATTAATGCGTACAAATGGAATCCAGAAGAATGGTACCCTGATGAACCTAGTGAAGAGCGGACTTGTGGACATTCTAAGGGAAGGTGATGGTGGGACGAATTGGGGAAGTAGTGAGGGGGTAACAGGCAGGAAGGCTAGGGGCCCCCAAGCAGAGGAAATAGACGGCAAGGGTCAGCCATTTTTTTTTTTTTTCCTTCTCTATACAAAATTTAAAGGGGATTTCTTTTAAAATCCTGTGTTGCCATGACGACATCTGGTTCCCCCTGAATGTAAGTTTTCTCAGACCTTGAGCTAACCAATGCATTTTTCTTATGGAAATGTTTTTCTTAAGCTATATTAATGAAACTATGTTGCTTGGAAATCTGCCTTTCTTCAAGATTCATGTCCATTGTTTTATGGCCTGGAATGACTCACTTGTGCCAATGCTATCTCAAGATGCGTGTTGTGGGCGAGGTGTCTGTTGCCACTCTCAGTTTTGAGGCGTTTCTTTTCTCTGTTTAGCAGCTTGCTAATAGGCATAGAACTCATTGCTAAAAACTAGTGAGAGAGTCAGTTCCTAGGTAGGTTGATAAGGAGTCTGGGGGTCCCCAAGGAGAGAGGGGTCTGGAATTCTCAAGGAGGAAGAAAGGACAAACTTTTTTTCTTTCTCCACATTCCTTAGGATTATATAACAATAATGTATCCTGCCTAAAGACAGTCTCTGGATTAAACCTTCTGTTATCTTAAAATGTAAATTATGGGAGTAGACCTGGTCTTTACAAGGATGTATCCTGCCTGAGGACAGTGTTATCTTAAAATGTAAATTATGGGAGTAGGTCTGATGAGGTCTTTACAACCTCCAGACATTCTTTGGATTATATAACTTCATTGTTAACACTAGCAAGCGGGTACTCTTTCTGCCCCCTTCTGATGCCTATGTCAGAAGCTTTCTCTATCTCCTTTATACTTTAATAAAACTTTATTACACAAAAGCTCTGAGTGATCAAGCCTCGTCTCTGGCTCTGGATTGAATTCTTCTCCTCCAGGGGCCAAGAATCCCGGTGTCTTCGCGTGATTCAACAACAACCTTTCACTAGCAAGGGCGCACTCTTTCTGCCCCCTTCTGATGTCTATGTCAGAAGCTTTCTCTATCTCTTTTACTTTAATAAAACTTTATTACACAAAAGCTCTGAGCTATCAAACCTCATCACTGGCCCCGGATTGAAATCCTGTCCTCCAGAGGCCAAGAATCCTGGTGTCTTTCACAGCTCATAGCAACACCTTTCTATCATATGTAAAACAGTGGGAATTTGCTAAATAACACAGGGAGCCCACCTTGGTGCTCTGTAATGACCTAAAGGGGTGGAGTTGGGGGAGGAGAGGGAGGCTCAGGTGGAAAGGGATATATGTGTGTGTGTGTGTGTGTGTGTGTATGACTCTCTCATGTCATTGTATAGCAGAAACCAACACAAAATTGTAAAGCAATTTTCCACCAATTAAAACATAAAATAGAAAATAAAAAGGATAATAATTACAATGGGCTGAAACATGTCAAATGCTAAAATCCATGAGTTCATGATGATATATATTTTGAAAAGCTCATTGTTCTGAACAGAGGTGAAAGAGGGAAATTACCGAGGTTTTGCCCTGTCTGTTAATATAGTGTATCTCTCGGTGGGCTTCCTAAGTGGCACTAGGGGTAAAGAACCTTCCTACCAATACAAGAGACATAACAGATGAAGGTTCAATCCCTGGGTCAGAAAGATCCCCTGGAGGAGGGCACAGCAACTCACTCCAGTGGTCTTGCCTAGAGAATCCCATGGACAGAGGAGCCTGGCAGACTACAGTCCATGGGTCGCAAAGAGTCAGACATGACTGAAGCGACTTAGCATGCACTCACGCACATATCTCTCAGTGACCAGAGTTGCTGAGGGGAAGTTTATCTTACCAAAAGATAAATGAAGCTAAGCAATGCTAATGCTATTGATTAAAGATCCCAGGCTTACTGAAGTTACATGTTGTTCTGTAGACTTTTGTCTAGTAGATAAACAATTGTTTCTGTCCAGTGGAAAAGATAACCCCTAAAGTAAGATACAACCAGTTTAGATATAACCTAGCAAACTGACTCTAGCATTTCTTTATTAAACTGAAAATGAATCTGTAGCCCCTCAAAAGTGTACTTTGAATGGCTCTTTTTATCTTACTGTTTTCCTCATTAATGAGTTGAGTAAAATCCTAGATGTGTGTTTATGCTAAATTTGATGAGAGTCATTATTTTATGTTTTTGAAAGTTATATTTTAGCAGCAATAAGTAATAAAACTAGTAAGTGAAGAAGAAATGATAGATTTGGATTGTCACACTGCTTTGCAACTCCTACGGAATTAATGGATTAGGCAAAAATCGTCAATTGCTAATGATGTAACACACAGAAGAGATAATTAAGTGATATGTTCGTTATGATGGAAATACACAGTACCACCTTGAGAGCAGCTGTGCCAAAAATACTGAACCTGGATCTGAAGATATAGGTCAATTAATAAACAGGTTTTGGAACAAATGGCGCTGTATTATTTTTAGTGATAATAAAAAGCACCTTTTTATTAAAAATTTTTTTTATTAAATTTAATTTATTAAAAAGCATCTAACCCTTTCAGTCAAAGCTGGCAGTGTCATGATGGTTAACATTCTCAAGAACTTTGTAGCTGTCTCATGTATATCTTGGGATTCACCTCACTGGGCAAGAGCCTCCTGCTTCACACATCTCCCCTGGTTATCTCCTGTCTCTATTCCTGGCTTCTGCTTAGCTTGCTGAAGGCATCTATGAGTCACATGCTTAATCTTTTAAGTGTCTCAATACCCTGACTTACTAATTTTTTTCTAAGTTATTAGTGAAACGATATTCAGTGACACCCTCAGGGTTTTTTTCTTTCTTCTTTGGAGCATAATTTCCTGAGAATGATCTCTTTACTTTCACATCTTTTACAATCTGAGATAGAATAATAATTTCCCAAAGTATCAAAATCCTGGTCCTTTTGGTTTAAAAGTTCTACCTTGAACTTAAATCCTTCCTCCCGCGTTTTATGAGGACCAGCAAGAAGAAAACCATTCATACCTTCAACGCCTTGGTTGGAATCTCCTCAGTGAAATACCTAAGTTTATCACTTACAGCTTGTGCTTTCTATATGATGATAGAACACAGTTCTCCTAAACTGTCTGCCACTATGTAACAAGAATTCCCTCTCCCAGACATTTGAGGAAGGTAGGCAAAATAATAGAAGAACAAGGTAAACATAAAAAGTGACCTAGAGGAAGCAGAATTTAAAAAAATTTCTTTCTCCCCTTCATGCTCTGTCACGTCTGAGTCTTTGTGACCCCATTGACTATAGCCCACCAGGTTCCTCTTTCCATGGGCTTCTCCAGGCAAGATTCCTGGAGCGGGTTGCCATGCTCTCCTCAAGGCTTTCTCCTAATACCTTTCAATTAATAACTTAGAAGAATTCAGGAATGCATGAATATTCTACCCATAGAATACCATTGTATGCATTAAATTCTACTCATGAAAAGAAATAATAAAAGAACTGATTGATATGATTCTAATTTCCTTCTAAGTTCTCACTAGAGGCACCTTTAATATCTGTAATATTTCTACTGGCAGTATGCTCATGATTTACATGTTCTCTGAAGGGATGTTTCTTCTACCCTACTCCTCACTTCCTGCTGAGTCCTTACTGGCAGCATCATTTTTTTTTTTCCATTTTTCTTTTAAATTGGAGTTCAAATGCTTTTCAGTGTTGTCTTAGTTTCTGCTGTTCAGCGCGTGAGTGAGTTATGTCAGTGTTGTGTTAGTTTCTGCCGTACAGCGCGTGAGTGAGTTATGTATATACATCTCCTCCCTCTTGTGCCTCCATCCCTCCTGTCTGGATCATCACCGAGCACCGAGCTGAGCTCCCTGTGCTCTATGGCAGCTTCCCACTAGCTATATATTTTACACATGGTAGTGTATATATGTTAGTGCTACTCTCAGTGTAGCAGCATCATTTTTTATCCACTTTTGTACTCTTGGTATATTCAAAATGCTCTAGACTTTTCCTATCATGCTCCTCAAAATTCTTCTAGCCTCTGCCCACTGCCCAATTCTAAAGTCACTTCCATACTTTAAGGTATTTATTAGAGTAGCACTCTACTCTCAGTACTAAAATCTGTTTAGTTTTCGACTACTGCTGTATCAAATGACCACAAAGTTAGAGATTTAAAATAATATAAATGTATTATCTTACAGTTCTGTGGTTACAAATCCAACAGGGATCTCAGCGTGACAAAATCAAGATGTCAGCAGGACTTTGTTTAGCTTTCAACTGATCAGATTTCCAGGAGAGTGCTGACAAAGTGGTGTGGAAACATGCCTCAGAGGATGGAATTTTAAACTAAATTTCTAGAACTGAGGGAAACACATGTTTCTCTCTACATGAGGGAAGGCCTCTTCATGAAAAAAGAGGTAAACATAGATATCTGTGAGGAGTTTTTGGAAATCAACTATTTAAATTTAGGAAATCAAGAATGCTAAAAAGCTTTCATAAAAGAAAATAATACACACAAGAAGACACATCTAGTTTGGGCGTGTCATCAGTACCACTAGCAGATGATGAAGTAGAAACACTTTTAAAGATGTAGGTTTAAATAATTTTAAACACAGAGTACCTAGGCCAGTCAAATTATTAGTTATGAATGAACGTAAAATTAAAGATACACATGCGTTAAAGTACTCAGAATGTTTACCTCCTACACACTCTTCCTTGGGTTTTGAGTTTTAGTAAAATGAGGCACAATAAACCACAGAAATGGTACAGACCTAACAGAAGCAGGAGGTATTAAGAAGAGGTGGCAGGAATACACGGAAGAACTGTACAAAAAAGAACTTCATGACTCAAATAGCCATGTGGTGTGATCACTGGACTAGAGCCAGACATCCTGGAATGTGAAGTCAAGTGGGCCTTAGAAAGCATCACTTCGAATAAAGCTAGTGGAGGTGATGGAATTCCAGTGGAGCTATTTCAAATCCTGAAAGATGATGCTGTGAAAGTGCTGCACTCTATATGCCAGCAAATTTGGAAAGTTTTTCAGTGGCCACAGGACTGGAAAAGGTCAGTTTTCATTCTAATCCCAAAGAAAGGTAATGCCAAAGAATGCTCAAACTACCGCACAATTGCACTCATCTCACACGCTAGCAAAGTAAAGCTCAAAATTCTCCAAGTCAGGGTTCAGCAATACATGAACCGTGAACTTCCAGATGTTCAAGATGGATTTAGAAAAGGCAGAGGATCAAATTGCCATCATCACTGGATCATAGAAAAAGCAAGAGAGTTCCAGAAAAACATCCACTTCTGCTTTATTGACTATGCCAAAGCCTTTGACTGTGTGGATCACAACAGACTGTGGAAAATTCTTCAAGAGATGGGAATACCTGATCACCTGACCTGCCCCCTGAGAAATCTGTGTGCAGGTCAAGAAGCAACAGTTAGAACTGGACATGGAACAACAGACTGGTTCCATATTGGGAAAGGAGTAAGTCAGGGCTGTATATTGTCATCCTGCTTATTTAACTTATATGCAGAGTACATCATGAGAAACGCTGGGCTGGAAGAAGCACAGCTGGAATCAAGATTGCCGGGAGAAATATCAATAACCTCAGATATGCAGATAACAACACCCTTATGGCAGAAAGTGAAGAAGGACTAAAGGGCCTTTTGTTGAAAGTGAAAGAGGAGAGTGAAAAAGTTGACTTAAAATCAGCTCTCAAAAAACAAAGATCATGGTATCTGGTTCCATCAGATGGAAAATAGACGGGGAAACAATGGAAACAGTGACAGACTTTATTTTTGGGGGCTCCAAAATTACTGCAGATGGTGACTGCAGCGATGAAATTAAAAGACGCTTACTGCTTGGAAGAAAAGTTATGACCAACCTAGACAGCATATTCAAAAGCAGAGACATTACTTTGCCAACAAAGGTCCATTTAGTCAAACCTATGGTTTTTCCAGTAGTCATGTATGGATGTGAAAGCTGAGCGCTGAAGAATTGATGCTTTTGAACTGTGGTGTTGGAGAAGACTCTTGAGAGTCCCTTGGACTGCAAGGAGATCCAACCAGTCAATCCTAAAGGACATCAGTCCTGAATATTCATTGGAAGGACTGATGCTGAAGCTGAAACTCCAATACTATGGCCACCTGATGCAAAGAACTGACTCTTCTGAAAAGACCCTCAGGGTAAGATTGAAGGCAGGAAGAGAAGGGGACTGCAGAGGATAAGATGGTTGGATGGCATCACCAATTTGATGGACATGAGTCTGAGCAGGCTGCAGGAGTTGGGGATGGATGGGAAGCCTGGCATGCCATAGTCCATGGGGTCGCAAAGAGTCAAACACGACTGTGTGACTAAACTGAACTGAACTGAAAATAAGGAAAGACTCTCCAGATGAGAAAGACATGAACTATGGTAAATAGTGGATCAACCAAACACAGCTGTTTGAGAAGGAGCCTGAGAATAGCAGCTGTGCACCTGACCTAGGAGCCCAGCCTGAAGCTGAGGGTGGAGGCCTCTGGGGCCAGGGGAGAGGGGGATGTTTTTAACTATGGAGGAGACAACTGAGAGATTTGACATCTTGATAATGCAGTAAACAAATGGAGGGCAAGAAGTATAGGATGACAACCTCCAGGAGGGACAAAAAAAAAAATTGTATTCCAAAGTGTTATTCCAAATAAGAAGGGAAAAGTTTCAATTAGTACAGAAAAACAAAATGATTAAGAGATTGGGTGACATCAGAGATAGGGTGGGAAGTCATGTGATTCTTCTGCCCCATAACAACAAAAAATATCAATCATCAATAATGAATGGGGAGTAGAGGTCAATAAAAAATGTACAAGAAAGGCATGGTATGAATCTGAAGCAGATCAAAACATGGCAAAAATTAAAAGAAATATAATGGAAATATGCTACTTGAACTGCAGCAAACAATATTTCCTAACCATAATGCTAGGATTTCAGATTTGAACTTTAGAATATGAAAAACTTTGAATACCATGAATTCAATATTCCTTATGTTAATACATAAATACAGTTATAATTAAAAGAGGTTGGGATGTGAGTGCCAGGTGAAGCAAGGAGGGCTGTTTCATGACAATTATCAGGTGACCAAATAAAGCTACAGATGCCATAATATAGAAATTATCTGTGTATTGACTGGTAATTCAAGTTAGGAAAATGATACTTCTGTTTCAGCTTTGTTTTATCATTTTTCCTCCTTTATCCCTAAGTACAAAATATATGCAGCAATATGAAAGTCTTCATTGTGAAAATTACTCATTCCCTCCTACTTAGCCATCCTTCTCTACTTTTAATTCTATATGCAGAAGCAATGGTTCAGATTTTGCTATTTTAAATTTTTAAGGTGGTTTATTCCTGTTTTGACCAAATAAGGAATCTAGAGTTTTGTTTTTGTCCTTTTTTAAAAGTGCATGAAACTGTAAATGGAGGTTTAATTACACTCTTCGAAGTTTCAGGGTAGTTCAGTACAGAAATCAAAACTAAGATTGATTTAAAAGATTATCTAGATCTTTGGTCTTTCTTGTTTTGTCTCTTATCATTTTTGCCTCTATATTTGTCTTACAGTTTTTTTAGGCAAAATTTACATACGTTGAAAGGTACAGACGTGTATCTTCCGAGATCCGTCTGTGTTGTGAGTGCTTTGGTGGTTTGTTGCTTTTTCAGTTGAGTGATATTACATGGTAAGAATATACCACTGTTTATTCACTCTTCCGCTAATGATATTTCCAGTTTGGGCTATTATGAATTAATCTGCTATAAACACTCTTGTATAAACATTTTCATGAGCATATGTTTTCATTTATTTTATTTATATGCCCGAAGTAGAGTTGAGGGTCAAAAGGTAAGAGCATGTTTAATGGGATAGGAAATTGCCAGACTTTTCCTAAAAGTGGTTGCAAAGTGAAGTGAAGTGAAAGTCGCTCACTTGTGTCTGACTCTTTGCTACTCCATGGACTATGCAGTCCATTGAATTCTCCAGGCCAGAATACTGGAGTGGGTAGCCTTTCCCTTCTGCAGGGGATCTTCCCAACCCAGGGATTTAACCCAGGTCTCCTGCATTACTGGCAGATTCTTTACCAGCTGAGCCACAAGGAAAGCCCAAGAATTGGAGTGGGTAGCCTATCCCTTCTCCAGCAGATCTTCCCAACCCAGGAATCGAACTAGGGTCTCTTGGATTGCAGGTGGATTCTTTACCAACTGAGCTATCAGGGAAGCCCAAAAGTGGTTGTACCATTTCACATTCCCAACAGAAGTGTATGGGTGCTCCGCTGGCTTACATCCTTGCCAATATTTAGTTTGGTCAGTGTATTTAATTTTAACCATTCGAGGGGATGTGTAGGGGCATCTTGTTATGACTCGAATTTGCATTTCCTTCATATGACTAAGGGCGCTCCAGGTGGCTCAGCAGTAAAGAATCTGCCAGCAATGCAAGAGACACAGTAGATGGGGGTTTGATCACCGGGTAGGGAAGATCCCCAGGAGGGAGACAAGCAGCCCACTCTAGTATTCTCGCCTGGAGAATGAACAGAGGAGCCTGAGGACTGCTGTCCATAGGGTTGCAAAGAGTTGAACTTGACTGAAGTGACCAAGCATGCGCCCATATGACTAATGGTATGCACCTCTCTGGTCCCTAATTGGCTCTTCAGATATCTTCACATGTGGACTTATAGTTTAGTGTTTTGCCCATTTTAAAAATGAATTATTGTTCTTATTTATTTGTAAGAGTTATTTATACCTTCAGGATAGAAGTCACTTGCCAAATTTATATTTCACAAGCATTTCCCTCCAATATGTGTCTTATCTTCCATTTATAAACAATCTTTTTGTTTGATGAAAGTTTTAAATTTTGATCAAAATATTATTTTTAGTGTTTGCTTTTCTGTGGGGTAAGAAATGTTTTCCTTTCCATGGTCACAAAGGTATTCTTCTATGATTTCTTCTAAAAGCTTCATAGTTTAAGCTCTTACATTCATGTCTGTGATCCTTCTTGGAATAATTATAATGTATGCTATAAGGCCAAGGTTAATATTCATTTTTTTTTTCCATATGAGTTTTCAGTTGTTCCTCCCTACTTGTAAAGACTTTCCTTTCCTCTTTCTATTGCTATGTTGCCTTTTCTGGGGAGCAATTATTCATATAAAGTTGTACCTGTTTTTGAACTCTCTATCATGCTTGTTTTATTTATTTTTCTATCCTTATGCCAACACCGCACTGTCATGATTTCTGTTAACTTTATCATGTCTTGAAGCTCAGTAACATAAACCTTCTAAATTTGATTCTCATTTTCAAGGTTGTTAAAATACGAAGAAACATAATTTTGCATATAAGTAGCTTCTTTTTGGTATTTACATATCTAGAAATGTTTTTGAAGTAATCTAAATTATTATCTATTTTAGAAAGTTTCGATTATACAGATAAACAGAAGAAAATTATAAAAATTATTCCTAACCCTCAGTTGGCTTGGACATACCTAAGGACACTTGCAAAAACACTATAAATAAGAGCAAGTCTATAACTACAGTGGCAAGTGGGTGCAATTGTCAATTAATCTAGTGTTTTAACTGCAGGGTTTTAAGAGCAGTCCTACACTGGGAGATACATACATACATTTTTGCCCATGCAGAGGTTCAATTGGCAAGAGCTAATATTGTCTTCTTCTTCAAAAAAACTTTAGTATATCAAGTGAAGTGAAGTCGCTCAGTCGTGTCCAACTCTGCGACCCCATAGACTGTAGCCCACCAGGCTCCTCCATCCATGGGATTCTCCAGGCAAGAATACTGGAGTGGGTTGCCATTTCCTTCTCCATAGTATATCAAACTGGGTTATAAATATGTTCTCTCTGTCAACAATTCAGAAAAGCAGAAAATATTAGCGGGATTCTGGTTGTTTCTGCCTTAGCTGAAATTCTTAAATTATACATGATTGAGAAAATCAGGGTCCACTAGGTTTTATACATGTGTGTGTGTTTGTGTATGTGTGTTAGTCTCTCAGTCGTGTCCAACTCTCTGCGACCGCATGGGCTGTAGCCCACCAGGCCCCTCCGTCCATGGGATTGTCCAGGCAAGAACACTGGAGTGGATTGCCATTTCCTCCTTCGGAGAATCTTCCTGACCCAGGGACCCAACACATGTCTCCTGCATTGCAGGTGGATTCTTTACTGTCTGATCCACGAGGGAAGCTGGTTTTGTACATCATGGCTTAGTATTCATAAAATAAATATTTCCTCTGTTCATGTGAATTTGGAGAAAGATGGGGAATACATTTTAGGTTGTCATTGTAAAGATGCACTGGCTTACATTAAGTAGAGAAAGAGCAGTCACAACACGTGGAAAAGTACCACTGTGCCTAAGAAATTTGTATTTCTCTGTTTTTAGAAAAGTCCAGAGTTAGTTGCAGTCCTCCCCTCCTTCTCCATCTAGCATGTACCTGAGTTTGTTGTCACTGACCCTTTTGTCTTTTGTTTAGCTTACTGAGCCCTCTAAGCGTCAGCTGGGAGTTATAAGCTGCTATGGTGCCAGCAGCCTCTTTGTCACCCAAAGGCTTGGGATTTCCTCTTTGATATTTCTAAGTTTTAGGGTGAATTCTTCTTGATTCTATGGGCATATTTACTCTTCTCAAAGGCTAGACTGTGGACTTATAGCACATTTTGGTTTTTAGCATTGAAATATTTGAATATTTCTTTGGTCTTTAATGTAGAAAATTGGAATTTAGATTGGTTGAAAACATGGATTCAAACCACCATTGCAAAGTCAATTATCTATGTTTTATGTTGTGTAAGGAAGGCTTTGAACTAGGGAATTACCAGGAGTGTTTCTTTATCTATTGAGCACATTTATACTTTGATCAATGAAAATAAAATGTATTTTTAAAACTTTTTCGGTACTTAAACCTACTCTTATCTTTAATATAAATAGCTATTTTTTTAAAAAAAGAACTGTGCTGTTGAGTATAAGTTTTGATTTAATTTCTTAATAAAACTTGCCAAGTAGACAAAAATCATTATGTCTTCTGTATGATCACCAGAAATTAAATAGTAGTCAACAATTAGTTGGATTCTCTAAGGCCCAGAGAATTTGTAACATCTAGGAATTAGAACCTTGTATCTTAGTTTTCTATTTATACAGAAATCAAGTGAATTTCTAAGAAGTACTGCTCATTTGCTCATGAGCAAAGGGGAATAACTGAGCTCCTCATTGGGCTTCACGAAAACCATATCAATTGTTATTAACTATAAATGATGAAGTTAAAGCGAGTTATTTCTTCAGGAATTTTCACTTTTATCCTAGAACACAGACTGGTTATCCATTTGCTTAATTTCTATAGCTACTCTTGGCAGTCTCAATAACTGGCATTTAATCAGAAGCTGCCTTAGATTTTGCTTGAGCTTCAAGCTTATGTGAGGAGGGTAGTGGAAGAGCTCTCTCCCCAGCAAAGTCCATGGTTAACTCATTTTTGGTGACTTACAGATTGCTTGTCATAATGCAGCAATATATTATGCCGTAATATGCCTGCCATACTCTAGTAGTGGATGGGTATATTTCCTGCAGTGACAAACAAGGAAAAATGTGGTTCTAGAGGATGCTAGATACTGTGTCAGAATATTTGCATTTTATTGCATAAGTCATGAAAGGTGAGTATAGTGTTTTAAGAGGACACAGTAAAAGCAGCATATGCAATGTTTTTTCTTAAAGAGTTTGTGTGAGGAATGATACAAGATGGAGCCAACAGCATCACTTAGGAGGCTGCTATGTAAGATAATGACTTCCATGGGCCCTATGACTCATGGAAAGCAAAATTCTCATGGCTTCTTATCATTCTGTTTCTCTGGGTTTTGTCTTTATTTTTTTTCTCTGTATCTTCAATATCTTGTTTTTGTAGTCCCTCTGCTCAAAGCTTTCAAGGCATGAATGACTGTGATGCCCTGATGAAGTACCTGTCTCCTTCACTAAGACTTTTCTGACACCAGTAGTTGGTGGCTTTCATTCTTGTCTTTGAAAAATCCCAACACTTTATCTCTGGAGAAAACATGACGTCTTTTAACCCTTGGAGAATCTGAGTCGCAAGGAGAAACCACTCACTTTCCTCAGTTATTGGAATAGTCTCATTGTGATGGTGTACAAGGTCTCTTGTGTTGTGTTTATTCCTCGTCCCCCCTTCACTCTGGGTTTCCCTTCTGGATCTCATTTGCACAATTGAGGGAACATTCATTATCTGTTCAGTTCAATTCAATTGCTCAGTCATGTCCGACTCTTTGTGATCACATGGACTACAGCATACCAGGCTTCCCTGTCCCATCACCAACTCTTGGAGCTTGCTCAGACTCATGTCCATCGAGTCGGTGATGCCAACCAACCATCTCATCCTGTGTTGTCCTCTTCTCCTTCTGCCTTCAATCTTGCCCAGCATCAAGGTCTTTTCAAATGAGTCAGTTCTTAGCATCAGGTGGCCAAAGTATTGGAGCTTCAGCTTCAGCATCAGTCCTTCCAATGAATATTCAAGACCGATGTCCTTTAGGATTGACTGGTTGGATCTCGTGGCAGTCCAAGGGACTCTCAAGAGTCTTCTCCAACACCACAGTTTAAAAGCATCAATTCTTCAGCACTCAGCTTTCTTTATAGTCCAACTCTCACATCCATGCATGACTACTGGAAAAACCATAGCCATGACTAGATGGACCTTTGTTGGCAAAATAATGTCTCTGCTTTTTAATATGATGTCTATGTTGGTCATAGCTTTTCTCCCAAGGAGCAAGTGTCTTAATTTCATGGCTTCACCATCTGCAGTGATTCCCAAATTAAGTCTGTCACTGTTTTTATTGTTTCCTCATCTATTTGCCATTAAGTGATGGGACCAGATGCCATGATCTTGATTTTTTGAATGTTGAGTTTTAAGCCAACTTTTCCACTCTCCTCTTTCATTTTCATCAAGAAGCTCTTTAGTTCTTCTTCACTTTCTATCATAAGGGCGGTGGCATCTGTGTATCTGGAGGTTATTAATATTTCTCTTGGAAATCTTGATTCCAGCTCATGCTTCATCTAACCCAGCATTTTGCATGATGTACTCTGCCTGTAAGTTAAATAAGCAGGGTGACAATATATAGCCTTGACGTACTCCTTTCCCAATTTGGAACCAGTCCGTTCCATGTCCAGTTCTAACTGTTGCTTTTTGACCTGCATATAGATTTCTCAGGATGCAGGTAAGGTGGTTTGGTATTCCCATCTCTTGAAGAATTTTCCACAGTTTGTTGTGATCCACACAGTCAAATGCCTTGGCATAGTCAATAAAGCAGAAATAGATGTTTTTCTGGAACTCTCTTGCTTTTTCAATGATCCAGCAGATGTTGGCAATTTCATCTCTGGTTCCTCTGCCTTTTCAAAGTCCAGCTTGAACATCTGGAAGTTCATGGTTCATGTACTGTTGAAGCCTGGCATAAATAATTTGATTTTGGAATCCTGCTCTTAAGAAGGATGACTAGGAGTAGAAAGGAAATTCAACCCAAGGTGTGTAGATTCTGCCAAAGTCCTGAGATCCAGCAGTGGAGCCCATAAGGTGTGCTGAATATGTGTGCTGTGTGCCTGTGTCCTTCCTCTGGCATCTCCATCATGGTTGGGGCTGGTCTTCACACTGAGTTCCTCATAGGGCACTGAAGAGGACTGCAGTTCACATAAGAAATTGGATTGCGGAGGAGAAGAGAAGAACTCTTAAATGTTGTTAAGCTTCAAGTAATTGTTGAGACGTGATTGTTAGATTAACAACAGAAATCTTACTAATGACCTCGAAAAGAGTGGCTTTGGGAGATGATAGGCATATTAGCCTGATTGGACAGTGCTTAAGGGAGTATGGAAGAAGAGGACTTGGAGTTAGAAAGTATATACTCCTGCTTTGAGATTTGTGATGAAGAAGAGCAGAGAATCTTCCCCAAATGTCCCTCTAAACTGGAAGACAGCATGACTAAGCAGAAACCCAAATCGTTTTTCAGTCATACATTTTGAATGACAGAGAGATGAAACAACCCTAAAGAAATCATAAAAATAGAATCAACATAAAGTGATAAAATTCTCTAAATCCTGTAAGTACTTATATTACTTGCATACTCATTTATACTTATATTTCTAAGGAGAACAGCTATTATAGCTATAATAGCTTGTCTTATATAGGGTCTTTGGGCTAAGTAGGTATTGTAGTTAGATAATTCAGAAGAATTGGACAACTTTTGATTTGAGAGTCAAATATGTTTAACCGTATTTTCAAGGTAATAAAAAAATTTCCCTCATTCTTGTGTTTTGTGTACCTGCTGATATATGGAGGGTCATGAAAATAATGCCAGGTATTATTTTCATTGCTTTGGAGTAAAATGAAGCTGGCCAGAATGAGAATAGTAGAATAAGCATTAGTTACTGAATTATGGCTCTTATAATGCATTCCATTATTATAAAACATCACCCAGTATTGCGTTATTTCAGTCACTCAATAGTAAATGGAAAAGCAATTCTTAATTAAATTAATGAAACCTAGCACCAGGCTGACCTTTCAATAATTTATTTTATGGCTGAACTGCAAGATAGATTAAAAAATGCTCTATGATCTTTGATATTTTGGATTTAAATAAATTAAATGGAATTAGTGTGATACACATGCAATTGAAAGAGTATGGAGATAGGACTATTTTTATATGTGACTTTTCTAATTAGGTAGTGAAATAGGCTATTAACAAAGGATCACATTGTTGCCATTACCTTCCTCAAGGCACTGTAACTAGAGGAAAGGCTTAACTTGAAGGCTTTATTAGAATTCATTGTGCCTTACCCCTGACCCGTGTTTCAAATTCTAAGTATAAACAGAAAGAGGAATGTCTAGTTTTAGCTTAGGTCTTCAAAGAAGTTTCTAAAACTTCTATCTAGACCAGTTCATTAAGAGCCCACTGAATTGTGGCAAAGGAGGCAATTAAGAACCCACTTTGTTTTTTTCTTAACTTTTTGTTTTATGTTGAAGTATCAGTTCAGTTCAATTCAGTTGCTCGGTTGTGTTTGACTCTTTGCGACCCCATGAATCGCAGCACGCCAGGCCTCCCTGTCCATCACCAACTCCAGGAGTTCACCCAAACTCACGTCCATCGAGTTGGTGATGCCATCCAGCCATCTCATCCCCTGTCATTCCCTTCTCCTCCTGCCTCTAATCCCTCTCAGCATCAGTCTTTTCCAAGGAGTCAACTCTTCACATGCGGTGGCCAAAGTATTGGAGTTTCAGCTTTAGCATCAGTCCTTCCAAAGAACACCCAGGACGGATCTCCTTCAGAATGGACTGGTTGGATGTCCTTGCATCCAAGGGCCTCTCAAGAGTCTTAGTTGATTAACAATGTTGTGATAGTTTCAGGTGGACAGAAAAGGGACTTATCCACACTTATATGCATCGATTCCCCACCAAACTCCCCTCCCATCCAGGCTGCCGCCTAACATTGAGCAGAGTTCCCTGTAGAGGGCCCACTTTTCCTTCTACACATTTACTTCCTCTCTGTTCCTTCCCAGCTATAGTGTCTTCCGCTACCCTTACGGTTTGTGTGTGTGTTCAGTCACTCAGTCATGTCCGACTCTTTGCAAACCCATGGACGGTAGCTCACCAGGCTCCTCTTGTCCATGGAATTTTTCAGGCAAGAAGATTGGGGTGGGTTGCCGTTCTCCTCCGCCAGAGGATCTTCCCGACCCAGGGACTGAACCTGCCTCTCTTGTGTCTCCTGCATTGGCAGGCAGATTCTTTGCCACTAGCATTACCTGGGAAACCCATTCTTATGGCTTATTTTTCCACAAATAACTCTTTAATGAAGATCTAAACATTTTTCCTTTTATAGAGTTAATCAGTATTAGTCTTACTGAATAATACTTTATTCTAAATATTTGGCATGGTATTCTTTCCTTCATTCTATATAAAATTGATAGCAAGTTCTTATATAAATATAAGATATAGATACGGATAGATTCTGGTTTGATAAATGGGAGTTCTTTTACTCTGCCCAAGTGATCTGTTTCTTTGTCCTTATTTCCAAACTTAGTTATTATAACTAAAGCTTTATAGTATATTCATTACCTGATAGAGAAATTCAACTCATTACTTTTTTCAAAATTATTTTAGCTAATCCAAAGGTTTACTTTTCCCAAAATATTTTGAAAATTTTAGAAGTTAAGTAAGTTTCCAGTTAAGCTTTTAAACTGTTTTGGCATAAATGAGCATATTTTCAATATTTGACTTTCTCAGGCACTAACAAGGTGTGTCTTCTCTGTGATCTATTCACACTTTGGAGTTTGTAGGTTTCTTTATCTAAAACCTTGGCATTTCCCATGAATATTATAAATACACATTTAAATACATGTGCCTTGTACATTACCCTTCTTTTTTTTTTTTAAGTCCTTCAAACTTCTCTTTGCTGTTCTTACTATTTTTTGGCATTTTTTCCCCCCACCTTTTCTCCTCCCTGAAACAGACATTGAAAATGGTTAGAGGAAGCTTATTATATCCACATATCACTTAGTTCTGTCATGTCAGAAGTGACAAATAGATACCATTCTTGAATCAATGAAGGATAATCGTGGTTCCTTTACTATGATAGAGAAGTCATAGAAAGTGATTTGTCCACCATTATTATTCAAATATAGTAGGATTTATATCACAGATTCTAAGTACAATATAAAATGTGATAATAAATCGTTTAATATTTTGCTTCACTTACCAAGCAAATTACTAGCTATTTTCCTCCAGCTCACCAAGATAGATGTTGCATTTTACAATTTGTACTTCTTTTTATTGTAGGTATAAAAATGAAACCATTTGACAAGATACATAATGACAAGAAAACAGGAAGAGTTCAAGCTTTATAACACACAATTTGATTAAAGGTTATAAAAATACTGAGATTAAACATTTTTTCATAATCATATATTGTGATAACACAACTAATCTTCAGTGAAAAGAGCTTGTTTTCACAAACTAAAATCAGAAGTACTTTCTGTCTAAATAATATACTTGAGCTGGTAAAAAAAAAATGTAGCTAAAAAGAACATATTTATAGACTGCATACAATTTTATGATAAAAAACATTAAAGATTTTATGCTGCAGGAACTATAAGGCATCTTTTATATTTTCAAGGTACTTTAAAAATAATATAACTTTTCCCAACTTTTTACATATTAATTTTTTAATGGAAAATTTCAAGCATTATAGACACATTAAGATTTTGGGACAACCCAGGAGTAGAAAGACAGGAGAACAAGGTAATCATAGATTATAGAGAATTTCCTAGAGAAGAAATGAGATTGTAGTTGAGAAATATTAGCCATTGTCCCAGAACGACTTGGTTGCAATTTGAAGTTATGGTAAGTGGAAAAGTCTGCATATAAGCGTCTCCGTGTTTTAAGAGGCTCATAAGTCAAATTTATAACAAAGTCATTGCCTGTTTTTGCTTTTAAGGATTCCCAGCACAGTCAAGTGTTAGATGAGAAACTTCTCTTTGAAAATCAGTAATTCAGAAGAGATGAGAAACATGTCCTACATTGAGTAAATAAAAATGTGTCATTTTAGTAATGATAATCAGAATTCTATTAGTCACTGAATTGGTAAAACCATCTATCAGTCCCTATTATTGTAGGAGGAGTCCTTGGAAAATTAACACATCTATTCTTCTTTGTAGTTTGGAGAATAAACTCAGTAGTAATATTTCTTGCATCCAAAGTAGTGATTTGTTTGCTATTAGCAATGGTTTAGTAGTTTTAATGCAAACATATAGCTCTTTTCCCCTAGAAAGTTCAAATCACTAGTACAGTTTAATCACTTATTACTGGAAATTTTGGTGAAGTTGGAAAGCAACTGAGCCCTAAACATATATTTATAATCCTCCAAAATGATAAATTCTCCAAGGTCTTGAGCAAACACAAATGGGAGGTTGTGTGATATCTGAAAAAACAAAACAAAAAAAAAAAAAACCTGACTTGGGGGGATTGTTTCCCCTGTTTTCATGTTTGATGTAGTTTAAAGCAGAATGCTAGTAGAATTGGTGCTGTTTGTCTTGTTAGAGGAGAAACTGGTGGACTCTTTGCGTGTGTTCATTTACCACACCAAATGGGTACTGATGCAGCAAGACAGCCTCCACTCCCCACTTCCTATGGGAACCTTCTGCTCCAGGAAGTGCCTTAGTTGTGTTGATGTGGTAGGTGGTGATGAGTTAAGCAGTCACATGCTAGGCAGGGAATACAGATTCTAAAGGACTTCATACCTCCTGGGTCCTCCCAATAAGCTCTGTCTTCAGATGTCCCTGGCTTTCATACAATAAATTCGGATCCTCTGGGTCAAAGAAGACAGATGTAAATGTCTTCCATGATCATTCACTCTGCTTGCTGGTTTTAGGTTTTACCTGGCAAAAGGCCCATGGCCCTTGTGTTTTCTAGAGTTCTAAGCTTTAACTCAGAATTGAAAATGACTGAACTATGGCACAGTTCTGGGAATTTTCTTCAAAGAAGAATGTAGTTGGTTCTTTACAAGGATTATGGCTCTAACATACTTCTGATATTCAGGACCCAAGGAGAATTCCCTTCAATCCAATCCCAAGCCTGAATTTTTCAGACTGAGAATGTCTGGTAGGGCACTGTTTATCCCTCAAAGTCCCAAAGGTTATCTCTATGAACTGTAAGGAAGAAATACCCACTCCTTGGTTCAGCTGTCTTTCTATTTTAATCCTTGCTTTGAAAGTCAGTCACAACAAAAGGAATATAAACAGATCAATCAATCAGTAGTAACACCTCCTTTTGTGTTGACTCATGCATGCACCAAGCCTTTATTGGCACTTGCTATAATCACTGCAAGTGATTATAATCATAGCTGTGAGGCTATCACATAGTGTAAACAATAGGAGCTGGGACTCAAAGGCAGCATAAGTAAGTCAGCTTCTTTCCCAGAGATGTGAAGAGTTGAAAAGATCCATCTAGATAGGGAAATATGGGGATAGCACAGTAGGTGCCCTCAGCATTTTTAATGAAGCAGCCAACAAGCAAATTGGCTAAGACATAAGTTTAAAGGTTCTTAGGAGTGGTTTGGGAGAAAACAGCTGTAACAGTTAATCAAAATTTGCTTTGGAGTGTGCTAAAATACACTGCTATTTCAATGTGATGTAGAAACACATCAAGAAATCTTTTGGAATTCAGAATTGTGAGGGGTGGGTGGGAAGAACCAAGGGAACCCTGTGGGTATAGCATGAGGAAATGGACCTGTAGGAAACATATAGCAGAGTCCTATATTTCAGGAATAAAAAATTCTAAGTAAGTAATTATTTTGGGCTGTGCTTGGTCTTTGTTGCTGCGTCCAGGCTTTCTCTAGCTGCGGCGAGTGGGGTGTTGCTTTCTCTAGTACAAGTTGCTTTCTCTAGTGCAACTCTCTAGTTGCGGTGCTCAGGATTCTCATTGCAGCAGCTTCTTTTGCTGTGGGGCACAGGCTGTAGAGCAGGCGGGCTTCAGCAGTTGCAGCACACAGGCTCAGGAGTCATGGCCCAGGGGCCCTCAAGTGCTCGGGCTTAGTTGCTCCTCGGCATGTGGTATCTTCCCACACCAGGGACTGAGCCCATGTCCGCTGCATTGTCAGGTGGATTCTTATCCACTGGGCCACCAGGGAAGTCCCAGGAAGAAAGTGTTTGAAGAAGAAACTCCCTTTGCCATGGAGAGGTAACAGCAGGATTCACTCACTGGTGGGATAGCATCGGGAAGACTTCTATTGAGAAGCAACTTGACCTTGACATTGCTGACTCTTCATCCCTCTCTGTGCTCTTCCTTTCTGGTTCTCCCCCATGTCATCCTGAGGTGCCTGGGTCCGTGTATTCTGTCCCTTAATTGTTATTTTCAGTTGAGAGGTAGACAATATGTAGATAAAAGGAATGACCCACTGCTGATAAGGTGGGTCATTAAGGTCTTAGGATGAGGGGATGAAAATGGACTTTGAGGAGGGGTACAGTCAGAGACTTCCCTGGTGGCTCAGACAGTAAAAGCATCTGCCTACAATGCGGGAGACCCGGGTTCGATCCTTGGGTTGGGAAGATCCCCTGGAGAAGGAAATGGCACCCCACTCCAGTGTTCTTGCCTGGAAAATCCCATGGACAGAGGAGCCTGGCAGGCTGCAGTCCATGGGGTCGCAAAGAGTCGGACATGACTGAACGATTTCACTTCACTTTACAGTCAGAGAGAAGATGCTGCCATAGGATGGTATGTCTGTCCCTGTTCAAATGAGAGGGAATTGACATGTAAAATGGACCCGCTATGACCAGTCATTGTGTTTAGTACTTTCCATCTGTTATATCTTGTAATTCTCAAAACATTTCACAAGGCAGGTATAATATTCCCCTTTTACAAACAATGTAGTTAGAAACGAGACATGTCAAAATGCTCGCCTAAGCTCATCTAGCTGGAGAGCAGCAATAGTGAGGCTTTGCCAAAGCCCATTTGTTTCAAAAGACCACGTTCTTTCTTCTATAATACATTGACATTCATGTGAAATGTGAGTGTATTTTAAAAAATCTACTATTCAAGCTGATCCTAAAATTTGGAGCAACTGTTAGTTAAAATGATGTATTTATATGTTCTGATATACTCCATTAATTTTTAGTGGCCTATTAGTGTAAAACTTTTTAAATGTTTCCAAGAAGATATAAAATGATGATTATTGTTACTACCAAGCATCGTGCATTGAGAGTTCACTAAAATTTTACTGTAGCTCTGTTAACCCTGTCTTCCCTTGTGGCTGTTGTTGTTCAGTCATTAAGTAGTGTCTGAGACTTTGTGACCCCATGGACTGTAGCACGCCAGGCTCCTCGTCCTCCACTATCTCCTGGAGTTTGCTCAGATTCATGTCCATGGAATCAGTGATACTATCTAATCATCTCATTTTCTGCTGCCCCCTTCTCCTTTTGCCTTCATCTTTCTCAGCATCAGAATCTTTTCCAATGAGTCAGCTCTTTGCATCAGGTGGCCAAAGTATTGGAGCTTCAGCTTCAGCATCAGTCCTTCTAATGAATATTCAGGATTGATTTCCTATAGGATTGACTGGTTTGATCTCCTTGCAGTCCAAGGGACTCTCAAGAGTCTTCTCCAACACCATAACTGAAAAGTGTCAATTCTTCGGTGCTCATCCTTCTTTATAGTCTAACTTTCACATCTGTGCATGACCACTGGAAAAACTAGCTTTGACTATACAGACCTTTGTTGGAAAAGTGATGTTCCTGCTTTTTAATACGTTGTCTAGGTTTGTGATAGCTTTCCTTCCAAGGAACAAACATCTTTTAATTTCGTGGCTGCAGTCGCTGTTTGCAGTGATTTTGGAGCCCACGAAAATAAAATCTGTCACTCTTTCCACTTTTTCCCCTTCTATTCACTCTCTTCTTCCACCCTCATTAAGAGGCTCTTTAGTTCCTCTTTACTTTCTGCCATTAGAGTGGTATCATCTGCATATCTGAGGATGTTGATATTTCTTCCAGCCATCTTGACTCCAGCTTGTGCTTCATCCAGCCCAGCATTTCGCATGATGTATAGGTTAAATAAGCAGGGTGACAATATACAGCCTTGTGTACTTACCCAACTTTGAACCAGTCCATTGTTCCATGTCTGGTTCTGTTTATTCTTGACCTTCATACAGGTTTTTCAAGAGACAGGTAAAGTGGTCTGATATTCCCATCTCTTTAAGAGTTTTTCAGTTTGCTGTGATCCACATAGTCAAAGGCTTTAGCATAGTCAACAAAGCAGAAGTGGATGTTTTTCTGGAATTCCCTTGCTTTCTCTATGATCCGGTGAATGCTGGCAATTTGATCTCTGGTTCCTCTGCCTTTTCTAAATCCAGCTTGTACATCTGGAAGTTCTCAGTTCATGTACTGCTGAAGTCTAGCTTGAAGGATTTTGAGTATCAACTTGCTAGCATGTGAAATGAGTGCAATTGTACAGTAGTTTGAATATTCTCTGGCACTGCCCTTCTTTGGAATTGGAATAAAAACTGATCTTTTCCAGTCCTGTGGCCACTGCTGAGGTTTCCAAATTTGGTGGCATATTGAGTGCAGCACTTTAACAGCATTATCTTTTAGGATTTGAAATACCTTAGCTGGAATTCTATCATCTCCACTAGCTTTGTTCGTGGTAATACTTCCTGAGGCCCACTTGACTTCATATTCCAGGATGTCTGGCTCTAGGTGAGTGATAACACTATCATGGTCATTTGAGTCATTAAGACCTTTTTGGTACAGTTCTTCTGTGTATTCTTGCCACCTCTTCTTAATCTCTTCTGCTTCTGTTAGGTCCTTGCTGTGTCTTCCCTAAAGAGAAAAAAAAAATCCAGTAAAATCATGCTTACATTTACCCAGATATTGCTTCAGATGACAGTAAATCAAGTGTGATTTTAAAAACTTCTGCTAAGAAAATAATCCAGTTCACTTGCTGGCTGCACAGTGTAAGTGCATTGATATTCTTGCCACCCAAAGAGCTCTAGCACAACTTCAACTTCCCATACAAATTTCTTTGTAGCCTCTGCTACAGTATATCATCCTCATTTATTTCCAATAAAATAAGTGCGGACAACACTAATCTTTAAATTTAATCGTGACACCACAGTGCCGTTTCTATACAGGACCCTGGTCATTTGGTCTATTAACTGATTAGCTGTCAGTGCTTTGGTCTAGTCACCCCTCCAAATGCCGTCCTAATGCTTTACTATTTTCATGGCAAGAAAGTCATGCTTCCTAGCAGAAAGCACCAGCTGTCTGGAAATGCTTCAGAGTTTCCACACGTAAGAGAAAACGACATCGTTTGTTAAGGGTACTGTGTACCCTTGGCTATCTCGATATTCTAAGAAGCAAGATGTGCCTCAAGCAAAGAGGCTGGATTCACATGGGGGCAACACCTATCAAGCCTGACGAGTCTGAAAGAGCGTTCTGTGATATTTTGTGGTTAACCTTCTGCTCCCTAGCCTCCTGTTAGATGAAGCTGCCTTATGACTGGCTCAGGAATGCTGCTGAGAATGTGTGTGTGAAATCACTCAACTCATGTCTCTCAGTTCTGATTTCAAATGGTTCGTTCTCTGGTTTCTTGTTTCTTCTAGAACAGCCTGCTTTTTAGCCAAGACAGATGGCATCAGAACCTTTGATCCTTGGTTTTCGCATGATTCACAGTATCTTCCAGGCTTATAGTTCATTGGTTCCTTCATTTAGTCATCTCCTTTTAGGGTCAATGAACTGAGGTGGGCACTGTGCAGACAGAAATAAACAAAACAATTTAACTGTAGCCTTGTCAGACCTATGCCAGATTTCTGAACTCCAAAGTCATAAGACAACAATTTTGGATTGTTTTAAGCCATGATAATGGCTTACAGTGATAAAGTGCTGCAGTAGCAATAGGGAAAAAATGCACCATCCTTTTCCTTGCCTTTCTGAGTATTTCAGTGCATTCGGCATTAAGCCAATCAGTCAGCTTTGCTGGAAATTATCACTTTTAATCAGTTTTGTCTTAAATTTGATTTGAACATGTGGCAGTTTAATTACCCTCTTAAATATGTGAATCATGTCATTGTCCTTTCTACTAAAATCTCAAGAAAGAGCCATCCAGCAATATTAATTATGTGAGAGGATGGCATATTTTTTCATATTTGAATTATTATGTCTTATTTATTGGATTATCTTGCTTGTATGTATGGTTATTAAGTATGAGAAAGCATCGCCTAGTGTAAAGTATAATGCTGGATGCCTCATATTTTATTGAATAACATTTATTGTAAGTTAAAGAAAAATATTAATTTAAATATGTATTGTAACATGAAAAATCTGAGGCATTTCTATTTGTAGAACTACACTATGTCAGTGTTCGTGGTAGACAAAAATAATGTGAGCAGCAACCAAAGGTGATGATTTTTCTGACTGACTTTGAGATAAAAGAAAATATAAAGTGTATTAAAATAATATCTATATCAGGATCCATTTGTTTCCCATTTCAATTGAACTTAGTAAGCTTAATATTGGATGACAATCATTAGAGCATTTTAATCTAAGGTTATTTATTCATCCGTTTATTATGAATCTTTATCTTGTTCTTAATGCTGAGAACTAAGTTCATCTGTTAGTGTTCCTTTTAAAAGTATTTGGTAAATTATGGAAGTGTTGAGGCTTAATAGTTGAAGACAGGAATTATTAGAGAAGATTACATAGTCTAATAACATATCTAATATGAAAAATATAATTTTTCTAAGTTTTTAATGTATAATAATTACGATAATTATTATGCGTGTGTGCTAAGTCACTTCAGTTGCATCCAACTCTGTGCAACCCTATGGGCTGTAGCCCACCAGGCTTCTCTGTCCGTGGGATTCTCCAGGCAAGAATACTGGAGTGGGTTGCCATTTCCTCCTTAACCTAGAGATCAAGCCAGTGTCTCTTATGTGTCCTGCATCAGCAGGCGGGTGGGTTCTTTATGACTAGAGCCACCCGGGAAGCTCCAAATAATCATTATGCAATTTAGTAACATTGGTGGCATCAATTGGCTCATAAGTGTCTTTTAAGACAAGAAGATAATTGTAATCCTCCTTATATGATGATTTATACTCTCATGAATGATTTATTTACATGGAGAATTAGAATAGAAAATTTTGTATATAGGATACATCATCTAAGATACATTAATTCAAAATATCTATTACTATGCAACCATATTCATTTATCTGTTATTATTCCTTGTTATAAAGCTTTTCAAGATCTTAAAGTTCTACAAAACTAATACTAAATTCTTAAAATTCTAAGTATAAAACTATTAAAATTCTAAAAATAATTAAATCAAATAATCAGTCCTTTATAGTAAAATGCATTGTTTGGGACACTACGTGTGAATAGTTTTATCAAACTCAGTGAAGAGAAGTCTGAACAACAAACTTTGCTGAAGGCAACCTTATTTTGATTAGTAAGAACTCTGAGAATCATATATAATGATTTTAATGATGATAACAAATATATAAAGCCAGAAATTCAAGAGATGAAACCCCGAAGGGGAAAAATTATAAAAGAAAAACATATAAAACATTTGCTTTCTTCAACTTTGTTTTTTGGAAGAAAGTGAAAAAGACTTTCCTGATTCTTTAAAAAATTTTTTTTAAAAAAATTTAATGTTTATTTTATATTGGACTATAGTTGATTAGCCAAGTTGTGTCTGTTTTAGGTGTACAGCTAAATGATTCAGTTGTACATAAACATGTATCTCTTGATTCTTTATAATCTCAAGGCAGTTGTCATATGAGTGGGAATAAAACTCTTACAATTATCTTAGCCCAAAGAAAACCTGAAGAAGGAAGCCTGAAAATGTTTAAATTTGGATTTCATTGGTAGTGCTGAAGACATCTGATAAAAACAGATGTATACATCATCTGGAGGAAAGCTTTAAATTTAGGCATCAAAGAATTCCACAAAATTTTCCAGAGGAAAATCAACTTACAATCAGACATCTTAAAATATATGAGAAAGTAAGTCACCATGCATGAGAGCATTGGAAACAACAAATACCTGATTTATCCACAGAGACTGGTGGTACTAAGTATCACGTATAGGATTTTAGATTAGTATATTTGGTGTATTTAAAGAAGAAAAAATAAATGGAACCAAGAATATATGTAAGGAAAAAGAGACCATTCAAAAGTAACCAAGAATATTTTAATGAACACAACTAATCTTTTAGAAATAAAAAAAAATATATATTTGGATTTAGAAACTCAGCAGGGGTTAAGCATCAGAGTAGACACAACGAAAGAGGGAATTAGTGAACTACAGTTTAAGTCTGAAAAAACGTGTTCAGATTGTAGCACAAAGGACTTTAAGGGAACATCATTATTAAGGATGAAACAGTTAAGACTTTTCTCAGATGCTGAAAATAGTCAAGGGTACCCAGTAATGCCACTTTTCTTCATTTACCTGGACATCCTAACCAGGATTATGTGGTCAGAGAAAGAAATAAAGAATGAATGGATGAATAAATACTTGAGAGATTGAAAGACTGGAGAGAAGAATTAAAGTCACTCTTGTGTATGTAGACAATTCAAAATATCAGAAGCATTATTTGAATTAATAAGGGACTTTGACAAAATTAGAGATATAAACTAAGTGTAAAATAACCAATTGTATTTCCACATACCAGCAATAAAGGAAGTATCTTAAAAATATAAAGTTACCCATTGGATAAATAACATGTAAATCTAATAATATAAATATAAAAAATGAGAAAAAGAGAGCCAATCCAATAGAAAAGTCTGAAAACATCAAGTTTGGGTGAGAATATGAAACTTTTTAGAAAACAAAAGAACAGTCTTTGGACTCTGTGGGAGAGTGAGGTGGGGGATGATTTGGGAGAATGGCATTGAAACGTGTATAATATCATATAAGAAATGAATCGCCAGTCCAGGTTCAATGCAGGATACAGGAAGCTTGGGGCTGGTGCACTGAGATGATCCAGAGGGATGGTATGGGGAGGGAGGTGGGAGGGGGTTCAGGATTGGGAACACGTGTACACCCATGGTGGAATCATGTTGATGTATGGCAAAACCAATACAATATTGTAAAGTAATTAGCCTCTAATTAAAATAAATAAATTTAAACAAAAAAAAGAAAACAAAAGAGTTTGACACTATCTAGTAAAGTGGAAGATATTCTTCCAGCTGATGTGTGTGTGTATACTCAGTTGCTCAGTCATATCTGATTCTTTGTGACCCCATGGACTGTAGCCCACGAGCTCCTCTGTCTATGGGATCCTCCAGGCAAGAATACTGGGATGGATTGCCATTTCCTCCTCCCGGAGATCTTCTGGACACAGGGGTCAGATTTGTGTCTCCTCCATCTCCTGCATTTTCAGGCAGAGGAAGCCCTATCCACTTGGTGAGCCCTGATACAAAATGGAGGGTTCAGGATGGGGAACACGTGTATACATGTGGCAGATTCATGTTGATATATGGCAAAACCAATACAATATTGTAAAGTTAAAAAAAAATACCTGAACAACTTAGAAGAAAATTATTTCAAATCATAATAATATTAATACAATTAATAAAAATGGAATATCAATGGCCAAGAAATAAATATAAAACAAATGTTCCACATCATTAGTAAATAAATATAAATTAAGATGTCATTTCACTTCTAAAATTTGTAAAGATTAAAAATAGAAATAGTATCAAGCTTTACCTTTTTGCTGTAAACTGTTGTCATAGACTTCATATGAAAGCATTAATGGGTACAACTTTTCTAGAATGTGGTTTGGCAATTAATACAAAAACATCCCTCACTTTTGGCCTCGTAATTGGGCCTTTTAATCTAGGAAATAATAATAAACAGGCACAGGAATTGTCATGCAAGAATGACCACTGAAGATCATTTTTGAATAGCAAAACAAATTTCAAATTTTCAAAAAGTACAGTAAAAGAGGAGACTTAATTTTGCATATCCAAACTGTGAACCATGCTGTATAGTTAGCGTTATGAAGAAATTCTCAGCACAGAATGTCACACGATGCAAACTTGTTAGAGAACAGAAGTGTTCATAGCATAACCCAATGCTATTTAAATTTTATGTGCATGCATAAAAATGGTGAAATGTTTATGTGCTAAGGTAACAGGCAATTAGACAGTACGTTCTCTTTATTGTTTTCCATATTTCAGCAATGTTATATATGATTTTTTGTATATAAAGATTATTTTTAAAATGTAGGAAAATCAATATCATAATTATTCAGCATAACAGCATCTCTAATAGTGTATATCTGCTTTCTCAAAATTTAACATTTGCAAGTATGTTTTCTTTGAGTCTTGGTTCTACCTTATATATATAATTTTTCTTGATTTCTTTGCATCATGAGAACACTCAATTCTTTCCAAAATACATTTTCAGTAAATTTCATCTCATTTATAATTATGTATTGAAGAGGATCAACATTATGATTAAATATTCTGTAATAAAAAAGTGCCCACAACTGCCTAAAATATAAGGAGTTCCTTGCGCATCAGGAATAGCATCCAAATAAGATGGTCCATTTCTGCATTAATTCAGTTTATTCAGCAGTTTTGAAATTAACCAGAGCAACAAATGATGTGGATATTAAATTCCAGGCAAAAGCCTCTTATTCAGTATTTGTTGTAGTATGAGTTATTACAGCAAATCTGCCTTTACTTCTGCCATCAAAACAAATACAGCTCAATTCTTTAATGTATGCATTAGGAGAAAAAATTCTAAAGAAACAGCTACTTATAGTTCATTGGCATTGGGGTAAAGCTGGATTTTTATTATACATTTTAAATATAAGCCAGCAAATGTATCATTGTGAATAAATTTGTTTAATTATTTGGTAGTGGGTTGAATGGTGGTCCTAATTCCTGTAACGGATAAATATTACCTAATTTGGAAAAAGGTTTTTTTCTTTTTTTTGCAGATGTGACTAAACTAAGGATCTTGAGATGGGAAAGTTATCCTTGATTATCCAGTTCAGTTCAGTTCAGTTCAGTCACTCAGTTGTGTCTGACTCTTTGCGACCCCATGGACTGCAGCATGCCAGGCTTCTCTGTCTATCACCAACTCTCGGAGTTTATGCAAACTCATGTCCATTGAGTCGGTGATGCCACACAACTGTCTCATCCTCTTTCGTCCCCTTCTCCTCCCATTTCAATCTTTCCCAGCATCAGGGTCTTTTCAAATGTGTCAGTTCCCATCAGGTGGCCAAAATATTGGAGTTTCAGCTTCAGCATCAGTCCTTCCAATGAATATTCAGGGCTGATTTTCTTTATATAGACTGGTTGGATCTCCTTGCAGTCCAAGGGACTCTCAAGAGTCTTCTCCAACACCACAGTTTAAAAGCATCAGTTCTTCGGCACTTAGCTTTCTTTATAGTCCAACTCTCACATCCATATGTGACTACTGGAAAAACCATAGCTTTGACTAGACAGACCTTTGTTGGCAAAGTAATGTCTGTTTTTTAATATGCTGTCTAGGCTGTTCATAACTTTTTGTCCAAGGAGCAAGCATCTTTTAATTTCATGGCTGCAGTCACCATCTGCAGTGATTTTGGAGCCCAAGACAATAAAGTCTGTCACTGTTTCCACTGTTTCCCCATTTATTTTCCATAAAGTGCTGGGACCAGATGCCATGATCTTAGTTTTCTGAATGTTGAGCCTCAAGCCAACTTTTTCACTCTCCTCTTTCACTTTCATCAAGAGGCTCTTTAGTTCTTCTTCGCTTTTTGCCATAAGGGTGGTGTCATCTGCATGTCTGAGGTTATTGATATTTCTCCTGGCAATCTTGATTCCAGCTTGTGCTTCCTCCAGCCCAGCATTTCTCATGATGTACTCTGCATATAAGTTAAATAAGCTAGGTGACGATATATAGCCTTGATGTACTCCTTTCCCTATTTGGAACCAGTCTGTTGTTCCATGTCCTGTTCTAACTGTTGCTTCCTGACCTGCATACAGATTTCTCAAGAGGCAGCTCAGGTGGTCTGGTATTCCCATCTCTTGAAGAATTTTCCACACATTTGTTGTGATCCACACAGTCAAAGGCTTTGGCATAGTCAATAAAGCAGAAATAGATGTATTTCTGGAACTCTCTTGCTTTTTCAATGATCCAACGGATGTTGGGAATTTGATCTCTGGTTCCTCCACCTTTTCTAAATCTAGCTTGATTATCCAGGTAGGCCTTAAATGCCATTGGATATACGCTGGATCAATAGTTCCCATGTCCTTGTAAGAGAAAGGCAGGGAGAGCATTGACATTCACCCAGAATAGAAGGCAGTGGAGAGACATGGAGAGACAGAGATTAGGGTGAGGCAGATACAAGCCAAGCACCAGAAGAGAAGGCAGTATAATCATAGAGACAGAGATTAGAGTGATCCAGACACAAGCCAAGCCTCAGAAGAGAAGGCAGTATAACCGTGGCGATAGATTAGAGTGATGCAGACACAAGCCAAGCAGTGCTGGCAACCAGCAGAAGCTGGAACAGGCAAACGTGAGCAGATGATCCCCTACAGCCTCCAGAGGGAGCACCACCCTCCTGACGCCTTGGTTTCTGACAATCCTCCCGAGAACTGTGGGAGAAGAATCTTTGTTTTAAGCCACCCAGTTTGCGGTAATTTGTTACTCTTCCACAGGAAAGTAATACATGGTTCATAATATAAAGACCGTTATCAGTGACCCTAAGTCATTGTTATAAATCATTGGCTACACAGTTGCAGGAAAAAAGACAGGTTTAACTGGCAAAAATACTAAAATGTTTTTTTTCCTAAGAACAATAATTTCTTAAATGTCATTTTTCATAGTCATTTGTATGGCATATTCTTTCTCTCTTTAATATGACTTTCTCTCCTACATTAGCAGTTGGATTTTTCTTGGCAGTCTCTAATGATCCATGCTTCCCAATTCCAATTCCCATTTATCTTTTTGTTTTAATAAGTATAAATGAGTCCATGACCTAGAGAAGAAAACACAAAATCATCATATAGGCTTTTCAAAACATGAGAGCCTGAGGTTACTAATGTTAGAACTCACTATTAAGTTCATAATATTATTTTATTTTCTCATTATGTAATAAGTGGTCCTAATCTTCTTGAGAAAAATTGATAAGCTTCTTGTTGTTCCTAGAAAGCACAGTTTGGAAGCTGAGTGATAAGTGCTCAGACATTTGCTTGTTCTTTTTTTTTTTTCTCTCTCATTAAAAAAATATTTTTAAATTGCAGTATAATTGCTTTACAATGTGTTATTTTCTGCTGTACAATAATGTAAATCAGCTGTATGTATACATATATCTCCTCCCTCTTAGCCTCCCTCTCGCCCTCCCATCCTACCCCTCTAGGTCATCACAGACCACCAGGCTGAGCTCCGGTGCTATGTAGCACCTTCCCACCACCTATCAGTTTTATGCATGGTAGTGTAGGTATAGCGATACTACCCTCTCAGTTTGCCCCACCCTTTCCTTCCCACCCCTCACATTGTGTCCACAAGTCTTCATCTCTATTCCTGCCCTGCAAATAGGCTCATCAGTACCTTTTTTTTAGATTCCATGTGCTGTATGCTGTGCTTATTTGCCCAGTCGTGTCTGACTCTTTGTGATCCTATGGACTGCAGCCTGCCAGGCTTCTCCGTCCATGGGATTCTCCAGGCAAGAATACTGGAGTGCGTTGCCATGCCCTCTTCCAGGTTATCTTCTCAGCCCAGGGATCGAACCCAGATCTCCTGCATTGCAGGTGGACTCTTTATGGACTAAGCCGCCAGGGAAGATTCCATATATATATCACATACACACACGTGTTAATATATGATATTTGTTTTTCTCTTTTGGACTTCATTTGTATGAGAGACTCTGGTTCATCCACATCACTGCAAATGACCCAATTTCATTCCTTTTTATGGCTGAGTAATATTCCATTGTGTGTGTATATATATCTCACAACTTCTTTATGCATTCATCTGTTGATGGATATTTAGGCTGTTTCCATGTCCTTGCTAGTGTAAATAGTGCTGCAGTTAACATTGGGATACATGTGTCATTTTGAATTATGGTTTCCTCATGTATTGGAGGAGGAAATGGCAACCCACTCCAGTGTTCTTGCCTGGAGAGTCCCAGGGATGTGGGAGCCTGGTGGGCTGCCGTCTATGGGATCACACAGAGTCGGACACGACTGAAGCGACTTAGCAGCAGCAGCAGCAGCAGCAAGGTATATGCCCAGTAGTTGGATTGTTGGGTCACGTGGGGGCTCTGTTTTAGTTTTTGAGAAACCTCCGTATTGTTTTCCATAGTGGTTGTATCAGTTTACATCCCCACTTCATTCTTACTTTTAGCTTTTGGTTGCTTTGTTATTTTTATCAAAGTAAAACAAATATATGATAAAAAAAAAAAACTTTTTTAAAGGGTTGTAACACATACATCCTCTCCACTTCTAATCTCCACAGAAATACCCTTTGATGGCTTCAGTTTTAAAATTTCCAGTTGCCTCCATTTATTAAATAATGCAATTCTACTGTTACTGCTTGATTTATTATCTTTTCCATGTTTTCTATTGTGTCATAAAAGGTGGGGATTTAACTTGAAATGCACATCCGACCATTGTCCAGGATTTTTGGGTGTTGGACTGTGCACAGGTGATGGGGCTATTTTCTTCCTCACCTCCTTTTTTTTGTATTCACATTACATATATTGACCCTACTTATTTTACCTTTTACCTCTATAAACTATTCATTCAATTAATTAATGGCTGTCTTGGGCCTTTGTTGCTCTGCTGGGCTTTCTCTAGTTGTGATAAGTGGGGGCTGTTCTCTAGTTCGGGTGCTCTGGCTTCCCGCTGTGATGGCTCTAGGGCTGGGTTTCAGTGGGTGCAGTATATGGGCTTAGTTGCCCTGTGGCACAAGGGATCTTCTCAGACTAGGGATTGAACCTGTGTCACCTACCTTGACAGGTAGAGTCTTAATCACTGGGCCACCAGGGAAGTCCCTCTATTTTATTTTGAGTGTTTTAGTCTCATCTTTAACTTCAGTTGGACCCTTGCGTCTACCTAGCACTCATTCTAGTTTTCTGTGATTTGAATCTCCTTGATTCTCCATCCTAAACTTCCAACCTCTCTCCCTCTCGTCTCTCCTCAGAGAAGATCTTGCCTCCCTCAGATAAATGTATCTGAAGTAACCAAGAGAGGTCTCACGATTTTGTACCATAACTACAAAGTAACCACCTCCGTCATGACTTTTTCCTACTTTTTTCCTGCTAAAATGGAGGAAGTGCATTTTTTTCCCGATTTAATCTACTTTTGACTCTGAGTCAAAAGTATTCACTTTAATCTACTTTTGACTCTTCTGAGTCAAAAGTATTCACTTTAATCTACTTTTGACTCTTCTGAGTCACCCAATGCATTTAACCCCTACCGAGTCCTCTGGATTCTGCTTCTAAATTCTGTCCAATTCTCTTCCTATCTCCTGTCACACTTATCCCAGCTGTATCAGACGACAGTGGACCTGTGTGGTCTGCCATTCCACTCTTGCTCCCTCCCAGTCCACAGAGCACCCAGGGTGAGTTTTCATAAGTGTGATTTCTGATTGTAGCTCCCTGTTGCTTAATGTATTTCAGTGGCTTCCCACTGCCCTTGGGGTAATGTCTAAACAACTTGGTTATTTAGTGTATGCGTGCAGGCTCAGTTGTGTCTGACTCTTTGTGACCCCGAGGACTGTAGCCTGCTGGGCTCCTCTGTCCATGGAATTTTCCAGGCAAGAATACTGGAGAGCATGGTAAATCTTGCCTTTGCTTATCTTTTTATTTTCTCTCTTGCCGACTATCCATTATATCTTTGCTTCAAGTTAAATTATCTGATGGGAGAAATTTTTTTTTGAATTATCAAAATTATTAAAATACTCAAAGTTATATGAGAGGCGAGTAAATGAATAGATGGGTGGATTATAAGGATTGTGGAATTTTGTTTATGCATACATAGTTTACAAAATAATTTACCTGCAGAGATAGTCTTGTTTATATTTTATAATTGTTAACTCTAAAAGATTAACTGAGTCAGAGAAAAAGTGTACTTCAGCAACATGTTAAAATGTCTTTGTTTACCACATTCAGTGAGCCAAATGCCATCAACTTCAGGACTTTCACTGATAAGCTGAATATTTGAATGACTCATTTCACAAGTGAGTTTGAAGTGATTTGCAAATATTCCACAGTTTTCCTTTTTCTCATTTTAGCTGGTTAAAAGCCATAAATGACCGTTTTGTATTTGTCACAATTAATATATCTCAGAAATAGGGGTACAGCTCATTTCCAATGCAGTTTACATAAATCTCCGAGTCAGACATGCCACTTTTAATGAAATAGCATTCATTTTTCTGTCTGAGAAGAAATTTTCATCTGGGGAGATGTTATTATGTCAAAAGGGCATTTTCATCCAGAAGGCTTGTAACATTAGATTGATAAAACTTATCTCCTCCTTGCTTAAATTCTTTATCTCATGCTGTGCTCAGATGTTGGTTCGCTAGGCACATATTCTCATGGTTCCACACTGGAAAATTATTAAACTGAATTCTTTAAAGGCATTAACCCTTCAATCCTCTTTTTAATTAGTCAATAGCAAGATAAAATTGCATTGATTTTGACCCCAAACCCCTGAGAGTCAGTACAATTTATTTTGCATTGGCTCTATGTAGATATTATAATTATGATGAAAGTAATTCCTAAGGAACAGATGATACAAGTTAAGACCTTAAGTGGCAATTTGTGGTAGTAACAGTTACACATGAAAGCCCCCAAGTTGTCTTAAGAAAGCTTTCATACAATCATGAGCCAAAGCAACATTCAGAAATCCTCTTTAAAAGTAAATAGGTGGTTCATGAATATTGTGTGATCCAGGGATTTCAAGATATGTCTCTTTCTAGTTCTGAAAGGAAATCTTTGGTAATTTATGCAGGGAGATCATATTGAAATGTATTCCTGGAGCACCGGGGCTTCACTGACCTCTCTGCCGTGGCTGGAGTCAATGGTGATTTCGCACCACAGCACACCAAGGTACTTTGTGTGTGTGTATGGAAGTGTGATATGGACTGGCTCATGTCCCTGCCAATATGCAAATGCTGAAGCCTAATCCCCAATGTGGCTGTATTTGGAGATGAGATTTTTAAGGAGGTAATTAAGTTTAATTAAGCCATAAAGTTATATCTCTAACCTGATGGGACTGGTGCCCTTAGAGAAGAGGAGGAGACACCAGAGACCCACATGCACACAGAAATAAAGGCCATAAGATAATAAGGGCACTATGAGAGGCCTCATCTGTGAGCTGAAAGAGAGCTCTCACTAGAAGCCCACACTGCTGACACCTGAGCTTGGACTTCTAGCCTCCAGACTGTGAGAAAAGTAATTTCTGTTTTTAAGCTACCCGGTCTGTGGTATGCTGATGAAGCAACCTGAGCTAATACAACGTGTGTGTGTGTGTGTGTGTGTGTGTGTGTATGTGTGTGTGTGCACGCGCGCACACTAGAAAGAGTGAGCAAAAATGAGTGCCTGGGATACTGAGCTCTATACAACTATGATTTGATTGACAAAAAGATGCCAGTGGTGGTGGTTTAGTTGCTGCTGCTGCTGCTAAGTCGCTTCAGTTGTGTCTGACTCTGTGCAACCCCATAGATGGCAGCCCACCAGACTCCTCCGTCCCTGGGATTCTCCAGGCAAGAACACTGGAGTGGGTTGTCATTTCCTTCTCCAATGCATGCATGCATGCTAAGTCACTTCAGTCGTGTCCGACTCTGTGCGACCCCATAGACAGCAGCCCACCAGGCTCCTCCGTCCACAGGACTCTGTAGGCAAGAACACTGGAATGGGTTGCCATTTCCTTCTCCAGGGTTAGTTGCAAAAAGTCGTTAAAAGGTGTAAAGTTTCTGTAAAAACATAGGATATGGAAACTGGCAGAAAGAATTTCATAAAGAAAAATGCAATACAGTGTACAATACTTCCAGGATTCTTAGGGCTGCTAATTGTTCTCCACTCCCTAACAGCTGCTGCTCCATGGTCTGCAGGGAGTGAGGGATCTGCCAGGTGTGAGAGACTTGCTCTTGTCATGATAAAAGGTGGTGTGTGTGCGTGCTCAGTCACTCAGTCATATCTGACTCTTTGCAACCCCATGAGCTGTAGCCTGCCAGGCTTCTAACAGGTTGCTGATATTCATTACTAGCAGTTCTGGAGATACTGAAGAGATGCCTATCTGTGCACTGGGTGTATTTAGTTAGTCTCAAACAGCCCAGTATATTCCTGAAAGTTATTAAGAATGTGGGTGAAGCAAAGATCAATGTTTTAAAAAATCACTGAATCCATAGAAGGTAGTGACAAGTTGAAATTATAATGGAGTAATCACAGCTCAGGCACACACAAGGGAAATCAGGTGGCCATTGAGGATCTGATCTCAGACACCTCCCTGTACCACTGAGGACTTGAGCTTTGAGCTATACCAGTCTCGAGGAAACCACACCTGCCATCTGCAACTTCAGGGTCTCAAGATCTCCCTGGTAACTATGTAACCACTTCAGACCCCAACCAATCCTTGTTTGATTAACACCGTCACATCTTGCCAGCTCCAGTTATAATTTTTGACACACAACTTGGGTAACTAGCTGTGGCCTTGTAGCTTTTGCCTTTATAAGCTTCCTCTACTTTGTCGTCTCAGTTCAGTTCAGTTCAGTCGCTCAGTCTTGTCCGACTCTTTGCGACCCCATGAATCGCAGCACGCCAGGCCTCCCTGTCCATCACCAACTACCGGAGTTCACTCAGACTCACGTCCATCGAGTCAGTGATACCATCCAGCCATCTCATCCTCTGGCATCTGGTGGAACACAATTCAAGTTCTTCTTGACACTGTGTCTCTCTGGCTGCAGTCTTTTTTTTTTTTTTTTTTTTAAGCTGGAGTATAGTTGCTTTACAATGTTGTGTTAGTTTCTGCCGTACAGCAAAGCGAACCAGCTATATGTATACATACATCTCTTGTTCTTTGGATTTCCTTCCCTCTTGGTCCCCCCACAGCACTGAGTGGCATTCTCTATGCTCTACAGTGGGTTGTCATTAGTTACTTATTCTATACATATTAGTATATGTATGTCCGTCCCAATCTCCCAGTTCATCCTACCACTTCCCCTTTCCCACTTGGTAACCATAAGTTTGTTCTCTACATCTGTGTCTCTGTTTCTGCTTTGCAAATAAGTTCAGTTCTAGTGAATCCCAAGTAAATGCCTCTTTATTTCTATCAGGTTTCCATTTCTGAAATTTTGGCTAATAAGAGACAAACACAAATGTATAAAATTAAAAATGTAGTTTCATAAATTTGAAAGCCTAGATAACACAAAAATATAAAGTACCACATTAACTTAAGAAGTAGAAAATCTCAGTAGATTTATCATTTTGAAGGAAAATAAAAATATTCTTTGAAGTCTACTCCCTTGACTCCAAAATACTTGAAATATGTAGATTTGTTGGTGAGTTTTTTAAAATTTTGGGGGAAACATCCCCTTTCCTCTTAGCTTTTCCAGAAAATATGATTTTGAGTATGCCAGAAGAGTCCAATATGTGGAAATCTAATAAAGCAGACTACCTCAATAGATTAAATAAGAGAATTTGTAATATCATCTTAACAAATATTTATTGAGTAATGATATTGACTACAGAATTTTGCTAAAAGAGAGAGTAAAAAGTATAATCAACACTCAGGCCTCCCAGATGGGAAGACACAGTTGTAGTATTATTAAAAAATAATATTGTAGTTCAAAACAGTAAATAATTAAACACCAACATGATTCATTGATGCTTGTGAAGAATTGATGCTTTTGAAATGTGGTGCTGGAGAAGACTCTTGAGAGTCCCCTGGGCAGCAAGGAGATCAAACTAGTCAATCCACAAGGAAATCAACCCTGAATATTCACTGGAAGGACTGATGCTTAAACTAAAGCTCCAATACTTTGGCTACCTGATGTGAAGAGCCAACTCATTGGAAAAGGCATGATGCTGGGAAAGACTGAAGGCAAGAGGAGAAGGGGGTGACAGAGGATGAGATGGTTGGATGGCTTTGACTCAATGGACATGAGTTTGGACCAACTCAATGGACATGTGAAGGAGATAGTGAAGGGACAGGGAAGCCTGGTGTGCTGTGGTCCATGGGGTTGCAAAGAGCTGGACATGACTGAGCAACTGAACAACACCACCAAATACATATAACAAGAACTCAGAAACAGAGGAGACTGATATAGCTCTAAAGGTAATTTAGGCTGGACTATTAGACATTTCTCCCTAAAATCAAAAAGAGTCATATTGCCTGCTTTAATAATCCACATTTGGAAAAAAATGCAGCACTTTCTGCCTAAACTGCTTGGTGTGAATACATATCTGAACCTTTGTTTCATAGTATAAACTATGAAAACATAAAAAGAGCAGGAGATTTTAAGAGTGGGAACACATGTATACCTGTGGCGGATTCATTTTGATATTTGGCAAAACTAATACAATTATGTAAAGTTTAAAAATTAAAAAAAAAAAAAAAAAAAAGAGTGTGTTCCAGTGACCCCTGACAATATTGTGAATTAAGCAATGAGGGTATTTTTGCTAACTCTAGCCATTTTGTCTGTTATTTTACCAATACTGGCCTTGTAATATCCAGGGAAAGCCTCTCAAATATCCAATTCTCCACTGGTTGTTGACACATTAGTTTAAACTTAGTCATTATGTAAATGTGCCTTGAGGTTTAGTTACCCTTAGGAAATGCAAGATTTTGTCCCTTACCAAAGCCGCATTAATGTCAGAAATTTTACATTAGAAATTAGATAGGACATACGTTTTGGGAAATATTTAGAAGCACTATGAGGGTAGACATTTCTGTCTTGATGCCCTTGGCCCTTGGCCCCCTGCTCTCCTGCCTGGGGGCAAGGACACAGAGATGAGTAGTAGTAACAGCTTAGACAGGAAGCCGGATGGCCTAGGTTGAAATTCCAACTCTGTTGTTAATTATTTGTGTGACCTAGGGCCTTCTTAACATCTTTGTGGCTTAGTTTCCTCATCAGAAAAGTGTAGTGTATATACACAACATATACAAATGGTCTACGTTTCCATCCTGTGCAGATGCAGTGATGTCATCCATGTAAAATGCAGCATTTCTGGCGAGCAATATGCCCTTACCAAGGATTAAATGCTTCCTTGATAGTTCAGCTGGTAAAGAATCCACCTGAAATGTGGGAGACCTGGGTTCCATCCCTGGGTTGGAAAGATACCCTGGAGAAGGAAAAGGCTACCCACTCCAGTATTCTGGCATGGAGATTTCCAGAATTCCTGACAGACTTTATTTTTAGGGGCTCCAAAATCACTGCAGATGATGACTGCAGCCATAAAATTAAAAGATGCTTGCTCCTTAGAAGAAAAGTTATGACCAACCTAGATAGCATATTAAAAAGCAGAGACATTACTTTGCCAACAAAAGTCCATCTAGCAAAGCTATGGTTTTCCAGTAGTCATGTATGGATGTGAGAGTTGGACTATAAAGAAAGCTGAATGCCAAAGAATTGATGCTTTTGAACTGTGGTGTTGGAGAAGACTCTTGAGAGTTCCTTGGACAGCAAGGAGATCCAACCAGTACATCCTAAAGGAAATCAGTCCTGAATATTCATTTAGAGGACTGATGCTGAAGCTGAAACTCCAATACTTTGGCCTCCTGATGTGAAGAACTGACTCATTTGAAAAGACCCTGATGCTGGGAAAGATGGAAGGCAAGAGGAGAAGGGGACAACAGAGGATGAGATGGTTGGATGGCATCACCGACTCAATGGGCATGAGTTTGAGTAAACTCCAGGAGTTGGTGATGGACAGGGAGGCCTGCGGTGCTGCAGTCCATGGGGTTGCAAAGAGTCGGACATGACTGAGCAACTGAGCTGAACTGAACTAAAGGATTAAATAGTAATCTGGGGACAGCACTAGTCATGCTAATAAAGTGCCATTGCACACACACCACAGTAACAATAGGAGTAATCCCCTGCTCCTTCACGTTTGACACACACTTCATAACACGAGTGACATCCTACTAGTGGTTCTGATACGGTGTGGTCAAACTCTGATGGAAGTTTAGTACTTTCTACCTGCACAATAGCATTCTAATAGTTCTATTATCAATGATTCTCTTTAAAATGCTCTATGAGAAGCACATCCTTGTGCCTCTAGGTTTGCTTTAGTTGCCTGAAAGTTTAGGCATGGGACTGGTTCTCTCCTGAGTAACAGCTTCATTGTGTTCTGTGTCGCTAGGAAGTGCCTGGGTGTCCGTCCTGCAGCCCAGGGCACGGGAGAAGCACTCCTTTCCTTATGCAACCATGTTTCTTCACATGCTGTGATCTGGCCTCAGAATAAAGAGCCCTCATATCTACCTCTTCTGATTTGATGTTACCATATAGTGGGGAATATGGATCACAAAGGTAGCGTAAAACATCTGATTTGAGGGCAGCCAACCATTTATTGCCACATTATCTGCTTCTGAAAAAGAGACTACAAAAGCTGTCCCCACCACTCCTCCCTTTCCCAACACATAAAACTTGATGAGATATTAACATCTAAATTACAGCACTCTTTATTTTCATTCTTTTCTGTTCCAGAGGCATTAGACTGTTTCAAACTGTCTTCTGGGGAAGCTTAATAAGACCTTATGCTTTTATGTGGGTCTTTCCCAATGCGGCAACCTGATGTCACTCCCTGTGTCCATGAAGGGGAATATCAGAGACTGCTGGCAATTTGGGCCCTTGTTGTCCGTATCTCAACACAAATTCAACCTTACAGGTGCTTGAGCCCAACAGCTTGAACCAGATAAAAGGTAAAATTTTTGCTCTCCTCCACCTGTGAATACCCTGGGTGTTTAGGCCCTTTCTTGCCTGTTCTCTTCCTGTCGGCATACCTGTAATATGAACCCAAGATAGGCTTTTAATTAGCAAGTTGGAAGGACTGAAGCCATGCTGTCACTGGGCCTGTTGAGGCCTGTTTTCCATGAACAGTAAGTGAAGAAGAGTGTTATCTAGCAAGAAAGCCCTACTGCTCCTGCCTCCCCAGCCATGGTCACACTTTGGCCATACCGTGTGACTTGTAGGATCTTACTTCCCAACCAGGTTTGAACCTGGGGCCTTTGGCAGTGAGAGAGCATAGTCCTAACCACTGCACCACCAGGGAATTCCCTAACTCTTCTTTTAAGGCCCAGCTCAGATGGCACCTTTTTTCTATGGTTTTTCATAATACCTTGTCCTTTCTCCACTGTCCTCTGAGCTAGTGAGCAAATGAGTTTGCCCATCTGTCTTTCTCAGGATTGTATGTATAATATAGATTTATTAGTTTGTGCCTATGCCCTGTTTGCTAGTCTATGATGACACAGTTACTTTATTTTTTCAAATTAATTTTTATTGGAGTATAGTTGATTTACAATATTGTGTTAGTTTCAGTTGTACAGCAAAGTGAACCAATTATACATATACCCTGTATTCAACTCTTTCTTTTTTTTCAATTCTTCTTCCATATAGGTCATTACAGAATATTGAGCAGAGTTCCCTCTGCTACCGAGTAAGTTCTTATTGGTTATCTGTTTTATATACAGGAGTGTGTATATTTCAGTCCTAATCTCCCAATTTATCCCTCTTCCATTTCCCCCTCTGTAACCATAAGTTTGTTTTCTATACCTGAAACAGTTATTTTGTTTCCATTTGTACCATATGTACAAATGAACAGATCCATCTATGGTACCATAGGGCTGACATGTAAGAAATGATCATTTAATTGCTTGCTGAACTAAAATGACCTAAAATAATAGATTATATATGCAGTAATAAGTAGAGCTTAACTATATTTAAAACTTTCTTCTGGTATCTACTACCTGGATAAAAAGCTTGCTTGAATAAATCACCGAAGCACTGACTTAGTTACATTAATATTACAGCAGCTATCATTAATTGAGTGTTACTTGTACCAGAAACTACCATAGGTACTTACAACAACTCCATGTAAATGATGAATTATTCTGCCTATCTTAAAACTGAGGAAACTGAGGCTCAGAAAGGATAAACAACACCTGTGAGATTTACTAGAGTCATATTAGACATACTCTCTTCTTACTTTGGTTCTCCGCTCAACTACTTTATTTACTTACTCTTCCGAAGCTCACAATACCTCACTCCCAAGATATTTGCAGCTGCCCCCAATTCCGTATGTGGGTGACGGTGCAGGTGGAGTGCTCAGAATTCTGAGAACTGAAATGCAAGCTGGAGTAAAACTCCCTTATGCCATTTTCAGTAATGTGTGCTCATATCCCCAAGGAGCATAATGTTAAGATAAAGACACTGATCATGCTATTTAGTGTTGCAGAGGTTAACTGTTTTGTGGCAGTGAATGAATCTTAAGTCCTCTCAGAACTTGTAGAAAAAACCTTAAAATACATAAAATAAGGCCATCTATCTGTAAGCCCTTCAAAAGGGATGAATAAAAAGGCTTTTAAGATGTTGGTCATCTTTAAAATGTTAATTTATTAATTTATTCATTCAAAAGTATTTATTGAGTGCCCACAAGGCACTAGCTACTATCTGAGAAGCTAGGGCTACTGTGGTGAACAAGAAATATAAATCCTTGCTCTTGGGTTATGCTATTTTGTGCTTAGTCGCTCAGTGGTGTCCAATTCTTTGTAACCCTATGGACTGTGGCCCACCAGGCTTCTCTGTCCAGGGGGATTCTCCAGGCAAGAATACTGGAATGGGTTGCCATTCCCTTCTCCAGGGGATCTTCCCAACCCAGGGTTTGAACCCAGGTCTCGTGCATTGCAGGTGGATTTTTTACCATCTGAGAGACCAGGGTAGCCCCAAAATACTGGAGTGGGTAGCCCATCCCTTCTCCAAGGCATCTTCCAAACCCAGGAATCGAACTGGGGTCTCCTGTATTGCAGGCAGATTCTTTATTAGCTGAGCTATCAGGGAAGTCCACTCTTGGGGTATATTCTACGCTGAAAGGAGATGTAGAAAATAAAACAGATCATTATAATGTTATGTGATGGAAATTCTACTGGAAGAATTAGAGCATGCTGTGAGAAGAGACGGGGAGGATTATGTATTAGTCTGCCAGGGCTGCCATAACAAAACACCGCAGAACTTAACAACAGAAATTTACTTTCTCATGGTTCTGAAAGTTGGAAGTTCAAGATCAAGGTTGGCAGAACTGGATTCTCCTAAGGCTTCTCTCCTTGGCATGCAGATGGTTACCTTCTCACTGCACCCTCACATGTCCTTTTGTCTGGGTGTGCCAAGAAGTTGGTCACTTAAACTCCTAATTTGGCTCTTTGAATTCTTCTGCTCTCTCCTAATAGATACGTTATCTGTCCTTAAGTAAATAGGAGTTATTTGAGGGCAGGAACTGTCCTCTATTCTACATACTCTACTATATTTCAGAGGCATGTTGAGTGAAGATCTAGAGTTCAGATTTCTAGGGTCAAGCTGCCTGAACTTGAAGCCCAGCCCAGTCACTTACTAGATGCAGAAACTTGGACAAGACATTTATTTTCTCTTTGCTTTGATGCCCTGATTTTTATAAATGGGTATAAAATAATTATCTGTCTTGTTGAGCTTTTATGAAGATTAAATGAATTACTTTAAGGAAAACACTTAGAAGAACCCCTGGCATGCTGGAAGTACCCATTATTCTAGTGGTCGCATTCACAAGGACTTATCCTGTCCGTGTGAGCATCTCATTCTATATATTATATTGTCTCTATTGAAATGGTTTAAACTATTTTGAACTTTGTACCAAAGCAACTAAACTTTGGTCCTGTCAAGCAAACTGGGGTTATGTGGATCTTTAGAGGCTATTCAACATCAGAGATTGTATGTGAAAGTAAGGAATTCTCAGAATGACAGGGAAGGTTAGATTAAGAAAATGTGGATTCAGTAGAGCAGGAATGGTTTCTTCTGTGTCACCTAATGTCAGAGCAAATTTATTTGAGTTCTCTAGGCTTGCTGCTGCATCTGAGATGATGGGTATTACAATTCAAATGCATATGTAGGAGCTAAACTTGCTTAGATAAAATACTTTTGGGTACATTGCTGAAAGCATTATCCTTCAGGTTACTGAAACGACAAGTGCTCTTTTTGTGGGTTTTTCTTTTGAGAGGGTGGTTTGTATGCATCTTAAGAACTTTATTGAGAAACAATTTATATATCATAAAATGCAGTCTAGATTTAAAGTGTATATTTCAATGGATTTTAGTATTTTAACAAACTTGTGCAACCATCACCACTAATTCCAGAATATTTCCATCACCCCAAGAAGACATTTCACATTAACAGTCCCTCCCTTTGCCTCTCCTTTCCTTCACCGCCTCCTCAATCCTAGGCAATCTCTCACCTCTCTGTCTCTAAGAATCTGTCTACTCTAGATTTGTATATAAATGGAACAACATAATATGTGGTCTTTATAGCTGCTTTCTTTAACTTAGCATACTGTTCTCGAGGTTTCTCCATGTTGTATCATGTATTAAGATTTCATTCCTTGTTATAGCTGGGTAGCCATTCATTACATGGATATGCCATATTTTGTTGATCTGTTCTTCAACTGAAGGAAAGAGTGTTTGTTGCACTGTTATAAATAATGATGCTATGATCATTTGCAGACATTTTCTTGGTGTATGTGTGTGTGTGTGTGTGTGTTTCTTGCATATATACCTAGAAGTGGAATTTATGTGCACCTTTAGACCATATTAATATGGCTTGAATATTTTTATAAAGGAGTAAACTCAAAGAACTTTATGCTGCATAGAAAGATGAGCACAAGGAAAACCTCCCTGAAGGTAACAGGATATCTTCAAATATTTTTCTCAGCTGTTTCCACCACTGTGTTCTGAAGAGGCAAGCAAAGATAATTCCCATTTTACAGATGAGGAAATAGGTTGTGCTGAGAAACTTGAGTTTAAATCACATGTCAGTCAAATGGAAGAGAAGGAAGAATAACCATTGTTTGTATGTTTTATTCCAAAATTCTAGCCGCTGCTTTATTAGGATATTATTGTGTTCCTACAGCCGTAGAAATTTTTATAAGCTGATAACAAAGATATATTTATAAGATCAAGCTACTTATATAGCAAATTCAGTTTTCTTTTTTATGGATATATGTGGACCTTGATGTCTATACTCTGACACTTGGGCTGCTGAGTGAGTCTAGACAGAATTACCAAACAGTATGCCATATACCAATTTCAGGTTTTTAACCTCAACTGAGACCTCAAGACCATCCTGCAGTTGTCATGTTTCTGGTCAAGCTCTACTTTAGGAGGTAAGAAGCTGTCAGGGGCTATGGGATGTCACATCTGATGTCTCCAGCTAGATTTCAAGATTTTTAGTGCAAAGATCGCCTCGTGTATTTTTCACTGTTAGTGTCTACTGGAGTGACTTACATTGAGGGTATTCAGTAGGGATTTTCTGATGACAGTTATTCTGATGACCTTCCTTCCTATTTGGTGTCTACTGGAGTGACTTACATTGAGGGTATTCAGTAGGGATTTTCTGATGACAGTTATTCTGATGACCTTCCTTCCTATTTGGTTTGATCGATCAAACCCTTTGCAAGATCAAACCCTTTGCAAGAAGACTTTTATTTGCAATTTATCAGGCATTTAATACAGATAATGTCTTCATTATATATGTCAGTATGTTGAAAGAATTACCAAAATATTTATATATTAAGGGATAGATATTAACTGAGGCTGAATATTTTCTAGGATTTAATATTGGTAATAATTTATAAAGAGAACCTTAGTGCATAACTTGTCTAACTTTATCCCTTTCTTTCCTTTTAGCTGTACTCATTCTCAGTCTAGCACTGGAACTGATCCTGATGTTTTTCCTACTAAAACTGAAAGGGATCTGATGGTTCGTGGCCCAGTTTAGTTTAATATTTTCCTTATTGGTTTTAGTTTGCTAGGTAAAGAAATGACTACCTTTGACCTTAAACTTAACTTTGAAAATGGAGAGCATTTGAGGATTTGAGAATGTGGCCAATACAAGCTAAATGCGCCAGGGCTTCTTATAGAGCTGAAAGTGAGAAGGACGTGTGCAATCATTGCCCTGGCTTCTCCCTTTCCAAGTGACAGCCATTCTTACCCTTTATCTACAAGTTTTTATTTGTTAGAAGATTAGTCAAGTATGAGACGAGACAAACATGAGACTGGGTAGGAATGAAGGAGACAGAAAGTGAAGCACCCTGTCGAGCTGACCTCTTGCTTTGTTTCCTGTTATCTTGTTTGACTCCTGGCCAAAAACTTTTATCCTGAAGTTAGTGAGTAAATCATAACAGACAGGATTAGACATTTCAAACTAGTGCCAATCCACCTAGATGCAGCTTTAGTCATAGATTCATACATAACAGCTTATAAGAGATTAATTTTACATGCCAAGATCTCTGTACATGAAAATATTAATGCCAGAGGCTCTAGGATGGTTTCAACAAAAAACGATAAGTGTGCAAAATATAATGAATGTATTGCTTTGAATAAACTCATATACTTTGAGTTATCATTGGCAATTATCTTGAAAACTCAGGTCACAGACAAAGTTTATACTATAGAATGTATACTGTAGAATCACAAGCTTTTCTCAGTCATAAAGTCCAGATATCATGTGCATATAATAATAAGTTCATTGGTCCAGTTTTAGCTTCCTAATAAGCCTTCAGAATTAACTCATAAATACAAGTTACTGGTTCCATCGTCCTACTAATTAAGATGAAGCCATTTTCTAATGATATTACATAGTTTAATGGCTGGACATCATACTTCCAAGGTGCTCCATGTGTCCATGCATGCTAAGTCGCTTCAGTCGTGTCTGACTCCTTGTGACCCTATGTATCATAGCCCACCAGGCTCCTCTGTCCATGGGATTCTCCAGGCAAGCATACTGGAGTGGGTTGCCATGTCCTCCTTTATGGGATCTTCCTGACCCAGGAATCGAACCCACATCTCTATGTCTCCTACATTGGCAGACGGGTTCTTTACCACTAGGGCCACCGGGGAAGCCTGGGGTCTCCATAGTCTATGGCAATAGGAACGGGAAAATTCAAAGCACCCATGCTTCTGTCCTAACAGATAAAAGAAGGATAATTTTTTAAAAAGTAAGTTAAGGCTAAGAGTAATCAGAAATTTATTTTTTTAATTTTTAGTTTTCGGCCGCATGGCATGTGGCATCTTAGTTCCTTGACCAGGGATTGAACAGGCACCCCTTGCATTGAAAGTGTGGGGTCTTACCTACCAGGCTGCCAGGGAAGTCCCCAAAGAAGGGTATTTTAGTGACTGACTTATAAAAGTGAATTATATTTTTGCCAGAGAGAAGTAGAAAGACAAATAATAATGTCTGATTATATTCTAAGGGTATTTTACTTTAGTCAGCTTAATTTACTTCATAAAGAGGACACAATCAGTTTTACTTTCTAATCACCTTCTTGAAATTCATTATTGCTTGGAGGGCACTGCTTTACTATCATCGATTTTTTTATATTGGGAAAATCTCCAACTGTGTGAGTTTGTGATCCTATCTTATGAAAACCCTGGTACACCACAGACTCTTTTGGCTGGCACAAATGAGTTCAACCTGAAAGGCTATAGCCAGAGTTTATTGTTTACAAAACCAGATTTCTGTTAGTGTGGCTCTGCATGTTTCATCAGCCACTTGGAGTAACGTGGTCCTTGGTGTATTTTTTTTCTCCCAGATACCAACAGGAAAAGAATCTGAGTTGTAGCTAAGTGCTCCTGACATGGCAGACTGTTGATGTAACTGGAGACGCTTCTGATTCTGATAGAGGTCACAGGGGTATGCTAGCCAATGACTGGGTAAAGAGATAGAGGTTCCTTCTCACAGAGGGAAGGAGCTATAACGTGAAGACCATGGTCTTTGCTTTATTATCTCTGAACATGTAAAGGGCACCAAGTTCATTAGTCTAGATGCATTGAAATTTCTGATAATGACTGGCCATTTACAAGCAAGAAAAAAAAAAAAAAAGGAAACAAGATGAAACAAAGGCATGAGGGGAAAACCAAACAGCCTATGTTCTCTGAAATGCAAGAAAAGAAAGGTGAGGGTGTGTGATGGTTCCCAACATCCCCTGGAGAAGGGAATGGCTACTCACTCCAGTGTTCTTTCCTGGAGAATTCCGTGGACAAAGGAGCCTGGCAGGCTATAGTCCATGGGGCTGCAAAGAGTAAGATATGACTGAGTGACTAATACTTTCACACTTTTCAGATTTGGAGGGGGTTTCAGGGGTCAGATCTGCCTGTGAACTGCAGAGCCTGAATCCAAGAGAGATGCAAAAGGCTGAAACCAAGGGATCAAAGCCAAAATCAACAGTCAACCCCCAGATTCAGAGTAAGCATTTCTCTAAAGGGGCTGAACTCAGAGGAAGGAAAACTGAAGTCACCAAGGCTAAGCAGATAGGACCAGACATTTAAAAGACAGAGTCTGGAGGGAATTCCAAAGGAGATGGAGGGTGCCTTCATGTGTGTCCCATTAGGGCTGAAGGGAGAGGCTAAGAAGAGCACAGAACACTTAAATGTGTAAAGAGAACGAAGATCAGTGGCTTACAGAGAGACCCTGTCTGGAAAGACATTAGGGAGATCGACCATTTGCATGTGCATAAAAAGTCTAGGAAGAGACCTAGAGACTAGTTCAGTTCAGTTCAATTCAGTTGCTCGGTCATGTCCGACTCTTTTCGACCCCATGAATTGCAGCACGCCAGGCCTCCATGTCCATCACCAACTCCCAGAGTTCACTCAGATTCATGTCCATCAAGTCGGTGATGCCATCCAGCCATCTCATCCTCAGTCGTCCCCTTCTCCCCCTGCCCCCAATCCCTCCCAGCATCAGAGTCTTTGCCAATGAGTCAACTCTTCACATGAGGTGGCCAAAGTACTGGAGTTTCAGCTATAGGATCATTCCTTCCAATGAACACCCAGGACTGATATCCTTTAGAATGGACTGGTTGGATCTCCTTGCAGTCCAAGTGACTCCAAGAGTCTTTTCCAGCACCACAGTTCAAAAGCATCAATTCTTTGGTGCTCAGCTTTCTTCACAGTCCAACTCTCACATCCATACATGACCACTGGAAAAACCATAGCCTTGACTAGATGGACCTTTGTTGGCAAAGTAATATCTCTACTTTTCAATATGCTATCCAGGTTGGTTATAACTTTCCTTCTAAGGAGTAGGCGTCTTTTAATTTCATGGCTGCAATCACCATCTTCAGTGATTTTGGAGCCCCAAAAAATAAAGTCTGACACTGTTTCCACTGTTTCCACTGTTTCCGCATCTATTTCCCATGAAGTGATGGGACCAGATGCCATGATCTTCGTTTTCTGAATGTTGAGCTTTAAGCCAACCTTTTCACTCTCCTCTTTCACCTTCATCAAGAGGCTTTTTAGTTCCTCTTCACTTTCTGCCATAAGGGTGGTGTCATCTGCATATCTGAGGTTATTGATATTTCTCCCGGCAATCTTGATTCCAGCTTGTGCTTCTTCCAGCCCAGCGTTCAGAGACTAGTAGGATTGTTTATCTCTGGGGAGGGAGACTGGGTGATATCTCCTCCAGGAAGAAGAGGAGTTTTAACTGTATTCTGGTTGTTTTTTGTTTTGTTTTAATTCTGAGCTACATAAATATAGCAAACAGAAGTTGTGTTTTAAAGAAAATTAAGTTTTTAAAGTCAAGTTTTAAAATTTAAAGTTAAACTAAAAATTAAAGTGTTTAAATTTAAAAAGTTTAATTTAAAGTTTTAAAGTTAAGTTTTAAAATCAAGTTTTTAAAGAAAATTAAGTAAAATTAAAACAAAAACAAAAATTTCCTCCAAGAAGAGTGGGAATAAAAGGGTAGGGAAGAAAAGAGAAGTCGAATATAAATGGGAAATAAGAGACCATTTTCTTCATGGTTTAGTTTTAGTTGGTAAATTCATGAATGTTTCTAAAGCCAGCAAGTATGGGTCATCTTTGCTATTTCCATCATGAATTAAAAAGTGAAGGTGTAAAAAATGTATCAATGTCCCTATTCTTCTTTAGAAGAGTACTTTAAGTTATGACAATGACTGAAAAATTGGGCCCATAATCAAGTGGGAATTATATATAAACAATCTGCTGGTCACCTAACAACATATTTGGTTATTCATAATAAATGTTATCAAAAAACATTTCTAGTTTCACACCGATGCATTTTTTGAAAATGCTGAAATCACACCAAATCTTAAAAACCACTGCTGGAAATGTGTGGTTCAACCCAGATAGCAAATAATGATACTTGAAATAACGTTAACATAGTAATCTGTATAGGACAAAGAGTCAATATATACTGAGGAGTATTAACTAAAGAAGGTTAAACATGGTAAATCTTGGCAGTATTATGGGAAATCCATCTCTCTCCAGTTACTATGGAAAGTTTTCTTGGAGAAGAGAAATTGCTATTGAATGAACAAAGAGAGGAGAGGGAATGCCAGGCATGTAATACCTGGGAACTTTCAGAGATGCACGAGGGATGACTAGGTAAAGCCCAGATAAGTAGATGTTCTTAGGGGAAATGAATTGTCCAGAGGATGAAAAACAGGAAGAGAGTCAGCCTAGCAAAGACATGGGAGAAGAGGCTGGAAGAAGAGACAGGATAGAACACACATCATGTTCAATGGAATACGACCCAGCTATAAAAAAGAACAAAATGTTGCCATATGCAGCATCATGGATTCAGCTAGAGATTATCATATGAAATAAAGTAAGTCAGAAAGAGAAAGATATATATATATATATATATATATATATATATATGCTCCAATGGCACCCCACTCCAGTACTACTCTTGCCTGGAGAATCCCATGGACGGAGGAGCCTGGTGGGCTGCAGTTCATGGGGTAGCGAAGAGTCGGATATGACTGACCGACTTCACTTTCACTTTTCACTTTCATGCATTGGAGAAGGAAATGGCAACCCACTCCAGTGCTCTTGCCTGGAGAATCCCAGGGATGGGGGAGCCTGGTGGGCTGCCGTCTCTGGGGTCACACAGAGTCAGACATGACTGAAGCGACTTAGCAGCAGCAGCATATATGATACTGTTTATATGTGGAATCTAAAATATGGTGCAAAGAAACGTATCTACAAAAGAGAAACAGACTCACAGACACAGAGCTCAGACTTGTGGCTGCCAAGGGAGAGGCAGGGGGAGAGGGGTGGACTGGAAATTTAAAGGTGGTAGATGCAAGCCGGACAAGACTGAAGCAACTTAGCAGCAGCAGCAGCAGTAGATGCAAGCTATCACATTTAGAATGTATATACAAGGTCCTACTGTATAGCACAGGGAACTCTATCCAGTCTCCTTAGATAAACCATAATGGAAAAGAATATTTTAAAAGAATGTACATATGTGTAAAACTGAGTCACTTTGCTGTACAGTAGAGATTGGTACAACATTGTAAATCAATTATACATCAATTTTAATAAAAGAATATACACATGTTCAGAATGTTAAGCTGCACAGTGCCCTAGCAAATGACAAGAGTATGAACAAGCCTGTTGGCAAGAGATTGTGAATGGGATGAGGAACCAGACGAAGAGAGTGTTTCAATAAAAAATTGATCAGCAGTGTCAGGGCTGCATAAGATACAAGAAAAATAAAGACCTACCAGAATCCTTTCATTCATCAGCCACGGGTGACTGGGGACCTTAAGAGCAGAGTCAGGGCAGGGTGGAGCAGGAACAGACTTTTATGATTTGCAAGCTGGGTGAGAGCTGGAGACATCGAGTTCAGGCAAATCTTAAAAGAAGCATGGCTGTGAAGGGAATAAGGAATTTGAATGGCTAAAAGTGTCAAGAGGGGATTTCTTTCATTTTGTAGATGAGAGGATATTGAACGCTACATGGAAATGAACAGTAATGAGAGCCTGACCCCTATCTTGAGTTAGTGGTACAGTAAGGTGGCTAAGTGTGACAGCCATGAGCACAGGAAAACTGGCCTTGGAAAGAAGACATTGTTTACAGAGAAGGAAGGAATAACTAAGTTTTTAATTCACATCCTATGGCCTCTACCTCAGCTTAAGCACCTTCAGTCCTTAAGGAGGTATTGCATTATTTTCATGCATGTTTAGTCCAGAACCCTTACATATATCTGGATATCCTGAACACTCATGGGACTGTTTGCATGCTGGCTCTTCAGCATCTGGAGACAACCCAATTAAAAAGGATTTAGAGAGTTCTAGGGTCAACACTGCACTTAAAAGTACAGCAGTGAATGTTCCTAATTGAGGTTGAACAAACCATCCCCCTTCAGTCCCACTACTGTGCTCAAAGTCCCTCTGGCCAACTCTGTGGACCCAGGAACACAGAGAATTATTGACAAAAATTCCTAAGACCAGGCCAGTAGAAAAGTCCTCTTGACCAGAGGTCCCCAACCTTTTTGGCACCAGGGACCAATTTTGTGGAGGACAATTTTTCCATGGACCAATATGGAGGGGATGATTTCAGAATGCACATTACATTAATTGTGTTTCTATTATTATTTAAACTTTATTTATTTATTTTTATTTCTATTATTATTGTATCAGCTCTACCTTAGATCATCAGGCATTAGATTTCGGAGGCTGGGGACCCCTGCTCTAGACAATGCTATCAGGAGTCTGGGTTGTATACCTAGTAAGGGAGGAGGTGGGCCCAGTCTCTTTCTTAGGGCCCATTTAGGTCCGGAAGCTCCAGAGCCAACCAGCTGAGGACCAAGGTCAGAGCTGTGTCTATTAGAATGAAAACTCTATGGGGGGCAGGTGCTTTGCTTGTCTTTAGTCCCTGACATATACTAAAAAACGAAGTGAGTAAATGGAAGCATTCTACCTGTAGCACCAGCACAGAAGCTTGGTGATGGTTCTGCTGAACTCTTACTAGACAGCTCACAGATGAGAACAGGGGATCAGGCAGTTCTCTGGCAGCACAGCAGTAGTGCTGGGGAATCTGCAAAGGGATTGACAGGTGGCAGAAGGTCAGGAGTGGTCTCCAAGGGACAAGCAGGGGCAGATAAGGGTTGAGATTCAAATTAGGGACATTTGTGTCCTCAACACAGAAGTAGTGTTCATCATCAGTCATACAGAGCCTTGATTTTCTTATCTATAAAATGAAGATAATAACAGCAAGTCCCTCACGTTTTTGCTGTTAAGATTAAACAACAGCATGTTTAAGTGTAAAGGTCTTAGCACAGTTGGGGGAAAACTGTTGGACCTTAGACAAGAGCCTCTTTTCTTCCCATCCTCAGCACCCTGGACAGAGTAAGTTCTTATCATCAGGGAGAAGAATATGCAGTGTTTGCATGGAGTCAAGTGTAGTTTCATATGTGAAAGCAGTAAGGTGAGTATGACAGTTATTGCCCTAAAGACCATGAGTGACAGTGAATGTAAACTCCACTGCTGACAGCCTGAATCAATACATATCAGGAGTAATGATCCATTGACTCTAGGTGATGAGAGAAAGTTATGATGTTGTGGATGTATTATGGCTTCTTGGAAGTTTTATTGTGTTCCTCATGCATTAATATAATAACAAGAAGTATGAATCATTTGCTTCTGGACTGCAAGAAGCTTCAGACTGAGATATTGATCATTTAGTGTCAGAAAGTCAGCCCTGGAAGAAAAACAACCTGCACAGTGCCATGGCACCAACTGACAAGTGCTTTTAATTTGCAGCTAGCCACATTAGGTGATTTGCTTCTGGAATTATTTGGGTCCTGTTTGGGAAAAAAAACACCTATCATGTTAGAAGGGGAGTACATAAGTCAATCAAATATGGGCACTGAAAGTAAATTTTAAAATGGAAAATTGAGCATTATGTCCACAAACATTTTGGGTGTCCACTGTGTGCCTAACTTTGTTCTAGGCATCAGAATACAGACTTTCATATCACACATGCCCTGTCATGAAGACATTTGTGCTGCAGTCACAGCCAAATTAATGATGAATTGGAAGGCAAGATGGTAAATAGGAAGTTTAATGACAGATGACAGATTGAATAAGATGGGAGCTCAGAGGAGTGAATCTTAACACAAACGTGAAGAACCATGGCAGACAGTGTCCCTTGAATATTAAAGGTTGATTAAGAATTACCTCTATACATAGGAGAGATGTGAGGATGCATGCCAGATCACTTCAATCATGTCCAACTCTGTGTGACAGCATGGACTGTAGCCCGCCAGGCTCCTCTGTCCATGGGATTCTTCAGGCAAGAATACTGGAGTGGGTTGTCATGCCCTTGTCCAAGGGATCTTCCCGATGGCATGAGCCAATACGTAGTTGAGAAAAAGCATGGTATTTGAATGGAGAGGAGAAGAGGCCGCTGGAAAGAGTTTGCTATTACATATGTTGCAAGGCCAAGGGTGTTGGGAGACAAATATGCAGAAAGAGGAAGAATTTAGGCAACAATCTGACTTGCATTTCATGTTGAGATAAGTAGCCTTTATCTTTTAAGTGAATTTTACTGAAGCCACGGCTGGACCTTTAAGAGTTTTAGGCAGAGTTATCACCTGATTACATTTAATTATATCAATATTTCATGATGTAGTAAGCTAAAAGGAGAAGGGTATTTATATACCATGGAAGTGAAGTTGACTGGGCACTCAACTCTGAGGCAGACTCCCTTGTGATCACCTCTAGTCATTTATGGCCAGTGTTCCACCTCTCTTGTTTTCTCTCTGAGCATACCATCGAGTAACATCCTGCATTCTCTTTCATGCTGCTGCTGCTAAGTCACTTTAGTCATGTCTGACTCTGTGCAACCCCATAGACGGCAGCCCACCAGGCTCCACCGTCCCTGGGATTCTCCAGGCAAGAACACTGGAGTGGGTTGCCATTTCCTTCTCCAATGTATGAAAGTGAAAAGTGAAAGTGAAGTCTCTCAGTCGTGTCCAACTCTTCGAGACCCCATGGACAGAGTCTACCAGGCTCCTCCGTCCATGGGATTTTCCAGGCAAGAGTACTGGAGTGGGGTGCCATTGCCTCTCTTTCATGCTAGGCATACCTAATAATCTCCTGTGACTGGGACATAAGTGATGTTTGTATAATTTACATATCCATAGTCACTTGTTGAGGTTTTGTGTGGTATTAAAGAAGAACACACAAAACTGTATACAAATATTCCTCCCTTTGCAAATCACTTATATTTTTGAAGCTGAATTTTTAAAAATCATTTACTTAACAAAATCAATGCATCATCACAGATTGAAGGCAGGATATATATAACAATTCAGCTATTTTTTCTCAAGTCAGATATGAAAAAGATTTGCAAAAGAGGTAAAATGAAGACATGCTTCTCCTTGAAATTTTTTGTTTCAGAAGATATATTTTCAATAACTTATTATTTATATTAGCATACAAGCAGTCTATCTGTTTCAGTCTTGAATACAGAAAGCATCAGTAGGTATAGCCTATATAAAAACTCCTTTTGGGGGTCCTCAATAATTTTTAAGAGTGTAAAACAGTTCTTAGAACAAGAACAAAAACTAAAAACTGAGAACTAGTATGCTAGAACAACCAGGTGATTGAAATCTTACATTTTATTCAAACGTTTTATTTATGTTCACCTGTTTGCCTAAGCCAGTAGCAACTACTTCCCTTCTCTTAAATCCTGTTAGCACCTTATTTGTACAGTGTCATTTATTACAACTTATTATGGCTTCTTTTTGTGGTCGTTTAGTCACTAAATTGTGTCTGACTCTAGCCTTTCCCTTCTCCAAAGGATCTTCCTGGCCCAGGGATCAAACCTAGGTTTCCTGCATTGGCAGGAGGACTCTTTACCACTGAGCCACCAGGAAAGCCCATGGCCTCTTTTACCATGTATTAAATCTCTTATTAGAGTGTAAGCTTCATGACGGTAGGATCTATATGTAATTTATCTTTCTGCCTCCCACTGTATCTATCACAGTTGTAGCACTAAGTAAATACTAGTTTGGTGAGCACAACACATAAAATGAGCACACAAAACTTCCATCGCCAAGACCACTCATATTTGGTATTTGAATCACGCTTCTTGACTACATTTTACCACCAGACCCAAATTCAGATTGCAGATGTATCTCACTCTTTCTTCTGTCCCATGTTTCTCTTCTGAAAAAAAAAAAAAGAAAAGAAAAGAAAAAAAAAACCAGATTCTATATAGTACTAGTATCAGATATTTTTTCTCAAATTAATCAGAAGAAAAAGCATCAGTGCCCAAAAGTCTCTGGGAAATAAGCCAATAAATATCTCAGTATTCTATCATGTTAGTCACTATTGACCATATAAGAGAGAGAGTTATAAGAGAAAAGGGAGAAAAGCAGTCTCGTCTATTGAAAATTATATAATTTTTGCTTCCTGCATTCACATTCTTTGCCATCTGAGCTACCAGGGAAGCCTACATTCACATTCTTAATGATGACTAATTAAGTTCTCATTAATCAGGGGTTATTATTGACCCCTTATTAAGGGATCATAGATATGATTAAATGAAAAACTATGGGCATCAACGAACAGTAAAGAGACAATTTAAAGTTGTTAATCTAAGTGCATTCTTACAAAAGAATTTAATCCCTCCTTCCTTTATTTAAAGCAATTATTAAAATTCTTTACATAACCTGCATTTGAGTTTTAGTTAAAAACAAACAAACAAAAAACAAAACTAAGTTCCTCATGAAAGAAATTTCAGTAGAAAATTCAGGTGGTATGGTTTCAATTCAGTGAAAACATAAAAATTTCTCATTAATTTCCTCAATTATATGCAAACATTGAGTAGATCTTAGGATCACAGTGACTAGTAAAAGGTAATCCGTCACTACAGGAAATTATTTCTTGGACTCCAACACTTTGCTGCATTATTTTTTCAATAGAATAAAAAGTTATTTTCTTGATATAAATCTGACCTATTAATATCTGATTTATGTGCTTGCTATGGTGTTTCATCACGGAGAGAGAACAGGCAAAGCTGCACAGCATGTTGTCAATAGGTCTTTGTTCTGTCAGAGAAAAAAATACAGCTTTTCCCTTGAAATACTTCTTCACATGCATGGGGTGCTTATGGAATCACCAAGACTTAGGTGTATTAGCTACAGCAGAATAGCTTTTTGAGATAATTTCTTACTATAAAAAACCTTGCATCACAAATTTTAAAAATATGTAAAAATATGAAGAAAATTGAAATATAAATACCAAGAAAAGCCTCTGACAGAAAAGCTGATCATGACTGCCTGAGGCCTGAGGTGACTATTGAATTGAAAGCTTCTATTTGCCTTTCCTCTACTTTTTTTTTTTTTCACTCAGCAAAAGCCATTATGACCTTATAGGCCAGTTAATATCATGCCATTTCATTAATCATTTTCCATTGCCCTGAGGACACATAGAAAATGTTAACATGGTCCCAACCCTGCCTGATCCAACCTGATTCATGGCTCCAGTTCCAGTTCTCATTCTAACTCAACAGTCTCTTCTCTATCTTCTACAATGTGGGATGATTCTTATTTGTTCTTCAAGTCTCAGCTTAAATGGAACTTCTTGAGAGAAGGATTCCCTGATCCCTCAATCTAAATTAGGTCCCCCAAGTTTTTCCATATCTTTAGGTTCCTTTATACTGTTTCTCAAACTTTGTAATTATACATTCACTTATGCATTTAATTGTGTTTCCCCTCCAGATCGAAAGCTCCCTGAAGAAAAGGAAGCTGTTTACCAGGTTCTCCATTGAGTGAGAGGAGTATGCAGGCCAGTGACTGATGTCTATTAAATAGTGGGCCTGTCCCTTTTTTTAAACTTTTTATTTTGTATTGGGGTATAGTTAATTAACAGTGTTGTGATAGCTTCAGGTGAATAGCGAGGGGACTCAGCCATAAATATACATGATCTATTCTCCCTCAAATTCCCTTCCCATTCAGGCTGCCACATAACATTGAGCAGAGTTTCATGTGCTATACAGTAGGTCCTTGTTGGTTATCTACTTTAAATACAGCAGTGTGTTCATGTCCATCCCAAACTCCCTATCTCATACCCAGCAACCATAAATTTGTTCTCTAAATCTAGGAGTCTTCTTTTGTTTTGTAAGTAATTTCATTTGTATAATTTCTTTTTGGATTTCACATATAAGGGATATCATGCAATATTTCTCCTTCTCTGTCTGACTTACTTCATTCAGTATGACAATCTCTAGATCAATCTGTGTTGCTGCAGATGGTATTATTTAATTCTTTGTAATGACTGAGTAATAGTCCATTGTATATATATAACACATCTTTATTCATTCCTCTGTCAATGGACATTAAATTTGCTTCCATGTCCTGGCTATTATTGTAAACAGTGCTGCAGTGAACATTGGGGTGCATGTATTCTTCTGGATCATGAACATGTCCTTTTTGATGGAATAAACCTTTAATTAATAGACGTTCAGATGATCATGCCACATATTACCAGTGTGCACCTCCCCTTTCTCATGAAGACCCTTACCAAGGTAAAGTCTGGCAAACTTCATCAATGAGAAGACAAGATTCCGAATTCTAGTGATCAAGATGAACTGAAAAACTTTTTCTTTAATTTTCCTGGACTCCCCTGAACCTTTGAGGAAGGCAGAAAAAGTCTTTGCCTCAAGCGTTATTTTCTTCAGGTGACACCATCTGGGAATACAGGTAGCCATCAGGTACCACCAGATCACTTCTTTTGGTATCTGCAAGAGTAACTTCTCTTCTCAGCCACAAATAGGTTCTTTCTTTTCAAACCCTTGCAGAGACTATATTCCCAATATCCCAACATGCCCGAGGTCAGAGACTGTTGATCAGTGGCCAGCTGTACCTTGGGTCTTAGTCTGATTGTGAAGAAGGATGAAGTCAGGAAGAGCTCTGTGAACACACTATGGAATGCAGCCTTTTGTAACAGCCCCCTGTACAGGAGGAAATGTTTTTCTTCAAGACCATTCCTGATTCTGGTTTCCTAATTCCATTTCTGAGCAGCTTCTCTGCACTGTGTTGGCTGTCTTTGGGAAAACAGAAGGCCCTCCTGAAGATGGTGAAACTGTCCCTTGTCTCTCAGTAAGTTCCCTTGATCTTGCCTCTTTGTCTTGATTTGGACTTTATGTTGAATCATCTATTTTCCCATGCTCTTCCTAATTAATTTGCTAGGCTAAATTAGTGCCAAATAAATAATGAGTTTCCAAATTAACTGACACCATAATGGAACAGAGGTTTAATTAATTTACTCTCAGGGGCCTTCTACAGACAATTGTAAGTTTACAGCATAAAGTGATGGTATTTATTAATGTGGAAAGTTGTCTTATTTTAACAGGCAATTTTAATAACCAGACATTAATATGGAGACCTTTTCATTCTTATCTCTGTAAACAACAGGATTCAGGTCAGGCAAAGATGTACTAATATTCAGTACACTTAATTTCATATAAGGTTATTTGATTTTGCTTATGTAGCATTGAGAATAGTTGACAACTCTTTCAGCCTTAATAGTTTAAGTAATCAAGATGATTTTTAATGCCTACTCATATATTAGAGGCATAAACATATGCAGACATCTCTGGTATTTGCCTTTCACTAAAGCACAAATTGGAAGCTTTCTACTAAGACTGCCTTTAGTATATGCACTATTTCCATCTCTTCTACTTCCCTAAATAGATGCATGTCAGCTATTTCTATAGAATCCTAGGTGGACCATAAAGTGGTGGAGACTGTATAATAGCTGGTAACTTCTACTTGGTAAACATATGATTTGGGAAAATCATATCCTCTGAGAACTCTGATTTATTCTTGCATTAAATGTAGATATTGTAGACATTCAAACACCCTCCCTATTAAATCCATTGGGTTGTTTGGACCATCTGTATCAGTAATACAAATTGGTAGTAATAACAATGATTCCCATTATTTTGTTATCATTTAGAATTTCTACCTTCTAAGCCTCTGATAGGTTCCTCTTTTGGCCAGCTCTAACCGAACCAGATGGTGATGGGATTCTGAAATGTAGGTCTCAGTATACTTCAACTAACCTGAAAGATAGAGTGAAGTTTGTAGAAAAATGTCTGGTTAAAAGTATATGCCTCTTAAGATCAATGATTTGAGAGGGTAATTAATGAAGAAGGGGAGATAGAATTTGCTCAGTCTTTAAAGAGTGTGGAGCAGAAATAGGTAGGGCTATAAGTAATATTGAAAATATAGATGATTCATATGACAGAGAGGAGGGGAGAAAAGATGAGAACATTAAATAAAGTTAATGTTCTGTCATGTAAGTATTCAATAAAATTTCTAGTTAATATTTCAATATATATTTTTAAAAGGTATGGTTTTTCTATTTGCATTAAAGAAAAAGTGTTATAATTTATGCTAAGAGAAGATGTGAAAATCTGTGTAAATGTTACTTAGGATTTCTCTATGAAGCAGCAATAAGCAGTTTAAACAAGTATGTAAAACCCATCACAGAATATGCTCAAGAGAGGAAAGATAGATTCCCATGACCACTAAAATGGGAGCAGTTACTTGATGTTCTAAAGCTGAAAAAATTTTATATTCTAAGATTTATTTCTCTCATGAATAAGTTACTTAAAGAAAAGTAAAAATTTGAGGGGACAAAGGTGAAGAAAGGAATGAAGGAACTATAAATGTTCTTCTACTTCAAAAATTTTCTGACATCTGAGCCAGAAGACTTTCTGCATCTATCAGTGACTTCTTCTTCATGTGTCATAGAATGAGTTCAGCATGCTAAAACTGAAATTTATGAAGAGTTAATATGCATTAGTCAGGAGAAACTTTGTGCCTCTGCATAGATAAACTCCACAAGAAAATTCTTAAAGGGAAAAATTAGTTGCTGGCACAGGATATATGTCTTAATAATATTACCTGTACTCTCTTGAGACTCATATCTTTTTCTCTCTAGACAGCAAAGATAGAGTCCATGGTAGAACATCCAGTATGTATTTTTATATTTAAAACCTCTTACTGATTTATCTGTCATTCAAAATAAAATCTGTTGTACTCAGCATTACTATTTTCATTTTAGAAATGAGGCAGATTTAGAGAGGTTTAAGAACAAGAACAGAGTCATTCAGCTAGTAAGTTGCAGAACTGAAATTCAAAGAGGGGCAATGTTTTCATGTTCCTTGTGCTTTGCTGCTACTGCTGCTAAGTCGCTTCAGTCGTGTCTGACTCTGTGTGACCCCATAGATGGCAGCCCACCAGGCTCCTCCGTCCATGGGATTTTCCAGGCAAGAGTACTGGAGTGGGGTGCCATTGCCTTGTGCTTTAGCTATAGTGTAAACCTGGACTAATGAAAATATGTGCCCTTTGGCAAATATGTCTCATAATCATGCCTGGTTTTAATGCTTGTGGGTCTTAGGACACAGATATCAATGTAGGTCCATAAATCTAAGTGTTATGGCACCCCACTCCAGTACTCTTGCCTGGAAAATCCCATGGACAGAGGAGCCTCGTAGGCTGCAGTCCATGGGGTTTCGAAGAGTTGGACACGACTGAGCGACTTCACTTTCACTTTTCACCTTCATGCATTGGAGAAGGCAATGGCAACCAACTCCAGTCTTCTTGCCTGGAGAATCCCAGGGACAGCAGAGCCTGGTGGGCTGCTGTCTATGGGGTCGCACAGAGTTGGACACAACTGAAGTGACTTAGCAACAGCAACAAACTGTTAAACTATATTTTTATCCTTGTATCCTGAGAAATCTACCTTTATCAAGCAAGTTTTTTTTTTAATTTAATTGAATGATAATTACTTTACAATGTTGTGTGAGTTTCTGTTGTACAATGACATGAATCAACCTTATGTATACATATATCCCCTCCCTCTTGAGTTTTCCTCCAACCCCACCCCTTCATCCCGCCCCTCTAGTTTAACACAGAGCACCAGACCGAGGTTCTTGTGTCATATAGCAAGTTTCCACTAGGTATATGTTTTACACATATACACATGTGTGCATTTCAGTGCGACTCTCTGAATTCATCCCACCCTCTCCTTCCCCCACTGTGTCCACAAGTCTCTTCTCTACATTTGCATCTCTATTCCCATGGACAGATGAGTGGATAAAGAAGTTGGGGTACGTATATACAATGGAATATTACATGGCCATGAAAAGGAATGAATTTGAGTCAGTTGAACTGAGGTGGACAAACCTAGGGCCTGTTATACAGAGTGAAATAAGTTAGAAAGATAAAAAAAACTCATATACTAATGCCTATTTATGGAATCTGGAAAAATGGTAGTGATGAACAAGCCCAGCTTTGAATTGAGAACTCTTGGTCTCCTTGTATTTCCAAGATGTGACTCATATCCCAGCTCCCTTCTCTTCACACCCTAGGCTATCTCTTGTGCCCTGAAGGGCCTTACGCATAACTGTGTAGATACTCCAGGCCCTGTAGCCACACCCTATCCATCACCTCCCCGCCAACAGCTGGCTTCCCTTTGGCCTGGAGACACACACATGCGACCTGAAGTCCACCTCAAAAAAGCAGACCCACACAGGCTCTGCAAGTGTGTGCAGGACAGTCTGGGTGGAAATTTCAGTTTCCCTCGTATCCCAAGTCTGGTCTAGAAGTAGGGGGTCTGGGGGTGTGCACTCTGTATTAACTACATGCATTTGCTCCTGTGGATTTCTTAATCCACAAGGAGGGGCACAATCAGAGGAGGGGTGAGGAGGGGTAGAGGCCCCTGATGTTGGGTATAAGGATGGTTCTGCTCACACTTGTAATTTGTAGTAGCAGGGACAGAAGTGGTTCCCATAACTTGAAATAACCAATCATTCATTACCTGTTCATAGGTCAGCACTCTTTTCATTCATCTCAGAAAGCAGTGGTTGAGGATCTTTCTAACCTTCTCTCTAATCTTCACCTACTACTCCTCTGTACTCAGGAATTGAGGTAAAGAAAGAGAAAGCAAGTGAAAAACATATCAGTTCAACTCATTTGACATACTCTCAAATTTTCAAAAGAATTCTGGTCTACATTAGCTACGAGGCCAGTCTGAAATCCTCTCAGCAAATGCTTGAAAAAATGGACCAAGAAAGAGCAAAAACCCACTTCACTATAAGCTAGCCCACCAATGTTCTCCCTGGACTCTGGGCCAATAACTCATGATGCTACTTACCAAACTGTTCTATGCCCTTCCCTTTACATCCATCATAAGAAATGTGCTAGGCCCCAAGAAGCTTCAGAATTAAAGAATTAAGACCCTAGGACTGAGCTGACTGAAAAGTCATCACCTTATGCCTTTTATCAATGTATATCAACATAAATTATTTGAGAGAAAAAATTACTTCCTGATGTTCTTCATGTTGAAACATATGGAGTGCAGGCTCTGCCAGGAAGAATGTGTAGATTCCTGTAGTCAGTACTTATTAGCAGTCTGAAGAGACTGTTGGGTATGAAGCACATAATATGGGAAATTGATCAAAGACCTATCTCTAGTTTCTGTGGAAATTAGCATATTTACCTAAACAATGATACTGTTGCAGGAAGGGGGACCCCTTCCAGGGCCCGAAAGTGCACTCTTGGCTAACACTCAGAAATGAGTTGTCTGAGGAGACACACATGCTGACAAAGCAAGAGATTTTATTGGAAATGACGCCCAGGCAGAACCAGGAGGTAAGGGAACCCAGGAGAACTGCTCTGCCACGTGGCTCATGGGCTTGGGTTTTATGGAATGGGATTGGTTTCTGAGTTGTCTTTGGCTAATCATTCTGACTCAGAGTCCTTCCTGGCAGTGTATGCATTCCTCAGCCAAGTTGGATGCCAGCAAGGATTCTGGGAAGTGGTTAGACACGTGGTGTCTCCTTTTGACCTTTCCCAAACTCTTCTGGTGAGTGGTAGCTTATTCATTCGGTGTTCCTTACCATGACCTCCTGTCATAAAATAACTCACACAAATGGTTACTATGGTTCCTGGCCAAGGTGGCGGTTTCAGTCTATGTGCTTTCCCTAACTATACAGGATAAAATTTCAGGATGAATTTAATCTAGCTCAATCCCTTTGCTTTTAGAAATGTAATATAGATGCTGAAGCTAAAGAGAAAATAAAGCTGAAGTTAGAAAAAAGCTATCATAAAATCATCATTAGTAATAAGTATTTTAATAAACAAGTCTACTTTAAGGGAAGCTATATATTTAAGTTTCAGAGACTGGTTGGTGAAAATACTAATGTAAGACCTCTTCCTCTTTTTCCTAAACATAGTGGAAAATTAAATCAATTTATTTTATGAACAGGCTATTACTAAGAAACATGAAATGAGAACAGAATGAAGATGGAATGAAACCTTTTAAACACACATTTTTTACTTAAAACATAAGTGAAAGCAAGTCCTTGCTTAATGAATTTACCAAATTTCCTAACGTGTGCATTAACCACTGTTGGCATTTAGCTGTTGCATAAAGTTGTGATGTTGGTTGCTGAATGAGGCCTTTGTGGTACTCTGCGTCGGTGGTCCCTATTACTTGGCTTATTGTGAAATCATCTACAGTAATGCTTTCAAACTTTAATGTTCCTGTTACCTGTGGATCTTGATAAAAATAAGTATCCTGATTCAGCAGGTCTAGGGTGGGGCCTGATATTCTGCATTTGAAACACATTCTCAGATAATACTCAGTTGCTGGTCTGTGCACCATACTTTGATAGCAAAAGCCTAGAGGCCTGCATAAAGATACATATTCTATGGTCTCACTTCTAGAGAGTCATACTTAGTACAATAGACCTTGTGAAGTTTCTTATTTTATGGATGTGCAAACTGAGGCTCAAAGAAATATAGTGACACGTAGCAAAATAGCAGTCAAACCAACAGTAGATCAAAGGCCTCCTCATCCCTCAGCCCACTGCTGTTTTCCTTACACAACATCTCCTGTGTTGTGGAAACTTTCCGCCTTTGCATTTAGGATGTGCCACTTGTGCAGCTGCATTAAGGCTCCATGTTCAGAAGGGTCCCATGATTGGGGGCTAATGTTCTATGGTTGACATCTTGAAATTTGTAATTATTTTATCTTAAATTTACGATTTAGAATTAAAGTCCAATGGGACAATGGAGCACATGTAGAGGGAGAGCTTGCGTGGACTTGCCTCCTGCAGCCTCCTTACCTCCCTAGGATAGACGATTGCCCCCTGCTATCAATCCCTGATGCCTCAGGCTTTGCTTGGCCTCCCTTACCCCAGCTCTGCTCTAGACCTCTGCCATCTTCCACCTGGAGTGGTGATCAGGTTGAACTGGGGAGAGAAGTCTCATGTCCCTCCAGCATCCTCCTCCCCTGTGGAGACTGGGATATGCATGTGGGGAGGATTAGTGTTGAGTGTCCTGTGATATCTCAGGGTGCATCAGTATAGCAGTGTGATGGGTTGGCAGGAACTTCTCATCTACCCGCATTCAAATACCAAGCATGTCTCTGAGCAGAGGTTTAGATCCCTTAGGTTTACCCATGTCATGGGTTAGAAAGATATTCTAATTATATAATCTAATGTTTGCATTAGATATTATACAGTATATTGATATTAATAATTAACAATATCAGTTATATATTCATATTGATTGTCTATATATTAATATTAATGCATAATTTTAATATTAGATATTATTATTCTTATTATATAGATAATACCGTGTCAGTTGCTCAGTCATGTCCAGCTGTTTGCAACCCCATGGACTGTAGGCCACCAGGCTCCTTTGTCCATAGCGTTCTCCAGGCAAGAATACTGGAATGGGTTGCCATTCCCTTCTCCAGGGGATCTTCCCAACCCAAGGACTGAACCTGGGTCTCTTGAATTGCAGGCAGACTCTTTACCATCAGAGCTACCAGGGAAGCCCAGATACTAGATTATATATAATTAGAATATCTTTCTAATTTCAGGGAATGCTCTATGTACACATGCAAAAAATCTAAAATTTAAAGTTATCTCCAATGATTCCAAAGTTGTTAAGCCTTCCTTTCAAGCTCCATACTAAATAACTTGGTTCCCTGGTTAGGAAAACTTTTGTTCATCTTAAAGACTTCATGTGCACAGTATCTTCAACAAGCACAAAAAATTGGTTTATTTGCTTCAGTTTTGTCTGTTCGAAATATCTGCCCCTTCCAGAGTTTTGGTCATTTTTACATTTCACCTTGGAGAGTTTTGATAGATTGTAGCTTTTGAGAAATTGGCTCATTTCATCAAAGTTGTCAACATCATGTGCATAGAGTTGTTTGTACTAATACCTTACTCTTTTTTTTTTTTAATTATTTTATTTTTATTTATTTATTTATTTTTACTTTACAATATTGTATTGGTTGTTTGTGTGGTATGTAGTGGTATCTCCCATTTTGCTTCTCAAACTGGTCATTTGTACATCATTTTTTTTCTGTCAGTTTTACTGGAGATTGATATATATATATATATTTTTTAGTGAGCTCTTATGTTCATATTTTTTTTTCTATTTTTTTTCTGTGCTTAGTGTCATTGATCTGCTCTTACCATTTCCTCCTTTCTGCTTGCTTTGGGATTATTTTGCTCTTCTTTTTCTCTGGTTTCTGTGGGTGGAAGGTTGGGTGATTGATTTGAGACCTTTCTTATTTACTAATATAAGCATTGAATGCTATATATTTTACTCTAAGCACTATTTAGCTGCATTCCACAAATTTTGATATGCTGTGCTTTCAATTTTGATCAATTTCAAATACTTTCATTTGTTCTAGAGCAGGTGTACCAATGATGAAGTCTCTGTTTTTATTTATCTGAGAACATCTTTATTTCACCTTCATTCCTAAAGGATATTTTCACTGGATATAGAATTCAAGGTTAATAGCTATTTTTGGTAGACTCTCTAAAAGTGTTGTCCTACTGCTTAACAGCCTCCTTGATTTCTGATGATAGTCATTCCAATTATATATTCCCTGTATATAATATGCTTTTTTCCTCTGACTGCTTTCATGCATGTGGAAGGGGTGGTAGAATTTGGTTTTCATCAGTTTGATTATAGCATGTCTGGGCATGAACTTCTTTGAGTTTATCATCTTTGGGTTTTACTAAGCTTTATGAACCTGTAAGTTTATATATTTTTCAAAGTTTCTATGTATTACTTCTTTAGTTTTTTTTTTTCTAAACTACCCTCCTTGTTTTCCTCTTCTGAGATGTTGGTAACATGAAAGTTAAACCTTGTAGCATTTTTACACAGTTCCATGGGAGAGGGTATGATCATTTTATTTCAATTTTTTTTTTCCTTTTTGGTACAAATTGAATCATTTCTGTTTATCTAGGTTTAAGTTCACTGACTCTTTAGCCATCTCTATTCTGCTGTTGGGTTCATCAGCTGTATTTTAAATTTTGTTTTTTGTGTTTTTCAGCTCTAAAATTTCCATTTTATTCAATTTATACCTTATATTTCCATGCTGAGATGATCCATCCTTTCAGTGTTGGTCTTTAGGTCTCAGAGCCTGGTTATCATGGCTGCTTTGGAAGTCTTTGCATCATAATTCCAACATGTGTGTCACCTTTGGATTGGTGTCTGTTGCTTGCCTCTTACTTTGTGAGTTGTTGAGATTTTCTTCATTCTTCATATAACAAGTAATTTTATATTATATCCTGGAGATTCTGAATATTATATTAATAGATTCTTACATCTTATTTAAATCCTAGAGACATTGTGTATATTTTCCTTTATTTTAGCAGACAACTAAATTAACTTCAGAACACAAGTTCTAACCCATGTCTTGTGGTCTGTGGATCCAACTCAGTTCATTTCTCACTTTGCTCTATTCTTTAGACCTGCTTTGGTTGCCCACTTTGGAAACTACACAGATTTCTGCTCTGTGATTTTTGGTTACCAAAGCTTTGGGATTTGTTCATGTCAGATTCATACGCATCGAGCCCTCTCCTCAATATCTTTGACACTCTCTCATTCCCAAAGGGCCCTCTTCTAGGTCTGATGGCCGATAGCCTAGAGCTTTAGTTTCTCTTTTTGCATGCACTGCCACAGCTGAATATGCCTCCAGAACCAAGCAGTAGGGAGATAAAGAGAAACAAACAGCATTATGAGTCTTTTCAACAAATGGTGTTTGGCAGCTGGATATCCACATGCAAAAGAATAAAGTTGGGCCCCTACCTCACATGGTTTTATTAATATTATAGAGTGATTAGTAGTTGAGTTAGCTGGTTCATTGGGCAGACTTTCAAGCATAAATATGTGAAAATCTTTTAAACCTTCCACTCTTCTCTTCAGGCATGGAGGGAAAGTGGTGGTAAAATATTCTGGTCTTCTGTGAGCTGAGTGGATGAGAGTAGTTGAAGGCCCCACCATTTAGTGTGAAGACGTCCTGGAATTCTACTATGCATCATGCAGTGGCCCTGCAAACTTTTATATAGTTATAGTCTCTCTCTCTCTCTTTTTTTTTTTTTTTAAAAAAGATAAGGGGGTTTGTTCCTGCCTCTTTGATGTTGGTTGTCCAAAACCTCTCTAGGTCAATTTCTCCAGAGAGTAAAAATTTGACCCCCCTGCCTAAGAATGGGGTACAATTGGTTTTCAGAAGTAAGAGGGAGGATCATGGATTCTAATTGCTTCCTATATTTATATTTATATTTATATTTATATTTAACCAGTTTGATCCTTGCCCACTGAAGAACTTTGTGTCTCCAAGTCCTAAGCACATTGACCAGGGGTGCATATTGTCACTTATCATTAGCATTTCTCCCTACAGGTGCCTTGGTTGGGTTCCTTAATAAATCAGTTCTTTCTCTCTGTGTCACCCCCGTAAAAGTATTCTATGGCTACTATCTTTTTTTTTTTCCCCTCCTGTATTTGTCTGTACTAACTTAAAACTTTGTTTTCATTCCTGTAAGATCATTTAATGTGTTCCTGGGAGAGAAAGGTGATAAACAAGGGTTTTTAATATGGCATGTTTAACTAGAGGCTTAATGTATTGTTTTATTTAAATAAATCAGAGATAACTTAGAACTGATAAAGCCCAAAGAATGCCTTGATCCTCAGTATTAAACTGTGTCTGTCCAAATTAGATAATGCAATTAGGAGAATAATGAGGAAACCACCCTCCCCTAGTTCTCCAAGGAGGTGCAAGGGATGAATTAGTCAGAGATAAGTCCTTACATCTTATGCATTATTTTGGGTGAGATGGTCCTGTGGGGAAGTGGCTCTGTTCTAATGGAAAATGTGAAATGTGAAAATGAATTCATGAAAGGAATGAATTATGGTTATAGATATGATTGCTAAAATTTGCATATCCGTTCTGTTTGAAGGGTATCTTGGTACTCAACCTGACCCATTGGAGTTTCCTTGGATAAGAGTCTTGGCAGGGACCCAGCCTAAGTAATTTATGGCCTGAGAGTGGTAATTTATATCACATCCATCATCTTCTACCTCATTCCAAGGGAAGAATGTCCTGACTGTGAAAGAATTCTGGGCCAGGACCAGGGAGCAGGGCCGATGTGTAATATTCTTGTATCTGCATTATATAAGTGAATTAGGTAAGGTTAAAATAGGGCATCTTTTGGTTATTTTAAGAGCCATCTGTAAAATACCACCTAAAGTTATACAGTCTCTGTGAGGGATCTTGATGGTAACTTCTGGTTGCTGTAAGCATCTCTGTTCTGCTATTCCATTAACATGTAAATAGACTTGCTCTGTGACTTGTTTGTGGTGGTTTGAACAAAGCATTTCACTTTCAGTCACCAAAATGCAACTGCTTGAAAGCTGTTCTCCAGGACTGATGACAGTGAAGGTCATGGGCTTCAGCAAGGGAATTAGGAAGTACAGCAACGAGTGTCTCTGGTTTGCAGAACATTTACCTCTGAGATAAAACCTTGGTTTTTATTTTCAAGGATATCTCAGAGTAGGCAAAGGTAATGCAATTATTCTCAGAGGAAGTACACAGTGATAGAACAATGGGAACACTTAAAAGGTGCCCTTAGCCATTTTCATATAAAGGGAAGGCTGAAAAGTCTCTGTTCATTCATTTATGTTGTCATTATAAAATGTCTTGGAAACCAAGGTTCATGAGTGTAAATTGCTGGGGAAGCAACTGACATAATTAATGGAGGAGAAAATGTTCTTTTAAAAATGTCCCTATAATCAGAGTTTGGATATAGTGTTCACTGAAGTATGTGGATGTTGGTGTACATATTTCGCTTGGAGATACATTTTTTTTCCTCTGATGCATCCATTGGGCATAAATGAGTATTAGATCCTACACCCACTTCATTAATTTAGGACAGTACTCTGTCTATGATATCAGTAGTGCCCGAGCATGTATAAATTTTGATCATCACATTCATATACACATCATATCTCATACATTACTTAAATTGTTAAAATAAATTTCCAGGCAAAAGTGACACAATTTGAAATGTGATGACAAACTTATAAAATTGTCAATTTATTTTCTTTTACAAGTAACCATGACAAAAGCAAACACAGGAAAATACCTCAATGTCTACTTCATTTGATATCTTTTTATAGCAGTGATTATAAAAAATAATCAGTTAAATCAATAATGTAGTTTATCACAAATAATTTTGACAAATACTATCCTCAAAATGTAATATTTACAGCTGAGATTCAAAGTACAGTTGAAACTAAATTGGCTTTGCCTATTAATTTTATATTTAAAGTGTTATTGGAAAATACAGTTAATAATAGTACCTACCTTATAGGATTGTTATAACATTTCCTTGATTAGTTCATGCAAAATGCTTAAAACTGCCTGAAGAATAGTAAACACTGAATAAACTGTATTTATTATACTGTTAACAATATAACTTACAGTTGCTGCTGCTGCTGCTAAGTCGCTTCAGTCGTGTCCAACTCTGTGCGACCCCATAGATGGCAGCCCACCAGGCTCCTCCATCCATGGGATTTTCCAGGCAAGAGTACTGGAGCGGAGTGCCATTGCCTTCTCCAATTTACAGTTAGGCTGACAGTTACAGTTAGAATTGAATGTGGTTTTATATTATACTCTTAAATACTTTTGGCACTTGTTTGACATTCCTGTACTTAGATTAAGCTCTTAATCTTCATTTGAAAGTCTGGGATTATTTTTTCATCCCAGTAAATATTTCCTCCACATTTACAAATGTGGTAAATGCTGTATCAATCCCAAATATTCTCTATAACTACAATTTGGTAGCTGTATCCCATAAATAAAAATAAAAACTTGCAGAAAGTCACCAGTTAAATATACTACAGCTATATCACATGAGTAAATAAATTTTTTATTTTCAAGGAAATGTGTATGGTGAACCGTGTTTTAGAGTACAGTTTTGCCTTAGTATTTTCGTTTTACATTCTCCACTAAGTAAATGTTAAATCAAAGGCAAGTTTTGTTAATGTGAGATTCTTACACAGAAAGTTTATGATTAATGTCAATGGGCACAAAAACTAATGAAAAATTTATTAGATGCTCTATTCCCACAAAACCCATAGACAAAAGTGCTGATAGAATGATTCATACGCGTCAGACTTAGTTAAGTCCCTAAAACCAAAGTCAAATTGAACTTGGGATACAGTAAAATGAGGGCATCATTATCTGCATTCCCTCAGACTGTCTTAAACGTTAGTCCATTTATCATTGACCATCACATTTCAGTGGGATACATAAAAGGCTATGTTGAGGATTTTATCTGGGAATATTATGTTGAACCTAAAACATAATATTCTTTCAACTGCTTTAAGTTACCCGTACCTGATGCTTCCTTTATAAAATGTTAGCAAGTCTGTTTCTATACAAGTGGCTGCAAACCATGTGACCTAAGTAAAAAATTTTTGGTTTGAGATAGAGTATTGCTGGCATACTAACAGGGCTCAACATGTATTTGCAAAATTTTAAACTCTTCTCTCAAGAGGTATAGTGGTCTCTTTGGAACACGGGGTCCATTGAGTATGAACCAGGACAAAGATAAAACTGAAGGACATGAGATCTATTCTATAGAAAGAAGGTTCTGGCAGACTCAATGAGTTGTCAATTCCTTGCCCAAGTAAGATTCGAGATTATCCTAGTGGATGATCTGCTGTAAATGATGAGTGGAGGGAGAGCCTTATTTATATATAGATTAGGCATGTGTGGAAGAGATTATGCATACATACGATAAACTTCCAAAGGACACATGCCAGATACACAGGATATGAACTTAAGTCAAGGCGCCTAATTCTGGGTCCTGCCGATACAACTGACATCATTTGTGTGTGCTAAGTCCCTTCCATTTTGTCCAACTCTTTTGTGGTCCTTTGTAGCCCACCAGGCTCCTCCATCCATGGGATTCTCCAGGCAAGAATACTGGAGTGGGTTGCCATTTCCTTCTCCAGGGGAATCTCCCTGACCCAGAGATCGAACCTGAGTCTCCTGGATTGCAGGTGGATTCTTTACTAATGAGTCACTGGGAAATCCCATTATTTATACCACTACCCAAGAAGAGGTTAAGGTCTTAATATATAACCACATTCAAACTCACCCCATCCCTGAGCTAATCCAGGACACACCTGCAGGTGAAGGTCTCTAATCTCTCCACTGACTAGAGGAAGGGGTTGACAGGTACTGGGCTCTCAGCAGCAGGACTGACAAGCCTGAAGAGTGGGGAATATTTGTTTGCCTTACCAGAAAATTCCAAGTTTGGTTTTATGGCCTTAAATCCAGATTAAATCCATCAAAAGTTTTGACTCCTCCACCTCTTTCAGAATGAGAAAGTTCACTGAATTAGCTTCCTTAAGATGACTTCACATTATCCTCTTGAACACTGAAATTTGGAGAACTTGATATGCTTTCCCAAATGGACCATGCTCCTTATACCAGCCTCATTGGTAGGAGGTTGGTGGCTAGTCCATTCCTCTGGGGCTTGCAGTCATTCACTCTGTCTCCTTCCGAACTTTGACAATCAATTTATAGCTAATTAACTACAAATTTTAAAATATGTATCTGCTTGAAAGTGAAAGTGAAATCGCTTAGTTGTGTCTGACTCTTTGTGATACCATGGATGGTAGCCTACCCATCTCCGCCGTCCATGGGATTTTCCAGGCAAGAATAGTGGAATGGGGTGCCATTTCCTTCTCCAGGAGACCTTCCCAACCCAGGGATTGAACCCGGGTCTCCTGCATTGCAGACAGACGCTTTACCATCTGAGCCACCAGGAAAGCCCATGTATCTGATTACTTCACCTAAATGGGAAAAGAATTTGAAAAATAATAGACACATATATATGTATAACTGAATCACTTTGCTGTACACTTGAAACTAACACAACATTATTAGTGTACTATCAGTTCAGTTCAGTGGCTCAGTTGTGTCCGAATCTTTGTGACCCCATGGACTGCAGCATGCCAGGCTTCCCCTGTCCATCACCAATACCCAGAGCTTACTCAAACTCAGGTCCATTGAGTCAGTGATGCCATACATCCATCTCATCCTCTGTTGTCCCTTTGTCCTCCTGCTTTCAATCTTTCCCAGCATCATCAGGGTCTTTTCCAATAAGTCAGTTCTTCACATGAGATGGCCAAAGTATTGGAGTTTCAGCTTTAGCATCAGTCTTTCCCATGAATATTCAGGACTGACTTCCTTTAGGATTGACTGGTTTGATCTCCTGCAGTCTAAGGGACTCTCAAGCATCTTCTCCAGCACCACAGTTCAAAAGCATAAATTCTTCAGTGCTCAGCTTTTTTTATGGTCCAATAATCTGACGATGGTGTGATCACTGACCTAGAGCCAGACATCCTGGAATGTGAAGTCAAGTGGCCCTTAGAAAGCATCACTATGAACAAAGCTAATGGTGGTGATGGAATTCCAGTTGAGCTATTTCAAATCCTGAAAGATGATGCTGTGAAAGTGCTGCACTCAATTTGCCAGCAAATTTGGAAAACTCAGCAGTGGCCACAGGACTGTTTGAAAAGGTCAGTTTTCATTCCAATCCCAAAGAAAGGTGATGCCAAAGAACGCTCAAAGTACCTCACAAATGCACTCGTCTCACACACTAGTAAAGTAATGCTCAAAATTCTCCAAGCCAGGCTTCAGCAATACATGAACCGTGAACTTCCAGATGTTCAAGCTGGTTTTAGAAAAGGCAGAGGAACCAGAGATCAAATTGCCAACATCCGCTGGATCATGGAAAGAGGAAGAGAGTTCCAGAAAAAGATCTATTTCTGCTTTATTGACTATGCCAAAGCGTTTGACTGTGTGGATCACAAGAAACTGTGGAAAATTCTGAAAGAGATGGGAATACCAGACCACCTAATCTGCCTCTTGAGAAATTTGTATGCAGGTCAGGAAGCAACAGTTAGAACTGGACATGGAACAACAGACTGGTTCCAAATAGGAAAAGGAGTACGTCAAGGCTGAATATTGTCACCCTGCTTATTTAACTTATATGTAGAGAACATCATAAGAAACACTGGGCTGGAGAAAGCACTAGCTAGAATCAAAATTGCCGGGAGAAATATCAATAACCTCAGATATGCAGATGACACCACCCTTATGGCAGAAAGTGAAGAGGAACTCAAAAGCCTCTTGATGAAAGTGAAAGTGGAGAGTGAAAAAGTGGGCTTAAAGCTCAACATTCAGAAAACAAAGATCATGGCATCTGGTCCCATCACTTCATGGGAAATAGATGGGGAAACAGTGGAAACAGTGTCAGACTTTATTTTTTGGGGCTCCAGAATCACTGCGGACGGTGACTGCAGCCATGAAATTAAAAGATGCTTACTCCTTGGAAGGAAAGTTTTGACCAACCTAGATAGCATATTGAAAAGAAGAGACATTACTTTGCCAACCAAAGTCCATCTAGTCAAGGCTATGGTTTTTCCAGTAGTCACATATGGATGTGAGAGTTGGACTGTGAAGAAAGCTGAGCGCTGAAGAATTGATGCTTTTGAACTGTGGTGTTGGAGAAGACTCTTGAGAGTCCCTTGGACTGCAAGGAGATCCAACCAGTCCATTCTGAAGGAGATCAGCCCTGGGATTTCTTTGGAAGGAATGATGCTAAAGCTGAAACTCCAGTACTTTGGCCACCTCATGTGAAGAGTTGACTCATTGGAAAAGACTCTGATGATGCTGGGAGAGATTGGGGGCAGGAGGAGAAGGGGACGACAGAGGATGAGATGACTTGATGGCATCACTGACTTGATGAGAGTTGGAGTGAACTCCGGGAGTTGGTGATGGACAGGGAGGTCTGGCGTGCTGCAGTTCAGTGGGTCGCAAAGAGTTGGACACTACTGAGTGACTGAACTGAACTGAACTGAATCTACTATGCTCTAATATGAAATACAAATTTAAAAAATACATATAGTTGCTTAAGTTTATATTTGCTCTACTGCACATCCACCAATTGTCTTTTAATTCAGCTCCTCCTACTTTATGGAATGTAGTCCCATCTTTTTTTGGGGGGAAAGTGAGTGGTGCTGCCAAATGCTCAGCATTTACAAAATCTTGCTCCCCAATGTATTTTCCCAAGGAATTCAGCTTCTTCCACTGTGTTTCTCTGATCAGTAGGGTGTGCCTTGCTGCTACTGCTGAGTCACTTCAGTCATGTCCGACTCTGTGTGACCCCATAGACAGCAGCCCACCAGACTCCCTCGTCCCTGGGATTCTCCAGGCAAGAACAGTGGAGTGGGTTGCCATTTCCTTCTCTAGTGCATGAAAGTGAAAAGTGAAAGTGAAGTCGCTCAGTCGTGTCCGACCCTCAGCGACTCCGTGGACTGCAGCCTTCCTGGCTCCTCCACCCATGGGATTTTCCAGGCAAGAGTACTGGAGTGGGGTGCCATTGCCTTCTCTGAGGGTGTGCCTTAACCATCTTTAAAAATTCAGAAATTGTGCATTGACACCTGAGTCCTCAAATCACCTGAACTTTTGGATGGGTAAATTAAGTTTACATCCTGTTAGTAGCCCTTTGTTTTAGGATTGCCTCATATATCTCTGGGCTTGGCTGCCGGGGTTAGCCTGTTTTGAATGGATACATCCTTTATTCCTTATAGAAGTCAACACTTTGGCTAGAAGTGGATTTACCTGGAGACTAGTTGAGCTAAAGTTTGGGTCTCTCCCTTACATAGTCCCAGCCAGGGCTGAGAGTTTAAGTGTCCTACCTGAAGAAGGAACACTTGAATATAACCAGGCAGCATCTACAGAAGAATTTCTGGCTACTTTTCCAAAAAGACCTAAGAGGAAAGACCTGGATCTCTTAGAACCCAGTCATTTCTTATTATTCCTTTTCTTATCTCAATAAATATTCATTTGTACCTAATTTTGTGTTCTTGTGCTTAAAGTATCCCCCTTCTCCAAAGAGTTGAAGCTTTAGGCAGGCCTCACACAACCTGTGTCAACCCCTGCTCTTGGCATCACCTGTTTTTTTTGCAGCCTGCACTGTTCCTGCCTTGTTAACTGGCAAGTGCACGGTAGGAGGCTGCCTCTCTTCATGTTCCTCACTTCATGCTTGGGGATACATTAGCTGTGCAAGAACTTGTACTAGTTGTCTACACTTGACCTCCAATAGGTTTTGTCTGGGACAGCCTGCTGCATCCCTTTCTCCTTAATTGGCTCAGTGGTGACTTATATTATCTGATCCCTTACTTTCTTTTTTCTTCTGCCTTTTTTTCTCAGCTTCTTAGACTGTTCAGCATTTAATTTCTTCCCCATAGAACAGTCTTTGATGAGAAGTGTTACCAGGGAATCATGGTGACTCTAAGACAGTCTGCAAAGCAATTGGAATTCATGGAGCATTCCCTATAGAAGCACCTTTTTATATAAGAAGGTGATTCTCCAGCCTCAACAATTTCTATATCTTTGGAACACAGTCTACTTAAATATGCAAAGGAAGTCTCCCTCCTGTGCCCTGGTTCATCTTGAAAACTGACTTCTCTGACTAAATTCTTCCATAAAAAGACAAAGGCTGTCATATTAGTTTAGAAAACAAAATCAGGCGATGTGTTGTTCACAGGAAACTTGGTTCAGGTTGTAGGAAAGGAAAATATTCTTCTCCAACCTAGTTCTTTGACTGGCTTAATAATTTAGTTGACACAAAACAGATTAATAGAAGAAAGACAAACAAAAGTCTAATAACAGGTATATGTTGCAGGAAGGGGGACCCTTTCTAGAACCTAGGAGTGGGCTCTTGTCTAACACATGGAAATGAGTTTTCCAAGGAGACACATGTGCTGACAAAGCAAGAGACTATTGGAAAGGGGTGCCAGGGCAGAGAGCAGTAGGGTGAGGGAACCCAGGAGAACTTCTGCAGTCTTGGGTTTTATGGTAAAGAGGTTAGTTCCTGGGTATCTCTGGCCAGTTGTTCTGATTCAGGGTCCTTCCTGGTGGCACATGCATCACTTAGCCGAGGTGTATTCTAGAGAGGAGGATTCTGGAGGTTGATAGGATATATGAACTAGTGTCTGCTCTTCTGGGCGGCTGCGACCAGCGCATTTAGCGTGGGCGGCTGCCCCACGTCCAAGGTCAGGGGCAGACCCAGGAGACCCCATGCCCGAGAGGAGGCGGCCAAGAGGAGCCACCCCACGTCCGAGGTCAGGGGTAGCGGCCGGGAGGAGCTACCCCATGTCCAAGGTCAGGGGCAGCAGCTGAGAGGATCTACCCCATGTCCGAGGTTAGGGGCAGCGGCCAAGAGGAGCTACCCTCGTCCCAGGCCAGGGGTGGCGGCCGGGAGGACCTACCCCATGCCCAAGGCCATGGGCAGCAGCTGGGAGGACCTGCCCCACGCCGGAGGCCAAGGGCATTGGCCGGGAGCAGAGACCCCACCTCCAAGGAGCGGTGGCTGTGCGGGCGAAGGAGGGCCTAGAGGAGCTATTCCACATTCAAGGTCAGAAGGGGTCACGGTGAGGAGATACCCGTCATCCAAGGTAAGGAGCAGTGGCTGCACTTTTCTGGAGCAGCCGTGAAGAGATACCCAACGTCCAAAGTAAGAGAAACCTAAGACGGTAGTAATTGCGAGAGGGCATCAGAGGCAGACACACTGAAACCATACTCACAGAAAACTAGTCAATTTAATCACACTAGGACCACAGCCTTGTCTAATTCAGTGAAACTAAGCCATGCCCATGGGGCCACCCAAGATGGGCGAGTCATGGTGGAGAGGTCTGATAGAATGTGGTCCACTGGAGAAGGGAATGGCAAACCACTTCAGTATTCTTGCCTTGAGAACCCCACGAACAGTATGAAAAGGCAAAATGATAGGACACTGAAAGAGGAACTCCCTAGGTCAGTAGGTGCCCAATATGCTATTGGAGATCAATGGAGAAATAACTCCAGAAAGAATGAAGGGATGGAGCCAAAGCAAAAATAATACCCAGCTGTGGATGTGACTGGTGATAAAAGCAAGGTCCGATGCTGTAAAGAGCAATATTGCATAGGAACCTGGAATGTCAGGTCCATGAATCAAGGCAAATTGGAAGTGGCAAACAGGAGATGGAAAGAGTGAATGTCGACATTCTAGGAATCAGAGAACTAAAATGGACTGGAATGGGTGAATTTAACTCAGATGACCATTATATCTACTACTGCAGGCAGGAATCCCTCAGAAGAAATGGAGTAGCCATCATGGTCAACAAAAGAGTCTGAAACGCAGTACTTTGATGCAATCTCAAAAACGACAGAATGATCTCTCTTTGTTTCCAAGGCAAACCATTCAATATCACAGTAATCCAAGTCTATGCCCCAACCAGTAATGCTGAATAAGCTGAAGTTGAATGGTTCTATGAAGACCTACAAGACCTTTTAGAACTAACACCCAAAAAAGATGTCTTTTTCATTATAGGGGACTGGAATGCTAAAGTAGGAAGTCAAGAAACACCTGGAGTAACAGGCAAATTTGGCCTTGGAATATGGAATGAAGCAGGGCAAAGACTAATAGAGTTTTGCCAAGAAAATGCACTGGTCAGAGCAAATACCCTCTTCCAACAACACAAGAGAAGACTCTACACATGGACTTCACCAGATGGTCAACACCAAAATCAGATTGATTATATTCTTTGCAGCCAAAGATGGAGAAGCTCTATACAGTCAACAAAAAACAAGACCAGGAGCTGACTGTGGCTCAGACCATGAACCCCTAGAAAGTAGGGAAAACCACTAGACCATTGAGGTATGACCTAAATCAAATCCCTTATGATTATACAGTGCAAGTGAGAGATAGATTTAAGGGACTAGATCTGATAGATTACCTGAGGAACTATGGACTGAGGTTCGTGACATTGTACAGGAGACAGAGATCAAGACCATCCCCATGGAAAAGAAATGCAAAAAAGCAAAATGGCTGTCTGGGGAGGCCTTGCAAATAGCTGTGAAAAGAAGAGAAGCAAAAAGCAAAGGAGAAAAGGAAAAAAGGAAAGATATAAGCATATAAATGCAGAGTTCCAAAGAATAGCAAGAAGAGATAAGAAAGCCTTCTTCAGCGATCAATGCAAAGAAATAGAGGAAAACAACAGAATGGGAAAGACTAGAGATCTCTTCAATAAAATTAAAGATACCAAGGGAATGTTTCATGCAAAGATGGGCTCGATAAAGGACAGAAATGGTATGGACCTAACAGAAGCAGAAGATATTAAGAAGAGGTGGCAAGAATACACAGAAGAACTGTACAAAAACGATCTTCACGACCCAGATAATCACGATGGTGTGATCACTGACCTAGAGCCAGACATCCTGGAATGTGAAGTTAAGTGGGCCTTAGAAAGCGTCACTATGAACAAAGCTAGTGGAGGTGATGGAATTCCAGTTGAGCTACTCCAAATCGTGAAGGATGATGCTGTGAAAGTGCTTCACTCAATATGCCAGCAAATTTGGAAAACTCAGCAGTGGCCACAGGCCTGGAAAAGGTCAGTTTTCATTCCAACCCCAAAGAAAGGCAATGCCAAGGAATGCTCAAACTACCGCACAACTGCACGCATCTCACACGCTAGTAAAGTAATGCTCAAAATTCTCCAAGCCAGGCTTCAGCAATACATGAACCATGACCTTCCAGATGTTGAAGGTGGTTTTAGAAAAGGCAGAGGAACCAGAGATCAAATTGCCAACATCCGCTGGATCATAGAAAAAGCAAGAGAGTTCCAGAAAAACATCTCTTTCTGCTTCATTGACTATGCCAAATCCTTTGACTGTGTGGATCACAATAAACTGTGGAAAATTCTGAAAGAGATGGGAATACCAGACCACATGACCTGCCTCTTGAGAAACCTATATGCAGGTCAGGAAGCAACAGTTAGAACTGGACATGGAACAACAGATGGTTCCAAATAGGAAAAGGAGTGCGTCAAGGCTGAATATTGTCACCCTGCTTATTTAATTTCTATGCCGAGTACATCATGAGAAATGCTAGGCTGGAAGAAACACAAGCTGTAATCAAGATTGCCGGGAGAAATATCAATAACCTCAGATATGCAGATGACACCACTCTTATGGCAGAAAGTGAAGAGGAACTAAAAAGCCTCTTGATGAAGTTGAAAGAGGAGAGTGAAAAAGTTGGCTTAAAACTCAACATTCAGAAAATGAAGATCATGGCATCTGGTCCTGTCACTTCATGGGAAATAGATGGGAAACAGTGGAAACAGTGTCAGACTTTATTTTTTTGGGCTCCAAAATCACTGCAGATGGTGACTGCAGCCATGAAATTAAAAGACGCTTACTCCTTGGAAGGAAAGTTATGACCAACCTAGATAGCATATTCAAAAGCAGAGACATTACTTTGCCAACCAAAGTCCATCTAGTCAAGGCTATGGTTTTTCCAGTGGTCATGTATAGATGTGAGAGTTGGACTGTGAAGAAAGCTGAGCACCGAAGAATTGATGCCTTTGAACTGTGGTGTTTGAGAAGACTCTTGAGAGTCCCTTGGACTGCAAGGAGATCCAACCAGTCCATTCTGAAGGAGATCAGCCCTGGGATTTCTTTGGAAGGAATGATGCTAAAGCTGAAACTCCAGTACTTTGGCCACCTCATGTGAAGAGTTGACTCATTGGAAAAGGCTCTGATGCTGGGAGGGATTGGGGGCAGGAGGAGAAGGGGATGACAGAGGATGAGATGGCTTGATGGCATCACTGACTCGATGGACGTGAGTTTGAGTGAACTCCGGGAGTTGGTGATGGACAGGGAGGCCTGGCGTGCTGCGATTCATGGGGTCGCAAAGAGCTGGACATGACTGATCGACTGAACTGAACTGAACTGAATTTGTCCAGTGGGTGGTAGCTTGTTAGTTCCAAGTTCCTTATCAGAACCTCCTGTTGTAAGATAACTCATGCAAGCAGTTAGTATCATGTCTGGCCAGGGCAGGTAGTTTTGGTCAGTGGTTCATCTAACAGATGCATGGGAGAAATCAGGGAAAACTGAGTAACTCTCAAATAAAATGGAAGCCCTCACCTTAAATACTATCTTCAACTAAGACAAAAAATGATGTTGGGAGTGGGTTGTCAGTTATAGGACATTACAGAGAAAAGCACAGTAAATCAAGATAAGATCTCTAAGCAAATTTAAGTCATTGCCTTCTCCATTGATAATAGTCTCTAGAGATAAGGTCATCTCCGTCTTCACAGTGTAGCAGGAAGACACCCTACAAACGGAGATTTCTCTTATACAAGTAAATTTCCTTTGCAGGGTAACTTCTACTCAGTGCTCAAAGTTTCTCCTATGTATGCAGTTTCTTAAAAATACTCAGTCCAAGATAATCAATATGCCAAAGAGACAAGATTTGGCATAGCAAATTCTGCTCCCCTGTAAGACCAAGCGATAAAGAATTTGAAAAATAATGAGATTAATCGAGATACAAACCAAATGTAAGTATTAGAAAAGACAAGAATGTCAATATTCCATCAGAAAATTTAGCTATAAGTTTAAAAGCACTAACATGTTTTAAAATTATAATAGGCACAATTCTTATTGATGTAACAGTCATAACCCAGTATGCATCTAGTAGCAAAGGAAGTATGTATGAGGAAGATATATTAAAAATGTAAAGAGACAGTGATAAAAAATCAATTTGTAGTATAAATTAAGTAAAATTACTTGAGGGTTAAAAGTCAAAACAGATAAGGAAATTGAAAAACTAAGCAACATTGATGAATGATATAGCGTGTGTGTGGTTGTGCATTCATAAACACATACTCATTGTCAACTGAAAAAAATAGAGAACCTGAAGGTTGAGAATTATGTTTTATTCAGTGGACATATTGAGGACTTAAGTCCAAAAAATAATCTCACAGGTAACTGAGGGACAGTTCTGAAGAGGTACGAGAGGAGCCAGAAAATACAGAAGTTTTTGCAAAAAAACCCAAAAAACAAAAAACCAGATAGTTGGAACATCCCAAAATTACTGTTAATTAAAGAAAATTAGATACCTTAAGTTAAGGAATTTAGTGCTCTTCTATGTATGGGAAAATGCAAGAGTCTGGGCTCACTGAAACTATTCCTTTGATGTGTATTTTATCTAGGGCCAGTATCCTGTTTTCTTCATCCTAAACCCTCAGGGTGCATCACTGTGGCAGCTGAAATGTCTGGTGGCTTAATGGCTGCAACATACTTTACTTACTGATATAGAAGGCAACTTTCTTTGCCCACTGTATATATATTACCCACTTTTCTTATGTCCATTTAAAAAGAATATAATGTATTTCCTTGAAAAGAATACTTTATATTTAAAAAGTAGAGATTGTATAGGTCTTATTCTTTGATAATAATTGAATTAAAACAAATAAATTTCTAAATTCCTAAAATCGTTAACATTCTTCAATATTCATGAAACAAAGAGGAAATTTAAAAATACATAGGGACAGATATAGCAAAAGTTATATTCAGAAGAAATATATAGTTTAAAACATAAAAGAAGAAAAATACAAGAAAATTAGCAGTCATTTTAAAGTTAATAAAAGAACAAAAAGATAAACGAAATCTAGAAGAGAGAAAGGATAATGGTAAAACCTAAAATTAATGGAAAGGAAATAAAAATAGTAGAAATGATATACTATAAAACTCTTTTGAAAAGATATAAAATAGAAAAAACTGCTGTGAGCATGATTAAGAAAAATGAAAGGTCAAACCCATATAAGATTAAAAATGAGAAAGGAAACCATAGATGTAAAAAAAAGTAAGATGACAATAAGAAAACATCACATGTGACATTAGATAGCAAATTTGATAATGTAGGAGAAAATTATTTACTAAAATTAACCTATGTAAAAATGAAAACCTTTAGTCAATATACCAAAAATTAAGAGAAATGCGATCTCTAGACTTTCCCTTTAAAAAGCCCCAGTAATCAATGAATTCACAGACATATAACAGATAATTTCATTATGTTTAAATTATGCCTGACTAGAAATAATAGAAGATCCTTACTTATTCATGGGGCCAGCATAATTCTAATGCCAGAACCTGTTTTTCTTTTAAGTGAATAGCTACTTTAAAAAAAGAATACAAATATCCCAATTAAATTTATTTTCATATTAGAAAGTAGGTCTAGTAATATATCAAAAGAAATATATGTAAGGTTATTCAGAAATATTAGGATGGTTCATTATCATACAATAAATCAAGTAGGTGGATTAAATAAGAAAAAGCTTATGATTATATTCATATATCCTGAATATCATCTTATAAAATTTATTTGGCATCCCCCCATCTCCCAAAAAAGCTTTAATTAAATAGTTCACAAGAAAGTTATCTTAATACAGTGTAGATTATTTGTACCCAAACCTAGATTACTAACCTAGAGCTTGTCAAGGATACATTTAGAATTTCATTGCATTTTTTTTCCTTGGTAGTTTCAGTTTATTCTACAGTTTAGTAAAACACTAGGGATAGGAGACTATAAATATGTCTTTATCTCATCTTTTAAAGATTACATTTTCTTGCTGTTACTGAACTCAGGTTTGGCTACTTGCTGCTCAAAAGCCAATAATCAAGAGGTAAGTGTCGGTAGAAAGGAAAGTTGCTTTAATCAGAAGAGCCAGCACTCTGGGATGAAGGTGGACTCATGTCCTGAGACAAACTCCAAAGATTTTCCTCAGCCATGACAGTTTTTAAAGGGGAAAATGGGGAAGTAATCTCAATTAATCACTGAGACAGATTCTCCATCATTTTCCATTGCATGCAGGCTGTCTGACTCTTTATGATCTTTCTCTAGATGTTTTCTTACCCTTTGGTCTGCTGCATAATTGCTAAGGAGATTGGATGGGTGTAGAGAGCTAGTCATTCTTTAATTACATGATTCTTCATTCCTACTTCTTTTAATCTAAGAAAAGAACCAACAGGAGAGGCAAAGTATTGGGTGCATTTAGTCAGGAGTTAGGTTAATGTTTTATAGGTTAATAAGCTTAGGTTAATAAGCTTTTTCTTATTTAATCACCTACTTGATTTATTGTATGATAATGAACCATCCTTATATTTCCTGAATAACATTACATATTTTTATTTTGATATATTATTAGATTTACTTTATAATATGAACCTATCTTGTGATCTCATTTTTTATAATCAAGGTTTGCTGCTGCTGCTGCTAAGTCACTTCAGGCATGTCTGACTCTGTGCGACCCCATAGACGGCAGCCCACCAGGCTCCCCCGTCCCTGGGATTCTCCAGGCAAGAACACTGGAGTGGGTTGCCATTTCCTTCTCCAATGCATGAAAATGAAAAGTGAAAGTGGAGTTGCTAAGTCGTGTCTGACTCTTAGTGACCCCATGGACTGCACCCTACCAGGCTCCTCCACCCATGGGATTCTCCAGGCAAGAGTACTGGAGTGGGGTGCCATTGCCTTCTCCGATTAAGGTTTGAGGGGAACGGAAATAGACAAACAGAAAAGGGGAAAAACAGCTACTTACTTCACCACAGTTCTGGAAACTGCTGCACTTTTATGTGGTTGAGATTTCTTCCTCCCTGAGTTTTGGGGTCTGAAAATCACTGAAGTGCAATTATTTGCAGTGTTTTCCTTGGGGAGTAGGATTCTTGGAGCACCCATTTTCCCCACTAGCCATTTTCAGTAGTTGTTCGACCAATTTCTGTTCTACTTTCAGAGACCAACTGATCCAAAGGTAATTTTCAATAACTCAGTTCTGCAATTGTGCTTTCATAGACCAACACAGTGGTGCCCAGTTTAATACATAAATTAGAGGATCTGTTGATCAAGAATATTGTGCTGTGCTTAACTACAGAAATGGGGAAGGTAGAAGTAACATTCCAGGAGGAATCTGTTTACGTCTCTGGGCACAAAATTTTGCCCATAGTAGTCAGATAAAATCCTTCCAGGTCATTTGTCTTTGGCAAGATCTCCTGAGGATTTTTAGAAATGACAGACACTAGCTGTAGAATGTGAATCACGTAGTGTTTATTATGTGGTTAATAAGCATAATTAAAAACAAGTTGCACATGACTTGTAGCATACCTCGTATGAAATACAAATTACTCCTCTGTAAGTGGGCACTGAGGACTTGGAGTCAAGTGTGGCTTTGAGGATGGTCATCTTTGACTTTGAACCCCCTGCTTCTGTTGCCCAGTTCTCCCGTCCTTTTGTGGGCACCTAGGTGTTCTTGCCACACACCGGTCTGTTACAGGAGGTCATTTTTATGACATGTCCCTAATCAGACTTCGGAGTTTTCTCAGCCTCAAGAATCTGTAACTATCCTAACAGCACTTTAAATATGGAGACCTTACTAATAATATTTCTAAAGAGATTCTCCCCATCACCTAATATGCTCTGTAAGCGCCACTTGCTAATCATTGTTTACTCCAGTAGATTCTCTTTGTTGCTGGCCAGCTCCTCTGTTTCCTGCTTGCTTCTTTCTTCTCTGTGTTCCAACACTGAAGTGTTGGGACATTATCTGATTGTGTTCAGAAACTTACTCACTTTTGAGTTAGGAAGTAATTTGGCTACCAGTGATTTAAAAAAAAAAATATTTATTTATTCAGTTCAGTTCAGCTCAGTCACTCAGTCATGTCCGATCTTTGCGACCCCATGAATCGCAGCATGCCAGGCCTCTCTGTCCATCACCAACTCCCAGAGTTCACTCAAACTCACGTTCATCGAGTCAGTGATGTCATCCAGCCATCTCATCCTCTGTCGTCCCCTTCTCCTGCCCCAATCCCTCCCAGCATCAGAGTCTTTGCCAATGAGTCAACTCTTCGCATGAGGTGGCCAAAGTACTGGAGTTTCAGCTTTAGCATCATTCCTTCCAAAGAAATCCCAGGGCTGATCTCCTTTAGAATGGACTAGTTGGATCTCCTTGCAGTCCAAGGGACTCTCAAGAGTCTTCTCCAACACCACAGTTCCAAGGCATCAATTCTTCGGTGCTCAGTTTCTTCACAGTCCAACTCTCACATCCATACATGACCACAGGAAAAACCATAGCCTTGACTAGATGGACCTTTGTTGGCAAAGTAATGTCTCTGCTTTTGAATATGCTATCTAGGTTGGTCATAACTTTTCTTTCAAGAAGTAAGCATCTTTTAGTTTCATGGCTGTGGTCACCATCTGCAGTGATTTTGGAGCCCCCCAAAATAAAGTCTGACACTGTTTCCACTGTTTCCCCATCTATTTCCCATGAAGTGATGGGACCAGATGCCATGATCTTCGTTTTCTGAATGTTGAGCTTTAAGCCAACTTTTTCACTCTCCACTTTCACTTTCATCAAGAGGCTTTTTAGTTCCTCTTCGCTTTCTGCCATAAGGGTGGTATCATCTGGATATCTGAGATTATTGATATTTCTTCCAGCAATTTTGATTCCAGCTTGTGCTTCTTCCAGCCCAGCGTTTCTCATGATGTACTCTGCATAGAAGTTAAATAAGCAGGGTGACAATATTCAGCCTTGACGTACTCCTTTTCCTATTTGGAACCAGTCTGTTTTTCCATGTCCAGTTCTAACTGTTGTTTCCTGACCTGCATATAGGTTTCTCAAGAGACAGGTCAGGTGTTTTGGTATTCCCATCTCTTGAAGAATTTTCCACAGTTTCTTGTGATCCATGCAGTCAAAGGCTTTGGCATAGTTATTTATTTTTTATTTTTAACCATCCTGGGTCTTTGTTTCTGTGTGAGCTTTTCTGAGGATATATCTTGTTGAACCCTTGTGTTCCTTCTGACTTCCTCTAATTACAAAGCTGTTTCTGGTTCTCTTACCTCTGATGGTGCCTAATGGTAAGGACACTGCATGCTTTTACTTTAATACAAGCATGAAAACTTAATCCAGATCGCTTCTTTCACCACTTGACCTGGAAGGCAGCACTGAGTGGACATCCCTATCAGGTGCTGTGTCCTGTAACGTCAGTGGTTTTGGAGGCCAAAAGGTAAGGGCAAAAGATGGAGAAATTTATTATGGCAGCTGGTGGATCACCTAAAGGCACCTCATCCTTTTCTAGAAAAGGCTGCTTTACCTGCCACAAGACATCACCCTGACAAGATATTCTTAAAAGGATTCAGAAGGATTCAATCTTAAAAGAAGTCTTAAATGATTGGTGGTAGTGGTTGCTAAGTCATGTCCAACTCTTGGACCCCATGGACTGTAGCCTGTCAGGCTCCTCTGTCCTTGGGATTCTCCAGGCAAGAATACTGGAGTGGGTTGCCGTTTCCTTCTGCAGGGGATCTTCCTAACCCAGGAATTGAACCCGGGTCTCCTGCATTGCAGGCAGATTCTTTACCGATTGAGCTACAAGGAAAGCAACCAACCATCAGATGTACCCAGATGACTTACTCTCTAATCACAGCAAAGAATTAAGCACAGATTCAAAACATAAACCAACAGTTATACCACCATGAAAAGATTGTTTACAGTAGTAAGTTTAAAGGCTTCTATAGTTTAAGTCAATAATCTGGTGACTATCTGGAGAGTAGTCTGTAAAAGCTGAAGAAAAAGCAGATCTTTGAAGATATTCCAAGTATTATTAGAAAGATATTAGAAAAAATTTCTAATTATATTCCCAGATTTAATATGAAGATGAGTAGCATTAATAAAGTCTATGTAAAGCATGTGTCAATTCATATCGTGAGGCTCCTCTATGTGGTAGGAAAGATGGCTACCAGTGATTTTTCGTTAAATAATTTATTTATTTTAAGCCATCCCAGATCTTCTTTTCTCTAGTTGCAGAGAGTGGGGCCTACAGTTGCAGTGCGTGGGCTTCTCATGGTGGTGGCTTCTCTTGCTGTGGAGCGAGGGCTCCAGGGCACACAGGCTTCAGTGGTCACAGCACGTGGGCTCAGTAGTGGTGGTTTCTGGGCTCTAGAGCACAGGCTTAGTAGTTGTGACACACAGGGTTAGTTGCTCTGCAGCATATGGGATCCTCCTCGACCAAGGATCAAACTCATGTCTCCTGCATCAACAGGCAGATTCTTTACCACTGAGCCACTGAAGCCACTACTAGTGGTTCTGACCTTCCACATTTAGAGCACCTTGGTTGGAAGAGGGGTTCCTATTCCCTTTATTGATTTCTCATAGTTACAAGAGTGCAGTTTAATTTGGTCTCTTGACTTAGTGGAGGTCTGCATCCCTAATTCCACTAACTATTCTATCTTTGACACTTGAGTTAATACTTCAACTAATCCCAAAGCAATTATTACTTATAAAACACAAAGTAAGAGGATAGGGCACAACCTTTGAAAGAATGACATAGCCTGAGGACACAGCATAAACAGATTAGAACTAAATGAGTCTAAGATGTCAGACAAGTCAACTTCCACTAGATCCTGAGCCTCTCTATAGCTCACTGTAACACATCAATAAGCTAAAAAACACACCTACAGGCACCATGACAGTTCCAAGGCTGACCATCAGAGACCAAAAAGTGAACAGTGGCCCAGTTCCTGGAAATCTCTGCCCCTTCCCCTAGATAGTTGGAATAATCCTTCCACTCATTCAGTCAGTTCAGTTCAGACACTCAGTCGTCTCCAAATCTTTGCAACCCATGGCCTGCAACATGCCAGGCTTCCCTGTCCATCACCAACTCCTGGAGCTTGCTCAGACTCATGTGTATTTCCACTCATTAGCCTATGACATTACCCAGCCCACCCACACCACATTTCGAGTCCATTCTTACCTTCTGAGATGGCCTACACTCTGTCTGAGGAGTGTGTTTCTCTCTGACTTTTTCCACTTTTACCTATCACTCTGTCTCTCGTTGAATTCTTTCTGAGATGAGACATCAAGAACCTAAGCTTAATTAAGTCCCAAGATGAGGTGTGTGATCCTAGCTGGAGGACTGTGGGTTCAAGTCACAATCAGGATTTTGCATGTTTGAGTCCTGGTATATGTGTGTGTATGTTAGTCGTTCAGTCATGTCTGACTCTTTGCAACCCCATGGACTGTAGCCCGCCAGGCTCCTCTGCCATGAGAATTCTCCAGGCAAGAATACTGGAGTGGGTAACCCATTTTTTTCTTTAGGGGATCTTCCCAACCCAGGGATCGAAGCCAGGTTTCCCAAATTGCAAGCAGATTCTTTATCATCTGAGCCACCAGAGAAGCCCAATCTGAGGTAAATGGTTTTGAGTATGAATTTCATCTGTGAATAGAAATAAGGGTGGTTTTTAGGGAGTGTCTATGTTGTTTGGACTCCTTATCTTCTTTGCATTTTATATTTTGCTCATGTAGACACTGGCTTGTTTAGGTTTCAGCTCAGTAGTGAACACCTGTGAGTGGATTTAACTGAAGAGACTACACCAGGTATTTTAGAGATTTTTCAGAATTTCTGATATCACTCTGTGAGTGGCCCTTGTTGGTTTTGTATTCCTGTCACTTGACTCTGCAGCCTGAATTTTTGGGATACCAGCTCTTAATTTCCCAGAACTTAAAGAAACTATGTGGAGAGTGGTTATTTTAATGAATAAAATTTAGATGAAAAAAATTAGCACAGGGCTCTGCTTCTCTTGGAAATAGCCACAGGGGAAGACAAAGAAACCAACATCTACTGAGGGTGGTAGACAGAGTTCTAAATGTTCCTCAAATTTTTCCCAACTTCATACCTGGAACTGTGACTATGATGAGAAATCACAATTGTTATTCTGTTACCTCATAGAGCAAAAGGGATTTCAAAAAGATCATTATGGTTAGAAATCAGTTGAGTTAGAGTTGGGAATCAGTTGATTTAGAGTTGGTCAAAAGGGAGATTATCAGGGCAGTTCAGTTCAACGCTCAGTCGTATCCAACTCTTTGTGACCCATGAATCACAGCATGCCAGGCCTCCCTGTCCATCACCAACTCCCGGAGTTTACCCAAACTCATGTCCATCGAGTCAGTGATACCATCCAGCCATCTCATCCTCTGTCGTCCCCTTCTCCTCCTGCCCCCAATCCCTCCAAGCATCAGGGTCTTTTCCAATGAGTCAACTCTTTGCATGAGGTGGCCAAAGTATTGGAGTTTCAGCTTCAGCATCAGTCCTTCCAATGAACACCCAGGACTGATTTCCTTTAGGATGGACTGGTTGGATCTCCTTGCAGTCCAAGGGACTCTCAAGAGTCTTCTCCAACACCATAGTTCAAAAGCATCAATTCTTCGGCGCTCAGCCTTCTTCACAGTCCAACTCTCACATCCATACATGACCACTGGAAAAACCATAGCCTTGACTAGACAGACCTTTGTTGACAAAGTAATGTCTCTGCTTTTCAATATGCTATCTAGGTTGGTCATAACTTTCCTTCCAAGGAGTAAGCCTCTTTTAGTTTCATGGCTGCAATAATCATCTGCAGTGATTTTGGAGCCCAGAAAAATAAAGTCTGACACTGTTTCCACTGTTTCTCCATCTATTTCCCGTGAAGTGGTGGGACCAGATGCCATGATCTTCGTTTTCTGAATGTTGAGCTTTAAGCCAACTTTTTCACTCTCCTCTTCCACTTTCATCAAGGGGCTTTTTAGTTCCTCTTCACTTTCTGCCATAAGGGTGGTGTCATCTGCATATCTGAGGTTATTGGTATTTCTCCCAACAATCTTATTCCAGCTTGTGCTTCTTCCAGCCCAGCGTTTCTCATGATGTACTCTGCATTGAAGTTAAATAAGCAGGGTGACAATATTCAGCCTTGATGTACTCATTTTCCTACTTGGAACCAGTCTGTTTTTCCATGTCCAGTTCTAACTGTTGCTTCCTGACCTGCATATAGGTTTCTCAAGAGGCAGGTAAGGTGGTCTGGGATTCCCATCTCTTTCAGAATTTCCCACAGTTTGTTGTGATCCGCACAGTCAAGGGCTTTGGCATAGTCAATAAAGCAGAAATAGATGTTTTTCTGGAACTCTCTTCATCTTTACATAATCCAGTAGATGTTGGCAATTTGATCTCTGGTTCCTCTGCCTTTTCTAAAACCGGCTTGAACATCTGGAAGTTCACGGTTCACGTATTGCTGAAGCCTGGCTTGGATAATTTTGAGCAGTACTTTCCTAGCGTGTGAGATGAGTGCAATTGTGCAGTAATTTGAGCATTCTTTGGCATTGCCTTTCTTTGGGATTGGAATGAAAACTGACCTTTTCAAACAGTACTGTGACCACTGCTGAGTTTTTCAAATTTTCTGGCATATTGAGTGCAGCACTTTCACAGCATCATCTTTCAGGATTTGGAATAGCTCAACTGGAATTCCATCACCTCCACTAGCTTTGTTCCTAGTGATGCTTTCTAAGGCCCACTTGACTTCACATTCCAGGATGTCTGGCTCTAGGTCAGTGACCACACCATCATGATTATCTGGGTTGTGAAGCTCTTTTTTGTACAGTTCTTCTGTGTATTCTTGCCACCTCTTCTTAATATCTTCTGCTTCTGTTAGGTCCATACCATTTCTGTCCTTTATTGAGCCCATCTTTGCACGAAATGTTCCCTTGGTATCTCTAATTTTCTCGAAGTGATTTCATCTTTACCATTCTGTTGTTTTCCTCTATTTCTTTGCATTGATCACTGAGGAAGGCTTTCTTATCTCTCCTTGCTATTCTTTGGAACTCTGCATTCAGATGCTTATATCTTTCCTTTTCTCCTTTGTTTTTCACTTCTCTTCTTTTCATAGCTATTTGTAAGCCTCCTCAGACAGCCATTTTGCTTTTTTGCATTTCTTTTCCATGGGGATGGTCAGGCCTCATCTAATCACTCAACCTGATAACACCACATTTTCTGCATTGATCCAGAAGAGAAAATGTGAAAGTGTTAGTCACCCAGTTGTGTCAGACTCTTTGCGACCCCTAGACTGTACCCCATTAGGCTCCTCTGTCCATGGAATTCTCTAGGCAAGACTACTGGAGTGGATAGCCATTCAAGTCAGAGAATTAAGGTACTGGAGAGATGGCCTCATGCAAGGACTCCCATACCTTCTCCAACATTTATTGTTTGTAGACTTTTTAGTGGTGGTCATAAATTTGACTTCTTCTTGGTCTCAGTATTCCATTTCTGAATGATGAATTAGGAGCACTGCATTGCTTTATTTATGTAGAGTTACATTTTTGTTTTCTGCAACGACTTGTCTTTAGGTACCTCATATTTTGCTTTACCTATACAGAATAGTGGCTTCCCTGGTGACTCTATGGTAAAGAATCCACCTGCAATGTGGGAGATCTGGGTTTGATCTCTGGGTCAGGAAAAGCCCCTGAAGAGGGGAATGACTACCCACTCCAGTATTTTTGCCTGGAGACATGGACAGAGGAACCTTGCTGGCTGCAATCCATGGGATCTCAAAGAGTCAGAGGCAACTGGGCAACTGACACTTTCACTTTTCACTTCATACAGAATAGTACTAATCCCAGCTGACAGCCTATTTGTAGTTACATGTTCCAGCCAGGTCCCTTCCCACCCCTCCTTACCCTTCCTTACAATCACCGGCAAAAGGGAAATAAGTTCCAACTTCTTATACCACATGAAATTCACGTACTTTTAAAATTGTAATTTTTCAGAGGAAAGCCTAGCCTAGTTCACTTGAGAGTAATCAGATTCAACTGTTAAATCTTTGATCACCAGGGCATAGGCATAATTAATTGATAACAATCCTTGAAAGCATTAAATATAACCCAAATATATCATCTCAGTCTAATTAAAATGCAACAGTTATCTTTTCGTATAGTAATGTTTTGTTTCTAGTATTTGATTTCATTTACAAATAAAATATAACACTTGCTCTATGAGTCCTACTTTGGTCTCATATATGTTAAGTGAATTTCTATGATTTTCTTTTAAGAATATAAAAATGAAACAGCTTTAAAGAATTAATCATTTTGTATAAATAATTTGAGACAACTCTCAGATGTATCATATGAATGCTTAATTCAATTTTCATGGTCCACATGGCCAAATTAATCTTTCTTTGTAAATTGAATATTTTCTGTGTTGAATTATTTTTTTTTCCACACCAGAGAGCTCTAGTTGATACTCTAGAAAGAAGCATTCAATTGAATTCCACAATGAAGAACATTTCCCACTACATTAGATGGAGGACTTAAAATTCTGCATTTATAAAGAGTGAATCAAGTAGTATGTGCTTATTAAAAATATGAAATACAAATAATTAAGGAGAAAATATTACTCTGAGTCCTGACTCAAAGAAGGTATACTAAATATACTAACGTATTTTTAATTTCTTAGATATGAATTATTTATAGAAGTATAATCATAGTACAGACAGACTCTGACTTATGATGGCTCAACTTAGAGTTTTTGACTTCAGGATGCTGCAAAAGTGATATGCATTCAGTAGGAAATGTACTTCAAATTTTGATCTTTTCCTGGACTAGCAACAAGTGGTGTAATCCTGTCTTGTGATGCTAGGCAGGGGCAGAGAGCCTCAGTTCCCAGTCAGCCATGCAATCACTACGATAAACAACCAATACAAGTACATTCATTCTTTCCCCATATAGCCATTCTGGTTTTCACTGTGAGTACAGTATTCAATAGATTACTTAAAATATTCAGCACTTTGTTATAAAATAGACATTGTGTGAGATGGTTCTGCCCATCTGTAGGCTAATGTAACTGTAATGGGCACATTTGAGGTAGGCTAGGCTAAGCTATTAATGTTCAGTAGGTGAGGTGTATTAAATGCATTTTGACTTATATTTTCAATTTACAGTGAGTTTATTGGAATATAACCCCAATGTGAGCTGAGGAAGGTCTGTATCTGCAAAACTAATTATGATTTTCATCTGAAATTTAAACATAAGTACTTACTCATGTACCTAAGACTCTAAGAGCATCAGTTTATGATTGAATAATTTGCCAGGTGAGGTTATACCTGACTTCATTAACCATTTTGTTATTTTTAGATTGTTAGATGTGTCTAGTTTTCTTCTACCATGATATTTTGATGAGTATTTATTTTGTATAAATCTCTTCCTGAGATAATGCCACTTTTTATCCACTGATGGATACTATTCAGCTTAATTTCCACTTATACATATAAGCAAAATTCATTATATATTTCTTCTTCTAGGAGTTTGACTCATGTAATCCCTTAATTTTCACTTGCTTTGTATCTAGCTTTCTCCATTCTCTGATACAGATCCTTTAGCATCC